>NC_135688.1:19931886-20667878 GCF_964276395.1 Gasterosteus aculeatus | reverse complement strand
GGATCCTGGCTTTGATTAACAAAGGCTTCAGTAAGTAATACGCGCTCAGATTTCTATCGACTAATATTCACATTGTTGTAGCCACTATGGGTCAAAAGTGGGCTTCTAACAAACGGTAGTGTATTTCACAATAAACAGTCCACTTTACTGAAGTAATTGCCATAGTGTTGATGCATTTACACTCTTAATACAGCACTTTGGCTCACATTAACATGACGGTGTCTTTATTAGAAACCAGCACCTATAATCAGATGGAGCGGACAAGCAGCCATTACTTTGAACTTGTGTGCATCAGTTTTAATTTAAAGAATTCCAACACTAACTTATATGCTTATATTTCAAATTGTATTATCTTCAGGATATACAGCTCTACTCAAAACATTTATTTTGCTGCCTCGATGCTTCAATGAGGTTAACGATACCCTACAATAGGCTCAGTGAAGGCGATTATCTCAGATTGCATCAACGAGTTATGCCTGGCCCCTCAATATCTGAATTAAATCAACCGATTTCAGGTTTGGGTCAGAGGACTTGTCGCTACGACAATGACCCACCTCATCTTTAGGCCAAAGTAGTGGTAAATCCTCTCATCCAGGTGAAGAACAAGGCTCTGCTGTCTGTGGTGAGGCGCAGAGAGCAGCAGCGCTCCTGGGCTGATAGACTGTATATTGGGTCAATGGTGACAAGCTGCACTGCAAACTTACTGTGTACTGTTCCTTTTCCATGTCTGAGTTTAGCCCATGTATAGAGCAGACTGAAAACTCACTAACATTGTTTGAACGCGGCACCCCAGCTAAAAGAAATCCACTTCGTTAGCGTTATTAGACCAGATGACACATCCATGAAACATTCAGGAAGATGAGGCTACCCAAACAAAGCTGCTTCGCTTTCCTTTAGCCTTAAAAGTTGTTTGTTTTAGAATTTAAATAACACCGAATAAGTAAGTGTGCCGTTAATATTTTAAGTAGTTTCTGTAGTGGACATTTTTTTTTAATATTCTATACTGTGGGGATAGGATTTGGAGGTGGTCACACGAAGCGAGTGGAGTCTAACAAACAGCCCCTCCGTAACGATCTGCATCATCAGCCTCCTGTCGGCTCGGTGACATGCCGTCAGGAATTATTGAGTTAATGAAATCTTGCTTTGAGCTTCAATATGAAATATTGTTCAACTGCATTTCTGGTGGGTTAAAATTCCTGCCTTTTCAAAACGACAGTGCAAGCTGGTGGAGAAAGGTGGTGTAAAGGCAACCAGTTCTGTTCTGGTTGGAGGAGGAGCAGCAGCAGCTCTGGATGGACACCCCAGAGAAGTCCATGTCTCTTGATGCAACACTGCTGGGTGCTCCACCAGGGACCAGCCTCGGGCCTCGCCTCCTCTTTGCCCTGCTGTCACTCAGCCTTTTTGGCCCATCCTCCTCATTCTATCCAGAGAAGAAGCCCAAATATCAAAAGGAGTTTCCTTTGAAATGTAGTAACCTACAGACAACGCTGACTGACGTGCCAATAAAACCTAATTGTGTCAACAGAGGCATTCGTGCCTCCATACAGCACGATGATCACGTCTGAGCAAATGCCCAGGGCAAAACATTAAGTGGGATGTGGGTGGACAAAAATATTGGCTGAACCTTTATTTAGTTACAATATAGATTTAAAAAAATGTTATTATTATTATTATTTTTTTTACAAGTACCTGTTCTTTTCCTTCTTTAAGTTCATTGAGTACAAGAACAAGGAGAGGTCATCTTATTTTGAAGCAGTGCTGTCGCAGATTATGCCTGAAAATAACTTTTAATTTCTTTTCCAAAGAAATAAGGTGTCTGAAAAAAAAAAATTAAAAAAAAGGAAAAGAAAAAAGAAAAAAAAAAAGCAATGAAAGGAAAAAAAAACGAACAATCTTAGATCCACCGCTGTGTCTGGTGGCGCTGGGACCTCAAGAAGACACGGGTCCAAGACAGCTGTTCACAAGAAAACTGGCTGGGTGGGGTGTGTTCAGAGCATGTTGATGTTCAGAATCCATCCAGCCAAACCCCCAGGCCCCTCTCTGCTAGCGTACGGTTCACCGAAACCACCTGAAATGTAAAGAGAAAGCGTGGAATTATTACAGGAGCACTAGCGACATCAGATCATCAGCAGTATCCTATCCATGTTACATGACATGCTTGTCTTTTTCCTCGACTCAAGAGAAACATGCTCCGTGCTCTCCACTCAGGGAGCCAGTGAGGTGGGTGGAGAGCACGGTCTTCCTCCAATCAGAGCATTGGCGGTTCGGTCACAGGGGCTGCGTGTGTCGCTGTGCCTTTAGGCAAGACACTTATCGCCACATGACACATCGTACCTCTTCTCCGACCATGTTCCACAGATGGACCAGAGGGAGGCCTGTGTTGTTATCGTAGTTCGAGACCTTCACAGAGAGGGACAGACAAATGGTGAGGTACAGCTGACTGACACCTTTGAGTTTAATGCAGTGAGGAAGGAGGTCTGACCTGTGCAAGCAAGGCCACTCCTCTGGTCATCTCCTCCAATGCTGCTGTGGCCTCCGGTGAAAAACGATCCTCTCCTGATGACAGGCATTTAAAAGTAATGGGAGAACAACCACAGAGCAACTCAAAGGCCTATATACTAGCACTACAACCACTGCGGTTGTCAAACTACTGTGGTAGCTGCGAGTTTGAAAAAAAATGTAGGTAATAATAAACAATGTAGTACCTGGAAGAGGGGCGATGTTGTCAAGCAATACTTCAGCCCCTTGAAATGGTAATGTTACAAAATCAGACCTGGAAAATAAAACTGCAGAATTAGTAAAAGAAAATCTTCAAAAATACATTTTACATGTACAATTCCATAATTACAGATTGAGAATGCATGTCAAAAAGTCACCTTCACTTCCTTTAATCAGCACCAGAACCGCTTTGTGAAACTCCATAATGAAAGTTGCATTTTAAGATTCAGTAAGTACGCACTGCAGGAAAACACTGTTCTTTAGTGACTTTCTAGAAAACAAACCAAATTTGATGTACTAGTTGAGTCTGACAAAGCACAATAAAGCCTTGTTTATGCTTCTGCGTTTTCAGAGACACAAGGCGACGCAGACGCAAGAGCCCCTTGCGTGTCCCTTTAGGCTGGCGCATGCTTGCACTCGTTTCAATTCATGGTTCTAAAGTCTTGCGTGTGTTGCAGAGTAATTCACCACCAGAACAACAGGTGGAGTAACGTGTTTTTGTCAAAGACGACCTAGAGAGTCACGTCTTTGTGTGTGGAAGCCGTTGGTTTGTTTATTTATCAGACTTTATTGCCCCCGTGCATCGACACATATTTACGCATTTATTCAGACAAAAGTTCAATTTTTGTCGGAATAACTTCAATCTAACTCAATAACTTCAATCTGATCCGTTCTCTCTTAAACATTCCTCGTTTTAATAATGGCGGTATCGGGCTATGAAAGCGGACATGTGAGACTCCGTAAAGGACGTAGTTAGCAGACCAATCGCAGCCTGGTGCGCTGCGGGAGGCTGCGCTGCGGGAGGCTGCGTTGCTTGCGTCGCTTTCGACGCAAGCCTAGAAAAATGTTTCGACACAAGCAAGGACGCAAGGTATGAAAAGGCACGCAAGGGACACGCAAGGGGGTCTTGCGTCTGAGTCGCTCTGAAAACACAGAAGCATAAACTAGGCTTTACGTGCCTTTTCACGCCTCCTTGCGTGCGTTGACCCATTTTTCTACGCTTGCGTCGAAAGCTATGCAAGCCTCTCGCAGGTCCGCTAACTACATCCTTTACGGAGTCTCACATTTCCGTTTTCATAGCACAAAACCGCCATTATTAAAACAAAGAATGTTTACGAGAGAACGGATCAGATTGAAGAGCTTTTGTCATAAAAATCCATAAATATGCCCTTATACAAGCAGTCATTGGCGGACTATAAGGACGCGCGGATGGCCTCTGATTCATGAAGATCCCTGCAAACGTCGGTTTGCCGGTGGAGGGGAACAAAGTTGTGGAGGAAAATACGGAACAAACGTGTCCGCGATGAAAAGCAGCAGTGGCGATGCACGGGGCAATAAAGTCTAATAAATAAACAAACCAACAACTTCCACACACAAAGACGTGACTCTCCATGTAGTCTTGAACAAAAACACGTTTCTCCACCTGTTGTTCTGGCGGTCAATTGAAAGACCTGTTGCAATATGCGATAAAATGACATATCGCACCCGCGTGCAATAATTTTTGGTGCTGCGATATTCATGTTACATATAAATGAACGTCACCAACATTTAAGTTGATCGCGCTGCCTCTGTCCCTTTTCCTTGTGGAAAGCGGGGGCGGGGCTTAGGCAGCGCTCACACAGACACAGAGCGGACACAGACAGGTGAAGAGAAGCAGTGAAACCAACAAAGCTAAAATCTCACCCAAAACAACAAACATCCGCCCGGTCTTTCAACCTGAACTACTTTCGGTTGCTCGGACTGCTCGTTTGCCTCTTTGGGCGGGAGGAACGCCGTCCCCGGGCCGCCGTCCTGCGTTCCTCCCGGGCCGGCCGATTGTTAGCGGCACTGAGCCGCTCAGTCTCTCCCTGCAGCTGCGGAGCGCGGCGCCCTGCCGGTGGTCGAAGCCCCGTGTTAAACCTCCCCGGCTGCCGCGGGGCGCAAAAATTTGATATCGTGACAGCCCTATCTGTAGCTCTCAGTTTCCATAAGATTGCTAGAACGATGGTGAGTGGGCGACAAAACTCAGAAGAAATCTAACTTTGGGTCTCAAAAGGTCTCTTTAAAACGTTTTAAGTGAATGATATTGTATAATTTGACGAAGGCGATTTCCGCATTCATAGAATATAAAAAACGAGGCATGCATTTAAGGGAACAAAACCACGGACTCCTTTACTGAAACTTAATTCTACTGATATTTATTCCAAACATATCTATTCTAGAACTAGTCTGAATTCCAGAGAACACCCCTAGGTAAATGCATTTGGAATGCAGTTACAAAGCCGAAGGAAACTATCTTCCCAAAAGCACTTCGTAGCAGTTTGTTTGTTCTAAATGACAAGACGTCCCACTCACCGTATTTGCCGTAGCGAGTCGATCTTGACTCGGTCGTAGCCTCCATAGTCAACGTATCGGATCTCCACTTCATTGGTTTCCTTATAGAAAGTGATGACCTGAGCTCTCCACCAGGCTTCCTCCGCCGCCGGAGCTGCACAGATCACACCGACTGGAAGACAGACACTATTCAAACTGTGCAAAGTCTCTCTGTTCAGCCTCTGCAAGGATAAATATGGTTTAAACAGTAGTTTACCATTTCAGAATGGGATTAGGATTCCGAGTGGATTTCTTTTCCATTTCATCCCTTACTATTATTTAGGGTTGTTAAAAAATTCGTCAAACTGAAGGGGACGTTTCCTCTGTTTTAGTATTGCGTCCAAAATAGAATTATACGCTATTGACTACACATTGTACACACAGTACAATACACATCTCATGGTCACGTCACATAGCTTTTGTACATGAAGCCAACATCAACCATAATGACTAAATGTACCATGGATAAAATTGATATGGCTGGTGTTGGCTCAGACTCAAACACCACCTACTTAAATAGATTAATTGCATTATATTTTTTTTCTAATTTTCATAATTGCAGCGGGGGGGGGGGCATCTTTATGGTTGCTGGAGATTTTGTTCTAGCTGCATATGAAGTTGAAGGCTTTTGAACTGCACATATATTTATTAGTGGGTTGACACGGTTACCTTCAGCCGGTGAGGGGAGGGCAGGGGTGCCCGGCTGCGAGTAGCAGAGGAACATCTGCTGGTCGAGGCTCCGCAGAGCGTGGTAAGTGGGATGGGTGTGCTGCTGGACAAAGACGTGACCGGCTGACACGATGTTCACCACTATCACTTCCACGGTCACTCCACTGGGGAGCAGGAGCTGAGGACACAGATGACATGAGAGGAAGTCTTATTCTTCCAATGCATTCTCTTTGGCTAAAACCTACACTTTCAAATATAGTACGGCATCCTCTATTATTGTTAATGAGAGCAATTACCAAAGCGCAGCGAACAAGCAACATTTTTGCCACGTGAAAATCAACTTTACAACTCAAAGTAAAGCTAACATGGCAGGTAGAACACCCTTCAGGATGTGGCTTTTGATGGTCATTTTATAGTGACCCTGTTAAAAATCAACCCATGTGCAGTGCGTTTCAATAAGCCTTTGAATGGTTTGTACCAACACAGTAGCCGACTCTAGTGGGGTTTGCCATGTGGGTAGTGGGAGTAGAATCAGCATACCGTCAAATCCCATAATACATTATTTTATACTACTTTGTATTCCTCCTTTGCGCTCTTCCAAGACTGTGTGTAGTTTACACTGCATTTCTTTTTCTTTTTTACACACACTTATAACCTATTATAAAAATAGGGCTCAATGAGTCTCACTTTTCTGCAAATATATTGGAGCGGCTATCTTCCACGTCTATTAGTGGCACAATGTAGCTAGCGACCACCCCCCTTACCCAGGACGTCATAGGAAGTGATGGCAGTGTTAGTGCGGGTGGCGGCGGTGCATATAGATTGGTCAAGTCCAGATCCTTAAACTTCTTTCCAATCAGGGACAGGGCTTTGTCAACCTGCTGCTGCGTACCTGGAGAGAGACCAAAAAGTATTTAAGAAAAGCCCTGAAACAAAACATGTCGTCCAATAGATCTTTGTATGGCTCTCCCCCCGAACTCACCCTCTATGTGGCAGATCTGGAACTCCTGTGTATAAGGCAGGGTGGAGATGTAGATCTTTGCACCAGAGTTCTGCTTCAGGAAACTCACGTATCTTCCCTGCTTCCCTATTAACCGCCCTACAAGATGCTGGTATGGGTAACCAGGCAGGAATGACCGTAGCGTTAACATTTTAAACGAATGTCAATCAAGTCCCAAGAGAATATATATAAAATATCTAAAATCTAACACAAGAAGGCCAGTTTACAGGATACGCTCAGACTCCGGAGTTAACAAGGTATGTCTGCGCTAATATACCCGCCAACCCCTCACAAACAGCACAACCTGTAACCCAGTAAACTCAAATTAAAAAAAATAAATAAAGATATACTTCAGAGTGATTTTATTTATCAACAGACAGCATGTGCATGGAACACTTGGGCATTACTCTAAATTATACATTTTAGCAAACCAATACTGTGATCCCATCTCATTGAGTCGATCTCCCAATGGAAAAAGAGCTCCGTTCTAGAAAAACAGGCTAAAGTCCTAAATCAGCTGGTCAATGAACGATTTAGTATCAGTCAAAAAAGAGAAACTGCATTTAAAGCTAGTTGTGGCTCAGCTGGAGTCTGAACTCAGTCCAAATGGCATGCATTCACCCTTGGACCTGGGCATGCTTGCCTCCCCAAAACTGGAAATCAGTAACTGGTTTAATGTTACTACACCAAAAGGGGAAAAGTGCCCTTTGTGCAGACTCACCTTCGGCACCTCAATCTCCCAGACGACGAGCTCGGCGCTGGAAGAGGCAGCGTGGTTGGTCTGGCCCTCCCCAGCACCCATAGTGCAGCCGCTGTCCACAGAGTCCATGCTGTTCACGTCAGATCCTGGACACAGAATCATCAACACCTTTAATGTTCATGTTTGCTAAAGAGAGGATGCTGGAAAGAACTAGCTCTACACAATCAAGTCACAAGAAATCACTTTATGCCTCCCGACTGTCACAATTCAAGCATTTTAAATTATAAAAAATGTAAATAGTTGTGTTTTTGAAATGTTTGTTCCCAATAATATTTGTAAAAATGATATTATTTTCCTTCACGTCCCTGCCGGTCATACACACGTCCTGTCAAAGAAGCACTTTACCAAATTGCTGATTAAAGAAAATGATGTGTGTCATACAATTTAGCCAGCGTCCTTAAATAGACTCAAGCAGGGGCGACATTGGTTTTGCCCCACGCTTGCGCGTTCTCATCATGGACATTCCTAACTTCAATGAGTGAAGACATCAGTCTCCTGTCCCCCGTTCTACTCGCGGCTTTGTCTCTTAGTCATACCACACAGTGCTTTAACACTTAGTGTCTCATAAACTGATGGCTGCCACCTGTCCATCAGGACTACTTAAACATTCATACCCAAACAGAATCAGGCCCCGGGAGCCATGTCGCGGTCAAGTGCCCACAGACTACAGACCGCAACGACTATTTTACTCTATGGCGAGTTTGAATGTGGACTTCCTTAGTTTATCTCAGGGCTGTTCGGCAGACCGACAGCAGAGATCCATGCCGACCTGGCTGCTCAGTTTTCTGGCGATGGTAGCCAGCGTTTCCTCGGCTGGATGAGACACCCCATTACAGTACATTGACCGTGAGACACACGCATTTCAACTAGTTCACACGAGAAGTGTTTCGGCAGCCTCGGGCCACCGTACGTTAGTTACTAAGCAACATGTGGCAGCACTGCTTAGTGCAAGTGAAGGATGTAGCGGCCGGCACAGAGCAGGTGAAGGAAAACCCAGAGGACAGACACAAGAGAAAAACCAAAAATTATTCACGCGAGTAGATTCCATGTAAAGTCAATGCACAGACGCGACTGGTCGCGGAGGAAGCAAATTTAACGGGCGGCGCGGAGGACGCGAAGCCTTTTCGCCCAAAGTTGAAATATTTCAACAAAGCCAATCAGCGTTGAGATGCTCCGCTCGTCATCACCGCCGTTCTGCTGCCAAAGCACTTTATGAAACTGCCACTAACCGGAGACACACACACACACACACACACAGCGGAGACTGAACGCCTGTAAGTTAGTTGTGTCTGACCGAGAGACGCTGGCACCGAGCAGACACAACGGGTCATCAAACTGGCTGCTGGTCAGCCTGAAGTACGCCACAGCCACAGCACTCATGAAATTCCAGCTGCGTGCGGCGACGGATGACGTCATGAACCCAAACACACCACAGTTTGCGGTTCCAACGTTTGTGTAATTCACAAATAAAGAGCAGAAATAGTGGTTATTTCAATGGTGGATAGCGGAAATTATTATAACTGTCTTTACGGAGACAAGTAACTGAGACAAGCCACGCCCCCTTTCAAGCAAAACTAAATGGGACGCGAATAAAAAACGAAATAACTACAACTAGTGAGGAGAGTACAGCGTGGCAAAAATTTGCTTCGCTTTTGGTGTGAATGTAGCATAAGAGCTGACGATTTGGTGACTGTACATACATTTTATGCGGTCTTGATTTGGATGTTTACAATGGTCATTTACATTTTAAAGGCTTGATAGTTATCGTAGCAAATGTCAACCGTAATCAAATAATTGTAGAAGTTCAAGTAAGGTAACTGGTTTGGGCGCAGGCCTCAGATGTTTGATCAGTCATGTTAAGACATATTTTTGTATTGTTCATGAAATTTGTTAAACTGTCTTGCAGAAAAATGCTTTGCTACAAAGCAAATCCTTTCATGCAAATATTTTTACATGTCATTTATATTAGCTCACACAAACCCTCCATCCATCTGTTCCTGATCTGGCCCCTGTCAAATTTCAGAACCAATCGTGGCCCGCGAGTCAAAAAGTTTGCCCACCCCTGATGTAGGAGCTCCGAGGTGCACAGCAGCGCTACAATGACACTAAACGATAATAAAAACATGAGTAGGCTTATTAAATTACGATCATTAATGATTTAGCATCATTGATGATTGGCATATGGTATCTGCGGCAAATAAATTTGATTGGCATATCGCTAAAAATTCTATTCCTTCTGGTTTTTCTTTCTATGGTGCAACCATAATGTTAAAAATCCTAAATTTCAGGGCCCATTGCACACTACCTGAAAAGCCCTGAAAAAAAAAAGTTCACAACGGTCCAATTTTGAAACGCTCAAATATCTGTATTGAAATTGAAAAAGTATATCTTGTATCAGTGCGTATGTATACTGGAGCCCAACATCAATACATGAAAAAACTGAATGATCCCTCACCTCCAGACTGGTCCGTCTCCCCCTCACATGTCCCGTGAGCTCCATTTCTCAGGCCCATTCCATTGAGCCGCTTAATCTCGCACACAGCTTCCAGTGAGATTCCTTCAGCTTCTTCCGAGGCAGTGTCCAGGGATTGAGGCGGTGTTGCTTCTTTTGCCAACAAGTCTGTAACCTGGATTGCATCAATTTGGTTTTCAGGCATGCTGTACGGAGGGTCCTCGTTGCTCATGCCATCCTCTGAGTGGCATGTACTACAAGCCGAATCCTCGGCCAGCGCTGCTTCATCGCCTTTCAGTTTCATGTTTGGCAAAAGGGTACTTTGTGCTGCTTGATGCGAGGGTGTTAGCCAGTGGCCTTTCTGTGCATGGTTAGTCTGATGAGCCCTGTGACTGACCTCAACAGGCTCCCATACTGGAGTGGCGGAGCATCCGTTAGGTATCCCTTGCTCGTTGGCCTCTCCAGACTCAATGTCACTCTGAGAGGGAGCAGTCAGTAGATGGTGGTGCTGCTGCTGCGCTGCCGTTTGCTCCTGTTGGGAGCACTGGCTGCTGCTAGCCAGTGGTGTGCTGCTACTGCAACTGGGCTGTGTGACTTGGCAGCTGGTGACACCCAGGATCTCCAGCGTAGCTGCCGAGATGACCTCAGTTATTAGTCCAGCTGCTAGTAGTTCCAGATCCTGCTCCTCTCCATGGCCACCAGGTGCCTGGGTGTCCTCTTCAGCCTGTGATATGGTGATGCAGTCTTCGACCGTTTTCAGGGCTGTGGAGGTTGCGGCCAGGGAGGTAGGTGTGCTGGTTAGAATGTGTTGGTGGAAATCCCGTGCTGAAGGGGGTGTCTCTAGAGAGTCTGCCTCCGAAGGGATACCTCTCTGCACTTTGGGCGTGGTGGCTGCACAAACAGCCATCTCATCTTTATTAACAGTGCTGTAGTGCTTTGCGACTTCCCCTTCAGGCTCTGGCCTCTCTGCATCTGAAAGGTGTGTTGTTGTGGGGGGGGGGCTGGTGACTTTGGTAGACTGGCAGGGCAAGATGACCCTTTCCACTGGGACTTCTGGAGCAGAAGATGGATCTATAACTAAGTGGTCCTCATGCTCTTTTACCACAAAGGGTGTTGATCTTCTCTCCAGGTCTTTGTTGTCTTTCAATAACCTCTGCGGACGATCTTCTTTGCAAGGTGATAGAAGAGTCAAGGCCGAGAGTGTATGGACTTCCTTTTGTTTTATTCTGCCAAGCGGAGGGGCAGCTTCCTCAGAATTTAGTTTGATTGAGGGTACTGCTTCAGTGCCATGGACTTGGGAAAAATTATCATGTTCTGTTCTCAAGTTACTGACCTTCGGAGCTCTGTGCGTGGGGCTTTCTGTGTCATTTATGGGCGATATAGGCCCTTTCTCAACCAAACCGTTGCTAACCTCGGCTGGAGGTGTAAGACCCGGTGTTGCTGGAGCCCCGTTTGGGCTGTCGAGGCTGACAAGCCGCTCTTTCTTCCGCGAGATGTACCACCACCAGCCAATCAGTGCAAGGACTCCGGGCAGTGTGTAGGGCACGACCGAACGAAACCTCAGCGGCATTTCCTCAGGACATTAACAGCGACACCTGAAAGACACACACACACACTCTTTTTAGTCAGGGACATTTCACATTGAATAAAAGGTCCGGGACAAATTATCTGCATATACCCAGCTTCACTATGACTGGACTGGAAAATCTTATTTAAATACTGCTTTGGGTTGAGATGCCATGACAGGGTTAGGGCACCATGAACCAGGGCCCTGCTTTTGGTCCAACCAGGAATCTTTGTTGCATGTCCCTCTCCACTCGTTTCCTGGGATATCACTACGGTAGCCTCTAAAATTACTAATAAAAAAAAGGTGCAACTTGGTCCCGCCTTGACGACGGCAAAAATAGAATAAAGAAATCAGTGATCGGTTAATCTAACTCAGGCAGTACTTCATACCATCGGTCTATGGCTGCGTGGAGCTGCAGAGGGCTTAAGCAAAAGCTAACTTAAAAAAAAAAAAAAAAAAAAAAAACAGGATCGCGTAGATAAAAAGTTGAACCAGTCGATTCGTTTACCAGTAAATGATAACATTAAGATGTGTTCAGATTGCTGAAATAATGACAAACTTAAATAAATCCACTTGTTGAAGAAGGTGTTTATACAACATAAATAGATCTTAGGGATAACCTACACCAGGAATAGTGACTCTGGCTTTAGGCAAAACATTAAGATTTATTTAAAACAAAAATGTATTTCTTCCTAATTATTTAATTAACCCTAACTGTTTAAGAAAAAGAACATTATAGATGACTAACCGTAAAAGGATATTAGAATTCTTGATATTATTTTGGGACTTTTGATGGTTTACTAACTTTAGAGCCGGCGAAAAACATTTTTGGGACGGATGGCGTTAAAACAAAAACAGGATCTGTATCCAAGAATATGGATAATTCATTTCATCTGTAGCAAATAAAAGAAAAATCAGGGATGTAAAAGTTAGTGCTTTACATAAGTATTCACCACCTTTGACTTTTGACATCTTGTCATGGCATAACCACGGATTCAAATGGATTTTATGCAATAGGCTAACACAAAATAGTCCATCATCTGGAAGTTGGGGGAGACTTTACATGGATTCAAAATAGTTAAATAAAAATCTAAGATGTTTAGTGTATTCATCCGCTACTGTAAAACACTAAAGATCTGGTGCGACCAAATTCAAATTTGCAAGTCACTTAAATTAGTAAACAGGGTCCAGCTGCCTGCAATGGGCACAAACACACCTGTTCAAAGAGCATCATGAAGACCAAGGAGCTTACCAAACAGCTCAGGGATAACGTTGTAGCTAAGTAGCTAAGTATAAAGCAGGGTTAAAGAAATATCGCAAGCTTTGAACTTTTCACAGAGCACCATAAAATCACAACCACAAACCTACCAAGAGAAGGCCGTCCAGCCAAACTGACAAGGAGAAAAATAATCAGAAGCCAGGAGGCCAATGGTAACTCTGGAGGAGCTGCAGAGACCCACAGCTGAGGTGGGAGAATCTGTCCACAGGACAACTATAGCTGTGTACTTCATAAATCTGACAATAAAATTGTATTTGCACCTTCGAAGTTACACATGTTGTGCTGATCAAATGGGAAAAGAATTCCAGTACAAAACACTATATACTTCACCTTTTTCTTTAGCCCTGGATCTGTGACTAATTAAGGATACAATCTAGAGCTCAAGTGTTCTGCTGCATTCACACCAAAAGCAAAGCAAATTCTGCGTGCCAGCAGATGCCATGTAAAGCCAATGGACAGATGCAAATGATTGTGGAGGAACCCGCAGTCCACAGAAACCGTTGTTGTTCCCAGGTTGAAAAACTGGGTGGGTTGGTTGTGTTTCAGGTGAAATTTTAAGTTAGTTGTGTTGCCCCTTTCAGTTGCCACTGTTGTTAAACAAAGTCAACATCTCTCATTCAGCTAAAAACCAAAATGTTTCCACACCAGGGATAAAGATTGCGGTTTCTGAACCAAGTCTATTTGGACTTGTTTACGCTTACTGGCTCGACTGTAGATGTCACGAAAAAAAAACCCACTTCATACCACAGCAGGTTCACGTCTTTTCACCCGTTAAGTGTCCGCGTGTGTGTGTGTGTGTGTGTGTGTGTTATGGCTGTCAAAATTGCTAAAAAATGACGTTGGAATATTCGCTTTAAAAAAAACACACATTTATTTGAATATCTGGTTGTGCATTAGACACGTCAATAGCTTGACACATGAATACAACGGGACATAACTACTTGTATGGGTAATTTATTTAAGTTTAAACATATTTAACAACATATTACCTACACAAAAATAAGTAAATTAACTCACTGTCACTCTCTCGCACCGTTGCGGCGTCTGCGCGTTAAATGGACAATAAAACAAATGGCGAGTGCTGATCAAGAGTTTTGTCCAAGCAATTTAAGGTTGTGATTCTTGTCCCACATATGTCAGGCTTCATTCAGTGATTGAAACTGAAAGTTTTACAGTACCGACATTGAACGCTCAGAGCGAGCTGTAAACATGGAACTTTTCCTTGGCATGAAACGGCAAATAATCAAAGCAGTGCATGAAGCTGTTGTAGCCTATTTTATTCATGCAATATACAGTCAGTAGTCAGGTGCGCGCCCACCCGTAGAGCACAGTCGTGCAGCACTTTTTTTTCTTTTTTCACATTCGAATAGTTGTTTTTAACTGCTATAATATGTATTCGAATATAGAATATTCGTTGACAGCCCTAGTGTGTGTGTGTGTGTGTGTGTGTGTGTATATAGACGCTGCCTAAGCCACTGTCGACAAAGAAAGCAGAAAAGATGAAAGGCAGCATGAGTAACTAAAATGTTGGTGACACTCATTTCTATTTAAAAATGAATATATCGCAGCACCAAAAATGATCAAGCTAATTTTCTACATATTGTGCAATAAGTCAATATATTGATTATCACAACAGGCCTAATTTCCACAACAAGTACCAAAATAGTGGTTATTTCCCTGGTGGATAGCGGAAATGAGAATAGTCTTTATGGAGACAGGCCATGGAGATATGCCACGCCCCCATTCCGGCTCAAATAAAGGGGGCCCGAATGTAAGCAAATTAACTACCACTAGTCAGGCAAGTAAAGGGTTGCGAACATTTGCTTTGCATTTGGTGTGAACATAGCATTATGGTCCCACAACCTCATATTACGGATCGATTCCTATGTAACAAACGTCACATTTCTATGATCATATTTGAATCAACATTGAGTATAAGCTTAATTTATATTAAATTACTTAATTGTAGTAGTTGGTCCTAAATGCTAATTGAACCACACTCAGTAAGAGTAACATACTAGGAACCAGCTCCAACAGAAGACCCAGGAACAGTACTCTGCATACACAGGTCTTGGTGCTCCGCCTCACAGGAGGAGACTCTCCGTCCATGTTAAAAAAAGGACATGTGCACATGCCTTTCCTTAACAAACCTGGAGGAATGCATCACATGATCTGGATGTGGCGCGCACGGCACTCCCAGCTGCTCTTTATAGTCAACTGTTGACCCTGTGCATAATCCAGGAATATACTTTTAAGAGGCAATAGCAAAGACTTTTAATTTAAATAAATGTCTGTTGAATCAATATCACATAAGAAACACATTGGCGTTGAGCGCATTTCCCCCTGATGAAAGTATAGCAACGCTTTTTTATATTTGCATTATTAAACAAATTCAATACATTCACTAATCAATACTTTAGTAATGATCAAAAAGACTTATTTTCTTAAAGAAAGCTCTATTTTAGGTTAGGTATTACACCAAAGACAAAACATTTTGTATTAAAAAAAGATCAAAACAACTGCACAGAGCTCAGACAAATCACATCCATGTAAACACGGGTAAGCTGTATGTGCATTATGTTCACTGTCATGGCATGCTTACAAGTCAGCCTTTGAGCATAGCAAAGACTAATATGTTTGATGTGAAATGTACAATACAATATAAAAATCAGCAACTCCATATGGACACCTAATGATGGGCCTGCATGCTGTATCTGTGCCTTTGAAATGGTGGCACACACTCCCTTCACCTTGAACAAGGTTACTTGGCCAGTCCAGCAGTCAAACTAATCTGCTCTCTGTGCAGGTCACACTGGTGTTCATTGGTGCCTTCTGTCATGATTCACACTGACCTTGGCTTCACCCAGGGGAGGGCAAGGCTGTATTTACATGTCAAACCCTTCAACGTGCTCAGCAATGGCAGCCTAAGCAGCGCTCACACTAGCAATACACTAGCACCAATTTACTAGTTCAATGTTACATCTCAATGGTCCAGCAGACTACTGCGTACACTTGACTATTAGCATTCGTAGACGTGCGGGATGAAGCGAAAACTCTGTTCTACACGTTCATTGTATTGCCATTAACGCCGATGTGGGATTACCGCACAATTAACGTCATGTTTCAAGAGGAATACAGGAGTCTGTGCACATGGCGTACTGATCGATCAGCAGACCGTCTCATTCGGCACGCAGTGTGGAGACGACAGGACAGAACGTGCAGGTGCTCCACTGCTCGTCGAGTTTGAATCAACTAGCTGTTAGCCACAACGACAGGCTAATCCTTCAATATAGCCGACCGAACAACTGCCCGGCATGAATCATTATTGCATTTTACAATCCCATGACACGAAGAGAATGCGCACCTCGACTTGAGTCGTCTTATGTTCACGAGGATCATAACGCCAACTTTCAAGACTTCGTGGAAAAGAATAACATTTCGGCAAGCGTTTAACGTTAGCTAACGTGCCATGCTAATTACCTACTGTGAGACGAACGATATGCGCGACGCACAACGTGCCGTGCTTAGATTATTATGCTAGAAAACCCCAACATAGCGTTACACTTTAATTGTTACTTACAGTGGGGTGGCGGGGGTTACGCTATTCATATCAAGACTTCACACTAATCAATTTACATATGCATACCCAAAATACTGTTGCTAGCATTGTACACAAATACTGTCTGAGAAAAACCTTTTAAAAAATTGCTTTCCGCATTAGTTAGCCAGTAAACAGAAAACAATTCATGAATGAAAGCTGACGCCGGGTGCATCAATTGAATGGCGAACTTGGCAGAAAACACTTGACACTCACAGAAAAACTTATGTCCAGTACCAAAAAAACCCAAACACGTAGAATAATAAGTATAGACCGAAAAACGTATGCTGGCCGTTTAGCTCATGACTGGAAGTGAATCCTCATTAGAGGTGGTTGTGACCCAACGCTAACGTTACAGTGCTGGGGGGGAACGCGTGGCTGGTTGGGAGGCCGCAGTTCAGGACACAAAGTATGAAGTTAGCAGGTTAGCCCCACACAGTGGTGGCAATGCTAAACCCTCGGTGAACATAAACACGCTTTAAATGCAACGTTCCACTATGATGAGTCGGTTATAGGGCGCTGTAGGCTTTTATTTCGCCGACTCACTGTCGCATTAGGCCACCACGTAGAAGCAACGCTTCACACAGCTTCAAACGCAGGCAAATACACCAGTGAGGGCTTGTCCCAGACTGACGCAGGGTTTAAGGACGCTTCTGGAGTGCTTCTGTCCTGCATGGGCCTCAGACCTACGTGTTAGCTTACTAGCCGGCCCAGCAAAAAGGACAGCTAACTCATTTATATTCGGAATACTGCCAACATATGAGCATTTGTTCAATGCACATGACCCTTTTGTTAGTGCATGGATACCGCACGAGAAAAGGAATTATGGTAATCAAAATTAAACAACCGGGTAAGGTGAGAAGCTAGCTTCAGTGTGCTTACTGTTAAATTACAGGAAGATGTGCCGGCGAGGTGTTCAATGACATGGGATTACTGGGCTCAGTCGATGTAACGGTAAACCCCAGACAGCTTGCAAAGATGAGTGGAAATGTCGCCGATCACGATTCTGTACACATTGCGTGCGTTGCACCCCTGGAGTTGATTTGCACTAACGTTAAGTCACGCTGTTTGACCATGATGCAGATGGCTATGGCTTGCATGGTGTTTCTCCTTCATTGCTACTCACGTTTCCGGAGCTTTTACTTACAATATTGTAGGGTCCTCGGTGCCGCCACGATGAGAGCGATATTGATCAAGTGAGTTTGTCAAACGTGTCCCTGAAGAAAGTCACTCTCTCTTCCCCACGTGTAGACTGACGAGCACTAGTCTAAAAAAACAGACGAAACAGCTGGTCAGGTCTCGCGATAGTCAGACGTTAAAATCGTTTGTATTCTCGCGTTACGTGAGAATGCAGTAAAGTCACCTATTTCAGACATGCCCTCCTTTACGTTGATCTGATGGCTATGTAACATGATGTCCCATGTCAATCCGCGCCCTGGTCACTACGTCAGAGTGCAGGCGGCCTCCTAGGTCCGAATCACATCCGCCACGGGGACTAAACTGAAGGCTGTGAAATGACAAGGTTAGAGAGAGAGAGAGAGAGAGAGAGAGAGAGAGCGATGCAGCTTTCTAAGATCACTATCATATCTATCTATCTATATAGAAAGAGAGAGAGAGAGAGGCAGCTTTCTAAGAGGCAGCTTTCTAAGATCACTATAATATCTATCTATCTATCTATATATATATCTATATATATAGATATAGATATATATATACTATATATATACTCACGCTGAGTAGCCTATAAGGTCATTTCTCTACTGTAAAGTTTGTTGCTTATCGCTGATCAAATATCATCCATGGCGCTTGGGCGGTTGCTCTATACCAGCGATTCCCAAAGTGTGGGCCGCGGCCCCCTGGTGGTCCGCGAAGGTACTGCAGGTGGGCCGCGAGTCATTTACAATAAATAAAGTTTTTTAATTTTCAATTTTTAAAAGTTTGAAATTAATATAAAAATATTTATGATGCGACACATTAGTTATGTGAAACATTAGTTGATGAAGCACAAACAATTTAAACGGACAGATTAATAAAACAATAAGGCTCGCTCGAAACGGCTGCTCTTGTCCGCCTGTCGTTGTTCAACAAATGCTGAGCGGCGCTCAAGCGCGTGAGATATGGAGCTTGTTTCAGGGCGCGTCGGAGAAACAAAGCTGTCGTTCTTGCCGAGCACTTAAAGAGCGAGAGACGGTGCCCTTTTCTCTACAGTAGCTGAACCATCTTAACCGGGAAAATAAGTTATTCTAAAAGCAGCCGAAGATTTAAGGCGTGGATGGCGAGGGGGGCGGCGGGAGCCGACGCACCTCGCAGCATCGATCGGACCCTGAAAGCACCGTCTCCACCTTACTGTCAAAAAGAACAACAGCGAGCGCGTAGAAAACTCCTTCGAGCGCGAGCAGAGATTCTCCTCGCGAGCAACGAAGTTCACGTTTTGCAAGCGAGCAAATACCTCGCGGAGACGAACTTTTGCTCGCGCGAGACGACTTTTGCTCGCGGATGTTTGATTTTGGTTAAATTCTTCAGGTCATTTAATCATTATGTTTTGATCAGAGTTGTGATTAAAGGTTTGGGTGGGCCGCGAAAGATTTTCAGATTTCAAATTGGGCCGCGGCATTCTTGAGTTTGGGAACCGCTGCTCTATACTGTAAAATCTAACACGTTGTTTCAACTTAATAATATGAGGCAACGGGGCTGCCTTAAAATTCTACATTAAATCAACTAATATAATTCGTTCTTTGAACTTAACGCCATGATTAAATATCTCTTATTGTGTAAACCTGTGCCTGAGCTCAGTTCATTTGGATTTGTTAACTCCATTTCATTTGAATTAAATGTATATTTATTGAATTTAACAAAAAGAGAAATAACCAATTTACATTCAAACTGTTTATTGATGCAATTTTTTTTAACAGTCAACATTTCTTGATCTCATACATAAAATGTAGTATTCAAGAGACAATATTGCTGTTTGAAAAGAATGTGAGGCTTTACATGGCCAGGATTTTCTTTAACTGCACATGCCCTTTATCATGCCACTGTTGAAATAAAACAGAACAATTTAAAGTTGCAAAAAATGAATTGACATGTCGCTGTTCGACATCATGGTCCCACACCACTCCGTATTTGAGTATAACAGAAAAATACACTTTAACTTACATGTCTCCAATTACTGATCTATGATCACTGAGGGCCTCATGTACCAAGCGTAAAAGCATGGCGAGGTACTGTATGTACAAACATGCCGCACTGAGGTGAAAGCACACCGAAAAAGCGGAAAATGGCAAATTGTGCATTTCTGTCATGCATATGCATTCACACAGGAGGGTCAAGGGGAAAGTGGGAGTTTCCCATAACACTGTGTCTTAAACCATACACAAATGAGAAACATTTGTTTCACCTTTTGATAAGTATATGTTATGAGAACTTCGAGAAACGAGAACTTCGAATGTGCCAAAAACCCACTTAAATAAGAACTAGTCAACAACAATTTTAACACTCTTGCAAGCGTGACAAGTCATCAGAGCACAACTGTACAAGGGGTTTTGCATTTTTTTTAAACAAATTATATAATGAGTGGTTATCAACCTTAACATGAGTGCAAACATATTTGGTGCTTGTCATTTAACCTCACTTATATATAAACACTTAACGTTAAGATTTCACTCACCTCGAAAAAAGTCAGAGCCCCCGATGCTAGCCAAGCCTGGTCCAACCTAACCAGGTGCAAGAGGGGGGGAAAGTCAATGTCGCCTGCCAATTCCCCATAAAGCACTTTGATAACGGTTGCAAAAACGCGATGATGACCTCCTTAGTCAAGTTGATTTACATTACTAATTCAGTTTAATGTGAATTTTCAGGTTAACATTTGTTTTGTCAAGTTAATAACTAGTCATTTTGTGTTATCATAACATAGAATAATGCTTTGAAGTAACTAATACGTAAATCATATTTTACGGTGTAATGTTGCGCCAGACGTTATTTTGCAACCAAAATCTGCATACCGCAATCGCGATGATTATTAAGGTAATTTAGAAGTGATCACTAAAATAATTAGTTCTTATATTCGCTGTAGACTGAAATGTACTGAAAACTGTATTTGTCAGGTGTAATTGTTTTTTGCAGGTCACAAAAAAATGTAACAATTTTTATCTCTGGATGCAGCTGTTGCGCCTTTAACAATTGGCGCCCGAAACATTTTCACTCTGTTACAGTGTAGTTCTTGAGTTTGAGTGACCTTCCACGCGTGTATATTGACATCAACGGATTTCATGACACAAAAACATCCCATATGAACCCCCCCTTTCACAGACTAATCTCACATTCAGAAATATTACACGGTATATTCATCAGGTTGTCAATTATACAATTATAAAAACATCAAACCCAGCACCACGGGCGGGGAGGCGGGACTTAAATGGTTTCTCTTTCTCTCCATTGTTGTCTTCCTTATCTAATAACAATTGAGAGAGGTGTTTGTGAAGCAAACAGGTCCCAGCACCTTTCCACATTGTGTTAAATTCTTAGCCCGACCACCTTTTGCTGGTCTAATCAAAATGCAAGGTCTTATTTCATTCTCTTTAGATCTCACTGTAAAATACATTGAAGTTGAACATGTTAACATATATGAGTATATGCCCTCCATTGTCACAATCTGTTGTATTTACTTTCCTATACATTATATACAGTATTGTGTGTTAAGCGGTAGCCAATAGGATGCCCCTGAATGGACATGTGACCTAGGAGAGGTCAAGTGAACCTGCGTTCAATAAAGACGACTCAGTTCAAGTCAAACAGCCATGATGCTCCACTTGTGTTATTTGTACTTCCATAATATTCGGCCTAGCATTGGGTATGGACGCCGGGACCGTTGAGCGAACCATCTCTGCTAACAGTACAGAAGTTAAAGAAGCTTTAACGTTGTGTCATAAACATCTGTGGATATGTGAAAATGTCTGGCACAAACAAAACGGAGCAGTGACCGGGTCACCCAACCAAGTGACATTCAGGCGGGGGATCTTTAAATCGTTTGAAAGCTTGTTTCTTGATCAGTTCAGTTTTATGCTTTTGTGTACGCGTCTTGTTCAAGGAGAGGCCTCGTTGGGAAAGCAACAGGTCCAACTCTTCCAAGCATTCTTTCTCTGTGGTCATGGGGCCATAGCACCAAGAAGATCACCACCACTCTGTAGAACAGCAAAACTGCCTTTAAATTCTGTCTGTCTGCCTGTATCTCTCTCCCGCTCTACATTAAACATGACAAATGTCAGTAAACAGCTAGACAGAGCTTTGAAATCACGGATTTCGCAAGTTTTTTAGGAAACGTCGGACCAGTTGCGACGTAATGTTTACAGCGCCGCTAAAGTTGTGGTTAATTTATCACCAAACGACGTCAGAGGATTGCACGAACACCGTCATTACCTGCGTGTCTGATGCTGCAGCCGTTTGGCGCTCAGCCCTGCACGAGCACTAAAGCCTAGTTCAGCGGTTCCCAAACTCAAGAATGCCGCGGCCCAATTTGAAATCTGAAAATCTTTCGCGGCCCACCCAAACCTTTAATCACAACTCTGATCAAAACATAATGATTAAATGACCTGAAGAATTTAACCAAAATCAAACACCCGCGAGCAAAAGCCCGTCTCGCGTGAGCAAAAGTTCGTCTCGAGGTATTTGCTCGCTTGCGAAACGTGAACTTCGTTGCTCGCGAGGAGAATCTCTGCTCGCGCTCAGAGGAGTTTTCTACGCGCTCGCTGTTGTTCTTTTTGACAGTAAGGTGGAGACGGTGCTTTCAGGGTCCGATCGATGCTGCGAGGTGCGTCGGCTCCCGCCGCCCCCCTCGCCATCCACGCCTTAAATCTTCGGCTGCTTTTAGAATAACTTATTTTCCCGGTTAAGATGGTTCAGCTACTGTAGAGAAAAGGGCACCGTCTCTCGCTCTTTAATCTCATGAAGTGCTCCGCGAGAACGACAGCTTTGTTTCTCCGACGCGCCCTGAAACAAGCTCCATATCTCACGCGCTTGAGCGCCGCTCAGCATTTGTTGAACAACGACTGGCGGACAAGAGCAGCCGTTTCGAGCGAGAGCCTTATTGTTTTATTAATCTGTCCGTTTAAATTGTTTGTGCTTCATCAACTAATGTTCCACATAACTAATGTGCCGCATCATAAATATTTTTATATTAATTTCAAACTTTTAAAAATTGAAAATTAAAAAACTTTATTTATTTATTGTTAATTAACGTCGTGGCCCACCTGCAGTACCTTCGCGGCCCACACTTTGGGAATTGCTGGCCTAGTTTATGCTTCTGCGTTTTCAGAGCGACGCAGACGCAAGAGCCCCTTGCGTGTCCCTTAAAGGCTGGCGCATGCTTCTGCGTCTGCGTCGACGCACTCGTTTCAATTCATGGTTCCAAACCTCTTGCGTGTGTTGCAGAGCAATTCACCTCCAGAACAATATGTGGCAGTATGCAGTGATAGGTCTTAATAACTTTCAGCTGGGTCGGGATCACAGCCAATCGCTGCATGACAATACGGTATAAAGGCGGCTTCAGAGCATCTATCAGCATTTCATTTGCCAGAGGCTGGGGTTACGACACACCCTGGCGTCTTTCACGCTGCTCCGTGTGGTGACAGGTAGGCTGTCGGAAGCAACTGTATTCCCTCCCACGTTGTCCGTCCAGTGGTTATTTAAGTGCCTTTTGTGTCCCAGAAGCTCACTGAAATGGCTGCGTACTAATGTGATGCACTCAATGTCTGCCATTGAGCATCAGCTCTACACCCGCTAAGCTGCCAGAGACCACTGCTGCTTTGCCTTTTGGATAAATTGCTTTGCTTTACCCTGGTTAAACTAACCCTGTTCAGGTTTGCTTTGCTTTTCCTTGTCTTGGTTAAATTAACCCTGCTTTGGCCTGCCTTGCCTTTTGGCTGTGTTTACCCTATTTGGGTTTGCTTTGTTTTGGCTGCAGAGGTGTCAAAAGTATTCACATTCATTACTCTAGTAGAAGTACAGATACTAGGGTTTAAACTTTTTACGTAAGTAAAAGTGCTGGTTTCAAAACCACTTAAAGTGTAAAAGAAATGTAAGAAATTTGACTAAGGACAAACTCTTAATGCGTAACCTCGCTCACACAACACGTCAGTCCGTTGCAATGTGATCAGAAGGTGCCTGCAGATCATGTGAGCTGCCGTTGAGATGATGGAAACAACAAATGTATCTGACTTAAACAGATAAAACCACAACCCATTTTCCAGTGACACGAGTCACACACACGTTGTTCCCATTGATGAGGTAGACTGCAGTGTCTCCCCCAGGTTTACTACGTCATGGGGGGGGGGGGTCCTGACTTTTTACAGGGTGGCGGTCGCACCCCTGTTTATAATGATGGGAAACACTGGCAACTGGCAGCGGTCGGTTATCAAAACATTGGCCAAGTTTTTTTAGGCTTCATGAGCAAATACGGAATCCCTTTGTGTTCATTTCTCAAGCCGCATTAAGACGCATCACTTTATTTAATACGCTACTTGCAAGTCGCTGAGTTGTGCCAGACTCTAAATGTTAGAAAACATTTAGGACAAACCCACGGTCATGTAGATCCTCGACTAACGTTACATGAACTCTGCGTGACGAAGAGGAGGAGGGTCTGTGTCGCTAAATACCAACTTTCCACCGCCCACTTTTCCCACCCGGTGTCGCTCCGATCTGCCGGCACATCGCGGAAAACCAATCTGGTGTCTGGATGCTATGTTTATACTTCTCATCCAAACACAATCCCATTCACTGTCCGCATAGCGCCATTTATCTAGATGGGGGGTTTGTGTTTTTGAACTGCGACAAGCCGTAAGTAAGGAGGCCGTTTTTAGAATGTAAGGAGTAGAAACTACAGATATTTGCGTGAAAATGTAAGGAGTAGAAGTAAAAAGTTGTCTGAAAAATAAATACTCCAGTATAAGTATAGATACTGTTGTGTTCAAAAATGAAGAAACGCCGGACGGACAGAGGTCATCGCTGATCAAAAGGTTAAATCAAATGTATTTAATAAAAGACATGGCGTTGTGTTAAAAAGAACATCTCAGCTGGCCCCAGGTCAGTCCTTTTGACCATCCCTAGTGCCCGTCTGTAGCCTCCACCAGCGAACTCGAGAACAATGGTTCCTACAGGTATTTATAACAATGCTTAAAGGTGTGAAAGTTGGTGTCCACACCTCTGGGAGTAGTCTTCTGGTGAGTTCAATGTAACTCGGATTTCAAATGATCCTTAGTCAATATCAGTTGTTGCATGCATTCAAGTTGATTACATTGCATCAAATACAATCATAACTGCATTGATATTATTCTATTACAGTTGCAGAATTACAGTGGTTTTACAATATTGTCATTACTTTATTGATTAGTTTCAGAATCATGGCTGTATTCTGGTGTACACTATATGCATTTTATTAATTTTATGAACCGGATCGTCAATTTGTTTCTAATATTCTACAATACCCAAAAATTCTGCTTTCTTTCTGTTTTGGTTCAGTTTGTTTTATTTTAGACCTGTTCTAATCTCCCCCCCACCCACCCCCTCTCCCCATTCAGGTGCTGAGTCTGCGGTGGTGGTGGTGCCCCGCTTATGTTCTGTTTTTGCATTGTTTGAGTTTGCTTCACTTTTAGTTGTTTCACGTGTGGTGCTCCTTGGGCCCCCTTTTCTTTGGACAGTCCATCGTAAGTCTCAGCCCTGATTGGTTCCCTCGTTGCTTGTCCCAGAGAAGAGGTTTTTACCGTTGTTTTTACACCGTAAATTTGAGTTTAATAAAATTACATTGTGTCTTAAACTATGTCTCTGCATTGTTTGCAACGAACCTGAGTGCCTCCCCTTAGTTTTGTTTGGGTGAAGATTTAAAACAATTCCCAGGGTGGCGTTGTCTGGCAAGATTATAATATTTAAACTGTCCTCACCTTTACATCACGCCTCGTGTCACGTTTTTGTTGACTACAAAGAGTCGCGTCTTTGTGTGTGGAAGTCTTTTCCCACTGCGTCCTTGCGTGCGTCGAAAGCGACTCAAGCCTCCCGCAGCGCACCAGGCTGCGATTGGTCTGCTAACTACATCCTTTACGGAGTCTCACGTTTCCATTTTCATAGCCCAATACCGCCATTATTAAAATGAATGTTTACGAGAGAACGGCTCAGATTGAACTTTTGTCGGAAGAAATGCGTAAATATGACCGCTTATACAACCTGTAAGGGGGTTGGATTGAGGGAGGGAGAACGCCGTGAATTGCTCTGCAACACACAAGCCTTTTAGAACCATGAATTGAAACGAGCGCGTCGACGCAGACTCATGCACCAGCCTTTAACAGACAAGCTAAATTAGTTCTACAGATTTGAGACTATGTCCCTGACTCATTTTGTTGTCTTACTGTCTGTCATGCACCAACAGTCAAGTCAAATTCCTTGTATGTCTAACATTTCCAACATATGGTAATAAATAAAAGACCTAGGTTTGAAACGTCCTGACTAAATGTTGGGAAGTTGTTCGAGTTCAAACACGTCAAATGTTGTGCACAAGGACGGCAGGAAGATTCACTAGTTCAACATCTTCCGCCTGGTGGAATTCTGCCCCCCAGGATGATCAAACAGTGTTTGAATTACTTTCCAAAGTGATTACTCGTTACTTTTAAGATTTAGTCTTTAATCGTGATTAAGTTCAAAATGTGCGATTAATGAGTTCATTTTTTAAATCTATTGTCAGCCATATATATATGTGTGTGTGTGTGTAGGGTTTTCAGCAATTGAATCAACGAGCAACGTTAAGTTGGCCAACGTGAGCTTAGTCATATTCATTTAGCTAACGTTGATTCTACGTTAGCTTCGGCTACAGCATTTGCTAACGTTCTGTTCATTTAATTTTGTTCAATGGTCCCATGTAAGATATGATCCTTTATTCATGTGAAATCTAATTAGGCTTATGTGAAAGTGCTAAATTCTGGTCCACTCCCTCCCGCCCCTTGTCTGGCCTCTGCCGGTTCCGCCCGCCCACTAGTCACAATGGTAACTGAGCCTGCGAACCTAACCTGGTTGGGAGCAAGTTTTCTTCCATAAACCTTGAGTTTCTTTCAGTCTCCTCCCGCAGCCCAGCCAATCACACAGCCCGCTTTCATTTCCTCATTCATTCAAGTACTCTGTATCAGGCATATTTTAGCGCAGTTTCCACATATGAACAAAATAAGATCTGTTACATTAAAGACTTAAGTGTTTTCTCGAACATGGCATGTCCTTTTCTGGACGATCCTGTTGATGAAGAAGCAGTATTACTTCGCAGGGTGTTAACCACGTCGGATAAGAATATTGAGGCCCCTATCAGATATATTGTCATTTCCAGATAACTACTTGTTTGAACGGTATCGTTTTTCTTCACAGTCCATCAAATATGTACATAACCTCATCCGTCCTCATATGTATCGTCCTCCATCGTGGACACGCTGTCATGTCCGAGCAGATCCTTTGTGCATTACGTTTTTCTGCAAACGGCAGTTTCCTTTACAACATTAGAATATTAGTAAAGCTGCTATATGCAGAGCCGTGAGAAACGTGTGCCTCACTCTGAAACATCTTTTAAACGATTTTGTTCCCTGGACACAAGCCAGTGAAGCCATTAAAGAGAAGTTCCACAGGATGCACCTAAATAAAATACATTATAGGTTCAATACCATTGTACCAGTTTTTACCAGGGATATTGTTCTTGTGATTAAATGAGCATGGGTGTGTATTTCAAGCCTGTGTGTAGTGCATTCTAACAGTGTAAAAAATCAAATGTTCCCACTGGGAATTAGTAAAACGTAATGATTATGATTAGTGTGTACATTAAATATTAACTGTCAACACTATATTGGAACTTATGCCGTTTCTGTCTTTTGCTGCAGTAGCGGTTTTGCTTTTCTTTCTAATTACGGGTTCCGACTCGCTGTATGCTTGTATTAATATTTCCAGCTCAATAGGGGTGAAGTACGGACCCCTGGTTTCCCTGGGTTAACTTCACTTCCTGCCTTGTCCTGTCACCCCCTGTGATTGTCTGCCGTGTCCAATCACCTGCACCTTTCCCGTGTATTTAAAATAACTAATGCTGTTTCTATACAGCACTGTACTGCACTTTGTATTATGCTGTTGTAGTAATTTGCAGTAGGTGTGCTGTAGAATTACAGTAGAATACAGGAAATGTGGCTGCCAGTATATTACGGTAAATGAATCGGGAAATTCTCCGGCGTCCCACTGGCATTGTGAGGCGCTGGTCTACTTTTCTGAAACCTACCATAGACTCAAACGTGAGTTGAGAGAGGGCCTCCAAAACCACCAATAGATCCCACAGAGGAACCAGGGGCCTGTAAACAGGGAGAACCTTTCATTAAACGGCCTACTAACAGATGCTGACCCACCAGCTTCTCTCCAATGCCCAAATGAGAGGCCAAGATAGCCGCTAAATATACTTTAATAGTAGAAAAAGCAATGCCCTTGCCATTGGTACCATGCCTCAAAAACCAGCCATATACCACTGTAAGGAGAGCGAGTGGAGGCGATTCTTGCACTCTGAATGGTGTCAATGAACCGTTCAGGCAGGCCTGTTGCGTTCAGGTTCCACCTCTCACAGGCCAAGCCCAGAGCGCTATTGGGCGAGATCTCCCTGCCAGCCTGGGACAGAAGATCCCTCCGTATGGGGAGAGGCCACGGCTCGTCCGTCAAGAGCTGTATTATTTCTGCCACCCAATGCTTGGACGGCCACCGCGGCGCTATCAGGATTAGCATCAAGCCCTGTTCTCGTACCCTGTCTAGAGTCAGGAGATCAGGCTGTGAGGGGGGAATGCTAAGAGCAGCACGTTTGGCCACGAGTGGGCATGCGCATTCATCCTCAATGTCTGCCAGCGAGAAAGACTGGACATTGAGTGTTTTCTCGCGAAGCGACGAGATCTACGTCTGCTTGGCCGTATTTCTGCCAGACTTCACTACTTGAGGGTGAAGAACCCACTCTATACAGAGGCTATCCACAGGACAGAAGATCTGCACCCCTGTTCAGCAGGCCTGGAACGTTTATTTTCACCAGGACGTGGCGTCCCTGGAGAAATGTCAGAAAATACTTTAGTGCAAAAAGCACTGCCCAAGTTCCAAGATGTTTATGTAAGCCAGCCTTGGGTCCCAGGTGCCGTTCACTGTTCTGCCCAACATGGTTGCTCCCCACCCTGATAGGCATCCGTTGTTTTCACGGTTACCCTGGATGACACCGCCCCCAGTGGGACATCTGACGCGAGAGCTGTCACGTCCTCTCACGGGCGGAGCGCAGCCACGCACGACGGTGAAGCCTAGTTTATGCTTCTGTGTTTTCAGAGAGACTCAATGACACGCAGACTTAAGAGCCCCTTGCGTGGCTTTTCACCCCTCCTTGGGGGGGTGTAGAAGTGGTCATATTTACAGATTTCTTCCGTCAAAAGCTCTTCAATCTGATCCATTCTCTCGTAAAAATTCTTCGTTTTAATAATGGCTGTTATTGTGCTGTGAAACCGGAAATGTGAGGCTCTGTAAAGGATTTAGTTAGCAGACCAATCGCAGCCTTGCGGGCTGGAGGAGGGTTGCGTAGCTTTTGACGGAAGTCCAGAAAAATGGGTCGACGCACGCAAGGAGGGGTGAAAAGCCACGCAAGGGCCACGCAAGGGGCTCTTGCGTCTGCATGTCCTTTCGTCTCTCTGAAAACGCAGAAGCATAAACTAGGCTTACCACTTTCCCTCTGTGGTGAGGTGACGGGGCGGGCACAGGCTCAATGCCGCGAAAGCGACGCAAGCCTCTTGCAGCCCGCAAGGCCATGATTGGTCTGCTAACTACATGTTTTACGTCTTACATTACCGCACAATACCACCATTATTAAAACGAAGAATGTTTACGAGAGAATGGATCAGATTGAAAAACCTTTGTCGAAAAAAAAACGTAAATATGACAACTTGTACAACCAGTCATTGGCTGACTATAAGGACGCACGGATTCATGGAGGGAGATCAAAGTTGTGGAGAAAATACGGGACAAATATGTCCGCGATGAAAAGCAACAGTGGTGATGCACGCAATTAGGTCTCTGATAAATAAATGAACAAACCAACGACTTCCTCACACAAAGACGTGACTCTCTAGGTCGTCTTCGACAAAAAACGTTACTCCACCTGTTGTTCTGGCGGGGAACTGCACTGCAACACACGCAAGCCTTCTAGAACAGAGGTCTTCAACGTTTTTCAAGCCAAGGTCCCCCAAACTGATTGCGAGGTGGAGCAGGGACCCCCTACGGAGTTTGGTCCGCCATCTTTTATTTTTGAGCTTCACGCTCTTTAGACATGAGCTTAAACGCGATCTGATTGTCTAATCAACCAAAAATTTCGCAACCCCCCCTGCAGTACCTTCGCGGACCCCCTGTTGAAGACCTCTGTTTTAGAACCATGAATTGAAACGAGTGCGTCGACACAACAGTGCGTAAAGACGCAGACGCTTGCGCCAGCCTGAACGACACCGCTGTCTGAACTAGTGATGTGCGTATCGATACTGAAATATCGATACTTTTGATACTTCAGTAATTTGTGGTAATGTATATCATTAACAGGAATTTGGTGGAAAGTAACAACTATTCAGATCTTGTCTAAATGACACGCCGCTGGTAGAGACTACTTTTTCTTCCGCCTGGGTAAGTGCCTAATACGTAAACGCAGTGGCACGCTGACGCTGCTGCTCGCTCTCTCAGACAGAGAATGGCGGAACGGAAGAGAAGTCATGTGTGGAGCTACCAGGGATGTGCTCATTGAAGTACGTCGGTACTCAGAAGAAAAGGTGATTCCCAGACACAGGGATGCACTGATTTGGTGGAAAGAACGTGCTCAAACCTTCCCAGCCCTGAGCAAACTAGCAGTGAGATACCTGGGAATTACTGCCACTTCTGTACCAGGAGAGATAGTCTTTTCAAAGGCAGGAGAGGTTCTAAGCAAAAAACGGAACAGACTTAAGGGGAAGACAGTAAACATGCTGTTGTTCATTAACAAAAACTTGTGAATGATGGAAAGTGTCAATGTTGGGTGCTTTTGTGGAAGTGTTTTCCTGTTAGCATGTTCATGTAATGTGAATTAAGATGCAAACTTTCATTTTTATAGTGGTTCTCATTTTTGTTTATTATTCTGATAATTATTCTAATGGTTTTATTATTTTACTCATCTTTTTTTAGTGATGGAAACACCTTTTTCAAACACTTGTTTTTCCGTTGTTGTAATAGCTCGGCTATATTGTGAATGAGGCCGCTACCTTTTTAGTTCAAAGTTTAAAATAAATAACTAAATAAGTGACTATGTCTTGTATTCTTAAGCTATGTATTTAAAATACACTACTTTTTAGATCTACCATGCACATGGTATATACAAGTATCGGTATTGGATCGGTATCACCGATACCAGCCTGAATTTTACTCGGGATCGGAAAGGAAATCTGTGGTACAGTACGAGAAAATCCTAATGCCGCTGTTCCGTAACGGAGACAGAGCGGCTTCCACACACCTGCTTAACACCCTCGGGGCTAACGAGAGCCCGAATGGAATGCCTTGGTACGCGGCTCGTAAGTTTTGCCCTGCTAAGGAAACCTTCCGATGTGCTGGATAAAAGGCGATATGAAACTAGAAAAGGCATTTCCTGCTGAAAATGCGTTGGAATGCAAAAAGCTGAAAGCTGCACTGAATATTTGAAAATAGCTGAAAATACAGAAAGTTGAAGGGAATTTGAATACATTTGTTGAAATGACAGATATTTGAAAAGCTGAAATGAATTTGAAATTGCTGAAAATACAGAAATGGGAGAAGCTGAAAGGAATTTCAATAGATTTGCTGAAAAAGCAGAAATGAAAACAGCTGAAATAAATTTGAAATATTGCAAAAAAATACAGAAATGAATATTAAAAAATTGCTGTTGATAGAGGCATAAGAATAGCTGAAATTATTTTAAAGAACTGCTGAAAATACAGGAAGTGGGGAAGCTGAATTTCAATAGATTTTCTAAAAACAGAAGTTGCAGGAGCTTAAATTTGTTTAAAATTGTTTGTAGTAATATTAGTAGTAGTATTAGTTATAATTGTGGTATTAGTAGTACTAGCAGTATAAGCAGTAATAGTAGGTTTAGTATCAATAGCAGTAGAAACAGCTGGAATACTATTAGCCATAGTAGTATTTGTAATAACATTAGTAGTAGTTGTAGTATTAATAGCAGTAGAAATACTAGTAGTATGGTAGTAGAAGTATCAGTTGTAGTACTAGAAGTACGAGTAATATTCGTAGTGGGAGACAGAATGTTTGTTATTCACACTTAAGAGTTTTTAATTAATAGGCCTCATCACAGACATTACAGTAAAAATTCCCTCCATGGGGCTTTTATTTTGAAATTATTGGATTGGGTGGGGTGGGGGGTGTAGATAGAGGGAGGGAGGGTGAGAGGGTGAGGAATGGAGGGGTGGTGAGGAAGAGATAGAGAGGGAGAGGGGAGGAGAATTAGACAGACTGACTGACTGAGAGTGATTAACAGTGAGAAGAGGTCAGGGTGGAGGGGGGAGGGGGGCGAGTGTCTTTATCATATTGGTCTGTTGACAGAAAGCATAGCTGCGTCATGTGACTCCACTAATCAGGTCACAAGGAGCAGCTGTGAGCCACAGACAGATCCTGCAGCATGTGAGTGCTCGTAACCACGACAACGCCGCACCTGTGATCATTAACGATCTGCTGCAAAAGGCAGAGACATGGCAGCAAGTTACACAGAATCCACACCTCAAACAAATGAGAACCAGCGCAAAACTATAACAGCTATCTAAAAAATACGGCGTTTGTATGAGACCCAAGACTCTACCGAACGCGTGGATGTGTTTTTATGTCTGTCCGGTAATAAATACGGCTCCTATGGCCGTTGACAAAACGTGTACCTTGTGGATTTTTCTGAGAAATATGTCGGCAGATTTGTATTGGAGCCTATGGGGCTTTTGGCAGAGGTTGTGTCACTCAAACACTCCTTGCGCCAAAACTAAAAAACTCTGGGATTCCATGAACACATTAATCCAATCAGCACAACCATGCCCTCATTAATCTGAAGAAATGAAGCCTCTAGAGTGTATACTTTGGCTGCAAGGACAAAAGTTCCATATTTTTTTAACCAGATTCCTGCGATGCCCCACACTCTAGCCATCGAGCTCTCCACTCTAGCAGACGCAATACACACTCATGTAAAAGTCAGAAACGGAGCGAAGAACTAGTGAAACATAATCAGTGAGTATGAAAAAAGTACAATAGATATCAAGAAGCAGTTTTTTTCATAAAATAGTTGAGACTTGTGTGAACATTTGAAAGTTTAAATGGTGTCTGTAGCTGAAAGATTGGCGAAGCTGAAAAATCTGAAAGTTGAAGAGGTTTAGGAGGATTTGAAAGCAAACTCCATTTGAAAACCATGTTAAAATATTAATGATTATTGATTTATATAAATTCAAGCATAAGAGGTAGAAAGCTGAAAAGTCATAGCCCTCAAGCCAGAAAGGAGCTGAACATTTTAATATTTGAACGGTTTTAATAGCTGAAAGTGTGAAGGAGTTGAAAGGTGGCGCGGAAGAAATAGAAGAAGAAGATGAAGATGAAGAACTAGAAAAGGCATTTCCTGCTGAAAATGCGTTGGAATGCAAAAAGCTGAAAGCTGCACTGAATATTTGAAAATAGCTGAAAATACAGAAAGTTGAAGGGAAATTGAATACATTTGCTGAAAAGCTGAAATGAATTTGAAATTGCTGAAAATACAGAAATGGGAGAAGCTGAAAGGAATTTCAATAGATTTGCTGAAAAAGCAGAAATGAAAACAGCTGAAATAAATTTGAAATATTGCAAAAAAATACAGAAATGAATATTAAAAAATTGCTGTTGATAGAGGCATAAGAATAGCTGAAATTATTTTAAAGAACTGCTGAAAATACAGGAAGTGGGGAAGCTGAATTTCAATAGATTTTCTAAAAACAGAAGTTGCAGGAGCTTAAATTTGTTTAAAATTGTTTGTAGTAATATTAGTAGTAGTATTAGTTATAATTGTGGTATTAGTAGTACTAGCAGTATAAGCAGTAATAGTAGGTTTAGTATCAATAGCAGTAGAAACAGCTGGAATACTATTAGCCATAGTAGTATTTGTAATAACATTAGTAGTAGTTGTAGTATTAATAGCAGTAGAAATACTAGTAGTATGGTAGTAGAAGTATCAGTTGTAGTACTAGAAGTACGAGTAATATTCGTAGTGGGAGACAGAATGTTTGTTATTCACACTTAAAAGTTTTTAATTAATAGGCCTCATCACAGACATTACAGTAAAAATTCCCTCCATGGGGCTTTTATTTTGAAATTATTGGATTGGGTGGGGTGGGGGGGAGTAGATAGAGGGAGGGAGGGTGAGAGGGTGAGGAAGGGAGGGGTGGTGAGGAAGAGATAGAGGGAGAGAGAGAGAGAGGAGAAATAGACAGACATACTGACTGAGAGTGATTAACAGTGAGCAGAGGTCAGGGTGGAGGGGGGAGGGGGGGCCAGTGTCTTTATCATATTGGTCTGTTGACAGAAAGCATAGCTGCGTCATGTGACTCCACTAATCAGGTCACAAGGAGCAGCTGTGAGTCACAGACAGATCCTGCAGCGTGTGAGTGCTCGTAACCACGACAACGCCGCACCTGTGCTCATTAACGATCTACTGCAAAAGACAGAGACATGGCAGCAAGTTACACAGAATCCACACCTCAAACAAATGGGAACCAGCGCAAAACTATAACAGCTATCTAAAAAATACGGCGTTTGTATGAGACCCAAGACTCTACCGAACGCGTGGATGTGTTTTTATGTCTGTCCGGTAATAAATACGGCTCCTATGGCCGTTTACAGAACGTGTACCTTGTGGATTTTTGTGAGAAATATGTCGGCAGATTTGTATTGGAGCCTATGGGGCTTTTGCCAGAGGTTGTGTCACTCAAACACTCCTTGCGCCAAAACTAAAAAACTCTGGGATTCCATGAACACATTAATCCAATCAGCACAACCATACCCTCATTAATCTGAAGAAATGAAGCCTCTAGAGTGTATACTTTGGCTGCAAGGACAGAAGTTCCATATTTTTTTAACCAGATTCCTGCGATGCCCCACACTCTAGCCTCGAGCTCTCCACTCTAGCAGACGCAATACACACTCATGTAAAAGTCAGAAACGGAGCGAAGAACTAGTGAAACATAATCAGTGATTATGAAAAAAGTACAATAGATATCAAGAAGCAGTTTTTTTCATAAAATAGTTAAGACTTGTGTCAACATTTAAAAGTTTAAATGGTGTCTGTAGCTGAAATATTTGCAAAGCTAAAAAATCTGAAAGTTGAAGAAGTTTAGGAGGATTTGAAAGCAAACTCCATTTGAAAACCATGTTAAAATATTAATGATTATTGATTTATATAAATTCAAGCATAAGAGGTAGAAAGCTGAAAAGTCATAGCCCTCAAGCCAGAAAGGAGCTGAACATTTTAATATTTGAAGGATTTTAATAGCTGAAAATGTGAAGGAGTTGAAAGGGGGCGCGGAAGAAATAGAATAATAAGTCGGAACTAGAAAAGGCATTTCCTGCTGAAAATGCGTTGGAATGCAAAAAGCTGAAAGCTGCACTGAATATTTGAAAATAGCTGAAAATACAGAAAGTTGAAGGGAATTTGAATACATTTGCTGAAATGACAGATATTTGAAAAGCTGAAATGAATTTGAAATTGCTGAAAATACAGAAATGGGAGAAGCTGAAAGGAATTTCAATAGATTTGCTGAAAAAGCAGAAATGAAAACAGCTGAAATAAATTTGAAATATTGCAAAAAAATACAGAAATGAATATTAAAAAATTGCTGTTGATAGAGGCATAAGAATAGCTGAAATTATTTTAAAGAACTGCTGAAAATACAGGAAGTGGGGAAGCTGAATTTCAATAGATTTTCTAAAAACAGAAGTTGCAGGAGCTTAAATTTGTTTAAAATTGTTTGTAGTAATATTAGTAGTAGTATTAGTTATAATTGTGGTATTAGTAGTACTAGCAGTATAAGCAGTAATAGTAGGTTTAGTATCAATAGCAGTAGAAACAGCTGGAATACTATTAGCCATAGTAGTATTTGTAATAACATTAGTAGTAGTTGTAGCATTAATAGCAGTAGAAATACTAGTAGTATGGTAGTAGAAGTATCAGTTTTAGTGTAGAAGTACTAGTAATATTCGTAGTGGTTGTAGTAGTATTTGAAAGAGCAATACGTATTTCAACGAAACCGCTTCATGGTTAAGGTACAGATAATCATTGAGGCTTTTAGTTTGTAATGATGGAATTGGGTGAGGGGGGGTTGGGAGACAGAATGTTTGTTATTCAAACTAAGAAGTTTTTAATTAATAGGCCTCATCACAAACATTACAGTAAAAATTCCCTCCATGGGGCTTTTATTTTGAAATTATTGGATTGGGTGGGGTGGGGGGGTGTAGATAGAGGGAGGGAGGGTGAGAGGGTGAGGAAGGGAGGGGTGGTGAGGAAGAGATAGAGGGAGAGAGAAAGGAGGAGAAATAGACAGACATACTGACTGACTGAGTGATTAACAGTGAGCAGAGGTCAGGGTGGAGGGGGGAGGGGGGGCTAGTGTCTTTATCATATTGGTCTGTTGACAGAAAGCATAGCTGCGTCATGTGACTCCACTAATCAGGTCACAAGGAGCAGCTGTGAGCCACAGACAGATCCTGCAGCATGTGAGTGCTCGTAACCACGACAACGGCGCACCTGTGATCATTAACGAGCGGCTGCAAAAGACAGAGACATGGCAGCGAGTTACACAGAATCCACACCTCAAACAAATGAGAACCAGCGCAAAACTATAACAGCTATCTAAAAAAGACTACGTTTGTATGAGACCCAAGACTCTACCGAACGCGTGGATGAGCTTTTTATGTCTGTCCGGTAATAAATACGGCTCCTATGGCCGTTTACAAAACGTGTACCTTGTGGATTTTTGTGAGAAATATGTCGGCAGATTTGTATTGGAGCCTATGGGGCTTTTGGCAGAGGTTGTGTCACTCAAACACTCCTTGCGCCAAAACTAAAAAACTCTGGGATTCCATGAACACATTAATCCAATCAGCACAACCATACCCTCATTAATCTGAAGAAATGAAGCCTCTAGAGTGTATACTTTGGCTGCAAGGACAGAAGTTCCATATTTTTTTAACCAGATTCCTGCGATGCCCCACACTCTAGCCTGCGAGGTCCCCCTCTAGCAGACGCAATACACACTCATGTAAAAGTCAGAAACGGAGCGAAGAACTAGTGAAACATAATCAGTGATTATGAAAAAAGTACAATAGATATCAAGAAGCAGTTTTTTTCATAAAATAGTTGAGACTTGTGTGAACATTTGAGAGTTGAAATGGTGTCTGTAGCTGAAAGATTCGCGAAGCTGAAAAATCTGAAAGTTGAAGAAGTTGAAGAGGATTTGAAAAGCAAACTCCATTTGAAAACCATGTTAAAATATTAACGATTATTGATTTATATAAATTCAAGCTTAAGAGGTAGAAAGCTGAAAAGTCATAGCAGGGAAGCCGGAAAGAAGCTGAACATTTTAATATTTGAAGGATTTTAATAGCTGAAAGTGTGAAGGAGTTGAAAGGTGGCACGGAAGAAATAGAAGAATAATAATAACTAGAAAAGGCATTTCCTGCTGAAAATGCGTTGGAATGCAAAAAGCTGAAAGCTGCACTGAATATTTGAAAATAGCTGAAAATACAGAAAGTTGAAGGGAATTTGAATACATTTGCTGAAAAGCTGAAATGAATTTGAAATTGCTGAAAATACAGAAATGGGAGAAGCTGAAAGGAATCAATAGATTTGCTGAAAAAGCAGAAATGAAAACAGCTGAAATAAATTTGAAATATTGCAAAAAAATACAGAAATGAATATTAAAAAATTGCTGTTGATAGAGGCATAAGAATAGCTGAAATTATTTTAAAGAACTGCTGAAAATACAGGAAGTGGGGAAGCTGAATTTCAATAGATTTTCTAAAAACAGAAGTTGCAGGAGCTTAAATTTGTTTAAAATTGTTTGTAGTAATATTAGTAGTAGTATTAGTTATAATTGTGGTATTAGTAGTACTAGCAGTATAAGCAGCAATAGTAGGTTTAGTATCAATAGCAGTAGAAACAGCTGTAATACTATTAGCCATAGTAGTATTTGTAATAACATTAGTAGTAGTTGTAGTATTAATAGCAGTAGAAATACTAGTAGTACGGTAGTAGAAGTATCAGTTGTAGTACTAGAAGTACGAGTAATATTCGTAGTGGGAGACAGAATGTTTGTTATTCAAACTAAGAAGTTTTTAATTAATAGGCCTCATCACAAACATTACAGTAAAAATTCCCTCCATGGGGCTTTTATTTTGTAATTATTGGATTGGGTGGGGTGGGGGGGTGTAGATAGAGGGAGGGAGGGTGAGAGGGTGAGGAAGAGATAGAGGGAGAGAGAGAGGAGGAGAAATAGACAGACTGACTGACTGACTGAGTGATTAACAGTGAGAATAGGTCAGGGTGGAGGGGGGAGGGGGGCGAGTGTCTTTATCATATTGGTCTGTTGACAGAAAGCATAGCTGCGTCATGTGACTCCACTAATCAGGTCATAGGAGCAGCTGTGAGTCACAGACAGATCCTGCAGCGTGTGAGTGCTCGTAACCACGACAACGCCGCACCTGTGCGGCTGCAAAAGTGCAGACACAGGACAGCGAGTTACACAGAATCCACACCTCAAACAAATGAGAACCAGCGCAAAACTATAACAGCTATCTAAAAAATACGGCGTTTGTATGAGACCCAAGACTCTACCGAACGCGTGGATGTGTTTTTATGTCTGTCCGGTAATAAATACGGCTCCTATGGCCGTTGACAGAACGTGTACCTTGTGGATTTTTGTGAGAAATATGTCGGCAGATTTGTATTGGAGCCTATGGGGCTTTTGGCAGAGGTTGTGTCACTCAAACACACCTTGCGCCAAAACTAAAGAACTCTGGGATTCCATGAACACATTAATCCAATCAGCACAACCATACCCTCATTAATCTGAAGAAATGAAGCCTCTAGAGTGTATACTTTGGCTGCAAGGACAGAAGTTCCATATTTTTTTAACCAGATTCCTGCGATGCCCCACACTCTAGCCTCGAGCTCTCCACTCTAGCAGACGCAATACACACTCATGTAAAAGTCAGAAACGGAGCGAAGAACTAGTGAAACATAATCAGTGATTATGAAAAAAGTACAATAGATATCAAGAAGCAGTTTTTTTCATAAAATAGTTGAGACTTGTGTGAACATTTGAGAGTTGAAATGGTGTCTGTAGCTGAAAGATTGGCGAAGCTGAAAAATCTGAAAGTTGAAGAAGTTGAAGAGGATTTGAAAAGCAAACTCCATTTGAAAACCATGTTAAAATATTAACGATTATTGATTTATATAAATTCAAGCTTAAGAGGTAGAAAGCTGAAAAGTCATAGCAGGGAAGCCAGAAAGAAGCTGAACATTTTAATATTTGAAGGATTTTAATAGCTGAAAGTGTGAAGGAGTTGAAAGGTGGCACGGAAGAAATAGAAGAATAATAAGTTGAATAAAGATTCGAAGAACAATACTTGGAATGCATCTCAATGCATTCCAACAATAAGTTGAATAAAGATTCGAAGAACAATACTTGGAATGCATCTTAATGCATTCCAACAACTAGAAAAGGCATTTCCTGCTGAAAATGCGTTGGAATGCAAAAAGCTGAAAGCTGCACTGAATATTTAAAAATAGCTGAAAATACAGAAAGTTGAAGGGAAGTTGAATACATTTGCTGAATATTTAAAAATAGCTGAAAATACAGAAAGTTGAAGGGAATTTGAGTACATTTGCTGAATATTTAAAAATAGCTGAAAATACAGAAACTCGAAGGGAATTTGAATACATTTGCTGAAATAAAAGATATTAGAAAAGCTGAAATTAATTTTAAATAGCTGAAAATACAGAAATGGGAGAAGCTGAAAGGAATTTCAATAGATTTGCTGAAAAAGCAGAAATGAAAACAGCTGAAATAAATGTGAAATATTGCAAAACAGAAGTTGCAGGAGCTTAAATGAACTTTAAAAAGTACAGAAATAACAAAAGCTGAGATGAATAAAAAGAGGTTTAAAATTGTTTGTAGTAATGTTAGTCGTAATTTGGGTATTAGTACTAGCAGTAGAAGTCGGTTTAGTATCAATAGCAGTAGAAACAGCTGGAATACTGATACTATTAGCCATAGTAGTATTTGTAATAACATTAGTAGTAGTTGTAGTATTAATAGCAGTAGAAATACTAGCAGTATGGTAGTAGAAGTATCAGTTGTAGTACTAGAAGTACGAGTAATATTCGTAGTGGGAGACAGAATGTTTGTTATTCACACTTAAAAGTTTTTAATTAATAGGCCTCATCACAGACATTACAGTAAAAATTCCCTCCATGGGGCTTTTATTTTGAAATTATTGGATTGGGTGGGGTGGGGGGGTGTAGATAGAGGGAGGGAGGGTGAGAGGGTGAGGAAGGGAATGGTGGTGACGAAGAGATAGAGAGGGAGAGGGGAGGAAAATTAGACATACTGACTGACTGAGTGATTAACAGTGAGAAGAGGTCAGGGTGGAGGGGGGAGGGGGGGCGAGTGTCTTTATCATATTGGTCTGTTGACAGAAAGCATAGCTGCGTCATGTGACTCCACTAATCAGGTCACAAGGAGCAGCTTTGAGCCACAGACAGAGATCCTGCAGCGTGTGAGCGAGTAACCACGACAACGGCGCACCTATTGGATTGGGTGGGGTGGGGGGTGTAGATAGAGGGAGGGAGGGTGAGGGGGTGAGGAAGGGAATGGTGGTGAGGAAGAGAGAGAGGGAGAGGGGAGGAGAATTAGACAGACTGACTGACTGAGAGTGATTAACAGTGAGAAGACGTCAGGGTGGAGGGGGGAGGGGGGGCGAGTGTCTTTATCATATTGGTCTGTTGACAGAAAGCATAGCTGCGTCATGTGACTCCACTAATCAGGTCACAAGGAGCAGCTGTGAGCCACAGACAGATCCTGCAGCATGTGAGTGCTCGTAACCACGACAACGCCGCACCTGTGCGGCTGCAAAATGCAGAGACATGGCTGCAAGTTACACAGAATCCACACCTCAAACAAATGGGAACCAGCGCAAAACTATAACAGCTATCTAAAAAATACGGCGTTTGTATGAGACCCAAGACTCTACCGAACGCGTGGATGTGTTTTTATGTCTGTCCGGTAATAAATACGGCTCCTATGGCCGTTGACAAAACGTGTACCTTGTGGATTTTTGTAAGAAATATGTCGGCAGATTTGTATTGGAGCCTATGGGGCTTTTGCCAGAGGTTGTGTCACTCAAACACTCCTTGCGCCAAAACTAAAAAACTCTGGGATTCCATGAACACATTAATCCAATCAGCACAACCATACCCTCATTAATCTGAAGAAATGAAGCCTCTAGAGTGTATACTTTGGCTGTAAGGACAGAAGTTCCATATTTTTTTAACCAGATTTTCGCGCTGCCCCACACTCTAGCCTCGAGCTCTCCACTCTGGCAGACGCAATACACACTCATGTAAAAGTCAGAAACGGAGCGAAGAACTAGTGAAACATAATCAGTGATTATGAAAAAAGTACAATAGATATCAAGAAGCAGTTTTTTTCATAAAATAGTTGAGACTTGTGTGAATATTTGAGAGTTGAAATGGTGTCTGTAGCTGAAAGATTGGCGAAGCTGAAAAATCTGAAAGTTGAAGAAGTTGAAGAGGATTTGAATACAAACTCCATTTGAAAACCATGTTAAAATATTAATGATTATTGATTTATATAAATTCAAGCTTAAGAGGTAGAAAGCTGAAAAGTCATAGCCCCCAAGCCAGAAAGAAGCTGAACATTTTAATATTTGAATGGTTTTAATAGCTGAAAGTATGAAGGAGTTGAAAGGTGCGGCGGAAGAAATAGAGGAATAAGTCGGAATAAAGATTAGAAGAACAATACTTGGAATGCTTAAAGCATTCCAACTAACTAGAAAATGCATTTCCTGCTGAAAATGCGTTGGAATGCAAAAAGCTGAAAGCTGAAATGAACTTTTTAAAATAGCTGAAAATACAGAAAGTTGAAGGGAATTTGAATACATTTGCTGAAATTATAGATATTAGAAAAGCTGAAATGAATTTGAAATTGCTGAAAATACAGAAATGGGAGAAGCTGAAAGGAATTTCAATAGATTTGCTGAAAAAGCAGAAATGAAAACAGCTGAAATAAATTTGAAATATTGCAAAAAAATACAGAAATGAATAGTGAAAAATTGCTGTTGATAGAGGCATAAGAATAGCTGAAATTATTTTAAAGAACTGCTGAAAATACAGGAAGTGGGGAAGCTGAATTTCAATAGATTTTCTAAAAACAGAAGTTGCAGGAGCTTAAATTTGTTTAAAATTGTTAGTAGTAATATTAGTAGTAGTATTAGTTATAATTGTGGTATTAGTAGTACTAGCAGTAATAGTAGGTTTAGTATCAATAGCAGTAGAAACAGCTGTAATACTATTAGCCATAGTCGTATTTGTAATAACATTAGTAGTAGTTGTAGTATTAATAGCAGTAGAAATACTAGTAGTATGGTAGTAGAAGTATCAGTTGTAGTACTAGAAGTACGAGTAATATTCGTAGTGGGAGACAGAATGTTTGTTATTCAAACTAAGAAGTTTTTAATTAATAGGCCTCATCACAAACATTACAGTAAAAATTCCCTCCATGTGGCTTTTATTTTGAAATTATTGGATTGGGTGGGTTGGGGGGGTGTAGATAGAGGGAGGGAGGGTGAGAGGGTGAGGAAGGGAGGGGTGGTGAGGAAGAGATAGAGGGAGAGAGAGAGGAGGAGAAATAGACAGACATACTGACTGACTGAGTGATTAACAGTAAGAAGAGGTCAGGGTGGAGGGGGGAGGGGGGGCGAGTGTCTTTATCATATTGGTCTGTTGACAGAAAGCATAGCTGCGTCATGTGACTCCACTAATCAGGTCATTGGAGCAGCTGTGAGTCACACACAGAGATACTGCAGCGTGTTTACGAGTAACCACGGCAACGGCGCACCTATTGCATTGGGTGGGGTGGGGGGGTGTAGATAGAGGGAGGGAGGGTGAGAGGGTGAGGAAGGGAATGGTGGTGAGGAAGAGAGGGAGAGGGGAGGAGAATTAGACTGACTGAGAGTGATTAACAGTAAGTAGAGGTCAGGGGGGAGGGGGGGCTAGTGTCTTTATCATATTGGTCTGTTGACAGAAAGCATAGCTGCGTCATGTGACTCCACTAATCACGTCATTGGAGCAGCTGTGAGTCACACACAGAGATACTGCAGCGTGTTTACGAGTAACCACGGCAACGGCGCACCTATTGGATTGGGTGGGGTGGGGGGGTGTAGATAGAGGGAGGGAGGGTGAGAGGGTGAGGAAGGGAATGGTGGTGAGGAAGAGAGGGAGAGGGGAGGAGAATTAGACTGACTGACTGACTGAGAGTGATTAACAGTAAGTAGAGGTCAGGGTGGAGGGGGGAGGGGGGCTAGTGTCTTTATCATATTGGTCTGTTGACAGAAAGCATAGCTGCGTCATGTGACTCCACTAATCAGGTCATAGGAGCGAGCAGCTGTGAGCCACAGACAGATCCTGCAGCGTGTGAGTGCTCGTAACCACGACAACGACGCACCTGTGATCATTAACGGCTGCAAAATGCAGAGACATGGCAGCGAGTTACACAGAATCCACACCTCAAACAAATGAGAACCAGCGCAAAACTATAACAGCTATCTAAAAAATACGGCGTTTGTATGAGACCCAAGACTCTACCGAACGCGTGGATGTGTTTTTATGTCTGTCCGGTAATAAATACGGCTCATATGGCCGTTTACAAAACGTGTACCTTGTGGATTTTTGTGAGAAATATGTCGGCAGATTTGTATTGGAGCCTATGGGGCTTTTGGCAGAGGTTGTGTCACTCAAACACTCCTTGCGCCAAAACTAAAAAACTCTGGGATTCCATGAACACATTAATCCAATCAGCACAACCATACCCTCATTAATCTGAAGAAATGAAGCCTCTAGAGTGTATACTTTGGCTGCAAGGACAGAAGTTCCATACTTTTTTAACCAGATTCCTGCGATGCCCCACACTCTAGCCTCGAGCTCTCCACTCTAGCAGACGCAATACACACTCATGTAAAAGTCAGAAACGGAGCGAAGAACTAGTGAAACATAATCAGTGATTATGAAAAAAGTACAATAGATATCAAGAAGCAGTTTTTTTCATAAAATAGTTGAGACTTGTGTGAACATTTGAGAGTTGAAAGGGTGTCTGTAGCTGAAAGATTTGCAAAGCTGAAAAATCTGAAAGTTGAAGAAGTTTAGGAGGATTTGAAAGCAAACTCCATTTGAAAACCATGTTAAAATATTAATGATTATTGATTTATATAAATTCAAGCATAAGAGGTAGAAAGCTGAAAAGTCATAGCCCTCAAGCCAGAAAGGAGCTGAACATTTTAATATTTGAACGGTTTTAATAGCTGAAAGTGTGAAGGAGTTGAAAGGTGGCGCGGAAGAAATAGAAGAAGTTGAAGATGAAGAAATAAAGATTCGAAGAACAATACTTGGAATGCATCGTTAATGCATTCCAACAACTAGAAAATGCATTTCCTGCTGAAAATGCGTTGGAATGCAAAAAGCTGAAAGCTGCACTGAATATTTGAAAATAGCTGAAAATACAGAAAGTTGAAGGGAATTTGAATACATTTGCTGAATATTTAAAAATAGCTGAAAATACAGAAAGTTGAAGGGAATTTGAGTACATTTGCTGAAAAGATTAGAAAAGCTGAAATGAATTTGAAATTGCTGAAAATACAGAAATGGGAGAAGCTGAAAGGAATTTCAATAGATTTGCTGAAAAAGCAGAAATGAAAACAGCTGAAATAAATTTGAAATATTGCAAAAAAATACAGAAATGAAAATTAAAAAATTGCTGTTGATAGAGGCATAAGAATAGCTGAAATTATTTTAAAGAACTGCTGAAAATACAGGAAGTGGGGAAGCTGAATTTCAATAGATTTTCTAAAAACAGAAGTTGCAGGAGCTTAAATTTGTTTAAAATTGTTTGTAGTAATAATAGTAGTAGTATTAGTTATAATTGTGGTATTAGTAGTACTAGCAGTATAAGCAGTAATAGTAGGTTTAGTATCAATAGCAGTAGAAACAGCTGGAATACTATTAGCCATAGTAGTATTTGTAATAACATTAGTAGTAGTTGTAGTATCAATAGCAGTAGAAATACTAGTAGTATGGTAGTAGAAGTATCAGTTGTAGTACTAGAAGTACGAGTAATATTCGTAGTGGGAGACAGAATGTTTGTTATTCACACTTAAAAGTTTTTAATTAATAGGCCTCATCACAGACATTACAGTAAAAATTCCCTCCATGGGGCTTTTATTTTGAAATTATTGGATTGGGTGGGGTGGGGGGGTGTAGATAGAGGGAGGGAGGGTGAGAGGGTGAGGAAGGGAATGGTGGTGAGGAAGAGATAGAGAGGGAGAGAGGAGGAGAAATAGACAGACATACTGACTGACTGAGTGATAAACAGTGAGAAGAGGTCAGGGTGGAGGGGGGAGGGGGGGCGAGTGTCTTTATCATATTGGTCTGTTGACAGAAAGCATAGCTGCGTCATGTGACTCCACTAATCAGCTCATAGGAGCAGCTGTGAGCCACAGACAGAGATACTGCAGCGTGTTTACGAGTAACCACGGCAACGGCGCACCTATTGGATTGGGTGGGGTGGGGGGGTGTAGATAGAGGGAGGGAGGGTGAGAGGGTGAGGAATGGAGGGGTGGTGAGGAAGAGATAGAGAGGGAGAGGGGAGGAGAATTAGACAGACTGACTGACTGAGAGTGATTAACAGTGAGAAGAGGTCAGGGTGGAGGGGGGAGGGGGGCGAGTGTCTTTATCATATTGGCCTGTTGACAGAAAGCATAGCTGCGTCATGTGACTCCACTAATCAGGTCACAAGGAGCAGCTGTGAGTCACAGACAGAGATACTGCAGCGTGTTTACGAGTAACCACGGCAACGGCGCACCTATTGGATTGGGTGGGGTGGGGGGGTGTAGATAGAGGGAGGGAGGGTGAGAGGGTGAGGAAGGGAATGGTGGTGAGGAAGAGAGGGAGAGGGGAGGAGAATTAGACTGACTGACTGACTGAGAGTGATTAACAGTAAGTAGAGGTCAGGGTGGAGGGGGGAGGGGGGCTAGTGTCTTTATCATATTGGTCTGTTGACAGAAAGCATAGCTGCGTCATGTGACTCCACTAATCAGGTCACAAGGAGCAGCTGTGAGTCACAGACAGATCCTGCAGCGTGTGAGTGCTCGTAACCACGACAACGACGCACCTGTGATCATTAACGATCTGCTGCAAAAGACAGAGACATGGCAGCAAGTTACACAGAATCCACACCTCAAACAAATGAGAACCAGCGCAAAACTATAACAGCTATCTAAAAAATACGGCGTTTGTAAGAGACCCAAGACTCTACCGAACGCGTGGATGTGTTTTTATGTCTGTCCGGTAATAAATACGGCTCCTATGGCCGTTTACAAAACGTGTACCTTGTGGATTTTTCTGAGAAATATGTCGGCAGATTTGTATTGGAGCCTATGGGGCTTTTGGCAGAGGTTGTGTCACTCAAACACTCCTTGCGCCAAAACTAAAAAACTATGGGATTCCATGAACACATTAATCCAATCAGCACAACCATACCCTCATTAATCTGAAGAAATGAAGCCTCTAGAGTGTATACTTTGGCTGCAAGGACAGAAGTTCCATACTTTTTAAACCAGATTTCTGCGCTGCCCCACACTCTAGCCTCGAGCTCTCCACTCTAGCAGACGCAATACACACTCATGTAAAAGTCAGAAACGGAGCGAAGAACTAGTGAAACATAATCAGTGATTATGAAAAAAGTACAATAGATATCAAGAAGCAGTTTTTTTCATAAAATAGTTGAGACTTGTGTGAACATTTGAGAGTTGAAATGGTGTCTGTAGCTGAAAGATTGGCGAAGCTGAAAAATCTGAAAGTTGAAGAAGTTGAAGAGGATTTGAAAAGCAAACTCCATTTGAAAACCATGTTAAAATATTAACGATTATTGATTTATATAAATTCAAGCTTAAGAGGTAGAAAGCTGAAAAGTCATAGCCCTCAAGCCAGAAAGGAGCTGAACATTTTAATATTTGAACGGTTTTAATAGCTGAAAGTGTGAAGGAGTTGAAAGGTGGCGCGGAAGAAATAGAAGAAGAAGATGAAGATGAAGAAATAAAGATTCGAAGAACAATACTTGGAATGCATCGTTAATGCATTCCAACAATAAAGATTCGAAGAACAATACTTGGAATGCATCGTTAATGCATTCCAACAACTAGAAAATGCATTTCCTGCTGAAAATGCGTTGGAATGCAAAAAGCTGAAAGCTGAAATGAATATTTAAAAATAGCTGAAAATACAGAAAGTTGAAGGGAATTTGAATACATCTGAACTTACAGATATTAGAAAAGCTGAAATTAATTTGAAATTGCTGAAAATACAGAAATGGGAGAAGCTGAAAGGAATTTCAATAGATTTGCTGAAAAAGCAGAAATGAAAACAGCTGAAATAAATTTGAAATATTGCAAAAAAATACAGAAATGAATATTAAAAAATTGCTGTTGATAGAGGCATAAGAATAGCTGAAATTATTTTAAAGAACTGCTGAAAATACAGGAAGTGGGGAAGCTGAATTTCAATAGATTTTCTAAAAACAGAAGTTGCAGGAGCTTAAATTTGTTTAAAATTGTTTGTAGTAATATTAGTAGTAGTATTAGTTATAATTGTGGTATTAGTAGTACTAGCAGTATAAGCAGTAATAGTAGGTTTAGTATCAATAGCAGTAGAAACAACTGGAATACTATTAGCCATAGTAGTATTTGTAATAACATTAGTAGTAGTTGTAGTATTAATAGCAGTAGAAATACTAGTAGTATGGTAGTAGAAGTATCAGTTGTAGTACTAGAAGTACGAGTAATATTCGTAGTGGGAGACAGAATGTTTGTTATTCACACTTAAAAGTTTTTAATTAATAGGCCTCATCACAGACATTACAGTAAAAATTCCCTCCATGGGGCTTTTATTTTGAAATTATTGGATTGGGTGGGGTGGGGGGGAGTAGATAGAGGGAGGGAGGGTGAGAGGGTGAGGAAGGGAGGGGTGGTGAGGAAGAGATAGAGGGAGAGAGAGAGAGAGGAGAAATAGACATACATACTGACTGAGAGTGATTAACAGTGAGCAGAGGTCAGGGGGGAGGGGGGAGGGGGGGCCAGTGTCTTTATCATATTGGTCTGTTGACAGAAAGCATAGCTGCGTCATGTGACTCCACTAATCAGGTCACAAGGAGCAGCTGTGAGTCACAGACAGATCCTGCAGCATGTTTACGAGTAACCACGGCAACGGCGCACCTATTGCATTGGGTGGGGTGGGGGGGTGTAGATAGAGGGAGGGAGGGTGAGAGGGTGAGGAAGGGAATGGTGGTGAGGAAGAGAGGGAGAGGGGAGGAGAATTAGACTGACTGACTGACTGAGAGTGATTAACAGTAAGTAGAGGTCAGGGGGGAGGGGGGAGGGGGGCTAGTGTCTTTATCATATTGGTCTGTTGACAGAAAGCATAGCTGCGTCATGTGACTCCACTAATCACGTCATTGGAGCAGCTGTGAGCCACAGACAGATCCTGCAGCATGTGAGTGCTCGTAACCACGACAACGCCGCACCTGTGATCATTAACGATCTGCTGCAAAAGACAGAGACATGGCAGCAAGTTACACAGAATCCACACCTCACACAAATGAGAACCAGCGCAAAACTATAACAGCTATCTAAAAAATACGGCGTTTGTATGAGACCCAAGACTCTACCGAACGCGTGGATGTGCTTTTTATGTCTGTCCGGTAATAAATACGGCTCCTATGGCCGTTGACAGAACGTGTACCTTGGGGATTTTTGTGAGAAATATGTCGGCAGATTTGTATTGGAGCCTATGGGGCTTTTGCCAGAGGTTGTGTCACTCAAACACTCCTTGCGCCAAAACTAAAAAACTCTGGGATTCCATGAACACATTAATCCAATCAGCACAACCATACCCTCATTAATCTGAAGAAATGAAGCCTCTAGAGTGTATACTTTGGCTGCAAGGACAGAAGTTCCATACTTTTTTAACCAGATTTCTGCGCTGCTTCAGCCTCTAGCCCGCGAGCTCTCCACTCTAGCAGACGCAATACACACTCATGTAAAAGTCAGAAACGGAGCGAAAAACTAGTGAAACATAATCAGTGATTATGAAAAAAGTACAATAGATATCAAGAAGCAGTTTTTTTCATAAAATAGTTGAGACTTGTGTCAACATTTGAAAGTTGAAATGGTGTCTGTAGCTGAAAGATTTGCAAAGCTGAAAAATCTGAAAGTTGAAGAAGTTTAGGAGGATTTGAAAGCAAACTCCATTTGAAAACCATGTTAAAATATTAATGATTATTGATTTATATAAATTCAAGCATAAGAGGTAGAAAGCTGAAAAGTCATAGCCCTCAAGCCAGAAAGGAGCTGAACATTTTAATATTTGAAGGATTTTAATAGCTGAAAATGTGAAGGAGTTGAAAGGGGGCGCGGAAGAAATAGAATAACTAGAAAAGGCATTTCCTGCTGAAAATGCGTTGGAATGCAAAAAGCTGAAAGCTGCACTGAATATTTGAAAATAGCTGAAAATACAGAAAGTTGAAGGGAATTTGAATACATTTGCTGAAATGACAGATATTTGAAAAGCTGAAATGAATTTGAAATTGCTGAAAATACAGAAATGGGAGAAGCTGAAAGGAATTTCAATAGATTTGCTGAAAAAGCAGAAATGAAAACAGCTGAAATAAATTTGAAATATTGCAAAAAAATACAGAAATGAATATTAAAAAATTGCTGTTGATAGAGGCATAAGAATAGCTGAAATTATTTTAAAGAACTGCTGAAAATACAGGAAGTGGGGAAGCTGAATTTCAATAGATTTTCTAAAAACAGAAGTTGCAGGAGCTTAAATTTGTTTAAAATTGTTTGTAGTAATATTAGTAGTAGTATTAGTTATAATTGTGGTGTTAGTAGTACTAGCAGTATAAGCAGTAATGGTAGGTTTAGTATCAATAGCAGTAGAAACAGCTGGAATATTATTAGCCATAGTAGTATTTGTAATAACATTAGTAGTAGTTGTAGTATTAATAGCAGTAGAAATACTAGTAGTATGGTAGTAGAAGTATCAGTTGTAGTTCTACTAGAAGTACTAGTAATATTCGTAGTGGTTATAGTAGTATTTGAAAGAGCAATGCGTATTTCAACGAAACCGCTTCATGGTTAAGGTACAGATAATCATTGAGGCTTTTAGTTTGTAATGATGGAATTGGGTGAGGGGGGGTTGGGAGACAGAATGTTTGTTATTCAAACTAAGAAGTTTTTAATTAATAGGCCTCATCACAAACATTACAGTAAAAATTCCCTCCATGGGGCTTTTATTTTGAAATTATTGGATTGGGTGGGGTGGGGGGGTGTAGATAGAGGGAGGGAGGGTGAGAGGGTGAGGAATGGAGGGGTGGTGAGGAAGAGATAGAGGGAGAGAGAGAGGAGGAGAAATAGACAGACATACTGACTGAGAGTGATTAACAGTGAGAAGAGGTCAGGGTGGAGGGGGGAGGGGGGGCGAGTGTCTTTATCATATTGGTCTGTTGACAGAAAGCATAGCTGCGTCATGTGACTCCACTAATCAGGTCACAAGGAGCAGCTGTGAGCCACAGACAGATCCTGCAGCGTGTGAGCGAGTAACCACGACAACGGCGCACCTAATGGATTGGGTGGGGGGGTGTAGATAGAGGGAGGGAGGGTGAGAGGGTGAGGAAGGGAATGGTGGTGAGGAAGAGAGAGAGGGAGAGGGGAGGAGAATTAGACAGACTGACTGACTGAGAGTGATTAACAGTAAGTAGAGGTCAGGGGGGAGGGGGGGCTAGTGTCTTTATCATATTGGTCTGTTGACAGAAAGCATAGCTGCGTCATGTGACTCCACTAATCACGTCATTGGAGCAGCTGTGAGTCACACACAGAGATACTGCAGCGTGTTTACGAGTAACCACGGCAACGGCGCACCTATTGGATTGGGTGGGGTGGGGGGGTGTAGATAGAGGGAGGGAGGGTGAGAGGGTGAGGAAGGGAATGGTGGTGAGGAAGAGAGGGAGAGGGAGAGGGGAGGAGAATTAGACAGACTGACTGACTGAGAGTGATTAACAGTAAGTAGAGGTCAGGGTGGAGGGGGGAGGGGGGCTAGTGTCTTTATCATATTGGTCTGTTGACAGAAAGCATAGCTGCGTCATGTGACTCCACTAATCAGGTCATAGGAGCGAGCAGCTGTGAGCCACAGACAGATCCTGCAGCGTGTGAGTGCTCGTAACCACGACAACGCCGCACCTGTGCGGCTGCAAAAGGGGAGACACAGGACAGCGAGTTACACAGAATCCACACCTCAAACAAATGAGAACCAGCGCAAAACTATAACAGCTATCTAAAAAACACGGCGTTTGTATGAGACCCAAGACTCTACCGAACGCGTGGATGTGTTTTTATGTCTGTCCGGTAATGAATACGGCTCCTATGGCCGTTGACAGAACGTGTACCTTGTGGATTTTTGTGAGAAATATGTCGGCAGATTTGTATTGGAGCCTATGGGGCTTTTGGCAGAGGTTGTGTCACTCAAACACTCCTTGCGCCAAAACTAAAAAACTCTGGGATTCCATGAACACATTAATCCAATCAGCACAACCATACCCTCATTAATCTGAAGAAATGAAGCCTCTAGATTGTATACTTTGGCTGCAAGGACAGAAGTTCCATATTTTTTTAACCAGATTTCTGCGCTGCCCCACACTCTAGCCCGCGAGGTCCCCCTCTAGCAGACGCAATACACACTCATGTAAAAGTCAGAAACGGAGCGAAGAACTAGTGAAACATAATCAGTGATTATGAAAAAAGTACAATAGATATCAAGAAGCAGTTTTTTTCATAAAATAGTTGAGACTTGTGTGAACATTTGAGAGTTGAAATGGTGTCTGTAGCTGAAAGATTGGCGAAGCTGAAAAATCTGAAAGTTGAAGAAGTTGAAGAGGATTTGAATACAAACTCCATTTGAAAACCATGTTAAAATATTAATGATTATTGATTTATATAAATTCAAGCTTAAGAGGTAGAAAGCTGAAAAGTCATAGCCCCCAAGCCAGAAAGAAGCTGAACATTTTAATATTTGAATGGTTTTAATAGCTGAAAGTATGAAGGAGTTGAAAGGTGCGGCGGAAGAAATAGAGGAATAAGTCGGAATAAAGATTAGAAGAACAATACTTGGAATGCTTAAAGCATTCCAACTAATAAGTCGGAAATAAAGATTAGAAGAACAATACTTGGAATGCATCTCAATGCATTCCAACAACTAGAAAAAGCATTTCCTGCTGAAAATGCGTTGGAATGCAAAAAGCTGAAAGCTGCACTGAATATTTGAAAATAGCTGAAAATACAGAAAGTTGAAGGGAATTTGAATACATTTGCTGAATATTTAAAAATAGCTGAAAATACAGAAAGTTGAAGGGAATTTGAGTACATTTTCTGAATATTTAAAAATAGCTGAAAATACAGAAAGTTGAAGGGAATTTGAATACATTTGCTGAAAATATTAGAAAAGCTGAAATTAATTTGAAATAGCTGAAAATACAGAAATGGGAGAAGCTGAAAGGAATTTCAATAGATTTGCTGAAAAAGCAGAAATGAAAACCGCTGAAATAAATGTGAAATATTGCAAAACAGAAGTTGCAGGAGCTTAAATGAATTTTAAAAAGTACAGAAATAACAAAAGCTGAGATGAATAAAAAGAGGTTTAAAATTGTTTGTGGTATTGTTAGTTGTAATTTGGGTATTAGTACTAGCAGTAGAAGTCGGTTTAGTATCAATAGCAGTAGAAACAGCTGGAATACTGATACTATTAGCCATAGTAGTATTTGTAATAACATTAGTAGTAGTTGTAGTTTTAATAGCAGTAGAAATACTAGTAGTATGGTAGTAGAAGTATCAGTTGTAGTACTACTAGAAGTACTAGTAACTTGCTTAGTGGTTGTGGTAGTATTTGAAAGAGCAATACGTATTTGAACAAAACTGCTTCATGGTTAAGTTACAGATAATCATTGAGGCTTTAATTTTGTAATGATGGAATCGGGTGAGGGGGGGTTGGGAGACAGAATGTTTGTTATTCAAACTAAGAAGTTTTTAATTAATAGGCCTCATCACAAACATTACAGTAAAAATTCCCTCCATGGGGCTTTTATTTTGAAATTATTGGATTGGGTGGGGTGGGGGGTTGTAGATAGAGGGAGGGAGGGTGAGAGGGTGAGGAAGGGAGGGGTGGTGATGAAGAGATAGAGGGAGAGAGAAAGGAGGAGAAATAGACAGACAGACTAGCTGATTAACAGTGAGCAGAGGTCAGGGTGGAGGGGGGAGGGGGGGCGAGTGTCTTTATCATATTGGTCTGTTGACAGAAAGCATAGCTGCGTCATGTGACTCCACTAATCAGGTCATAGGAGCAGCTTTGAGCCACAGATAGAGATCCTGCAGCGTGTGAGCGAGTAACCACGACAACGGCGCACCTATTGGATTGGGTGGGGTGGGGGGGTGTAGATAGAGGGAGGGAGGGTGAGAGGGTGAGGAAGGGAATGGTGGTGAGGAAGAGAGAGAGGGAGAGGGGAGGAGAATTAGACAGACTGACTGACTGAGAGTGATTAACAGTGAGCAGAGGTCAGGGTGGAGGGGGGAGGGGGGGCGAGTGTCTTTATCATATTGGTCTGTTGACAGAAAGCATAGCTGCGTCATGTGACTCCACTAATCAGGTCACAAGGAGCAGCTGTGAGTCACAGACAGATCCTGCAGCGTGTGAGTGCTCGTAACCACGACAACGGCGCACCTGTGCTCATTAACGAGCTGCTGCAAAAGACAGAGACATGGCAGCGAGTTACACAGAATCCACACCTCAAACAAATGAGAACCAGCGCAAAACTATAACAGCTATCTAAAAAATACGGCGTTTGTATGAGACCCAAGACTCTACCGAACGCGTGGATGTGTTTTTATGTCTGTCCGGTAATAAATACGGCTCCTATGGCCGTTTACAAAACGTGTACCTTGTGGATTTTTGTGAGAAATATGTCGGCAGATTTGTATTGGAGCCTATGGGGCTTTTGGCAGAGGTTGTGTCACTCAAACACTCCTTGCGCCAAAACTAAAAAACTCTGGGATTCCATGAACACATTAATCCAATCAGCACAACCATACCCTCATTAATCTGAAGAAATGAAGCCTCTAGAGTGTATACTTTGGCTGCAAGGACAAAAGTTCCATACTTTTTTAACCAGATTTCTGCGCTGCTTCAGCCTCTAGCCTCGAGCTCTCCACTCTAGCAGACGCAATACACACTCATGTAAAAGTCAGAAACGGAGCGAAAAACTAGTGAAACATAATCAGTGATTATGAAAAAAGTACAATAGATATCAAGAAGCAGTTTTTTTCATAAAATAGTTGAGACTTGTGTGAACATTTGAGAGTTGAAATGGTGTCTGTAGCTGAAAGATTCGCGAAGCTGAAAAATCTGAAAGTTGAAGAAGTTTAGGAGGATTTGAAAGCAAACTCCATTTGAAAACCATGTTAAAATATTAATGATTATTGATTTATATAAATTCAAGCATAAGAGGTAGAAAGCTGAAAAGTCATAGCCCTCAAGCCAGAAAGGAGCTGAACATTTTAATATTTGAACATTTTAAATAGCTGAAAGTGTGAAGGAGTTGAAAGGTGCCGCGGAAGAAATAGAAGAAGCTGAAGAATAAAGATTCGAAGAACAATACTTGGAATGCATCGTTAATGCATTCCAACAATAATAAGTTGAACTAGAAAATGCATTTCCTGCTGAAAATGCGTTGGAATGCAAAAAGCTGAAAGCTGAAATGAACTTTTTAAAATAGCTGAAAATACAGAAAGTTGAAGGGAATTTGAATACATTTGCTGAAATTATAGATATTAGAAAAGCTGAAATGAATTTGAAATTGCTGAAAATACAGAAATGGGAGAAGCTGAAAGGAATTTCAATAGATTTGCTGAAAAAGCAGAAATGAAAACAGCTGAAATAAATTTGAAATATTGCAAAAAAATACAGAAATGAATATTGAAAAATTGCTGTTGATAGAGGCATAATAGCTGAAATTATTTTAAAGAACTGCTGAAAATACAGGAAGTGGGGAAGCTGAATTTCAATAGATTTTCTAAAAACAGAAGTTGCAGGAGCTTAAATTTGTTTAAAATTGTTTGTAGTAATATTAGTAGTAGTATTAGTTATAATTGTGGTATTAGTAGTACTAGCAGTAATAGTAGGTTTAGTATCAATAGCAGTAGAAACAGCTGTAATACTATTAGCCATAGTCGTATTTGTAATAACATTAGTAGTAGTTGTAGTATTAATAGCAGTAGAAATACTAGTAGTATGGTAGTAGAAGTATCAGTTGTAGTACTAGAAGTACGAGTAATATTCGTAGTGGGAGACAGAATGTTTGTTATTCAAACTAAGAAGTTTTTAATTAATAGGCCTCATCACAAACATTACAGTAAAAATTCCCTCCATGTGGCTTTTATTTTGAAATTATTGGATTGGGTGGGTTGGGGGGGTGTAGATAGAGGGAGGGAGGGTGAGAGGGTGAGGAAGGGAGGGGTGGTGAGGAAGAGATAGAGGGAGAGGAGGAGAAATAGACATACTGACTGACTGAGTGATTAACAGTGAGAAGAGGTCAGGGTGGAGGGGGGAGGGGGGGCGAGTGTCTTTATCATATTGGTCTGTTGACAGAAAGCATAGCTGCGTCATGTGACTCCACTAATCACGTCATAGAAGCAGCTGTGAGTCACACACAGAGATACTGCAGCGTGTTTACGAGTAACCACGGCAACGGCGCACCTATTGCATTGGGTGGGGTGGGGGGGTGTAGATAGAGGGAGGGAGGGTGAGAGGGTGAGGAAGGGAATGGTGGTGAGGAAGAGAGGGAGAGGGGAGGAGAATTAGACTGACTGACTGACTGAGAGTGATTAACAGTAAGTAGAGGTCAGGGTGGAGGGGGGAGGGGGGGCGAGTGTCTTTATCATATTGGTCTGTTGACAGAAAGCATAGCTGCGTCATGTGACTCCACTAATCAGGTCACAAGGAGCAGCTGTGAGCCACAGACAGATCCTGCAGCATGTGAGTGCTCGTAACCACGACAACGCCGCACCTGTGCGGCTGCAAAGGGGCAGACACAGGACAGCGAGTTACACAGAATCCACACCTCAAACAAATGAGAACCAGCGCAAAACTATAACAGCTATCTAAAAAATACGGCGTTTGTATGAGACCCAAGACTCTACCGAACGCGTGGATGTGCGTTTTATGTCTGTCCGGTAATAAATACGGCTCCTATGGCCGTTGACAGAACGTGTACCTTGTGGATTTTTGTGAGAAATATGTCGGCAGATTTGTATTGGAGCCTATGGGGCTTTTGGCAGAGGTTGTGTCACTCAAACACACCTTGCGCCAAAACTAGAGAACTCTGGGATTCCATGAACACATTAATCCAATCAGCACAACCATACCCTCATTAATCTGAAGAAATGAAGCCTCTAGAGTGTATACTTTGGCTGCAAGGACAGAAGTTCCATACTTTTTAAACCAGATTTCTGCGATGCCCCACACTCTAGCCTGCGAGGCCCCGCCTCTAGCAGACGCAATACACACTCATGTAAAAGTCAGAAACGGAGCGAAAAACTAGTGAAACTTAATCAGTGATTATGAAAAAAGTACAATAGATATCAAGAAGCAGTTTTTTCATAAAATAGTTGAGACTTGTGTGAACATTTGAGAGTTGAAATGGTGTCTGTAGCTGAAAGATTTGCAAAGCTGAAAAATCTGAAAGTTGAAGAAGTTTAGGAGGATTTGAAAGCAAACTCCATTTGAAAACCATGTTAAAATATTAATGATTATTGATTTATATAAATTCAAGCATAAGAGGTAGAAAGCTGAAAAGTCATAGCCCTCAAGCCAGAAAGGAGCTGAACATTTTAATATTTGAAGGATTTTAATAGCTGAAAATGTGAAGGAGTTGAAAGGGGGCGCGGAAGAAATAGAATAACTAGAAAATGCATTTCCTGCTGAAAATGCGTTGGAATGCAAAAAGCTGAAAGCTGAAATGAACTTTTTAAAATAGCTGAAAATACAGAAAGTTGAAGGGAATTTGAATACATTTGCTGAAATTATAGATATTAGAAAAGCTGAAATGAATTTGAAATTGCTGAAAATACAGAAATGGGAGAAGCTGAAAGGAATTTCAATAGATTTGCTGAAAAAGCAGAAATGAAAACAGCTGAAATAAATTTGAAATATTGCAAAAAAATACAGAAATGAATATTGAAAAATTGCTGTTGATAGAGGCATAAGAATAGCTGAAATTATTTTAAAGAACTGCTGAAAATACAGGAAGTGGGGAAGCTGAATTTCAATAGATTTTCTAAAAACAGAAGTTGCAGGAGCTTAAATTTGTTTAAAATTGTTTGTAGTAATATTAGTAGTAGTATTAGTTATAATTGTGGTATTAGTAGTACTAGCAGTAATAGTAGGTTTAGTATCAATAGCAGTAGAAACAGCTGTAATACTATTAGCCATAGTCGTATTTGTAATAACATTAGTAGTAGTTGTAGTATTAATAGCAGTAGAAATACTAGTAGTATGGTAGTAGAAGTATCAGTTGTAGTACTAGAAGTACGAGTAATATTCGTAGTGGGAGACAGAATGTTTGTTATTCACACTTAAAAGTTTTTAATTAATAGGCCTCATCACAGACATTACAGTAAAAATTCCCTCCATGGGGCTTTTATTTTGAAATTATTGGATTGGGTGGGGTGGGGGGGAGTAGATAGAGGGAGGGAGGGTGAGAGGGTGAGGAAGGGAGGGGTGGTGAGGAAGAGATAGAGGGAGAGAGAGAGGAGGAGAAATAGACAGACATACTGACTGACTGAGTGATTAACAGTGAGAAGAGGTCAGGGTGGAGGGGGGAGGGGGGGCGAGTGTCTTTATCATATTGGTCTGTTGACAGAAAGCATAGCTGCGTCATGTGACTCGACTAATCACGTCATTGGAGCAGCTGTGAGTCACACACAGAGATACTGCAGCGTGTTTACGAGTAACCACGGCAACGGCGCACCTATTGCATTGGGTGGGGTGGGGGGGTGTAGATAGAGGGAGGGAGGGTGAGAGGGTGAGGAAGGGAATGGTGGTGAGGAAGAGAGGGAGAGGGGAGGAGAATTAGACTGACTGACTGACTGAGAGTGATTAACAGTAAGTAGAGGTCAGGGGGGAGGGGGGAGGGGGGGCTAGTGTCTTTATCATATTGGTCTGTTGACAGAAAGCATAGCTGCGTCATGTGACTCCACTAATCAGGTCATAGGAGCGAGCAGCTGTGAGCCACAGACAGAGATCCTGCAGCGTGTGAGTGCTCGTAACCACGACAACGACGCACCTGTGATCATTAACGAGCTGCTGCAAAAGACAGAGACATGGCAGCAAGTTACACAGAATCCACACCTCACACAAATGAGAACCAGCGCAAAACTATAACAGCTATCTAAAAAATACGGCGTTTGTATGAGACCCAAGACTCTACCGAACGCGTGGATGTGTTTTTATGTCTGTCCGGTAATAAATACGGCTCCTATGGCCGTTTACAAAACGTGTACCTTGTGGATTTTTGTGAGAAATATGTCGGCAGATTTGTATTGGAGCCTATGGGGCTTTTGCCAGAGGTTGTGTCACTCAAACACTCCTTGCGCCAAAACTAAAAAACTCTGGGATTCCATGAACACATTAATCCAATCAGCACAACCATACCCTCATTAATCTGAAGAAATGAAGCCTCTAGAGTGTATACTTTGGCTGCAAGGACAGAAGTTCCATACTTTTTTAACCAGATTTCTGCGCTGCTCCACACTCTAGCCTCGAGGTCCCGCCTCTAGCAGACGCAATACACACTCATGTAAAAGTCAGAAACGGAGCGAAAAACTAGTGAAACATAATCAGTGATTATGAAAAAAGTACAATAGATATCAAGAAGCAGTTTTTTTCATAAAATAGTTGAGACTTGTGTGAACATTTGAGAGTTGAAATGGTGTCTGTAGCTGAAAGATTCGCGAAGCTGAAAAATCTGAAAGTTGAAGAAGTTTAGGAGGATTTGAAAGCAAACTCCATTTGAAAACCATGTTAAAATATTAATGATTATTGATTTATATAAATTCAAGCATAAGAGGTAGAAAGCTGAAAAGTCATAGCCCTCAAGCCAGAAAGGAGCTGAACATTTTAATATTTGAACGGTTTTAATAGCTGAAAGTGTGAAGGAGTTGAAAGGTGGCGCGGAAGAAATAGAAGAAGTTGAAGATGAAGAAATAAAGATTCGAAGAACAATACTTGGAATGCATCGTTAATGCATTCCAACAATAAGTCGGAACTAGAAAAGGCATTTCCTGCTGAAAATGCGTTGGAATGCAAAAAGCTGAAAGCTGCACTGAATATTTAAAAATAGCTGAAAATACAGAAAGTTGAAGGGAATTTGAATAAATTTGCTGAAATGAAAGATATTTGAAAAGCTGAAATTAATTTGAAGTTTCTGAAAATACAGAAATGGGAGAAGCTGAAAGGAATTTCAATAGATTTGCTGAAAAAGCAGAAATGAAAACAGCTGAAATAAATGTGAAATATTGCAAAACAGAAGTTGCAGGAGCTTAAATGAATTTTAAAAAGTACAGAAATAACAAAAGCTGAGATGAATAAAAAGAGGTTTAAAATTGTTTGTAGTAATGTTAGTTGTAATTTGGGTATTAGTACTAGCAGTAGAAGTCGGTTTAGTATCAATAGCAGTAGAAACAGCTGGAATACTGATACTATTAGCCATAGTAGTATTTTTAATAACATTAGTAGTAGTTGTATTAATATCAGTAGAAATACTAGTAGTATGGTAGTAGAAGTATCAGTTGTAGTTCTACTAGAAGTACTAGTAATATTCGTAGTGGTTATAGTAGTATTTGAAAGAGCAATGCGTATTTCAACGAAACCGCTTCATGGTTAAGGTACAGATAATCATTCAGGCTTTTAGTTTGCAATGATGGAATTGGGTGAGGGGGGGTTGGGAGACAGAATGTTTGTTATTCAAACTAAGAAGTTTTTAATTAATAGGCCTCATCACAAACATTACAGTAAAAATTCCCTCCATGGGGCTTTTATTTTGAAATTATTGGATTGGGTGGGGTGGGGGGGTGTAGATAGAGGGAGGGAGGGTGAGAGGGTGAGGAAGGGAGGGGTGGTGAGGAAGAGATAGAGGGAGAGAGAGAGGAGGAGAAATAGACAGACATACTGACTGACTGAGTGATTAACAGTGAGAAGAGGTCAGGGTGGAGGGGGGAGGGGGGGCGAGTGTCTTTATCATATTGGTCTGTTGACAGAAAGCATAGCTGCGTCATGTGACTCCACTAATCACGTCATTGGAGCAGCTGTGAGTCACACACAGAGATACTGCAGCGTGTTTACGAGTAACCACGGCAACGGCGCACCTATTGGATTGGGTGGGGTGGGGGGGTGTAGATAGAGGGAGGGAGGGTGAGAGGGTGAGGAAGGGAATGGTGGTGAGGAAGAGAGGGAGAGGGGAGGAGAATTGGACTGACTGACTGACTGAGAGTGATTAACAGTAAGTAGAGGTCAGGGTGGAGGGGGGAGGGGGGCGAGTGTCTTTATCATATTGGTCTGTTGACAGAAAGCATAGCTGGGTCATGTGACTCCACTAATCAGGTCATAGGAACGAGCAGCTGTGAGTCACAGACAGATCCTGCAGCATGTGAGTGCTCGTAACCACGACAACGGCGCACCTGTGCTCATTAACGAGCTGCTGCAAAAGTGCAGACACAGGACAGCGAGTTACACAGAATCCACACCTCAAACAAATGGGAACCAGCGCAAAACTATAACAGCTATCTAAAAAATACTACGTTTGTATGAGACCCAAGACTCTACCGAACGCGTGGATGTGCTTTTTATGTCTGTCCGGTAATAAATACGGCTCCTATGGCCGTTGACAGAACGTGTACCTAGTGGATTTTTGTGAGAAATATGTCGGCAGATTTGTATTGGAGCCTATGGGGCTTTTGGCAGAGGTTGTGTCACTCAAACACACCTTGCGCCAAAACTAAAAAACTCTGGGATTCCATGAACACATTAATCCAATCAGCACAACCATACCCTCATTAATCTGAAGAAATGAAGCCTCTAGAGTGTATACTTTGGCTGCAAGGACAAAAGTTCCATATTTTTTTAACCAGATTCCTGCGATGCCCCACACTCTAGCCTCGAGCTCTCCACTCTAGCAGACGCAATACACACTCATGTAAAAGTCAGAAACGGAGCGAAGAACTAGTGAAACATAATCAGTGATTATGAAAAAAGTACAATAGATATCAAGAAGCAGTTTTTTTCATAAAATAGTTGAGACTTGTGTGAACATTTGAGAGTTGAAATGGTGTCTGTAGCTGAAAGATTGGCGAAGCTGAAAAATCTGAAAGTTGAAGAAGTTGAAGAGGATTTGAAAAGCAAACTCCATTTGAAAACCATGTTAAAATATTAATGATTATTGATTTATATAAATTCAAGCTTAAGAGGTAGAAAGCTGAACATACATAGCCCTCAAGCCAGAAAGAAGCTGAATATTTTAAAATTTGAATGGTTTAAATAGCTGAAAATGGGAAGCAGTTGAAAGGGGGCGCGGAAGAAATATAATAATAATAATAAGTTGAATAAAGATTCGAAGAACAATACTTGGAATGCATCTCAATGCATTCCAACAATAAAGATTCGAAGAACAATACTTGGAATGCATCTCAATGCATTCCAACAACTAGAAAATGCATTTCCTGCTGAAAATGCGTTGGAATGCAAAAAGCTGAAAGCTGAAATGAACTTTTTAAAATAGCTGAAAATACAGAAAGTTGAAGGGAATTTGAATACATTTGCTGAAATTATAGATATTAGAAAAGCTGAAATGAATTTGAAATTGCTGAAAATACAGAAATGGGAGAAGCTGAAAGGAATTTCAATAGATTTGCTGAAAAAGCAGAAATGAAAACAGCTGAAATAAATTTGAAATATTGCAAAAAAATACAGAAATGAATATTGAAAAATTGCTGTTGATAGAGGCATAAGAATAGCTGAAATTATTTTAAAGAACTGCTGAAAATACAGGAAGTGGGGAAGCTGAATTTCAATAGATTTTCTAAAAACAGAAGTTGCAGGAGCTTAAATTTGTTTAAAATTGTTTGTAGTAATATTAGTAGTAGTATTAGTTATAATTGTGGTATTAGTAGTACTAGCAGTAATAGTAGGTTTAGTATCAATAGCAGTAGAAACAGCTGTAATACTATTAGCCATAGTCGTATTTGTAATAACATTAGTAGTAGTTGTAGTATTAATAGCAGTAGAAATACTAGTAGTATGGTAGTAGAAGTATCAGTTGTAGTACTAGAAGTACGAGTAATATTCGTAGTGGGAGACAGAATGTTTGTTATTCAAACTAAGAAGTTTTTAATTAATAGGCCTCATCACAAACATTACAGTAAAAATTCCCTCCATGTGGCTTTTATTTTGAAATGATTGGATTGGGTGGGTTGGGGGGGTGTAGATAGAGGGAGGGAGGGTGAGAGGGTGAGGAAGGGAGGGGTGGTGAGGAAGAGATAGAGGGAGAGAGAGAGGAGGAGAAATAGACAGACATACTGACTGACTGAGTGATTAACAGTGAGAAGAGGTCAGGGTGGAGGGGGGAGGGGGGGCGAGTGTCTTTATCATATTGGTCTGTTGACAGAAAGCATATCTGCGTCATGTGACTCCACTAATCACGTCATTGGAGCAGCTGTGAGTCACACACAGAGATACTGCAGCGTGTTTACGAGTAACCACGGCAACGGCGCACCTATTGCATTGGGTGGGGTGGGGGGGTGTAGATAGAGGGAGGGAGGGTGAGAGGGTGAGGAAGGGAATGGTGGTGAGGAAGAGAGGGAGAGGGGAGGAGAATTAGACTGACTGACTGACTGAGAGTGATTAACAGTAAGTAGAGGTCAGGGGGGAGGGGGGAGGGGGGGCTAGTGTCTTTATCATATTGGTCTGTTGACAGAAAGCATAGCTGCGTCATGTGACTCCACTAATCACGTCACAAGGAGCAGCTGTGAGCCACAGACAGATCCTGCAGCGTGTGAGTGCTCGTAACCACGACAACGGCGCACCTGTGCGGCTGCAAAAGTGCAGACACAGGACAGCGAGTTACACAGAATCCACACCTCAAACAAATGAGAACCAGCGCAAAACTATAACAGCTATCTAAAAAATACGGCGTTTGTATGAGACCCAAGACTCTACCGAACGCGTGGATGTGTTTTTATGTCTGTCCGGTAATGAATACGGCTCCTATGGCCGTTGACAGAACGTGTACCTTGTGGATTTTTGTGAGAAATATGTCGGCAGATTTGTATTGGAGCCTATGGGGCTTTTGGCAGAGGTTGTGTCACTCAAACACTCCTTGCGCCAAAACTAAAAAACTCTGGGATTCCATGAACACATTAATCCAATCAGCACAACCATACCCTCATTAATCTGAAGAAATGAAGCCTCTAGAGTGTATACTTTGGCTGCAAGGACAGAAGTTCCATATTTTTTTAACCAGATTCCTGCGATGCCCCACACTCTAGCCTCGAGCTCTCCACTCTAGCAGACGCAATACACACTCATGTAAAAGTCAGAAACGGAGCGAAAAACTAGTGAAACATAATCAGTGATTATGAAAAAAGTACAATAGATATCCACAAGCAGTTTTTTTCATAAAATAGTTTAGACCTGTGTCAACATTTGAAAGTTTAAATGGTGTCTGTAGCTGAAAGATTTGCGAAGCTGAAAAATCTGAAAGTTGAAGAAGTTTAGGAGGATTTGAAAGCAAACTCCATTTGAAAACCATGTTAAAATATTAATGATTATTGATTTATATAAATTCAAGCATAAGAGGTAGAAAGCTGAAAAGTCATAGCCCTCAAGCCAGAAAGGAGCTGAACATTTTAATATTTGAACGGTTTTAATAGCTGAAAGTGTGAAGGAGTTGAAAGGTGCCGCGGAAGAAATAGAAGATGAAGAATAAAGATTCGAAGAACAATACTTGGAATGCATCTCAATGCATTCCAACAATAAAGATTCGAAGAACAATACTTGGAATGCATCGTTAATGCATTCCAACAAATACGTTTCCAAACCAATCCCCCGGACGAATTGAACGACAGAGCACTTTGTGTGTTAACATCCTGAACGTGTTTGCGCAGGTGCCGGTTTGACACACGGAAATCTAAAATGGGGCGGAGGGATGCACCCCCGCTCGTGACACCTCTGATCGGCTGTTTGTTCAACAGCGATGTTATTTCGTCCTCTGGGACTCGCGCTGAATCGCCCCTGGCTACTGAAACTAACACACCGTTGAATCTCGGTGGTTTCATAGCGAACTAGAAAATGCATTTCCTGCTGAAAATGCGTTGGAATGCAAAAAGCTGAAAGCTGAAATGAACATTTTAAAATAGCTGAAAATACAGAAAGTTGAAGGGAATTTGAATACATTTGCTGAAATTATAGATATTAGAAAAGCTGAAATGAATTTGAAATTGCTGAAAATACAGAAATGGGAGAAGCTGAAAGGAATTTCAATAGATTTGCTGAAAAAGCAGAAATGAAAACAGCTGAAATAAATTTGAAATATTGCAAAAAAATACAGAAATGAATAGTGAAAAATTGCTGTTGATAGAGGCATAAGAATAGCTGAAATTATTTTAAAGAACTGCTGAAAATACAGGAAGTGGGGAAGCTGAATTTCAATAGATTTTCTAAAAACAGAAGTTGCAGGAGCTTAAATTTGTTTAAAATTGTTTGTAGTAATATTAGTAGTAGTATTAGTTATAATTGTGGTATTAGTAGTACTAGCAGTAATAGTAGGTTTAGTATCAATAGCAGTAGAAACAGCTGTAATACTATTAGCCATAGTCGTATTTGTAATAACATTAGTAGTAGTTGTAGTATTAATAGCAGTAGAAATACTAGTAGTATGGTAGTAGAAGTATCAGTTGTAGTACTAGAAGTACGAGTAATATTCGTAGTGGGAGACAGAATGTTTGTTATTCAAACTAAGAAGTTTTTAATTAATAGGCCTCATCACAAACATTACAGTAAAAATTCCCTCCATGTGGCTTTTATTTTGAAATTATTGGATTGGGTGGGTTGGGGGGGTGTAGATAGAGGGAGGGAGGGTGAGAGGGTGAGGAAGGGAGGGGTGGTGAGGAAGAGATAGAGGGAGAGAGAGAGGAGGAGAAATAGACAGACATACTGACTGACTGAGTGATTAACAGTGAGAAGAGGTCAGGGTGGAGGGGGGAGGGGGGGCGAGTGTCTTTATCATATTGGTCTGTTGACAGAAAGCATAGCTGCGTCATGTGACTCCACTAATCACGTCATTGGAGCAGCTGTGAGTCACACACAGAGATACTGCAGCGTGTTTACGAGTAACCACGGCAACGGCGCACCTATTGGATTGGGTGGGGTGGGGGGGTGTAGATAGAGGGAGGGAGGGTGAGAGGGTGAGGAAGGGAATGGTGGTGAGGAAGAGAGGGAGAGGGGAGGAGAATTAGACTGACTGACTGACTGAGAGTGATTAACAGTAAGTAGAGGTCAGGGGGGAGGGGGGAGGGGGGGCTAGTGTCTTTATCATATTGGTCTGTTGACAGAAAGCATAGCTGCGTCATGTGACTCCACTAATCAGGTCATAGGAGCAGCTGTGAGCCACAGACAGATCCTGCAGCATGTGAGTGCTCGTAACCACGACAACGACGCACCTGTGCGGCTGCAAAAGTGCAGACACAGGACAGCGAGTTACACAGAATCCACACCTCAAACAAATGAGAACCAGCGCAAAACTATAACAGCTATCTAAAAAATACGGCGTTTGTATGAGACCCAAGACTCTACCGAACGCGTGGATGTGTTTTTATGTCTGTCCGGTAATGAATACGGCTCCTATGGCCGTTGACAGAACGTGTACCTTGTGGATTTTTGTGAGAAATATGTCGGCAGATTTGTATTGGAGCCTATGGGGCTTTTGGCAGAGGTTGTGTCACTCAAACACTCCTTGCGCCAAAACTAAAAAACTCTGGGATTCCATGAACACATTAATCCAATCAGCACAACCATACCCTCATTAATCTGAAGAAATGAAGCCTCTAGAGTGTATACTTTGGCTGCAAGGACAGAAGTTCCATATTTTTTAAACCAGATTCCTGCGATGCCCCACACTCTAGCCGTCGAGCTCTCCACTGTAGCAGACGCAATACACACTCATGTAAAAGTCAGAAACGGAGCGAAAAACTAGTGAAACATAATCAGTGATTATGAAAAAAGTACAATAGATATCCACAAGCAGTTTTTTTCATAAAATAGTTTAGACCTGTGTCAACATTTGAAAGTTTAAATGGTGTCTGTAGCTGAAAGATTTGCGAAGCTGAAAAATCTGAAAGTTGAAGAAGTTTAGGAGGATTTGAAAGCAAACTCCATTTGAAAACCATGTTAAAATATTAATGATTATTGATTTATATAAATTCAAGCATAAGAGGTAGAAAGCTGAAAAGTCATAGCCCTCAAGCCAGAAAGGAGCTGAACATTTTAATATTTGAACGGTTTTAATAGCTGAAAGTGTGAAGGAGTTGAAAGGTGCCGCGGAAGAAATAGAAGATGAAGAATAAAGATTCGAAGAACAATACTTGGAATGCATCTCAATGCATTCCAACAATTATAGTCTGTACCCCTGAGAAATAAAACCCATGGATGGACTGCGCATGCACGCCACTGTTAGCACCGTGCGGTGACGTCACCTTCTCCTCCTCAAGGGAGCGGCCTCCCCTTGGTGGAGCGTGAGCTCCCCCAAGGGGATTATGGGGCCATGACAGGGTTTTGTTTTTATGTTTTGGGGGGAGCGTTTTGCTCTCGGCCTTTGGCCTGGCTGCGAGAATACAAACTTTATTTCTTTGTTCAATGAACTGGGTAGAAATGCTTGGTGACACTGTAATACCCGCCGCCCTCGATACTCCCTCTCTTGAACATGAGGAACTGGCAAAACGCCGGGGTTCAGTCTCCACTCCACTTCTGTCTTCCTTCTTTTCTTTGAAGGTGGAGGAGAAGGAGAAGCAAGGCCGGTTAGGTTGTGCGCTTCTTCTTACCTTCCCCGGGCTGGGATGGGTGGTTCCTTGCTGCAGTGGCCACAAAGGAGTGTATGCCCCATGGCTTAGGGTTTTCCGCTCGGGGCTGCTGGTTAGTCTGCTGACTCGCTGCCTGTCTGTGCGGTCTGGCACTTTCCCCTTACCCCTCTCACAGCTGCGGCAGTGGCTGTAAAACCTGGCCTGGGCACCTGTGGTGTATGAGGGATGTGCTTTCGGGGCAAGCAGGGGTCAAAGGCTTCGCCTACTTGTTTCCTGAGGGTGCTGGCCACCCAAGAGCAGGACCAAACATACCCTGGGCTGGGTCATGAGCTGCATCCATTACCTCTGCCTTCTGTGCATCACTGATGCCCGAGAGATTCAGCCACAGGGCCCTCTCACCTGAGACAGCAAGGCCCATTACACGTCCGCAGCCCTGTACTACGCCAAGTGAGGAGCGGAGGATGAGATCGTTAACTACACAAATCCCACAGGGCCAGGTTAGGTAACTTCTTAACTTCCTCCAGGATTTCCCCCTGGTACGCAAAGAGCAGAGTCATTGCGTGCAGCATAGCGATACATTCTCTGCAAAACGGAGGCGGTGAGGCGCTCTGTTTTATTAGGCAGGACGATGTTTGAGGAAGCTGAGAGAGCGGCGGCTTGGGTGGAATTGGTAAGTCACTGATGGCTCCACCTCTGGTGGTCCGCTTTGAGTTTTGAGTAGCCCTTGGTGGGGTGCTTACTTTTAAACGGGCTGGACCAGTACCTGCCCATTTCTTTCATGTAGATTGCCACTGCTGGCAGAAGTTGCTTTGACGACGGTTGGGCTGGTGGCAGTCATCTTCATCCTCGTCATCTTCCATGTCATCCATGTCAGAGGACAGAGTTCTCTGCCCTCTGCGTCCTCACCACCCGGCTCCAGTTAGAATAGCTCCTCGAAAAGTGGAGGCATTTCCGGGGACTCAGCATTCATCATGTCTGCTCAGCTCGAAGAGGCTCGCAGCAGATGGTGCTGGCTGAGGCTTTCAGGGCAGTTCCCAACAGGCACAGGTCGTTCTTCGTGAATACGGCCATTTTGAGCCTTCTTGCCCGGGTCTTCTCAGGCATTGACGCACAGTGCAGACAGGACTGGGGGTCCGCCAGCGCTGCCTGAGCGTGTCACATAGGATGAGGGTCTCTGCCGAGATGGACATGGGTGGGATGCAGCCTCTTTAGCCCTCAATACCGCCCCTTTGGCGGGGGTAGCGGTCGACATGGCAACTGAGAAGACAGCGAAATATATGAACAATTAGCTAAGCTTAGCGTTAACTTAAAATTGCTCCGGTATGTTGGTGGGGGGTTTAGCCCGCTAACCGCGTACCGTAAGAGTTTGCTCGCCGTGACGTTGGCAAAACTCAGGGTACTTGGCTTGTACACCCACCCCCTGAAGTTGTGAACCTAGAGGAAACACTGGATTTACAACCGGAACAATAATTAAATAATATACGTTTGTTTTTTTAATTCAATGTTTTCTCTGGTTTTCCACACCAAATTTCCAAATGAACGGGAAAGAAAAATTACTGTTTCATCAGCAGTGATTTAATCTTGAATGGATGGCCTTTGACTAATTTCAGAATAATTCAAAAAGATCCTATATCAAATAGAATCACATGCATATAAAACAATTACATATGCAATATAATGAAGAAGCAGTGAAAAGGCAGCATTATATCTACATTTGCAGGTCTGCAACAGCAGGTGGTGCTGCGAACAGAGAGTGCATTGCCACGCCCAGGAAGGAAGTGGGTTTGTTTGTGAAAGTTTGTCGAAATGCACTAATTCACTCGGACTTTCAGCAGTCAGCCAGTTTAGTTTGAGGAATTGGGACTTAACAATGTCTACCTTTATGCTGGTTGTGGGTGCTGTCATAGGAGTTGCTTACATTTACCGTCATGTGGTGGTTAAGGGAAAGCGGTGCACAAGTGAAGCAAAGCTGCATGGGAAAACTGTGATTGTGACCGGTGAGTAAAGGCTCTTTTTTATAGGCTGCTGGGTGTCTTCAAGCTGGCAGTAGTCACATTCACTGGCTTTTTTAAATGGCCAATATATTGGATGTGTGCACAGTCTGCAACAAGTGATATATTAAGAAACAGCACATTTTAAAGCTGGATATAAGTGATACTTTTTCACACCCCTCTCAGTTGATGCCCCGCTCCCTATGGCAGAATGTGAGAAAACACAAAAAAAGTGTTTAAAGTGAAAAAAGGATTTGAAACATGAAAACATAAGATTCAAATCTGAAAATACAAAATCTGTAACCAAAAAACTATAATACAGCAAATATCCAAAACATATATAAGTAAAGGCTGAAAAAATCTTATTCTAATTTGTTTTATTTTAATTTTAATAAGAACTGAGTTATATTATATTCAACTGAAATACTTTTTGACCACTTATTTTTATTTTGAAAACGTATGTTCAAGACCAAAAGTTCTCAAATGATCAAAACTTTTGGCCTGGATTTGGCTCCAAATGGATTCATCATTAAGAGTCACTTTAGCTACACATAGTAATTTGGTTCATTATAAAACATGGGTTGATTGGTGCAGCCCTAAGGAATTTTTCAGTTGAAGCATTACCCCCTTAATCCTTACACCAGGATTAGCTGTATTCCATTAACAAGCGCAATATTTGAAAGAAGCAACATTTGTATGTTGGACATCTAATTTGGATCTGTTTGTGTCACTTTTTATGTCCAGGCAGCAACACAGGCATTGGTAAAACTACAGCCATAGATCTGGCCAAAAGAGGAGCGAGAGTGATTCTGGCCTGTCGCAGTAAGCTGAGAGGAGAAGCTGCCCTAGAGGAAGTCAAGAACGTGAGTAGAAATCTTTTATACCCTGTTTTCTTTGTCCAAGAGAAGGCTCTCTGTCCAAAATGCTTTGTAGAGGTGTTTGTGGGCCCCTATCCTCATGTTGCAGCAATGCTTCCTAATATTTTTACAAACATTCCAATAAAAAATATTATGTAATACTTAGTACTCAGGTGATTCAATGACCTATTTTGGTGAATTAGCTGTGCACTCTCATTGGCCCAGCTGGGGCAGACCAACATCCTCTGGACGCTGTTATTTTCCTTGGGGATATTCACTTCTTACAGGTTTAGCCAAAATTACTATCAATGCTGTCACACATTCCGGAACCTTGTTCTGGCCTTCACAATGACATTGTGCAAAAAAAAGTGTTCACTCACTCACAAATGCCCCCACAGGCACACAGACCGATCGCATGAGCGATGATAATGACCACTGCATTAAAAAAAAATACTGCTGGATTTCTCCCACAGAAGAGTGGCAGTAATCAAGTGGTGTTCATGCCTTTGGATCTGGGGAGTCTCCAGTCTGTTCGAAGCTTTGCTGAAACCTTCCTGAAGTCTGAACCCAGACTGGACATCCTCATCAACAATGCAGGTTAGATTGTTCATTGTAGCTTGAGGTCACAAACCTGCACCCCATAAGTAATGTTGTTTGGAGTTTTGTGTTCTTAGTTGTCATCCTTGATCATTTAACCTTTTATTTTTTAAGCTTTCAGAAAGTACTAATTGTATTTTACTTGCTGGGTAAAAATACTCAGCAGGAATAGTAGTTATTATTATTGTACACATTTTTGACCTTTGTACGTCTTCTCACCTTTGTGATTGTCTCCCTTGCCCATAATTGAATCCTCTTGCGTCTAATCACCTGCACCTCTCGAGTGAATTTAAACCTTGTATGCCCTGTTTCTCAGTTTGTCTGCTATACTCCCTGCTTGACTGTGGTAAAGTTAAATTCACTCTGTTGCAGCTTGTCCCGCTATGCTGTGTTCTTCTGTTAGGCTACCTTTCCTGATTCATTAGGCTACTCTTTTAGGCTACCTTCACTGCCATGATCCTTTTTTTGTGGATATACTTTTTTTGAATTCTTTGCTCTTGTTGTGTTCAAAATAAAGAAACGGCAGATGGACAAAGGACATCGCAGATCGAAAGGTTAAAATCAAACGTATTTAATAAAAGAAAGGGTGTTGTGGTAAAAAGAACATCTCAGCTGAGGAGCCGCTAATCTTTGCAACTAACAGGCCCCAGGGCCGTCCTTTGACCATCCCTAGTGCCTGTCTGTTGCCTCCACCAGCGAAGTCTATAACAATGGTTGCCTACACGTATTTATACCGATCCGTAAAGGTGTGAAAGTTAGTGTCCACACCTCTGGGAGTGGTCTTCTGGTGAGTTCAATGTAACTCTGATTTCAAATGACCCTCAGTCAATATCCGTTGTTGTGCAAGTATTACATGCATGCATTCCAGTTGATTACATAACATTAAATGCAATCATAACTGTACATTGATGTTATTCGATTACAGTTTCAAAATTACATTGGTTTACAATATTGTCATTACACAGTTTCAGAATCATGGCTGTACTCTGGTGTATACTCAATGTATTTTATTAATTTATGAACCGGGTCGTCAGTTTATTTCTAATATCCTACTCTCCGTAAGTTTTATTTTGAACATGTTTGTATTTATTAAAGTCACCGCTATTCATCCCTAGATTCCACCTCCATCAAGCACAAACTACTCTGAAATGATTGGTTGGGCACAGTTACACTTGATATTTCAAGTTCAACTAACTCTTTAGGTAAACTGAGCTCAAACCCCAAATCCTGTTTTGCACTGGAAGGAACTATTTACTGGACTGGGAAGACGAGTTTCTTAATACCCGTGATTCCCACAATGCCTCTCAACCAGCTAGCCACCAACTCGTCACTTTACTGCAAATATTTTGACTCGCTTTCCGCCAACTGTTTTCCAGTCACCTGGCAATGAGCTGACCACTCAGCTTGCCCTAACTCCTTAATGGGCCTCCTGGTGATAGTTTCATATCACATCTGCCCCCCGATTCTAGCTGCCGCCTATGAGCCGTAGCAATCGCTAGTTCCGGACGTTGCCAAGCCACAGTAACTTAGTTCTGCACGCCCTGATGGTGGTCAAGCCGACCCTTGCTCCACCTGTCCGGTCGGCTGTTTAGCCCAATGCAGCTCACTGCAGTTTCTGTCCAGCGACACTCTGTTCCTAGTCCCGCTGACCCCCAGCTTTTGTTTAGGCTGCTGCCGGCCCCCAGAGTTTCTGGAGCCCCAACCCCCAGTACCCTGAGTGCCAGTCTCCACAGCTCTGAACTTGACAGACGCAGTTCCCCAGTGTCCCGTTCTCCGGAGCCCCAGTTCCGAGAGCAACTCTTGGGGTCTGGTTGTCTTCCTGCCCCTCCCCCGCAGCACTTCTGCAGGTCTGGTGACTGGTCCTCCTCCAAAATGTCTCTCAATTGCATAACTACCTTGCCCCCAAGCAATGGGTCTTGGCTTCACCCCTTTCCGCACCCCCTTATGTTCCGGCCCGGCCACTTATAGTTGAAACGTTGAATCAATTTCCGTATATTTACACACACTGTTTTTTCAATCTTTTTACTCTTTTCAAAATAAATGAGTAACAGTAAAAATAAGATAATGCAAGTCTTTTCTTGTTCCTCCGAAAGTGTGTATATTCAAAGAATAATTTTAATATTCCACAGGTGTTAGATAGTTTCAAGCCTTGTCTACTTTGTTTTTACCATTGTCTGAAAACAGGATTAAGCTTTCTCCATGTTTTTTCTTCAGGTATTTTCCTGCAGGGTCGAACAGAGGACGGACTTGGGATGATGTTTGGCGTCAACCACATTGGTCACTTCCTATTAACCAACCTGTTGCTGGACCGGCTGAAAGAGTGTGGATCTAGTAGGGTGGTGAACGTGTCATCTATGGCACACAACTTTGGAAAAATTGATTTTGACTGCCTGAACACCCACAAAGCTCTGGGACTGGGGACCTCATTCATGCAGCAGCTGCAGGTCTACTCTGATAGCAAGCTGTGCAACATTCTCTTCACCCATGAGCTGGCCAAGAGACTGCAGGAAACCAAGGTCACCTGCTATTCCCTCCATCCGGGTCAGTAGAAAGAGTATATCACTATTCCAAAGCCATGGATTTAAGCTCTGTAAACAGGGAGTCTGCACTGGTACTTTATAAGAGGCCATAGAGTTAAGTACGTAGATTCTTACTTGCACGAACGACCGTGATTATCCAGCACATCCAACTTGACAATCCCTCTGATCCTGCAGGGGAGGGCAACGGGGGAAGGGGGTGCAGGTTAATAAGAGGGATATATTTAATTCATATTGGTTTCAAAGGGGATGCCCTCTACCTTTAAATGACATACTCATGGCAATTATTTTGAAAATGTTGGACTTGGGGCCTGTCTGAACAATACAAAAAGCAAAAATGTACCGTTTATTTTCTTTTACAGGTGCAATCAACACTGAACTGACAAGAAACACCGACTCTCTAATCAAAATGCTCCTGAAGCCCCTGACTTTGTTTTTCTTCAAAAACACTGATCAGGGAGCCCAGACCACCCTGCACTGTGCTGTTCAGGAGGGGATCGAACTCTTCCATGGACGTTACTTCTCCAACTGCAGTGTGAAACAGGTCTATGCCAAAGCCAAGGATGACGCTGCAGCAAAGAAGCTGTGGGAGCTCAGTGAAAGACTGTCTGGTCTGGCATAAAATGCTTTCCTCAAAATCCCTTCGATTCGGTTGTTAATTATCTGTTAATATTAATTGTGTTAGATGGTGTAGTATTTCCGTGGCTGTAATTCCCCCGGTGGTGTTATTAGTAATCTTCCCATTTTCCCTGTAAAGAGGTGTGTTATCAAAGATACGGGGGTCAGAGATTATGTAACAGAAATGTTAAATTTGTAATAAATGCCAAGATTTTAATTAGATTCAATAATTATTAATAGATAAACATACCGACACAATATAACTAAAACATCATAAATAACATACATGAGGACCTTTTTTTTCATAGAAAAAGAATTTCATTATTTCAATTGATGATAAATGAACACTAACTTATTTAAATAACTAGTATGGTAATAGTATGACAGGTTTCTGGTGTCTGGTTTAAAGTTGGCTCAGGTGTGTTCGAAAAGGGTGAACAGGTATTACACCAACCAGTATATACCAATGTAAGACAAATCAGTTTATTGAATCAGCCAAAACCACAGCCACTTCAGTTTAGTACTCATGAATGATGGTTGTTTCTTCATAAATAATTATTGCCACTTTTGCCTAAGAAAACAAGTTTTCAAGAGCTTTAATGGATCATCAAATCAGCGCAGTTTGTTCTCAGTACTAGCCTTCATTGCATCTGCACTTTGGGAATTCAACAGCTTTGCTAACATAGTTCTGCTCACAAGTTAAACCAGCATTCATAGTATTCATATTTCAATTACCTTTGAGTATTTTCTGTTTTGATTGGGCCAATAAAAATTAACATAATTTGTAAAAAATACTTTTTTAGTATTTGAGTAATTTTCTATTTAAAATGCAAAATACTTCCTCCACAAATCTCAAAAAAGCTGACGGTGCCAGGTGGAGGCGTAATTGGCCTCAGCTGCAGTCAATGTCATGAATTGTGAGTCTTCTTGTACTTGAGCAGTAGTGGAGAGAATGGATCTGGACGACTGCTGCAACTTTGTTAAATAAAGATGTCCATTTGTTAGAAAAAACAATAAAGTATTCTTAGTTGTATGATTTCATACATTCTACAGTTGGCCAGGTGGAAAACATCCCGTCTCAGCAAGATGATGTTCAAGAAGGACCATTGACAAACACAGATGGAACGACAGATGGAAACAGCCCGTGTCTGTATCTTGGACGGGATTTAGGCTATTTACCTGTGTATAACTGGTTTTAATTTAATATCTTGTCTTTATAGTACACACAGGCCTAATGTGACATGCTATTCCTTTGTGATGATTTTTTTCTTGTTGATACAAAGCCAAAGTTTATGGGCTGTTAAGTCCCATTAATAAATAAATAAAAAATAACTAACTCATCTATAGCATATATATATATATATATATATATATATATATATAGCCAAATACCAAATTATAAGAAATCTGAAACATTTTAAATACAAAATACGTGTATTTTGTTACATTTTCGGGGTGCCAATATTTAGTTTTATTTTAATATTTTGTATAAAAATACTTTTGATGTATTTTTTCCCACAGTTTAGAGAGCTCGGATATACAGTTGTGGTCAAAAGTTTACATACACTTGTAAAGAACATAATGTCATGGCTCGCTTGAGTTTCCAGTTATTTCTACAACTCAGATTTTTCTCTGATAGTGATTGGAACAGATACTACTTCGTCACTTTTATGACTTTATTATGGGTTAACAGAAAGAGTGGCAAAATATGCTGGGTCACAAATATACATAGAGCAACATGAATTAGCAATTTTGGTGACTTAGAAAGTTGTGTCTTATATTCCTGTGAGTGATTATGAGTGACTACAGCTGGTGACTTCTCTGAGGACATTTAAATAGGGCTCATTGGATACAAATGCCCACAAATGCTACAATGGGAAAGTCAAAGGAGGTCAGCATGGAGCTGAAAAAGTGAATCATTGACTTGAACAAGTCAGGAAAGTCACTTGGAGCCATTGCATAGCAGCTGCAGGTCCCAAGAGCAACAGTGCAAACAATTGTTTGTAAGTATCAAGTGCATGGCACTGTTTTCTCACTGCCACGATCAGGAAGAAACACAAGCTATCACCTGCTGCTGAGAGAAAATTGGTCAGGAGGGTGAAGAGTCAACCGAGAACCACCAAAAAGCAGATCTGCTAAGAACTAGAAGCTGCTGGAACACAGGTGTCTGTGTCCACAGTCAAGCGTGTTTTGCATCTCCATGGACTGAGAGGCTGCCGTGCAAGAAGGAAGCCCTTGCTTCAAAAGTGGCACCGTAAGGCTCGACTGTAGTTTTCTGCTGATCACATGGACAAAGATAAGCCCTTCTGGAGGAAAGTTCTATGGTCCGACAAATCAAAAATCGAGCTGTTTGGCCACAATGCCCAGCAATATGTTTGGAGGAGAAAAGGTGAGGCCCTTAACCCCAAGAACACCATGTCTACCGTCAAGCACGGTAGTGGTAGTATTATGCTGTTTTGCTGCCAATGGAACTGGTGCTTTACAGAGTAAATAGGATAATGAAGGAGGATTACCTACAAATTCTTTAAGACAACCTAAAATCAGCCCAAAGGTAGGATCTTGGGCGCAGTTGGGTCTTCCAACAGGACAATAACCCCCAAACGCACATCAAAAGTGGTAATAGGATGGCTAAATCAGGCTAGAATTAGTTTTAGAATGGCCTTCCCAAAGTCCTGACTTAAATCCCATTGAGAACATGTGGACAATGCTGAAGAAACAAGTCCAGGTCAGAAAGCCATCAAATTTAACTGAACTGCACCATTTCTGTCAGGAGTGGTCAAAGATTCAACGAGACTCTTGCGGATGGCTACCAAAAGCGCCTAATTGAAGTGAAAATGGCCAAGGGACATGTAACCAAATATATATTGTATATTTTTGACCCAGCAGATTTGATCACTTTTTCTGTTAACTCATAATAAAGTCCTAAAAATAACCAAACTTCATGAATGTTTATTGTGACAAAAGTATCTGTTCCAATCACTCTCAGAGAAAAATCAGACTTGTAGAAATAACGGGAAACTCAGGAGAGCCATGACATGTTCTTTACAAGTCTATGTAAACTTTTGACCACAACTGTACTTAATGTTATTGTGCTACGTGCACAAAATTACGTAATTATGAATGTTTTATAAATGGTTGGTCACTTATAAAATGACTGACTATAGGCAATGGGACCATGCAAAGGAAAACTTGCTTTTAGATTTTATAGAAATAGGTCTTAAATATCTTGATAAAATATTGTCCAGCAACCAATACCTTACAAGTTATTTTGTCAAGAACGAGGGAGGTGAGGCAGGAAGTAGGGCTCAAGCAGTTTGACAAAAACAATACTTTTAATAAATCCAAAATGCTAGAGGGAAACTAACAAAGACATGGAAAAAACACAGACGGGGAACAGGGACTTACATCACACAGGGACAAGGTTCAGGGTAGATGTTCCAGGCATAACATGAAGGGTTGAACGATAAATGACGCGACAAGGCACCAGACGCACATGGCACTGGTCAAGAACAAGAAACCAGTGCAATTTCATCAAATAAGCTAATTTACAACTTGCTATAGATAAGTCATAAGTAGAATTTAAGTGCTTCAGTTTGTGTAGTGTTTGTGTAATTAATTGCATTATAATATGTAAACTCCTATAAAAAAGTGTTATTCATAAAATAAGTACACATCACCTTACTTTTTTGCACTTAGTTTTTTACGACTGGATAAATACTAAAATCAAAAGTATTACACAATTATCAAAACCTTCACTCAAGGAGCAAAACAACGGCTCAGATTTGCACCACTATAAGCACATGTCAACATCACACTTTTTGCAAAACAATACACGCAAGTGATTTGCAAAACACTAAACACACTTTTATGCTTTAGACACAGACGTATATCAAGATGTCACTTCCTTGCAATTCCAAAGAACTGCAAGTCAAATTACCACACTTTGTGGCAATTAGTTGAACACAGCCATCAGGTGCGCAAACACATGATTGCTTAATTGTAGACACAAAAATCAGGTTTGAGCACTATAAAAATGCAGCAGGTGAGTTCACCTATCTTCAACCAAAATGGAAGGAATCAGAGGGAGAAGAGCGAGGGTGAGAGGGGGAATCCGAGGAGGAGGAGGAGGAGGAGAAGCAGAAGGAGGAAGAGGCAGAGGCCGAGGTAGAGGTAGAGGTAGAGGAAGACCTGAAGCAGGAGAGGCTCAAAGAAGAGGACCAAATTTGTCAGATGAAATTCGTGCCATACTTGTTGACCATGTAGTCAACCATGGGTTGACGCTGAGGGAGGCTGGACTACGAGTTCAGCCGAATCTTAGCAGATTCACAGTGGCATCTGTCATTAGGATCTTTCGACGAGAAAACAGATAAAAAAATAATCTGTTTACAGCTGCTTATTGTATGCACCATATCAGCACTTTTGATACCCCTTCCTGTGACATTTTACAGTAGGTTACATGTATTTTGTTCTACATAGGATTGAGGCTCGAGCACAACAAGGAGGAAGGGTGCCATATTCAACCAACAGCAAGAAAGAGAGATTGTTAACATGGTTCTAGCCAATAATGTAATAAGGCTTAGAGAAATCCAAGCTAACATTATTGGCGACCATGACATTTTCCAAGATGTCAATCAGGTGTCTATTTCTACACTGGCACGCATCCTGACCAAAAATCAGGTTATGATAAAGCAGATTTATCGAGGGCCTTTTGAGGGCAACTCCGAGAGGGTCAAGCAGCTGCGGCATGAGTATGTGGAGGTATGTATTGTTCACTTTAGTACTCTAATGTTGCATACCTTTTTACATGTACTGTATACTAAATCTATGCTGAACTACACAATCTGGTCTTTCGCTGTATTTCAGAGAGTTTTACAGATGGATGCTGAGGCAATCCCTCAGGAATATATATATATTGATGAGGCAGGGTTTAACCTCACAGTTAAGAAGGAGAGGGAGAAACAACATTGGCCAGAGGGCTACGTGGGGGTAACATCACCCTTTGTGCTGCCATCACCCAGAATGGGGTCCACCGTCATGCCAATATGGGGCCATATAACACAGCTCACATTCTCACATTTTTGGACCGATTGCAAAACATCATCACTGCAGTTAACCAGATGCACCAGATGCAATTCACTGTCGTCTGGGACAATGTTTCATTCCACCGCTCTGCTCTGGTCCAGGACTGGTTTTAACACCATCAACAGTTTACACTTCTTTACCTCCCACCATACTCTCCATTTCTTAACCCTATCGAGGAGTTTTTCTCGGCATGGCGGTGGAAGGTGTACGATCTCCGGCTCCAGGCTCAGGTACCCCTCATTCAGGCCATGGAGGAGGCCTGTGACCAAATTGACGCTGTGGCAGTACAGGGATGGATTCGGCATTCCAGACGGTTCTTCCCACGCTGTCTTGCCAATGAGGATATTGCCTGTGATGTGGATGAAATTTTCTGGCCAGATCCAGCTAGGCGGAGAGATGATGCATAGTACAGTATTTTCGTTTTTTTTTTTTTGGTACTGGATATAATGTTATGTTCTATATATTATATATAATGTTATTATATTATATATAATGTTATCATCGAGTCCATCCTCTGCTCCTCCATCACCGTCTGGTACGCTGCAGCCACAGCCAAGGACAAGGGCAGGCTGCAGCGTGTCATCCGCTCTGCAGAGAGGGTGATCGGCTGCAATCTGCCGTCCCTGCAGGACTTGTTCGCTTCCAGGTCGCTGAAGCGTGCTAAAAAGATCGTGGCCGACCCCTCTCACCCCGGACAAAACCTGTTTGTGCCCCTTCCATCTGGCAGGAGGCTGAGGTCCATCAGGACTAAGACCTCCCGCCACACCAACAGTTTCTTCCCGTCGGCAGTCAGGCTCATCAACAGAGCCCGGTCCCCCACTGACTGACTATAACATCCCACCGGTCACTCCCCTTCACACTGCACACGTCACTTTAACTGCAATTCATCACTTTGTCGTCACTCGTCACTTTGTTACTTGTTGGTTACTTGTTCGTTAGTGCACTTTATGCTTAATATTTTTCTTTCTAACTTTTTTAATATTTAAATTTTTTTACTTTATTCCCTTGTTTTATACTAACCCATAGCCTTATTCTACTAACCCATTGCATTAGCATTTCATTTTACTTTATTTTATTACTTGTGCACTGCTGTCTTGTCTGTCTACTGTCGCGCACTAACCGCCAAGACAAATTCCTTGTATGTTTGGCATATTTTGGTAATAAATGTTTCCTGATTCCTGGTTTGTCCGATAGCTTACAGTGTTATGCAGTTATGAAGACTGAGACAAGTTTAGTTGTTTTTGTTGTGATTCTCCATGTTTGACTGATTTGTGTATATGGAGAGAATTAAATAATATTTTCAGCAGTCTGCAACATTGGTCTTGTGTTTGGTGAATTTATTGAATATTTGCACTTTCTCTGTGTACTTCACTTAGTTCACTCTAATCACTGAGAAGTAGAATTGCAAAAAGTGTTTTAGGTTTATAACAGCAGTGTGTAAGTGGTACAAACAGAATTCCGTCATATGCAACGTGTGTGTTTCATATGGTAACAAAATATGGTTTTGTTAAATTAGTGTATAGTTTTTAAAAGAGTGTTTGCAATGGATCTGAGGTGTTTTGCTCATTGGGTGTGTGGTTGTGCTAATTGTGTGAGTGAAATGAAAAACAAAGCAGTCATGGACATGAAAATTGCTAAGTCATGGTGACACAACCACTTGTAGGATAGGAGTGGAGTGTCAGTGGAAGGAGGGTGTGATCTGAATCTCAATCTAAAACAGTGGATGGCGATGTTTGACTCGGCACACACACTCAATGCACACATTACTACAAAAACACTATGTGCAGCAGCTCAAGTTACGGGGAGTCGCCGTGCTGTTAACGACAGCTCGTCTGTAGTTATTTGTGAGAAGTCACTTTAATGACTTTCTCACTTTAGAGGTTGACGCTGTGACGGTTTTATATACACTGGGAAGGTGCAGATGATTGAACACAGGTGGAAACAATCATGGATACGGCAGACAATGACAGGACAAAGCAGAAAGGGAAGTTAACCCAGGAGCACCAGAGGCATGAAACTACAAAATAAAACAAGACGTGGACCCAAACCGTGACATATTTAGCCTTTATTTCGTTTCTAAAGTAGATAGTACTACTTTTCATAACAGACCATTCAAAAGAGATACACGTTTGTATATAATTACTATCCTTCTATTGACATGTACAGTGACATTAATAAAGTTTTTCTCCCGGATATACTTGTACAGAGAGCCAGAAGTGAGTTACCTTGCCGAAAGTTTCTATCTATAACCTGTACAGACTGCGATTGGGTGGTTTTGAGATACGACATCAGGCGTTTTTCTGGGGTCTGCAGTTTATAGGATGGGAGTGGAATAAGAACAATATGAAGCGATGACGGTTGATATTGTAGTACCGGCAAGAACTTGAATCGAATTAATTTTGAACAAATGATTGTAGCAATAATTGTGATAAATTAATCGAGCTTGGATGTCTATGAATTAATATAAGTGTAGTGAGTGAAACAGACCGTGAGCGTGTTACATAAATATTTTAGTCCATTAAAAAGGACTTGAATCTGTCGGCCATCTTGAATTCTGTGTCTGGAGGATGGGTTTGGACACCCATTAAATTGTGACTAATGGCATTGTACAATGTGGTTTGAAACCTCCTTGACAATAGGGAAATGTATTTATTATCATGTCATGATGCTCAGAGTGTAATTACCGTCCTGACTCCAGTGCTATTTGCCTCTTCTTTTACAGAGAGTGCTCTCCAGGGCATACAATCGGACCAAGTGAATCTAAAAACCATTAACAGCATGACCAAGCAGCAACCATGGATGATAGACTTAATTTGGCACAGGAGTAGTGGTTGTTTGAAGAGTTTCTGGATATAGCGGGAACATAATGAGATGTGACTTCATGGAAAGTTGGAACATAGTCTATAGACAGTGGGAGGTCACAGGGGATATTGGGGGGTACTAGTGAAAATGAAATGGGGCACTGAGCAGGTTACTGATTCAACAACATTGAGACTTTTAGAAGCCATTGACCTTTCCCATAATTCCATGGCAGCACATGGCGAATAGCATTAACATATCTCCCTGGAGCTACGTTGACGGCAGAATAAGTGTAGAAAAGACAAAGAAGTAACTGTGCTTAGGGTTAGGACATACCCACATTTATTCCTGCTTCTAAAAGGAGTCTTTTTAAAGAGAGCTTATGCAATGGAAAAAAATAAAAAGTTGGAGCTGGTGTTTTCGTACACTTATTTCCAGCCCTAAAAAATAGTATTTTTGATAATAATCATTAATCGGTAAAAGTAAATCATTCTAATAGCTCCAGGTTCGATTGCAACATCCACATCAAGGCATGTCCACCTCACAAGAGTTTTTTTTCACCTCTACATGCCTCTACAAGGGTGTGTTTCACCCTTGTAGAGGCATGAGTCAGCACACACAACCAATGCACACATTACTACGCATATGTAATATAACTATGCAATCTCCTCCTCGACTAAGCTCGCTCCAGCTCAAGAAGACCAGCCCCAATGGTGTTTCACTGAGGGTATGATGCTGCCCCCCCATGGTTCATTGAGGGTATGATCCTGCTTGTGGTGGATGATTTTGTCAAAGCAATCAGGAATAAAGAATTGAGTCTCTGAAGTTGTTTTTCTGTTTATTGTTCCAATGGACTCCAAGTACTCCAAGTACAATAGCTTCACATAGAAAAAAGTTGTAATCTTCTATTTAATAACAGTTCAGAAACACAAAAGCCTTTTATACAAATGGAAGAACAACTGTTGAACTGCCATGGTATGAATAAGAATTGACAGAAGGTACCCGGGCGCCCGAGTAGACGTTGGGGGGAAGTCCCAACACATTCTTGGGTAAAATAGGGAGTCTTGGTGAGAATTACAGAGACGTTATGCCCTTATTTGTCTGGTCTGTCACCTATTCTAAGGCCCAGGTCGTAACCCTGGTTGGTTCAAGGCCAGAGACTATTTCTAGTTTCCCAACACCCCGGCGCAACGGTTTCACGCACAGGTGATGGGAGGGAGAGATTGATATGAGGTGCTCATGGTACTCATGTTGTAAGGTTTTATTGACGGGTCTCTTCCATGTCCTTAAATCATGAATGACAATGATATCTCTCTCTTTTTTATGTGGAAGTGACCAGTGGGAGGTGATCCAGTGTAATTTAGCTGATGCTTTTATCCAAAGCGACTTACATTAAGTGCATTTCAACCATAAGGATCCAAACTCAGAAGAACAAGAACATGAAACAAGTGCATTTAGCTTAGTTTAGTTTAGTTGTTTTTGTTGTGATTCTCCATGTTTGACTGATTTGTGTATATGGAGAGAATTAAATAATATTTTCAGCAGTCTGCAACATTGGTCTTGTGTTTGGTGAATTTATTGAATATTTGCACTTTCTCTGTGTACTTCACTTAGTTCACTCTAATCACTGAGAAGTAGAATTGCTAAAAGTGTTTTAGGTTTATAACAGCAGTGTGTAAGTGGTACAAACAGAATTCCGTCATATGCAACGTGTGTGTCACATATGGTAACAAAATATGGTTTTGTTAAATTAGTGTATAGTTTTTAAAAGAGTGTTTGCAATGGATCTGAGGTGTTTTGCTCATTGGGTGTGTGGTTGTGCTAATTGTGTGAGTGAAATGAAAAACAAAGCAGTCATGGACATGAAAATTGCTAAGTCATGGTGACACAACCACTTGTAGGATAGGAGTGGAGTGTCAGTGGAAGGAGGGTGTGATCTGAATCTCAATCTAAAACAGTGGATGACGATGTTTGACTCGGCACACACACTCAATGCACACATTACTACGAAAACACTACGTGCAGCAGCTCAAGTTACGGGGAGTCGCCGTGCTGTTAACGACAGCTCGTCTGTAGTTATTTGTGAGACACTTTTAGCGCTGACAACCCTTTTTGGATATGAAGGCAACTTGAAATAAAAGGAATTTACAAACACTACACTAAGGAAAATTGCTAAGTCATGGTGACACAACCACTTGTAGGATAGGAGTGGAGTGTCAGTGGAAGGAGGGTGTGATCTTAATCTCAATCTAAAACAATGGATGGCGATGTTTGACTCGGCACCCACACTCAATGCACACATTACAAAAACACTACGTGCAGCAGCTGAAGTTACAGAAATTGATTAAAGTGAGCTCATGCAATCTATGAACCTGAAATATGACTTAAGTCCGTAACGTTACAGAATAAATACACAAAGAAACTGAACTTGCTTTGCTCCTCTTGTTTTGTGGTGCAATTATAAACTAACTTCACATTTAGTCTTGTTTTACACTGAAGGAGAACGATGTGTGTGGTGACATTCAGCTGCTGTAGGTTGGACATGTGCTGTAAAATCTTAAGGTTAAAGTTAAAATGTAAATGCTTGTATCCAATGAACGAAAAAAATACATATATATATATATATTTACGAATACAATTCAATTCATTTTATTTTATATAGCCCAAAATCGCAAATTACAAATTTGCCTCAGAGGGCTTTACAGTCTGTACACATACAACATCCTCTGCCCCGAGACCCACACATCGGCACAGGAAAAACTCCCCAAAAAATGAAAAAACCCTTACAAGAGGGAAAAAAGGGAAGAAACCTTAGGGAGAACGTCAGAGGAGGGATCCCACTCCCGGGATGGACAGACTACAATGGATGCCATGTGTACAGAATGAACAATGTATAATACATGCAATTCCTATGACAGAAATGATTCAAGTAATTGTGAGTAGTAAGCCAGGCGCACAGCAGGACCACTGCAGGGGCAACCACCATCAGATAGAACCACCATCCACAGAAGCCTGTGGGGAGGGAGAGCACAGAGACTTTAGGAGAGGGTAATGTTAGTCTACGAGTACAGTAATAGGATTAATATCTAAAATAATGATGGCGGCAGCAGCAGGCATCAGCAGGGCCACGGCAGGTGTCAGGACCAGGGTCCAGAAGGAACTACGATCTACGGAGACCTGCTAGGGGAGAAAGCACAAAAAAACTCCCGGAAAGAAGCTGAATTAGTCATGTGCATTAATAAAACGTGAATTATGGTAGAACGAGAGCGTGAGTCCCCCGGCAGTCTAAGCCTATAGCAGCTTAACTAAGGGCTGGTCCGGGCTAACCTGAGCCAGCCCTAACTATATGCAGAATCAAAAGGAAAGTTTTACTTTAAAAGAGCTGACCGAATCTGCCCCCCGGACTGAAAGTGGAACCTGGTTCCACAAAAGAGGAGCTTGATAACTGAAGGCTCTGGCCCCCAGCCTACTTTTTAAAACCATAGGAACAACAAGTAACCCAGCATCTATGGAGCACAGTTGCCTTGTAGGGCAATAAGGTGTTACAAGCTCTTTAAGATACGACGGTGCCTCACCAGCAAGTGCCCTGTAGGTGAAGAGAAGTACCTTAAAATCTATTCTTGATTTAACAGGGAGCCAGTGCAGAGAAGTTAATACAGGAGTGATATGATCCCTTTTCTTAGTTCTTGTTAATACACGTGCTGCAGCATTCTGATCCCAGACGGCCCTCAAATCACCAACGGGAGGGTGGGAGAGGACCACGGGATGGGAGGGAGGGAGCCTGAGTCTCGGAGCGGGGACCGGAGGCGTCGGGGTCATGAGTCTCGGAGCGGGGACTGGAGGAGTCTGGGTCGGGGCTGAGAGTCTCGGGACCGGTACTGGCCGAGTCGGGGTCGGGGCTGGTACTGGGCGAGTCGGGGCTGAGAGTCTCGTGGCCGGTACTGGCCGAGTCGGGCTCGGGGCTGAGAGTCTCTGGGCCGGTACTGGGGTTGGAGGAGCTAGTCGGGGAGCGGCGCAGCGGGAGAGCGCTGCGACGGCCGAGTGGAAACGGGAGGTCGGTGCTTCCTCTGGCCAGGGCTCCTCCTTGGATTTAGGAGATCCCGGAGCTCGAGGCAGGCGAGCTGATAGCCCCGGGGACCGAAGATAGTTTTCTGAAGTTAGTCTTACGCTGCCAGAACGGGCTCCTCACATCATATAGTCTGGCCCGTAATCTGGCAGCAGGTCCGCTGAGTCCCTTCGTGGTCGCGTCATTCTGTCAGGGATGCGTGGGGAAGGCAGGACTCAATATGCAGACTTAACCAAAAAAAAATACTTTAATAGTAAAAAAAAAAGGCCAACGGGCAAAAACACACACAGGAACCGGGGGGGAAAAAGGCAGTCAGGAACGAGGACCATCCAGGACCATAGACGAGGACCATCCACGACGATAGACAATGACACAGCAAGTGACACAAGAGACACACAGCTTAAATACACTAGGAAGGTGCAGGTGATTGGACACAGGTGGAAACGATCAGACAATCACAGACGATGACAGGACAAGGCAGGAAGTGAAGTTACCCAGGGAGACAAGAAGCAGAAAACTACAAAAAATAAGACAGAAAATAAAACCACACCGTGACAGGAATACTGTTTAGTAGGTATTATTCCACCACTAGGAAGGGCCCCCTAGTCGAGAGGGACTTTACCCTCCTCCCACCAACAGGGAACTCAAGGGAATGCAAGTTGCACCCTTTACCTTTGAAGTGATATTATTTTTTCTCCAATTAAAGACTTTTGGTTTATGTTTGTTTTTGTTTTTTTGGGTATGGCTTGCAACGTGACTCTAAACGGCAAGATGATGCTGAATAACATTCAGATTCTGTCGTTGAATGTATGTATGGTTTAAACAACCTTGTTAAACGGCGGAAAATAATCACAAAATTAAAGAAAGATAAGGCCCAGATAATATTTTTACAAGAGACACACTTATGTAGGCAGGAACATGAGAAGCTTGGGAGGTTTGGCTACTTGAATGTATTCTATTTGTGGGTGGGACCTTAGGACCTGGGAGCCTCAGCATGAGCGGGAGGCTTAAACTCAAGGAGAGCCTCTCCATATAAAGGAGATCCCGTGAGAGTTGAGCAACTCGATTATGGTTTGACGGAAGGCTCACATGGAGGAAACATGTGGAGTTTATAGAACAGAAGTGCAGGAAGGTGCTGAATCTGATGAGGGCTGTGGCAGGTGTAGACTGGGGGGCAGATAGGAGGACACTGTTGTGTATGTATCAGGCACTGGTAAGATCCACGATAGACTATGGGTGTTTTATTTATGGAGCTGCGGCCAAGACGGTGATACAGCGATTGGACAGGGTGCAATCACGAGCACTGAGGCTGTGTGTGGGGGCTATCAGGACCACTCCGGTAGTGGTGTTGCAGGTGGATACAGGGGAATTGCCACTGAGCTTGAGGAGGGACAAGTTGGCGATGGCGTATTGGGGCAGGCTGAATGGGAGTAGAGTCGGTGCAGGAGTGCATGTGCCTGAGTTCAGTGTGAGTATCTGTAAAAGAGTCACTGATAATGTGTCGGTGTATACAGCAGAGATGGTGGCTATGATCATTGGGTTGAGATGGGTGGAGGATGTGACACCATGTAGGGTGCTGATATGTTCAGACTCAGCAGCAGTGTTGAGCAGTGTTATGGGTGGTAGGTCTGACAGGGAAGACCTACTGGGAGAATTGATGGGGATATTGCTGGGGTTGGAGAGACAGGGAGTAGAGGTGAGGTTCTGCTGGGTTCCTGCGCATGCTGGAGTGGAGGGTAATGAGGTGGCTGACATGGTGGCAAAGAGTGCTGTAAGGAGGACTGAGGTGGATGTAAGGGTGTTGTTAGGGCGCAGGGAGGTTAAGTCGTTGATACGGGAAGCAGGGATTGCGGAGTGGGAGAGACAGTGGGGTGAAGGTGGTAAAGGGAGGCACTTCCGGGGTATAAATAGGTCAGTGAAGGAGGTTGGGGGAATGATGGGGTGCAGGAGGGAAGAGGTAGTGTGGAGTAGGTTAAGGTATGGGCACACAGGGTTGAATGGCACGCTGAGAGTGGTGGCAAAACATGACACAGGTTTGTGTGATAGATGTGAGGTGGTGGAAACGGTTGAGCATGTACTGTTTGTCTGTGGGAGGTATGATAAGGAGAGGGTGGTGTTGTATGGTAGTGTCAGGGAGATGAAGCGGGGCTGGGACTTAGGTGGGGTGCTTGGGGGTGGAAAAGGGAAGGAGGCAGTAATGAAGGCAGTATTTATTTTTCTTAGGAACACGGGGCTGTACAACAGGATATAGAAGGGAGGCCGTGACCGGCCTCACACTCCAGTGCAGTAGGTGGCGGTATATGCACCTTTAAGTTGGTGCGATCTGCCAGTAAACAAAAAAGAAGAAGAAGAAGAAGAAGAAGAAGTTGAGCAACTCGTTTTGACTCGGACGTCACAGGAGCGCGACACAGACGAGATTTCGGAGAGCACGCGGTCTGGTGTTGACGTAAATCACGGAGAAATAGTAGCAGCGGATTGTGCTTAAACTGATCTGTGACTGGACTAAGGATGGGAGAGAACAGTGATGGAGAGAGTAGGAGTGAGGATATGGAGTACAATAACTGGACTGAAGTAGGGAGAAATAAACGAGCCAGGAATCGTAATAGTGTATCTGGTAGTAGTTTGGAAGGGAGAGAGGAAGGCAGGGGGATGAGGAAGAGGATTGTTGGGAATGTGGAGTTCAAAGTAATTTTGAGATTCAAGGAAGGTAATGATATTACGAAAGTGAGTCCGGTGGCTCTGACCCATGGGTTGAAGGAGAAAGTGGGTGATATTCTGATGGCCAAGGTGCTGGCTGATGGCGGCTTGTTGATCAAATGTAAGGCTGAGGAACAGAGAGAGAAAGCAATGAAGCTGAAAAAGGTGTGCAACATGGTGGTTGAGAGTGCTAAGAAGATAAGTGATGGGCCCTTGGTGAGAGGAGTTATATTTGGTATCCCAGTGGAGGAAAGGGTGGAAGATTTGAGATCAAGTATAAGAGGTGGGAAAATTATAGGGATTAAACGTCTGCAAGTAAGAAGAGGGGGAGAAAGGGTTGATAGTTTGTCAGTGTTGCTGGATTTCCAAGAGAGGGTGTTGCCTGATAAAGTCACTGTGGGATATATGAGGTACAATGTAAGAGCTTATGTCCCACCACCGTTGAGGTGTTTTAAATGCCAAAAATACAGACATATTGCAGCAGCGTGCAAAGGCAAACAAAAGTGTGGAAAATGTGGAGGTGAACATGAGAATGGGAAATGTAAGGACGGGACAGAGCTCAAATGTGCAAATTGTGGAGGTGCACATAGTGTGGCCTATGGTGGGTGTGAAGTGAGAAAAAAAGGCAGTGGAAGTGCAGCAGCTAAAAGTGAAAATTAATATATCATATGCAGAAGCAGCAAAGATGGTTCAGAGGGAGAGTAGAATGGAGAGAGGGGGGGGGGGGGATATAACAAGGAGAAAACCGTCTCAGCAGGCAAATGAACAACCTGTAACAAAGAGTCAAAGGGGAGGTGGGAATATATTAACAATAAATAAGGAAAACTTTGTATATTTCATGGCGGAAGTAGTTAACTGCACATTTCAAGCAAAAGGGAGATCTGAGAAGATTGAAATAATAGTAAAGAGTGCAGCAAGATATTTAAATATTCAGGGGATAACTGAGATGGCTGTTCAGGAAGAGCTTAAAAAGCAGGAACAATTAAACAAAGAATCAAGTTCACAGGAATAGTCATAATGTTAATTCTACAGTGGAATGCAAGGAGTCTAATAGCAAATGGCCAGGAATTTAAAAGTTTTCTTAATGGGGCAGAATATAAACCAGATATAATATGTGTTGAAGAGACATGGCTTAAACCAAGCAAAGATTTTGTGATCCAGGGATATGTGTGCATAAGAGGGGATAGAGAACGGGGTAATGGGGGAGGATGTGCTACCTTTGTTAGGCAAGGAATTTCTTATCGAGAAATAGGAAAAGGAAAAGACCTAGAATATGTCGTTGTTGAAGTGTGGGTAGGAGATGAAAGTTTGATCGCGGTAAACAACAATCTGTGTCAACGATTGGAGTTGGAAGCATTAGAGGCAATAAAGGGATTAGACAGGAGAAGGGTTATTTGGTGTGGTGATTTTAATGCGCATAGTACTCTCTGGGGAGGGGAAAAGACTATGAATGGATTGATAGTTGAGGAGGTGATGGACTCCTTGGGACTTGTATGTTTAAATGATGGAAGTTTCACAAGAATTAATTACAACTCTGGTAAGGAGTCAATTTTAGACCTGACAATAGTATCACGGTCATTGGCAGGTATTTGTGTGTGGGAGGTATGGAAGCATTCAACTGTGTGGAGTAGGAAGAGGATGCAGGATGGGGGCAGAAGATACAGCAGAAAGGTGGGTATTTGGAAAGGCTCAGTGGGATACATTTATAGAAATCAGTGAATCAAGGTTTAAAGTTATAGATAGAGATCAGGATATAGAAAAATTTAATAGAAATGTGAGAGACACAATAATTGGAGCTGCCAAACAGGCAATTTTAAGGAAAACCGGTACAACGAGGCGGAAGTTAGTCCCATGGTGGAATGATGAGTGCAGTGAGATAATAAAGAAAAGGATTAAGGCTTTTAAAGTCTTAAAAAACACCCATAATTTCAAAGGCAAGCAGTAGTACAGAAAACTATTAAAGAAACTGAAAGGAAGTATTGGAGATCATTTTGTAACACAATAGGGAGAAGCACTTCAATCAGTCAAGTTTGGGGAATGATTAAGAAAATGAGTGGAATAAAACGGGAGTGGGGGTATCCAGTATTGGAAAATGGCGGAGTGGTGGCTAGCGATGATGAAGCAAAGGCAGAAATGATAGCTAAAGCACTGATTGAGGTCCATAATTCTGCTAATATGTCAGAGGAGAGTTTAAATGGAAGACAAAAAACACGTGAAGCAAATAAAGAATTGTTAGAAACAGTTGAAGGGAGGGAAGATTCAATTAATGCTCCCTTCACTTTGGAAGAAATAAAAAGGGCAATAAGAAAATCAGGGCTAACTGCTCCAGGTAAAGATCAGATTTGTTACATCATGTTGAACCATTTGTCAGATTTAGCACTAGCGGTGATTTTGCACTTGTATAATAAAGTTTGGCAGGAAGGATAATTACCAGGACTTTGGAAACAAGCAGTGATTGTACCTATCAGGAAACCAGGAAAAGATCCCACTAATCCAGAAAACTATAGACCAATAGCATTGACTTCCCACATGTGCAAAGTCATGGCGCGAATGATAACCGAAAGACTAACTTATTATTTGGAAACACGGAATCTTAGGTCAAAATATCAAAGTGGGTTTACAAAAGGAAGGGGGACAATGGATCCAATAGCGTGTCTAGAAGCAGAGGTGAGGAAGGCACAAGTGAATAAGGAAGTGGTAGTTGCAGTATTTTTTGATGTGGAAAAATGATTTACTGTGGAAAGAGGGACTATTAATCAAAATTAAGAAATTAGGAATATCGGGTAAAATGTTCAGGTGGATTAAACAATTTTTGGTGGGGCGCTCAATAGAAGTAAGAGTGGGAAGGTGTGTGTCGGCCAGCCATTTGGTGGACAATGGAACACCGCAGGGAAGTGTGATTAGTCCGTTAATGACTTTTTGTCAGAGTGACTAGCGACAAATCCAGCGACCTTATCTGGTTTTATTGGAGACTTTTGTGGTGTCTGACGTGAAAGCACGTTTTGCAGTTACTGAGCACACACGTCGCGTCCCGACTGAAAGTCCCATGTGCAACGACGCCGCTGATTCTGCAGCATCTTTCCTCGTTGAGTTGGCGAAGCTGGTTCAATGAAGAGAGAACACTCTTCAATCGTCACTAATCACGACTGCTACAAAATAAATACGACCCGGAACGTATCTTATCTCCCAATAGGTTTGATTCATCTCAGACTAAAGATAATTTAGACTCCACTAAAAGTGGACTACTGTATGTAGTACACTTTTGGTGTTTGTTATGAGGTGTGGAGTGTGTGCAGTTGTCCGTAGAACATCGTACATCATCTGAACTATCTGATGGTGGTTGTCACTGCGGTGGTCCTGCCGTGTGCCTGGCTTGCTACTCACAATTATTTGAATTATTTCTGTCATAGGAATTGAATGTATTATACATCTTTTACGTTGTTCATTCTGTACACATGGCATCCAATGTAGTCTGTCCATCCCGGGAGTGGGATCCCTCCTCTGACGTTCTTCCTACGGTTTCTTTTTTCCCCAAGAAAGGGTTTTTCATTTTTTGGGGAGTTTTTCCTGTGCCGATGTGTGGGTTTCGGGACAGAGGATGTCGTATGTGTTCAGACTATAAAGCCCCCTGAGGCAAATTTTTAATTTGCGATTTGGGGCTATACAAAATAAAATGAATTGAATTGAATCATAAATTTTTAATCTCATAATTTCGAATTTCTTAAATCATAATTTCGACTTTCTACGGCGAGAAAGCACAAAAAAAGAGCTAATGCCTCAGCACACTAATTCAATGGTAAACATTACTGCCCCTGTGTGCTGTCCCTGTCATTTTGAATAATGATATGTAATTAGATTACATCATTTTTCATGTCATTCTTATATAAAACCACACTATTGCAGTCACGTCACTTTAAGTACTAAGTATTACAGAATATTTGTGAATGCAGACAGTATTCTGTTTGGAGCATACTTTCTCTATTGAGATGGTTACTTTGGCGACATCTGGCGATTCATTAACGCTCAACCGGAAGCCTAAACGGATGCAGAGCTGTCGGTTTTGGACGGACCTTAAAAGCAAAATATTTATGATAATGTTGAAAATAAATCTTATTCATTTCAAAGCTACTATATTTTGGAATCAATTCAAACAATTGTGTACTTTTATGATTAACAAACTGAAAAATGTTTCTGTTGAGAAACAAACACTTATTGTGAAAGTCTAGAACAGGGTGTTACGTTTTAAAGACAGCCGGCCCATGCCGGTACACAAATCGAAGAAGAAGAAGATGAGCATTCACAGCAGCCAATCCGACGCCACTGTGTGGTGCACAGTGCAGTGATGTCCGCGCTGCTTTTGCTCGTAGCAGGAGCCCTTTTCTTTTACATTCTACTTTATTACAGTGTGTTCAAGGGAGCTTCGTGCTCCAGGTCTGTAAAGCTGAATGGGAAGACGGTCATTGTAACAGGTAACGAGCCTGAGTTTCTAACTCCTTGACAAAACACGTTAACTTTAAACTTGTTTCCCATGTTGATATGAATCCCCTTCCTTGCAGCTTGTTGGCAAAGCCAAAGTTCGGGCCGTGTACCTTTTTGACAGTCCCTTTTACCATAAAACGAAAACACTTTTTTTCTCGTTTTTAATCAAAAACGAGAAAACGGCTGGACACTTGGCTTTTAAGAAAGCTGGCCACTTGGCCAGCCGTTTTCTCATTTTTACATCGGAACCAAAAAATAAACAAACGGACAACCATTTACTCCGCTAATCCCCTTTTGGGTTTTGTCTATAAAACGAAAATACGAAGCGTAGCCGCTAAAACGGAAGTACGTAGATTTTCACAGTAAGAGTCAACGCGATGGAACGTTTGTATGCTAGAAATCCGTCTGCCATGCATGCGGTTCCACGGGTAACATTAGAAGAAAAGTTCGCTAATCAATATAAATAAATAATCCTGGTCCGATGGGATGTGTGTTAGCAACAGTAGCACACTGGTTGCTCATGGTTCTGATATTTATTTTCCACGCATTGTGTTGCTTCAGTGACCGCAGAGCAGAGGCAGTACAAGGAGACGCAGAGTAACGTGTTCACGAGTAGGTGGCAGAATACGTGTACTGAAACCATAGATTTAATTATATTTAACTGTTTTAAGTTAGTTATCTGTTATTACAGATGTATTTAATTCTGTTTATGTTTAGGGTTAATGTTCAACCAGTGTTGTTTATTTAATTTAAAAACCAAACATACCTCTAATGAAGAGACTTTTGGTTTCTTTATATTAAACATTAAGAATAATAAACCTACATCATTATTTGTTACACTTCAATCCCGAATTGAATGTTTAAGCCGAAGAGGTCAAAGGATGAGAAGATCTAATGTCGGTCTGTGTTCCAAAGAAAATTACAGTTTTATTGCCGTCAGATTTGTTACTATTAAGTTATCACTAGGGGTGTAACGATTCATTTTAACAACGATTCGATTTGAATCGCGATTCATGGTTGCCGATTCGATTCATAGACTATCTGGGTTAATTTAGAACGATTCGATTCGATTCAGTAACTTTACTGGACGGTGCAGGCAAAGTTTCTGAGCTCCCTGTTGTTTCTTGTAAGGAAATCAGGTTTAAATTAATTATGGATATTACAAACAAGCAAACAACAATTAATGGCAAATGTATTAACCTTTTATTTGAATCAAGTGCCATTTTCAATGTAAACACTACACAATAATTACACAATGTTTGAATCAATTCACAGAACCCCGGATTTTCAACCACATTATAGGGTCGCATGTCTTTACAGATAAACTTGTTACTGTGATGTTGAGTTTGGTGCTGGCGAGGCCTGAGGTGTCTGCAGAGCTGGAGTTACCTGCTGCTGCTGCTGCAGCGGTAACGCTGCTAGAGGTCCTGACTGTCGGCGTTGTTTAATCCCACGGCGCCTTAATAGATGGCCGGAAAGATTCGTCGTGTTTCCGTGTTTTTTTTATTTGTCTTCTACATATTCTACAAACAGCAAGCGACTTATTTAGAACACCTCCGTGTTTGCAAAAGCCAAAATGTTTCCACAAGCTGGATCGATAAGTTGGTTTGTAAATGTCTCGCTCGCAGTCGTCTCCTCCACGCTGTGTTTTGTTGTTGTTCAGAGTTTCACGCGGCTGCTGCTGCGTACTGATGACGTCGCAGGCAGGCAGACTGAATCGAGTAACGTTTAACGTGTCTAAAGTGCTAAAAAACAAACAAACACACATCCATGACGTTTTTGTGCTTAAATCCAATGTGCAGTTTCCAAGTATCGATACAATCGATTATGTACCATTTCAATAGATTTGTAATCGATATATGTCGTCCGGAATGACGATTTGCGGAGCACAGATCGATTCAGTTGGATCGCAGGAATATAAATCGATTAATCGATTCAGTGAATAAATCGTTACACCCCTAGTTATCACTGATTGCGTCCATGTTAGTTCCACCTCAAAGCCAGATTTTAGGGCAGCTTCTCGATTGCACAGAGACATTTTATTTCCAAGAGAAAACCAGTGTAAAACATTCAATTCTTATTTCAAGGAAGAGTATCCTCAGTTACAGCGAAGCCGGATGCACCACTAGCTGCAGAGTGAAGAGGTGGACTCACTAACAAGAGTGTCACAGTTTGGCACCAACAAAGCGCTCAGGACCAGGAAGCTGCAGAGATGGAATGTGCTTTACCCAGATGTTAGTGTACTGCTGGACAGTGCTCTCAATAAATTGCCAATGGACTCAAATGCCTGATTGGTGTTACAAGAAGACATTTGTTATATTTATCTCATCTATTTGTAAATTGGTCAAATATAGAATGTGATGATGCCATGACACAATATTTCACACTTGGGATGCACTGAAAAAAAAAGTCTTTTGAATTTACATGAAAAAAATATGTACATCGGTTGCACATATTATATTCATGTTTAGTCAAAATGATTCATTTCTATTTAATGTACTTAATTTGTATTTGTAAAACAAACATGATTTTCTCATGTAAATTCAAAATATTTTATTAATGTTAATTGTATTAAATTATTCTGATAACCCAACTTATTTTTTTTGTGTTACTTTAAAATGTCCCTTTTATGTTAAGTGTATTCAATTCTCACCTATTGAAGCAACATGAGATTTTAATGTGACTTTAAAATGTCCCTTTTATGTTAAGTGTATTCAATTCTCACCTATTGAAGCAACATGAGATTTTTATGTGAAGTATATGCAATGTTGTTCTGTTAAATTAACTTCCTGCTTCCTGCTCAAGTTAGTCTGATAATGATCCTGCATACTTTTCTGTATAAATTCTACATGCTAAAATTATTTCTGTATGGCGATTTCTACTAATCTCTTACCTACAGAATTTACTCCTTTAACATTTTTAAAATAAATAAGGCAAAACAAAAACGTTTAGTTTACAACTGTATTGTCATAGAACAATAGAAGATTCAGTGTAATGTATACACAAACACATGCACACATTCACAAACAAATCTCATATTAGAACAAAGCACCTTTTTCTTTCACAAGAAACACTTGGTATGCAAGTTATCAAGAGTGTGTAGTAAAGATTCATGACTGCTACAACCTGAGACAACATTATTTTGGTCCTTAAAACACCTTCTGAGTTACATCAAGCCAGCATCAAGAGAATACTATACAGCCAGGCTAATGCAGGAATGTCGTGCAAAATATGTGCAAAAAACATTACATTTACAATTTCTTAACAAAAGAAAAGGACACATGTAACAACCATTATTGTCCTGGCAAATGTAGACCTTGTGCTTGAAAACTACATTTGGTTTTGAAAATAAAGTAATACAATTAAGAGTTATGGCTTGCTTTCCCACCACTACTATAAGTCAGTTAAGAATGTGCAAAATCCAAAAATCACCTCCAAATTTGAAAATAGGGTAAACGGTTAGAGGTCTATTAAACACATCTGACAAATGCTGACACTTAAATGAAAAAGGCACATGACCCTAAGAAAAAAAAAGAAAAAAAAAATACACTACACTTGGTAGCGGCCCATCACAGAACATGCAGGTGACTGGTTCCAATAATCCTACTGAAAAAGCAGCAATGGTCCATATTCCAAAACAAGATGGTGAAACGGTTGTATCCATTTTGCCATCAAATGGCAACAGTTCACTGATGGAGTCTGTTTTTGAGAGCCGGGGCTTTCTTTGACAGTGTGTTGCCGTCCAGCTCCATCACAACCTTCTGGAGCACTTCGAACGAGTACTTAAGTTCAGGAGGGTAGTTGAGGTTCAAGGCATACATTAGGCAAAACAACATGGCAGCATAGTGATATAACTGATCATGTATCGGTATACGTGTTAGAAGCCCTGTTAGCGGCACAGCTTATTATAAGCACGATTTGGGCTACATCCGCCATTGCACAGAATTGTCAACAAAGCAGTTAGCGGCGCACATTCTGACGTCAAACACAGCGGATAAAGGCGTACACTCTGACGTCGCAAGGCAAAAAAACGGTTATACTGTCCACACAACACTGCAACCGTCGTTTCTGAAAATGCTCACCCTGGCCGGAGTTTTCAAAAATGTTCGGTTTCTGTGCCCTGAAACTGCCTTTTCGTGTGGACTGAAGGCTGAACCGCGTAAAAAAAGTCACTGTTATAAAAATACCCGTGTTCGTGTGGACAGGGCCTAAGTCAATGACGCGCGAAAAACTCCCATGCTGGTATAACCAAGCAGTTTAACATTACCTTTTTCTCAGCTTGATTTAGAAAACATGAGCAAGTTGCCCTCACTAGCATAACACGAGTAGAAACATTAGCTAACCTTTGCATTGCTCATTTTTGCTAGTCATTTAAAAATCTCTGCTCGACGAAAATAATGCCTCGAACAGGACTATCTTTAGCATAACGTTAGCTAACGCTAGCGAGTAGCAACATTAGCATTACCATTGACTATCCATGTAGCGAGTGGTAACGTTAGCTAACTTTGACTGACATTGACTAATTCCTGCTCGATGTTATACTGGCAGATAAAAACCTCAGTTTAGTCAAAATTGTGCGACTAACGGGACTACGTCTGTCTTTGACTAATAAATGATACAGTGTTATTAACTTTACCGTGTGAAGAGCTGTCCAGACTTTTATGGTCCAGACGGATGAATTCCTCCGACTGGATTGAAGAAATGGCGCACAAAGTTTTCCCTTAAAAAACCTGCTCCTAATGGGCGGAGTTTCCAGATGAAACATAACAACTTCCTTTCTTTATAACATGACTGAAACATAAAAATTAAACATCCCTGAAGATTACAAGAATTCTACACGATTTACATATGTTTAGAGGAGGAACATAAATCAATTGTGTTATGTATACGAACTGTTCATTTGTTAAGTGAACAACCCCCATTTCCCCCTTTTTTCAGTGTGGTGTGTTCAGGGTGATGGGCAGTGTTGGGTGTCCACCACACAGCGTTTGGCATTGAGGCCAAAAAGTTCAGTTTTGGTCTCATCTGACCAGAGCATCTTCTTCCACATGTTTGCTGTGTCTCCCACATGGCTTGTGGCAAACTCCAAACAGGATTTCTTATGGTTCTTTCAATAGTAGCTTTTTTTCTTGCCACTCTTCTATTAAGGCCAGATTTATGGAGTACACTGTTACTAGTTGTCCTGTGAACATATTCTGTGCACATTACCATTGGACTCCTGGTTGCTGCTTTATCAAGGACATCACAGTGCACTCAGGATAAATGTGACCTTTGACTTTGGTGATGATAGAGGAACTTACTCAAATATACAACTAAAGAGGATAATAATATTGTATTTCAAGTAAGAGGTGTCTCTCTACCACTGGAGACAACTTGTCCAAACATTCCTTTCTTCTACTAAATTACATTCCAGTGTCACTAAACTGCAATCTTATCTACATATTGAGATACATGTTTATTCTCTCAGTTCACAGTCACAGCTTTCAGCAGACCAGTGTTATTTGGCGGGAAATACATTTTCTGTAACAGTGTCATGGTGGTGTGTGATGCTAAAGAGCTGGTAGTCTGTTGGAATGCTACCCAACGCAGTTGCAGCCTGACGATGTACATCCGTTTATAGCTCCAGAGATACCTCTGAGGCTCACATGAAAGGTATAGTAATGAAGAAGAGAGAATTAATTCATCTCTTTATTGTTCTTGTCTAGTGAGAAAAATGTAAAATATTCTAGAGTCAAAATGTCTGAATGCCATAAGATGTATATAATAATGGTTGCAAATGAACAGTAAAAATCACATAAAATAAACTGCATTAAATACATCTGTAACAACCTAGACTAATAAAATAACCAGTTTAAATCCACGTATTCTGCCATCCACCAGTGGAGATGTGAACACGTTTACTCTGCGTCTCATTGAACTGTCTGGGTTCACCCAAGCGACAAAATACATAGAAAATAAATATCAGAGCCAAGAGCAATGAGTGTGTAACCATAAACCACTTTGATTGAACTCTATTTTTAGCTACGTTATTACAGCGGTTCTCAAACTCAAGAATGCCGCGGTGCGTCCGCTCCCGCCGCCCCACTCGCCATACACGCCTTAAATCTTCGGCTGCTTTTAGAATAACTTATTTTCCCCGTTAAGATGGTTCAGCTACTGTAGAGAAAAGGGCGCCGTCTCTCGCTCTTTAATCTCATGAAGTGCTCCGCGAGAACGACAGCTTTGTTTCTCCGACGCGCCCTGAAACAAGCTCCATATCTCACGCGCTTGAGCGCCGCTCAGCATCTTGCCGTCGTAGACCGAGCTTTGGCATGTTTGGCAGAGCGCCTTGGGCGCCGTGTACAACCAGTATGGATCAACCAATTAACCAATTGATCCATATATAAGGCGCTCCGGATTGTAAGGCGTACTGTCGTTTTTTGAGAAAATTAAAGCCTTTTAAGTGCGCCTTGGAGTGCGGAAAATGCGGTATATTTACTTTAATACTACAAGAGGGCGCCCCGTTTGTTGAACAACGACAGGCGGACAAAAGCAGCCGTTTCGAGCGAGAGCCTTATTGTTTTATTAATCTGTTCGTTTAAATTGTTTGTGCTTCATCAACCCTAACCCATGTTTCACATAACTAATGTGCTGCATCATAAATATTTTTATATATTAATTTCAAACTTCAAAATTGAAAATTAAAAACTATTTATTTATTGTAAATGAACTCTCGCGGCCCACCTGCAGTAACTTCGCGGCCCACCAGGGGGGCGAGGCCTACACTTTGGGAATCGCTGACCTACATTATCAACTATATTGCATCAAACAGTGAACCGATTTTAACGCGTATTGCTGCGTACATCGATGAATGAAAATCCATCTGCATATAGTCACTACTGTTGCTAAAACATCCCGTTGGACAAGCATTATTTATTTATAATAATGAATTAACTTTTCTACAGATGTTACCCTGGTAACCGCTGGCTTCGCAGAAGGATTTCTAGCATACAAACGTTCCATTGCGTTGATTCTTAAGCCTGGTTTATGCTTCTGCGTTTTCAGCGAGACACAAGGACAGCCCCTTGCGTGTCCCTTGCGTGCCTTTTCAGACCTCCTTGCGTGCGTCGACCCATTTTTCTAGGCTTGCGTCAAAAGCTACGCAAGCCTCTCGCAGCCCGCGAGGCTGCAATTGGTCTGCTAACTGCATCCTTTACGGAGTCTCACATTTCTGTTTTCATAACACAATACCACCATTATTAAAACAAATAATGTTTACGAGAGAACGGATCAGATTGAAGAGCTTTTGTCGGAAAAAGTCTGTAAATATGACCACTTCTACAACCCGTCATTGGCGGACTATAAGGACGCGCGGAGGGCCTCCGATTCACGGAGGGAGATCTCCGCAAACGTCTGTTTGCCGGTCGAGGGAAACAAAGTTGTGGAGGAAAATACGAGACGAATATGTCCGCAATGAAAAGCATTGGCAATGCACGGGGCAATAAAGTCTATAATAAATAAATAAACAAACCAACAAAGACGTGACTCTTTAGGTCGCCTTTGACAAAAAACGTTACTCCACCTGTTGTTCTAGCGTAAAGACGCAGAAGCATGCGCCAGCCTTAAGAGCCCCTTGTGTGCCTCATGCGTGCCTTTTTTACCTCTTCTTGCGTGCGTTGACCAATTTTTCTAGACTAGCATCAAAAGCTACCGAAGCCTCACGCAGCCCGCAAGGCTGTGATTCATCTGCTAACTACATCCTTTAAGGAGTCTCACATTTCCAGTTTCAGGTATTGTATAATACCTGCATTTGTAAAAGAAAGGTTTTTGAAGAGAATGAATCAGAGCTTTTGTCGGAAGAAATACGGAAACATGACCACTTATACAACCCGTCATTGGCGGTCTATAAGGACGCGCAGATGGCCTCCAATTCATGGAGGGAGATCTCCGCAAACGTTTGCCAGTCGAGGTGAACAAAGTTGTGGAGGAAAATCCGGGGCAAATATGTCCGCGATGAAAAGGCAATAAAAAGCAGCATTGCCGATGCAGGGGGCAAAAAAGTCTGCTTTTTATGTATCCCTAAATCCCGACAAACCCTGGTTCACAGCGGAACTCAGAACACTACGCCTGCAGAAGGATCAGGCATTTAGGAGTGGGGACAAAGACTTGTATACAGAGTCAAAATACAAGTTTAGCAAGGCGGTGAGGGATGCTAAATGATTGTACTCTGAGAAACTCCAACAACAGTTCTCAGCAAGTGACTCGGTTCGGTTTGGAGAGGCCTCAAACACCTCACTAACTACAAGCCAAAAAAACCCCACTCCATGAATGACCGCTGCCTGGCAGACGAGCTGAATGAGTTCTACTGCATATTTGAAAGACAATGTCCTGATCCCATCCCCCACAGCTCCACCAACCTGCCCCAGTCCCCCACCCCTCCATCAGGGGCTCACGCCTCTACATCTATATCACCTTCCCCTCCCCCACCAGCAACGACCCTCTCTATTCTGGAGAGAGACGTTAACCGGCTCTTTAGAAGACAAAATCCCCGCAAGGCAGCCGGCCCGGACTCCGTTTCCCCTCACACCCTGAAGCATTGTGCTGACCAGCTGTCTCCGGTGTTCACTGACATCTTCAACACCTCCCTGAAGACATGCCACGTACCAGCCTGCTTCAAGGCCTCCACCATCATCCCTGTTCCCAAGAAGCCCAGGATCACAGGACTCAATGACTACAGGCCCGTCGCCCTGACCTCTGTAGTCATGAAGTCTTTTGAACGACTATTCCTGACCCACCTGAAGTCCCTCACCGACCCCCTTCTGGACCCCCTGCAGTTTTTCCCTACAGAGCCAACAGGTCTGTGGACAATGCTGTCAACATGGGGTCGTCGTGGCGCAGGGGTTAGAGAAGGTGTGCTGGGAAGCACAAGGTTGGTGGTTTGATTCCAGGCTGCCCCATGTTCCATGTCGAAGTGTCCCTGAGCAAGACACCTAACCCCGAATTGCTCCCTGGGCAAAATGTGAAAAAAAGCCATGGGTTTACAGTGTAATGTAAGTCGCTTTGGATAAAAGTGTCTGCTAAATGACCTGTAATGTAATGTAACATGGCCCTCCACTACATCCTCCAGCATCTGGACTCCCCAGGAACCTACCCCAGGATCCTGTTTGTGGACTTCAGCTCTGCCTTCAACACCATCTTTTAGAACCATGAATTAAAATGAGTCCATCGACACAGCTGCGCAAAATGCCGCAGCTCCAGTTGCAGAACCATGCCAGAGCCTTTACTGTGAAAATCGACATACTTCCGGTTTAGCGGCTACGCTTCGTATTTTCGTTTTATGGGAAAAACCCCAAAAGAGATTAACGGAGCAAAGCGTTAGTTTGTCCCGTTTTTTGGTTCCAAACGAAAAACAAGAAAACGACTGCCCACTTCCGTTTTACTTGTTTTTGATTTAGAACGAAAAACGAGAAAACTGTGTTTCCGTTCTATGGTTTTTAGGTAAAAGGGACTATCAAAAGGTACATGGACCAAGTTCATCTTGCAGCCGCCAGCTGGGGTCTCAAAAACAAGTTATCATATATTGATTAAGATCCTCCTCTAGAATAAGTCAAATCACCTCTGGCTAAATGATTCACACTATGGCACTGTTGTCAGGGATGCGGGGAAGGCAGGACTCAAACGCAGACTTTAAACCAAAAAAAGACTTTAATGGTCAAAATATTCAAAAGCAAAAGGCCAAGGGGCAAAAATGCACACAGGAACCAGGGGAAAAAAGGCAGGCAGGAACTAGGAACATCCAGTGTATTTAAACACACAGTTTAAATACACTAGGGAGGTGCAGGTGATTGGGCACAGGTGGAAACAATCAGACAATCACAGACGATGACAGGACAAAGCAGGAAGTGAAGTTACCCAGGGAGACAAGAAGCAGAAACTACAAAATAAGACAGGAAATATTACGGCACTGTTGTTTGTTTGTTTAAATCTTTGCCCTATTGTTTTGTTTGCTTGATTTAATAAAAAAAAATTCTTGTGATGAATTGTATATTTTCTACTGTTGTTTTTCTACACGTGTACGTATAAATAATACAAAATTAAATAAGGATTTTTAATATGTTTAGTAAAATAACAAGTTATAGATTAGATTGGTGTATATATTATATACTTATTCATTTGGAAATGTAACCTTAAATGACTTCTGCTGTGATCTGACTCAAGCTAATTAGAAATCACATACAAACAAAATTAAGTTGAAGAGGAGGGGGGCCCACTAATATAATGGTAGAAGAAACACTGTTTTCCCTGCACAGGAAGCGACACTGGCATCGGCAAGGCCACGGCTCTAGAACTGGCAAAGAGAGGAGCCAGGGTGATCCTGGCCTGCAGCAACAAGGACAAAGCTGAGTCCGCTGCTTTCGATATCCGAACAGTAAGTACTATGTGGGTTCCATAGTCACAGGATGACACTGAGAACTCCAGTTCAGAGTCCATACCTTATCCATACCTAATCTGAAATCTGACTATAAAGCATTTAGTTGAGATATACTTGAAATTTATTTAGCCTTCCGTCCCCTGCCCACAACATGATATAAACACCTCTCACTATAACCGAATACTGCACGACAGGCTATCGCTTCCAATATGATTGTTTTGTTGAGTCAAATAGTTTCCACTACAAGTGAGCATTAAATTGTTCATGAAGGAAAGATGTATTGTTCTATTAGACTGCCTCAGCAAGGCATTCTTAGGAAACTGAGTGTAGTATTCACATTTTTTAACATAACATTTTCTTCTAGAAAGTATTCCAGAAAGTCTTTTATTAATTCCCACTTACACTAGCCCGTAGCTTCTGCACATTGTAATAATGTGGAAGTAATGAAATACTGTTATTTTTCATGTCAGTTCTGGTAGATTGTTGTGTTACAGCCACTCTCTGGCTTTATTGTCTTTCAGGAGAGTGGGAACAATCAGGTGGTGTTCATGCAGTTGGATCTTGCAAGTTTAAAGTCTGTTCGCTGCTTTGCTGAAACCTTCCTGAAGACTGAACCCAGACTGGACATCCTAATCAACAACGCAGGTGATGATGCCAAAATTCTGGCGTACCCCTCCGGGTGCATTTATTATCATATGAACCAAATGAAAAAGCCCTGTTAAAGGACTCTCACGACTCCCCACTGCAATGCTGTAAAATGGTGTTAAACTAAGTAATTGAACTGTTTCAGGTGTCATGGGTCCAGGACGCACTGAGGATGGTTTTGGCATGGCCCTCGGAGTCAACCACTTAGGTCACTTTCTGCTGACCAACCTTCTTCTAGAGAAACTGCAGCAGTGTGGCCCAAGTCGCGTGGTTACCGTGGCAGCACTTCTGCACTGCTTCGGAACTGCCAACTTCCCTCTACTGGCTTCCAAGAAAGACTCGGTGTCCGGTCAGTCGACCTGGAACAACTTTCGAGCCTACTGCAACAGCAAGCTGTTCAATGTACTCTTCACCAGAGAGCTGGCCAACCGGCTGGAAGGTACCAGTGTCACCTGCTACAGCCTTCACCCAGGTAAGTGCCCTGTTGTAAGAGCGTTGAAACAAACGGAGAGGCAAAAAATTCCTTTGGCTACACCGTGTGACCCTTTATTAATATCCAAAAACTCATCTCCACATCTACTTCCTGCTCTCTTTAAAACTCCCCCTGTCCTCAGGGTTACGCCCCTTTCCCTTTAAGTCAAATTCGGTCCGCTTCAGTCCCCTACATGTCTCCCCCCAGAATTCACCAACTCTTGAGATTAGTTCCAAAGACCCTGCACGAATCACCTGACCTACACTGTGTCTCTGGGGCGGGAGGCCACCCTACCAGCTGGTCCAGGTCCAGATGTGCCAGTTTAAGGCAGCCAACAGATACATATTCCAGCCTGCCGCCCATGTCGACCGTGCAGGTTTTATCTCCGGTCTCCAGAACTCAAAACTGCCAAAGTAAGGGAGTTGAAGGGGCCCACGATGGCCGTCCTAGTGAACAAACACATATTCCACTGACCTGAGGCGGGATGGAATGTACGACTGTGGGAGGCTGTGCTGCGACATGGGCACTGGTTTGAAAAGCTTTATCCAGAAGTGTTTCCCGCTGCTGGGTGGCAGACCAGGGGTCTGACTTTGGGGAAAATATCTCCTGGGACCCGTAATGGCTGTCCATAAACCAGCTCAGCAGCTGAAGCTTGCAAATCTTTTAACCTCCCCTATCACCAGGGTTACGCCCCTTTCCCTTAAAGGGGCCCCGTGAATTTGGTCCTTTGGTACTGCAGGGGGGTCGCAAAATTTTTGGTTGATAAGGCTTATCAACCAAATGCTGTTGATAAGATTTTCTTTTTCACAAATTCAAATGTCTTCAGAATCAGAATTGTATTTATTGTCTTTAAATAAACATTAACATGAATCCAACATATTGTAGCGAACGGATAAATTGATGGAGAAGACGTTATCTTTCATTCCTCAATGCACACATTCAGCTACCCACAGGAGCTCTCTCAAGCTGGGCACCGGTTCATTCACAGCACCTTTCATGCAAATAAGACAGCACAGGCACTAGCCAATCAGATCGCGTTTATGCTCACGTCTAAAGAGTGCGAAACTCAAAAATAAAAGATGGCGGACATCTCGCCATCAGTTTGGGGGACCTTTGCCTGAAAAAAACGTTGAAGACCTCTACCCTACACTGTGAACATCTTGAATAGGAATGTTAGCGGAAAATTAAGTGATTCCCTCAATTTCCCCCAAAGAGTTGACACATCAGTACCTGATTGAACAGATTGACTACCTGTAAGCCAAGCTGTACTGTGTACAGTAATTATGGAGAACCTCCACAGTCTTCACATGTTTCGACCATTTCTCCTTCCAGGAGTCATCGCCACAGAACTGTGTCGTAATATGAGCCTGTGGATGCAGCTCCTTGTGACGCCCTTTGCCAAGCTCTTCTTCGTGGACCCTGAGGGGGGGTCCCAGACTATCGTGTACTGTGCACTGCAGGAGGGCCTTGAGTCTCTCAGCGGACGTTACTTCTCGCGCTGTGCACTGCAACAAGTGGGAGCCATGGGACGAGATGACGCCCTGGCAAGGAAGCTGTGGGAACTGAGTGAGAGGTTCACCGGTTTATCATAACCGACTGATCACTCTTATCATCATTACAGCTCTCCAGAGTCAGGGGCTTATTGTTGGTCTACTTCCTCCACGGCCGGTTTCTCATAATATTACAATAATAATCATCTTACACTTGTGCCTGTTTTTTTTCTTAATGGAGGTTAATCCATGTCACTGTGATTAGACCACTAAAATTCTTGTCCAAGAAGAAGATAACGTTTTTGAGGTGTATGCTCCGTTAGACTAGAATTGTCTGAGCAAATTCTCATTCTTGTGCTCGAAATAAATGGTGCTGGCAGGTTGATTTTGCAATGACTTTGTGTCTTTGGTTCTAAGTGGACATTAAGTCTTCTCAGTTAATTCAAGGCCATGTGCTTTATTTATACTATGCAATATTTTGTGGATCAGTTTTTATGACAAAGGGAGAACAGTGCTTTTCCTAGGTGTATAACCCGGAGGGAGGGGGGGGGGTGTCACGTACTTGGAAATTAATTTGTAGCGGGGGGGCGTATGCACCACACGCTCTGTCTGCTGGTTGAAGCGTACGCCCATGTCTGTTTGTGCCCATCGGGACAAAACTCCCCTGTGCACAGACATCTGTTGGTATTTGAACGTAAAAAAAATATATACTTTCTTGCGGGGCGCCTCCTTATTGAATGGTAGGGGAAACACTGGGGGAATAGACAGCTGATGCAACTCATCTAATATGAGCCAATAGAGAACCCCAAGCAGTTTAGTTAAAGCCACAAATGTAGGTGTCAGAATTCACCACGGTGAAAATAGATCTAAAACCATACTTGCGTTCACTCATTCCGTTATTCCGTTGTTCCCCTGACGCGCTGTGTCGCCAGTAGTGGAAGGAGAAAAAAGTGGACTTCAGTCCCTACCAATCCCTCTGGATCCATCAGGGACCTAGTGGGCAGCTTCAGACACCTGGTGTTTGCATCACAGAGTTCTCAAGGTCCTCTTACATTAACAGTTTGGTGAGGAAATCTCGTCAGCTGACCTACCACCTCCAACGCTTTAGGGTCTTTTTTCATATGTGATTTTGTTTTTGGAGTTTGGCTCAAAGGATTTGGACCCTTTCTGTGTTTGCAGATGCTTCTTGTTCTATCCTGTGGCAGCACAAAATTAGTACAGAACAGAGCACAAATAACATTGCATTGATTCATTTTTTGGTTCTTTTTAACAGGTTTGGGCAGTGTTTCACAAAATGATAGACAAATGTGCTTGTGCTGGATTCTACCATTAAAGCTTTCTAACTAAGGATACTGGCACAAACATTATATGAAACAAGACAAAGTCAAGATCCTGGTTGAAACACCTGTCTATGAAGCATTAGTCAAACTCACAACAACCAAGGAACTGAGTAAGATCATTCATACACAGCCAAAGTGGACCAATCTGGTGCCCAAGGCATGATTTTAGCTGGTGCCTTCATTCACAGGCAATTTCGCAAACAATCATTTAGTTCATACACCCACATGGAAACTACCCAGCTTTGTGTATTGAGATCAAGCTATGCAGTCCACACTTACAAAAAACCCCAGGACATATGGTCTATTAAATAAGTGACATACTTCTGTTGTTGTGGGCTTTTTGTGGGGATAATATTTCAAATAAATTAGTATTAAAAGAGCATTAGCTAAAAACGTTTGGTAAACGTTTGGTGCAGATCCATGGATGGACAGTGTTTAAGTTTATATTAAATTGGATAATATAGAAAAAGATGTGAATAACCCTACCCCATCATATGTCATATCTGTCCGAAAATCTGCCAGAGATGGGTTTATTCTCCTGAAACGGTCAAGTACAATGATCAGAATCGACTGGAATTGTCTTTGGCCCGTGGGCCCACAGGAGGGCAGTAGCGTAGCACAGTTCTAACAATAGCAAAGCATAACTCTCGATGCTGTGCCTTGGCAGTTGTTGCTTGGAGCAAGGTTGTTCAGGACCTTAACCCAGCAGACCTATGGATTCTGTTCATTATGAGCACTGATTATTAACACGGGTAGCCATGAAAGTTGGGTCACTAGTGTGTGTTAAGAGAGGTGCTCTTGTAATTACTCAGTAGGACATTCTTCTGCTCAGACTTCTCCTTTAACCTCGTGTTGGTGGGGAGGAACACACTTCCACGATCGATTCCTATCTCCTGCTGCCTCCCCCCCCCCCTCTGCTGTCTCTGCTGCATGCTGAAAGGACCTGTGGTAAACTTGAATTCTCTCTGAGGAACAGCTTCAATGGTAATATTGTTTATATCCAGTAACAGCTCAGAACTTATTTTTCCTTGCTGCAGAAAACAGTTAAAGTCTGAACGTCATTTAGATGACGCCTCAAGCTCAGACATCGTTATTTCATGCACTGGACAATTTGGAGATTTTGGGTCCATTTTGCTTCCATTACACGTCTTCTTTCAGACTAGAGGAAACAATTCATTTTGCTTTATGTGCATCTGCAGATTCCTTTTAAATTGACCAGATGTTACCAATATATAGCATTGAAACCTTTTTTAGAAAGCTCGTAATTTGAGCCATAAACTGAGGAAGTGGTGACATATATTGCCCTTTTATTTATTTAGTTAGTCAAACATCAAAGAGAGACACACACACTTTGTATATCGGCAAAATTCATTTTCAACCTGGCTTATGTAATGTAACATGTCATGCAAATGAACACATTCAATAAGGAAATCCCTCATTTGCACATTCAAACATTAATTCACTCGGTGAGTTTCATAGTGAATTTTACCTGGAGTGTCTCCACTTAAATTCAATATCAACCCAGACAAGAACACACACATATCTAAACAAACAGATGGAATGAGAAAAAAATCTGTGGAAACTGACAGAGCAGACAGAAGAAATAGTTTCTGGCAATAGGTAGCTATTTCGTTTTCTGTCCTTCTTCAATGCTGTTCCCACTACAAACAGTTTTAGTCGCCCTAACTGCCGTGGGTTCCATGCAGAAATCTCAAAAACGTCTTAGAACCTCATCAAATGAAAAAAGAACTCACTGCACTCCTGGGTAGCACAAAGGCAGGAGTTCTTTGGGTCAGCCCAAACCTTTGCCTCAAATATAAAAGGATTTCAAGTAGTGCTTGAACTTTAATAGTTTTTCAACATGATTTCTTTCCCCTCACAAGCCTTTTGCTACTGTGCTGCGGGGCAGAATGGTGTCTCAGGTCCAGCTATTGGAATAGTGTTATGATCCTCAGCTTCCTTAAGTTCACTGGGGCTAGCTCCGTCAACGTAGTCGTGCCCCAGGTCTTTTCGGGTCCTAAACTGTTCACCAAATTCTTTGTGTTAAATAAGTTTTCTCCATTCTGGTGGATTATGGTGGCAATGTCTTTATTTATGTCATGGAAACACTAAGTCTAGGCAGAAGTTGAGAACTTGAATTATGATCCATTTAGATCCTAAGGCACTCTGTGATGCTTCCAAATATTTATTCTCCGGTTGATCGACTTTTCTTGTTCAATGACATTTAACGATCTATCGTCCCAATATATACCAGAAATGTAATGCACAACATTAAATAATTCATTCAAAAGTAGTGTATTGCACATTTTTATTTGTGATACCACTTTAAGAAAATATTGACGTTTGATCTAGTTTGTGATAGAAAAGTCCACGATCATAACTTTCATAAATCTGTTTCCTTTTTTTCTGTGGTTGTCAAAATTTAGCACAGCATGCACTACAATAATGCAAGTTGTCAAATCGAGCATCCTACGGTAGAATATTCTAACCATATTTAAAAACATGATGGGCTCCTTCTGACGTTAATATTCTAGTTAATGTCCTTTATGTCACCAGCATGAACATGTGTCTTTGATCAGGGAGCAGCATAAACAGTCTATCTATGCATTGCTGTGGATGCATTCTTTGCAGTTTTAACTATTTTTAAGTATTCTCTAACTCAATGACTTTATCTGACTTGTGATGAGGACCCTCACAGACCAGGAACTTTCAGTAACACCCACCCATAGAACACATTCAAGATTCGGATTCTTCCATTCACAAAGATTTATTGGAGCAACACACACTCGATAAATCACTCTCTTTCCAGAAAGACACTGACGAGCCAACGATACCTCACGTTAGTTTATACATTTCTTTGAACATTTGATTGAGTGAAACCATTCCCCTCTGTCGTTTCTTCCTGATGTTTCCCCACTATTCTCCCCCCCTGCCCCTTTCAGGTATGATGAAGCCGGCCTGTCTCCCTCATTCTTGTTGGTTGACCTAACGCTGCCTAGCGCCTACATACACACTCATGAAAACTGTCCCACTGCTAGTGTCACTACACCATCTCTTCCTGGGCCTTTGCGATCCTTAGTTTGGCAAACTGTCTTCTGTCTCCATAGCTCTACAACCGTGGATGATTGGAGTCTTTTTATGCCTAACTGTCTTTGCAAACAGAGCCCTAAAAAGACTGCAATTAACTCCCCCCAAAAAAACCAGGGGCCTCATTTATAAACGTTGCGTACACACAAAAGAAGGCGTACGCCCCTCTCTACGGAATAATTGGTATTTATAAAAAGCTAACTTGACAGAAAAATGTTCGGTGCTTCACGCAAGCTCGGACCCATGCGTACGCACAAAAACGGGTGAAATGAGAACTGTCGGCAAATGCAAGAAACACGCAAACGTGTGTAAAACTAGACTGTTGTGTAAAAGAAATGTCAATACTGCCTCTCATAAATAACACGAACACCCGTTTGATCGATCTGCAGCGTAAAACAAACAGAAATACAAAATAACACATTTTCAAAAAGAAAAGTGAAATATGTTCTGCAATAATATTGGCATGTTATGCAATTCGTCCTCAAAACACAGCTGTTGCTTGTCAGATGCAATCAAATGGACGGTAATAAAATGCCATGATGCCATCACAATGCGTAATGACGCAAAATGGCTGATCTTGTGCTCTTAGAAGATGTGGCACATGGAAGGATTGGCGCTGTAGTGCAGCGCACCGTCGGCCTGTTTAAGGGCAGATGTTGCTGCCTCGACTGCACTGGAGGGAGGTTATTGTTTACTCCTGAAAAGGTGTGCAAAATTGTGCTGGCATGTGCTGTGCTACATAATTCCAAACGTGCCTCGACCCCCCCCCCTGACGCCGATGTTGGCCCAGACCCTGTTCCCGATCCCCGATCATTGCCGCCAGTCTCTCATCAAGAGGGGACAGCTCCGGTGTCCCCTTTCCCCCACCCGTGGCAGACACACCTTGGCGATGGCGCGCTAAACGCTTTTTTGCATCCAAAAATGTCAGACCCTTTTTTCTTTATTTCGGCCACGGTCCGAGGTTGTGAGGTTGCAGCGTTGCTCTGCAACCTTTTGCCACTCAAGTGCCTTTTTGGCATTAGTAATGTTCATACTGTGCCCTCCAAAAAGCATTTGACTTCTCCTTTCCACCTCCCAATGATCATTTCGACTTCACACTGAGTGAAGTTACGTTTCTTCGTTTTCCTCTCAGTGTTTGTCATGATTTCACAATCAATGAATATTCATTTGTGGGAATGAATGAAGCCGCAAATGCTGCGCTGCATTTATAAGTGATTGTGATTTATTAAGGGAAAACTGCGTAGGATGTGCGTGCGCATGGTTTTATAAGTCTGAATACTTCTGTGCGTACGCACGTCCTATGTTTCATCCGTACGCCACTTCTGCCGCAAATCGCAAGGTTTAATAAATGAGGCCCCAGGTGTTAATGGGGGACTGTAGAATGTAACCTCCACAGAACTCACCAAAAGCCCCATACTCCCAGAATCACTTGTTGCAGCTTCATTTCTTGAAGTTGAATGAGATCACAAAGCTGAGTGATTCCCGGCCAAAGGTGTGTCGCTCAGGAGTGTGCACTACCTTGATCCATAGCTCATAGACGTTCTGTCAGCCGTGTTCCACTCTCTTGTTTGAGAAGCAGCTCATTCATGACTTGTGTGTTGTGTTTGCTTTGGGCAGACTCCACAGTGCTCCAGTACTTAGTGACCGGATTAGTGCACAATTAGAAAGCTATTGGTTGCATGGAGCCAGGCTGATTGATTTAGATGCTTTGGTTGCAGGTTGTTTGTATGGGGACAATATCAATACATCCGGCTGAAAGTGTTTACAATAGATGGATAATTTTTTGCTGGCAGTGGAATTGATGATCAAGTACTTAAATACGCATTAATTGAATACACAGTGTAATTCATTCTATATAAAAAAGTCATTCCAAACTTCCTGATGGCCAGTACGCTCCTGCCATACGCATTCAGTATACTGTGACAGACTACCAAACCACAGTAACTTGTAACATCAGGAATATTAATGAGGAATTATTCCCACAAAATAAACGCTTCCCCGAATTCTGAAGTCTGACAGGGAGGAAGACACAAACATGGGTTTATGCACTCAGTCAGCACCTTTCACTAGAATGATAAGAACTGTGAGCATGAAAAAAGGGGTTTGTCTTTACCAATACTGCCGACAACTGCACGTTGTTCACTTTTAAATGTGTCAAGCGGATATGTAATTTAAAAAAAACGTTTTGGGACTTCTATCCTTAAGCATCTCTCCAAAGAATTTATAGTAATTTCTAAAAAAGTTGATGCTCACAACCATGTCTGTTCAAATCATAGTTTGACTGATGGTTTTGTTGTCTGTGTGTCTTGTTCAGTAACAAAAAAGAGTGGGTGGTCGACAATAAAGCAACGAGTTGGTAAGCTCATATTCAACATTCAATCACCCTCGTCACCTCTTTCCTCCAGACACTCTTTACTTTTCATTGTGAACACACTCACACACACACACCCATCTGGCCCTTATTAGTAACACTGGGGGTGTCGATAAATAGAAGCATCCTCTGGGTCTTGTTATTTCCTCCATTGCAATTAGCATTCTCATCTGCTAACCTGTGATTAACGATGTTTACTGATATGCTGTGGCGTGTTCAACTGCTTGAGTCATTGTACACACCTTCCTCTCCATTTCCCAACCCCTCCCATATGCAGCTCAGGCCGTCAATACGGAGTATAACTACACAGCTCCTCCCCCTAATCCTTGAATGAATGTAGAGTAAAACTAACTGCATCACTCAATATAAATATCTATACTGTATGTAAATATATCTAGATGCAGTGGTGAGAACAAGTATTTGATACACGGCTGATTTTGCACATTATCCAACTTACAAATCATGTAGGAGTCTGGCATTTTTATTATTGGTACTCTCCAACTTTAAGTGATGGAATTTAAAACAAATCCAGAAATCACATTGCATGATTTAAAATATATATAATTAGCAGTTTACTGTATGACAAGTATATATCACCTACCAACCAGTAAGAATACCGGCACTCACAGACCTTTTAGCTTGTCTTTTAAGAAGCCCTCTTTTTCTCCACTCATTACCTGTTTAACTGCACCCGTTTGAACTTGTTACCTGTATAAAATACACCTGTCCACACACTCAAACACACTCCAACCTCTCCACAATGGCCAAGACCAGAGAGCTGTGTAAGGACATCAGGGATAAAATTGTAGACCTGCACAAGGCTAGTATGGACTACAGGACAATAGGCAAGCAGCCTGGTGAGAAGGCAACAACTGTTGGTGCAATTATTAGAAAATGGAAGAAGTTCGAGATGAGGGTCAATCTCCCCACGACAGAACCTGGGGCCATATATACAAAGGGTGCGTACGCACAAAAAAAGTGGCGAACGCACTTTTTCACGTCAACAATCAGATGTATCAAGAGCAAAATGACCGTGGAAATGTGCGGTGCCTCACGCCAACTTCAGGGCTGTTGTTTCTTGTAAGGAAATCAGGTTTAAATTAATTATGGATATTATAAACAAGCAAACCTTTTATTTGAATCAAGTGCAATTTTCAATGTAAACATTACACAATAATTACACAATGTTTGGATCAATTTACAGAACCCCGGATTTTCAACCACATTGTAGGGTCGCATGTCTTTACAGATAAACTTGGCAATTGTTACTGTGATGTTGAGTTTGGTGCTGGCGAGGCCTGAGGTGTCTGCAGAGCTGGAGTTACCTGCTGCTGCTGCAGCGGTAACGCTGCTAGAGGTCCTGACTGTCGGCGTTGTTTAATTCCATGGCGCCTTAGTAGATGGCCGGAAAGATTTGTCGTGTTTCCGTGGTTTTTTATTTGTCTTCTACATATTCTACAAAGAGCGACCGACTTATTTAGAACACCTCCGTGTTTGCAAAAGCCAAAATGTTTCCACACGCTGGATCAATAAGTTAGTTTGTAAATGTCTTGCTCGCAGTCATCTCCTCCACGCTGTGTTTTGTTGTTGTTCCGAGTTTCGCGCGGCTGCCGCTGCGTACTGATGACGTCGCAGACAGGCAGACTGAATCGAGTAACGTTTAACGTGTCTAAAGTGCTAAAAAACAAACAAACCAACATACATCCATACAGTTTTTGTGCGTAAATTTCCAAGTATCGATACAAATCGATTATGTACCATTTCAATCGATTTGTAATCTATATATGTCGTCCGGAATGCCGATTTGCGGAGCACAGATCGATTCAGTTGGATTGCAGGAATATAAATCGATTAATCGATTCAGTGAATGAATCGTTACACCCCTAATATATACACACACAATAATACAATAAGACATAACTACTTATATAGGTAATTTATTCAGGTTTAAACATATTTAAGAACGACAACAATAAACAAATGCAGAGTGCTGATCTAGAGTTTTATGCAAGCAGTTTAAGGTTGCGATTCTCATCCCACATATGGCAGGCTTCATTCAGTGATTGAAACTGAAAGTACCGACATCGAATGCTCCGAGTGAGCTGTGCTGTAAACTTTTCCTTGGCATGAAACGGCAAATAATCAAACCAGTGCATGAAGCTGTTGTCGCTGATCTAGTCTATTTTATTCCTGCAATATAGCCAGTATAGTCAGGCCCACCCACTCCTCCGCAACATTTTTGCGTGCCTCCACTTCGGAAAGTAGCACTTCCATCTCGCTTTCGGTGAACGTTTTTTTTTTTTTTTTTTTACCATCTTACTCATTCTTTTTCTTATATCTTTTCTGATCATGCAGAGAGGGGAATCGCAGGTGCAGGGCTCATTTAAATATTATTTGCATATTTATGTAGGGGTGTGAACAGGGAGGAGTCGGGTACTCCGACATGTGCGCTCAATTCCACGTTGATTGGGATGTACAAAGGAAATGTGCTTGGATTCATGCGTTCGCACACATTGATACATCCAGATATTTCTCTGCGTGGGAGGGCATTTGGGTTTGATCGTACGCCATGTTTCAGTAAGAAATCTACGCAAGTCTTTGTACATGAGGCCCCTGGTCATTTACCTGAAGAGAGCTAGGACCACAGTCTTAAAGAAAACCATTAGTAACACACTACACCGTTATGGATTAAAATCTTGCACCGCACACAAGGTCCCCCTGCTCAAGCCAGCGCATGTCCAGGCCCGTCTGAAGTTTGCCAGAGGAGGTATGGGAGAAGGTCTTGTGGTCTGGTCTAAACTCCACTCGGCATGTTTGAAGGAAGAAGGATGAGTACAACCCCATCGTAACGGTGAAGCATGGAGGTGGGAACATCATTCTTTGGGGATGCTTTTTTGCAAAGGGGACAGGCCGACTGCACCGTATTGAGGGGAGGATGGATGTGCTGGATATGGAAATCTTGGCCAACAACCTCCTTCCCTCAGTGAGCACATTGATGATGGGTTGTGGCTGGGTCTTCCAGCATGACAACGACCCAAAACACACAGGCAGGGCAATTAAAGAGTGGCTCCATAAGAAGCATCTCAAGGTCCTGGAGTGGCCTAACCAGTCTCCAGACCTGAACCCAAAAGAACATCTTTGGAGGGACCTGAAAGTCCATGTTGCCCATGTTGCCCCAAAACCTGAAGGATCTGGAAAAAGTCTGTATGGAGGAGTTGGCCAAAATCCCTGCTGCAGTATGTGCAAACCTGGTGAAGAACTACAGGAAACGTATGTCTGTAATTGCAAACAAAGGTTTCTGTACCAAATATTAAGTTTGGCTTTTCTGATGTATCAAATACTGATGACCTGCAATAAACTGCAAAATATTTTTTTTTAAATCATACAATGGGATTCTCTGGATTTGTTTTAGATTCAGTCACTCACAGTTGAGTACCTATGATACAAATTACACACTCCTACATGCTTTGTAAGTGGAGAAAATCTGCAGCGTATAAAATACTTGTTCTCCCCACTGTAGTTAGATAGATGTATTTATATATCAGACAACAATTAATTAAAATTTGTAATCATTGCCCAGCATTACAATTTATGTGTTCTTAATTATCAGGTTGTTGCACACTTTCTCTGTAACCTTGCTGGTTTTGGTGGGCACTTTCTGGGTTTAACACATATATTCTGCTGAGAAGCGGCAATTCACTTTTGAGCACTAAAGTGCACATTATGTTTTGGCTAATACCTCTCAATGGCTCAGAGGTAAGCACATCAACACATTTTTATTATTGCCTTGATTCATTTGTCTGTTTTTATTAACAAAGATGCGGTACATTTGCTGTGTTGATAAAAGGCATTCCTAATAGCTTTAAATCTGTGGGTGAACCGGTCTGGAGGGCAGGCCAACGCTAGGCTGCCAGGTTTAACCACGGAGGAGCACTTTAATGTAATATTTTTGTTTGTGATTCACACTGAGTTTTCTTTCAGGGTTTTGTTATAGAACAAACATTGAGTTGATTTTAATTTAACCTTCCATTTGATCTTATTTTAATGTCGGGCCAGAGGGGCTTTCTCGACAGGAAAGTTTGAACACGGTTTCAACTCTAACAGTGCATATTCGCCAACCCAAATTGAAGGTTTTTCCAGTAAACAGAGACCAGCTTCCAATGTTTGACAAATTACTCCACAAAAAGATCAGGCTTAGTCTGCAGGTGCAAATACAAGTTGTATTATTTGAATGGTTTCCATTTGTCTTGAAGATATTTTAATTATTCAGCCTGTGACCCACTGTGCCTAGAGCCTACATTAAACTGCCATGCAGGGGAGAGAACCATTTTAGAAGCCTCTTTAACACATATTTAGTCATAGCACTAAATTAGCACACTCTCATGCTTTTGTAATTTGCAATAAGAAAAAGAAAATGCTACTTGCTGAGTAGAGACTATGAAAGAGCAGCATACACACTATTAATTAGACATAAATTATTCAGTTTTGTTGGTTGCTATGGGAATAAATTGCCAATTATCTCTGCTAAAAATGTATTTCGGTTTCACACATCCATCCAGTCACAATAGCTTAATTCCCGGATGACTCTTTCTGTGATAAGTGCAACACATTAATAAAAGTTCAATATTCGTTTGGCTTGATGAAAAACTTACAACTAGTAACTGTGGTTTATAAACAAATATGTCTTAAAAGTAGCCGAAGAAATGCAGATTTCATTGATGTAAATGATCAATCAAAGTTTTGATTGGATTTTCCTCACAGTTCTTACAAGAATGTATGTTCTAACTGTAATGACTCATAAATGAGATTGAACAATGACTGCCATCCTGATCTTGGCCTTGACCGAGACTGTGAGTAATGCCATTATATCCGTAACACCAAAAAAGTACACTAAAAGCATCCAGGTGAACACATCACCTCCTCTTGCCTTGACTGACCCAGACCAAGGTTTTAACAGATGGTGACAGTCATTGTGTCATCTCGTAGCCGCATAGTTATAGTGTTGTTCTACAATCCATTTTGACCTCAGGCAGGCCGCTACCACAGTGTTTACCTTGAATGACAAGTAACAGAAGACTCTAGCAGCTGAGCGCATCTCAGTGGAAGAGCAGCCCACTATTAAGACCCAGATCCTTTATTTTATCCTAGTGATTCTCACACCTGAGAGGAGCTGAAGCCAGCGTTGGTTGGGGGACTGATTGGGTAATCTGTGCTAACCTGATTTTAATATTAAATAGCTTTTAATTAATCACAGTAAACTAATACATTTTTTTATCAATCTTGCTTGGAGAGGGACAATTACTCCAATCACCTGGAGGAAGGGGCATGTGTGTGTGTCTCTTTGAGACCCACATTGAATTCATTTTATTGCTTTAGTTAATTCAATAAACAATTGTTGGTACACTGTAAAAGAAAACGTAAAAAGAAGTTCAAATGGCTGGCAGCAGCGGCTGCCAAACAAAAAACATAAAATTAAGGTAAAATAACTTTTTCAAATTCAAATGAAGTGCGAAAACCATACATTTACAGGAATTTTTCCTACAGAAAAACAAATTTATAGATTTTGTCTGTATTATTATTATTTGTACATATTTTTGATGATTTGAATGTAATTTAAGAAAACTGTAAAACAGTATTTCTTCCGTAAAAAAGAGAAAAATAATCTGGCGTTATTAGCATAATACTTAAATTTACAGTTTGTTAATTTACAGATAATCTTTATTTTTACAGTTTTGTACATAATTAAAAAAAACAGGAAGTGTTAATCAAAATGAAAATATTTGACACTAATATGTAGTTTACTGTTTTAGATTCCTTAATGTAATTAATTCAACACTTCAACAGAACATCTTTTAAGTATTTAAAATTTGTAATTTATCCTACATTGTGCCAAAATTGACAAATCATAAATTTGCCTCAAAGGGCGTTACAGTCTGTACACATCAGACATCCTCTCTCCCAAAACATTGGTACAGGAAAATGTCCTGACATGTGACATTTGTGTCTAAAAAAAACATAAAAATGGAGTAAAAAGGAGAATGTGTCTTTTTTAATCAAATCCTATCAAAACTGTTCAAAGATTCTTTGGGTAGACATGAAGAAGATCCGGAGACAAACAAGTTATAATATAGTATTGGTTTTAATAAAAATGAGAATAAAGATGTGATACAAAAGGTTTCCCGACCAATAACAGTCCACAGGCCACTACTGTCTATGCTTTGGCTCAAGAAAACAATGAACAACATTGGGTTATATGCATTCCCCATCCCCCAGGCATAGTCGTCACTTATTGGAACATCCTGGTGTCTAATTTATTATAAGTTTAAAACAGATTTGTTGGGTTCGTTCAATGTTAGTGCACAGCCGTCTTTCAAGCCACTGGCTATGACGTCACATTCCTGGTTAGTTAGTAAAAACTGCTTGGTGCTTCTCTCTTTCTACCAATACACTTTGTCCTAAGGCTCGCCGCTCCTTATTGTTGACATCCTTCTGATCATAATTTACAAATTGACATTATTTAATACCGAGTCTGTTTATAAAACATTTTAGTGTAAATAAAAATAATTAATATCAGGTGTTTTATAAATTCATGCATTTATAAATACACATTTTTAAGTGTTCATAGCACATTTATGCATTTCTGCAAAGCAAATCAAAGACTTTATATGAAAATATTCCTCACATTTTAAATAATGTTTAACGTTTTTTCCTCAAGCTGAAAAAGAGTGGTTCTAATATCTTCATATGTGTGTGTGTGTCAGTTAGAAAACCTCTAATGCTGCATTCACACCAAAAGCGAATTATTCGCGCGAGTAGATGCCATGCAAAGTCAATGCAACTGGTCGCGAAGGAAGCAAATTTTAAACGGGCGGCGAGGGTGGGGGGACGCCAAAAAGCAAAAGGAGCGAAGCGAATAAATTGCTTTTTCGCCCAAAGTTGAAAGATTAGCCCGACGCTCTCTTGCAAAAGCCCATCAGTGTTGAGATGCTGCGCTCGTCATCACCGCCATCCTGCTGCCAATGCGTGAATGCAAAGCTGAGACTGAACGCTTGTAAGTTACTTGATGTCTAACCGAGAGACAATGGCACGAAGCAGACACAACATGTCATCAGGAATCAGGAAACATTTATTGCCATAATATGTCAGACATACAAGGAATTTGACTTGGCAGGTGCATAACAGCAGACAGTATGACAATATGTATGACGAAGAGGAATAAAATAAAATGCAATGCTATGGGTTAGTAATATAAGGCTATGGGTTAGTTTAAAAATAAAGGACTAAGAGTTGAGTAAAAGTTGAAATACAATATTTAAAAAATAAAAATAAAGTGCACCAGCTAACGGAAAGTGACAAGTGACGTGTGCAGTGTGAAAGAAAGTGACCGGTGTAATGTCAGAGCTAGTCAGTGGGGGACCGGGCTCTGTTGATGAGCCCGATTGCCGACGGGAAGGCTACGATCTTTTAGCTCACTTCAGGGTCCTAGAAGCGAAGTCCTAGAGAGAAATGGCAGATTGCAGCCGATCACCCGCTCTGCAGAGCGGATGACATGCTGCAGCCTGCCCTTGTCCTTCGCTGTGGCTGAAGCATACCAGATGGTGATGGAGGAGCCGAGGATGGACTCGATGATGGCCGTGTAAAAGTGCACCATCATCGTCTTTGGCAGGTTGAATTTCTTCAGCTGCCTCAGGAAGAACAGCCTCTGCTGAGCCTTCTTGGTGATGGAGCTGATGTTCAGCTCCCACTGTCACCTAGGGGGATGGAGGAGGGTGTGACTTTGTTCTTCCTGAAATCCAAAACCATCTCCACTTTAGAGCATTGAGCTCCAGGTTGTTCTGGCTGCACCATGACACCAGATGGTCAGACTCCCACCTGTAGGCGGATTTCGATGCGCTTGGGTCTACTCCTGTCTTCTGTATAGCATCACAGGAGACAGGAGTAGACCCAAGCACAGAGCGCAGATTTAATCAACAACAGTTACACAGGGAGTAGGCTTAGTGGTATCCAGTAGACAGGCAGGAGGTCGAAATCCAGGAGCAAGGAGATCGACGAAGGTACCGACAGGGATCAGGTAGGAGGCAACGAGTTCTGGAACAAACAAGGAGTCTTCAACGGGGGTACAAACAGGAGATCCAAATAACGCTCAAAATGTGATGTTGACTACACAAGACTTCGCAAGGAACACAGAGGGATAAGGGGTATATATACAGACCAGCTTGATGGGGAACCAGACACAGGTGTGTAGGGATGAGTGGGCGTGCACAACAGGCAGACACACAATGGAACAAAACGGGACAGACCAACTAGACAGTAAACAGGGGGGAGTTTGGGGACCAGATTTAAAGGCCTCAGTACTCCGGAGAAGGGGAGCGCTGGATCGTGACAGCATGGATGAGCGACAACTTTCTCCAGTTAATAGTTCCAAAACCGAAGCCACACAAGGTTCAGTCATCTTCCATTATCCATCTCACTTTTGACAGGTCATACTCCTCTCCACAGTTACCAATCTGGGACGTAGGTTTGACCTTAACCTGACCTTTAATAACCATATCAAGTACCTGTGCAAAACCTTCTTCTATCATCTCAAAAACATCTCCAAACGCCGCCCCACTTCGACCCTGTCAGATGCAGAGAAGCTTGCTCATGCCTTTATCTCCTGAGGACTGAAAGGATTCACTTTTAACTGGAATCAATGGCAAAAATATCCTGAAACTACAATACACCTAAAACAGCGCTGCCAGGATCCTGATGAGAGTCCAGAAATATGAACAAATAACACCCATCCTACACTCACTACATTGGCTCCCTTCTAAAAGTGTTAAATTTACATGCAATATTATAGAAACAGCAGGAAAATCATCAAACATGAAACACTACAATCACGTTAGTACCACTAGTACCACAAGTACCACGTTATAACTCAACAGCTAACATAAACATAAAAGCTTATATGTATATAATATATATATATAATCCGTTTTTGAGCGCCAGGCGGCAACGTAGTTCCTTTGAAATGGAACTGAAAAGCTCTGGGAGAAAAAGAACAGCATGTAAAACCTCTTTACATATTTGAAAAAGCAGTGGTTTCTATATGTGGTTCTCTTCTTTAACCCCTTAGTCTGAGGCCGTATTTGCCCTCCCTTCCGAAAATGCAATACCCATGACAAAAAGTGTAATAATTCTACTTTCTCTATGTAGGCAGGTTACATTGAATGACACAAGTCTTATTCTATTTCTCAACTAATCTTAGAGGAGAGAGCAGCTTGAAATTTGGAGATGTTCAATTGTATGATTTACAATAGATTCCAGTGTACAATTATCCTTTTATAACATTTAACAAGTTAAGTTAGTGCATAATGTCAGTACACAAATAACTGCAGTGGTAACTCTCCTGCCAATATAAATAAAGAAAGAAAAACTAACTCAAAATCAAAACCCAACAGAATGTATAGTGTGCAGATAGGATGGTCAAAATTTCAGAACGTCATTAGATTGGTAATCTATGTTATTCTCTTGCTTTTTCCGATCTCGGTTTTCTTGTTGGCCTGCTGCTTCATCGATGGTCGACGAAATGTGCAGTTTGGTAGTGTTTTTTTGAATGAAATATGTATGGATGTTTTTCCTACATTTATTTATTGCTTAAGTTGCGGAGAATGTACAAACAGCTTTAATATCCTTGTTGTCACGAGAGAACGAGGATTAGGACCCAAATGCAACTATAGGAGCCAGCATCGGGGTACCAAATTTATTCTTTAACCTAAAAAGACAAATCTGAGTGAGTCCCGTGGCTCGACGTTGGATTTCAGTTTTTTGGTCATGGAAATTTACTAAATGTGTTGGAACCCTGACTAGTATGTCACATACTGTCCGATACTAAATGAGCCTATACAGTTTGCGGCGGAAGATGTAAAGGCTCTCTGTGGTCCTGAGCTCATTCCACCATTTCGGAGCCAGCAGGAGTCGTGATCAGTGAGGAAGGAACAAGTAGACCATGTCCTCGATGTAGACTGGACCCGAGTACCGATGTTTTGAAATGGATGCGGATAGCCACTGGTCGCCAGTGAAGAGAGCGGAGTAGTGTTGACGTGGAGTAGAGATGGTGCGCCGGGAACCGCAAGGTTAGTGGTTCAAACCCTGGTGTCCCTGAGCAAGACACCTAACCCCTAATTGCTCCCTGGGCAAAACATGTAAAAAAAAAAACATGGTTTAAAAATGCAATGTGAGTTGCTTTGGATAAAAGAGTTAGCTAAATTATTTGTTCTGTAATGTAGTGTGGGAGAATTTCTGAAGGTTAAAGACCAGTTAAGACCAGTCGAGCTGCTGCTGTTAACAACATACATACGTATAGCAGGTTAGTTAGCATCTGTTAGTGAGTTTAGCAGTTAATTAATTTAATTTAATAAATTTACGTGCAGAATGGCAATGTGTTGAATTAACTAACAATGTAATATTTGATTGACTTAGTTGAACCACGTACGATAAATAGGGGCCAGGCCACTTTTTTCCAGTATGCCACTGTTCGGAATGGATCCTTGGATTGAGTGATCAGCTGTTTCAACTGCGTGATAACTGATAACTCATAGTGGAGTTATAGATAGGATAAAGGGGATGTGTGCATCCTTATGTCCTCGTGTCAACAAAAAAGGGAAAGACCAGCAGGTTGTTATCCTCTTGGGTCACATTTCAAAATAAAAGCAAACAAATAGAAACAAAATAAAGCAAGAGTCTTTGTTTAAGACTAAAGCTTATGGACTTTACTGAAAGAAAACCAGCAACATTGCAGAGCCTCGATCCATTGTCGACCGGAGTCAGCGTGAAAGAGAGCGTTATCTTGTGTGTTTGAGGATATGAAACTCCAGGCTTGGTCACGTGACACACTCCTTGTCCAGTGAGAGCTCTGTCCGTTTCCACACCTCCCCCCTTTTTCTCCGTGCAGCCTGGTGCCCAGTGGGGGATCTGTGACTACAGGCTCTAGTCGAACAAGCATGTCTTCATGCAGGTTTCTGCATAAATAAAGACAAAGTGCAAGCAGTGCAGTTACATTGGGTCAAGCGTGGTGTTGTGGGAACTTAAAGAGAGGGGGGGGACAAACAATAATATGAATGTAGAATTAAAGATTAATTTAGAATATGATTCAAATTGAAAATAACACTGTACTCTGTCACGGTGTGGTTCACTTCCTGTCTTATTTTGTAGTTATCTGCCACTCGTGTCCCCGGGTAACTTCACTTCCTGCCTGGTCCTGTCATCCCCTGTGATCGTCTGATAGTTTCCACCTGTGTCCAATCACCTACACCTCCCTAGTGTATTTAAGCCGTGTGTCTCTTGTGTCACTTGTCGATGTCTATTGTCCTGGATGTTCCTCGTTCCTGCCTGCCTCTTTGCCCCCCTGTTCCTGTGTATGTTTTTGCCCGTTGGCTATTTGCTTTTTGCCCGTTTTGACTATTAAAGTCCTTTTTGTTTCCCGCAAACTCTGCGTTTGAGTCCTGCCTTTTTCCCCACGCAACATCCCTGACATACTCAAAGAACTGATGGAATTTAGCACGGAACCATTGTATATGATCTCATCATAATCTATAGTTAAGTATATGCTTATTCTGCATATACCACGGCACGCAAGTGTCACGCATTGAGCATTTTGGTATCTAGTTACACACTCCCGCACACATCCAATTCCTCACACTGAGAGGAAGGTGTTTATAAGTAATAACTAGTAAATAGCTTGCACTGTTTTTTTCCCAAAACCAACACCATCAGAAAAGGCCCTTAAATTTGGCTGCTGAGCCTGTTAAAAATGATGAACTTTTCTTCATAGAATGCCAGGAGCAGGACTTTAACGCCAGACAAATTATAAGCTGGACGCATGGGCAATAATACATTTTATTATAATACAACATGTTTTCCCGTTAGGTCAATTTTCTTTTATTCCTGAGATATTTAGATTCCTTTTAGTGCTCTTTAAGCCCCTCTACATCCACCTGATGGAAGATACATTTTGAAAAAATGGAATCCTGCCCTAAACCTAATCTGAAGTTAATAGGTTTATATCACTAGGTTGATAATTTTGCATAAAAATAGTTTTCAATGAAACACATTTTGTTTTTAAAATACTCATGAGCCTCATACTCTACAGTTATCCTGGTTTAACGAGCAGTTTTAATGCCGTATGGTTCACTATGAAATATAAGTAGCTGGACAGAAATCTAAACTTTGGTCCACTTAGGAGTCTGTACATGGTGTAGTTATCACAATGATCCTATTTTATATATGTCAACACATCTTAACAAATCATTTTTTTTTCAATAGATGGATTCAGATAAGATATAAGAGATATGATCATATGATAACAAATAATTGTATGAAAAAGCTACTTAGCTTAGATGTAGCTTTGTTGCCATTCAAAGCTCCACCATGCAGTGGTCTGAATAGTGGTGACAGGGTTCACATAAATGTTGTACCATCTTTTTAATTGGTTGTAACCATTCAAGCTTTTTATATTCATGGTTTAATAAATTGACAATGTCGGCCTCTTCTGTTCGTTAAGCAGTCTTAATTTAGGAGGAACATCCTTGAACCTATACAGCATGGGATATGGAGGAGCTTGAGAGGGAAAATGTGGAACAACAATGCACCTGAGCTACAGTATGAAAGCCCCCTCAGTTGAGATCCCAATTGGATTTTACCTCAAGGCCTTCTTGTAGATATTTGGATGAGCTATGAATCGAGCAGCTGCTGTAAATGAGCTCTGTCAACCATCTGGTGCACCTTACAATGTTTTCATCCACAGTCCTATATCCCATTAGGGAAGTTTATGGTTAACTCCACACTTTTTCCACAAACACACTTCCTTGCAATTCACAGAAACCATCTTGTATATTGTAGGTTGTTGTTCATTGTTCATTAGTTTCCACATTTTGGTCAGTTTAATTGTCGTTGTCGACTGTATATCTACATATTTCCATCCATTAAGAAAAAATGTTTGAATGCTCGCTGTGAAAGCTCAATGCACTGATTATACAGAAAACTAAACTAAATAAAGATTACAAAACTAAACGCAACCAAATAAAGAAATGTGTTGTAAATATAGAAAATAAAACCTTCTATAGCATTTTCAGGGCATACCAAAAAGTGATCTCCAGTACCAGAACATGCTTGTTGTTGCAATGGTTTGTGGGTTATGAAGATATCGTAGTCGGCTCTTTGTCTGGAGCCACATTCAAATTCTATCAACATAATTTATTGATTTTTCTCCATTTGTGTTCATAATTTTGCAACCCTCGCTGGTCAAGAGGGCGCCATTCAATGCGCATGGTGGGGAGAAGGCCGATGCCTTCTTAGCAGATGCCATCATTAACCTTATCCTCAACGTCAACAGGTTTACTAAATATTCTTTAAACATAAAGTCCAACCAACATATTTGCAGGTGGGTAGAAATGTAGTTCGGCTCATTTGTGGTCAGATGATCTAGGTATTACTGCAGATAATACAATCTTCCTGTATTGAAAAACAGGAGAAAGGCAGAAAACGTAAAAGGCTACTAATTCTCAACCGTTAAAGAAAATTAAGCCGAGGGATGAGTTTCATTTTAATAGTCATGTACGCAGAGCCTTGCTAATCCCTTATTTTAAGGGTCACAAAAGTAGCGTCAAAGCCAGTTAACATAACTCTAGCCTTTTTCAGAAATGATTGTGTGTATCTCATTAGCTTTAAATAACAGGCTAATGCAAATGGATAACACTAGGCACTAGAAGACAACAATAAATTTCAGCAAAAATATCTGATCAGTGTTAAAATATCTCAACTACTTGACAGGAATTTAAAAGAAAACGTACCAAAAAGAAGGGGATAAAATGTGTACAAGGCTGCTTTATCTGGCTTTTGTTTGTGTGTGTGTGGGCGTGTGTGTTAAGGGTTTGCCGGACTGCCAACCCTCATTATTGTCCATCAGCAGGGGTTCAGAACAAGTGTGTGCGTGAGTGAGAGACACGCCAACTTCATCTCAACTCACCACTGGTTGTGAATGTACAGCAGATGCGTAAGAGTCATCAACACTGGTCACGAGCTATTGATTACCTCATTGATGAGGCTGGGAAAGGGGGAGAGGTGGAGGGCTGGGGCTACTGTTTATTCAGGGTCACAGACCAACCCAGCTGTGTGCAGCCAGGATCTTTCATCGGATTTGTCCATTTCGTAGCTGTCAGTCAGAGCTAAGCCTTCAGTCTAGGCCTGGTGTCAAAAGGCGGGAGTTGGTAAATGCCAAGTCAGTATTAAGCAGTTCTTGTTGGCATAGCAGGACACCAGCACCTTGGGTTTAACACCAAGAAAGTTGCTCTAAGCATTTCCAGTGCTTCATGTCCCACTGTTAGTAGCAGCTGGTGTTCACTCTGGTAACCTCAGGTGATCCCTTGGCGCCTTGTATGCAGAATGAGTCAGATCATGGTGCCTTAGCCCTTGACAGATCGTCTTGGCAGCTTGCAGTGGGAACTGCCTTCAGTTTACGAAACCTTTCCATTCTGTAGCGCTCCTCTCTGAAGTCATTGTTTGTAAAGACAGCTTTGCTGCTTGCCTTGACCTTAGCTAAGAGAGTATTTGAGCTAACCACCTTGTTGGTACACCACAGATGCTTCTTAGGGAACGAGCATGGCTACACTCAAGACTTATGCTGAAAGTAATGTTTGGGACCGGGAGACAAAGCTGCACCTGTTTTTCCAATTCCCTCCATTGCCCAGTCATGTTCAACATAGACTGCATGCTGGCAATAAAGGGACAGTCATTAGGATACATTAACCATCCACCAAACCATCCGGCAGATATTAAGCTTTTCCACGGATACTCGGTGGTAATCCACATAAATGTTTCATGTTTGGACCCAATATATGGTAAAACCAAATAACGTTTCATCGTGGCTAAAAAGAACTTCATCCATAATCTTCCAGAAAATAAAATTTACTATAATAAAATATATTCAATTTAATTTGTTAAATCACAAATTACAAACTTGCCTCAGCAGGCTTTACAGTCTGTACACAAACTCAAAATCGGCACAGAAAAATCTCCCCAAACAATACATAGTTGTCTTTCATCTGGCAGTGTCCACCAACACCTCTATGTGAAGGTACATACTGTTTCATTAGCTTCAGGCTCTGTTAAGGTCAAGTGTCTCACTTTTGATTTGTTGTTCCAACCACAAGTTGTAATATTAGAGCTGTAAGATTCTCGAGCTCTCTGGCTCGCTTCTCAAGACAAGCAATTACACCCTCACACACACACACATACACTCTCTCTTTTTCCCACACACTGACACACACACACACACACTCTCGTTCTCTCTCACGTGCACACACACACTAACAAATACACATGTTTTTCTATCGTCTTGCTGTGTGTCTCAGTGACCTTGTGTCTTTAAATCCTTGATTGTCCCATCATAACTGGATAAGCTACTTGTTTTTCATGTACTAAAGCTCCACTGGGACTGCAGCACCCAGTGGATTGTCTGTGGGTGGAATATAGGGCGACTTAACTTCAGCAGGCCTGTTAAAGGGTTTCTAGGTCATGTTCATGACCACTTTTTCAATGAATGTGGGCTGCCACTGAATACATGTATACTGTACATGCAGAAATGACCTTATACGACATGTCATCTTCGGGTACTAAATTTCGAAATATATTATTACCTAAGTTTGATAATGAAAATGTAGCATAAAAGAACAAAAGCTTCATTATAGTACTCAAACTATATTCTTTGTAGTTTATTTCATGTGATACTGATGATACACTGAATTTGAATCTGTTAACGTGTCCACTCTCTTCTCCTGGTATAGGCTACATACAGCAGTAGTGCAACTATTGTCTTGTTCTTTACAGATCCTTTGTAAATGAATACAGGAGAATCCTGTGGATGGTTCATCTGTTCTCTTCTTTTACAATAACATTTTTTTAAACGTATTTAGTCTCCTGCAGGTTTGTGCAGATTCTCATCACAGATCCATTGGTCCTTCAGCACTGAGGTCTAAATGTGGTTCCCTCAAATACCACCAATATCAGTTTATCCATCCTCTTTACATTCCAGATTACCTCCCATCTGCTTTGATTATGCTGAGACACCTGCATCTCTTATCACATACAGTGTCCCTATTTATTACGCGTTAAAAAGTAGTTCACACTGATGCCAGGAATTGGTTGCTAATTTCTCAAAATGGATATTCATGGCAACCATTCATCCATCTTGCATCTGCCAACAGTTAGTGCCTTAGAGGGACAGCAGTTTTGGTGTTTTTTTTAATTAAAACTATGACCTAGGGCGCTTCGTTAACTTATTATAAAAAACGGAGGCCCTCACCAATGAATACTCTGACACACACCCTTGTGTCTTTTGATAAGGCTTGTACCCTTGTCAACAGGCAAACAATTTAATTAGTGTTGATTGTTGTTGGCGTGTTCAATAGTTATTAATTAGAGTGGGGTGGGCCCCCGTCTAGGTCGCACGCCTGAAGCTGTGACGCATTGTGTTGTCCCACAATCCAGAATCACAGAGATGAAGACTGGCTGGAGTGGTGTGGGTTGGGAGCCCTTTTTAACTAAGAACAACTTATTAAATAGCAATATGTGGAAAGGGAAGACTAATCAATTTTATTGCTGCCTCTGATGGTACAAAAGGTGTTGAGTGGTTGCGTTTCATTTTTTGTAAAAAAAACTTTCAATTGCTTTTGTGCGCTGCACTATGCTAGTAGTGCAAGTTTAATCTTCAGAGAGAAAAAAAACTGAATGTCACTTACATACAGTACATGGCAGTTGGGTACCTCAAGGTTGGAGAAGCTAGCAGGAGAACGAGAACATGAACAAAACAATGTACTACTGTGGATTGAGGCAGCAGCAACACATCTTTAAGACAACTAAAAAAATGAATATCCATTCAAGTATACATTATATGATACAGTACCAGTGAAAAGTTTCTTTCAAAGACAAGTTTTTAAATCTTCTTGGAATGAATATATTTTGGTAACTCTTCAGCCTACGGATTGATTCATCATCATAGCTGAATTTAGATTCATATTTATATTAAATGTTTTTCACGTGCAAACTTAGATTTGAACTGCATTGACAGGTTACCATACCATACTCCAATTACACTCTCCAGACTCATTGAATAAAACCATTTTTTTTTCTGTTAACAACATTGAGCCCAAACCTTTTCAAAGAATACATTATGTGCTTTGTCAAAGTTTTTCAAACATAAAATAATTTACTCTTTGTGTAGCAAGAAATTCGGTGTCTGGAAATCACATTTGTAAATGTTTTTTACGCCTTAAAACCCTTTAATGATGGATGGGAATAAACCAATAAATACAACGTAGAGGGCTCAAACAAAAACACCATGTGTAAATGGCTTTCTTGCTGAAAGTGGGCAGTTTGTAGCTTTTAGAGGTGCACTCCTGTTGACCTCCTTCCTCGTGCTCCAGGGGTGACACTTCATCAAGAGGCCTTGCGACAGAGCAGGAGTGACGAGGACCATCCCCCTTTCCTCGCCTCTTCCTCTCTGTCCTGCTCTTGATGTGCCTTTTGTTTGGTGCCTAATGACAGCTCTGATGGAACCGTCATGCTCTGTGATCAACCCGGCCCACAGACAGGCCTTTTTTTTGTGCTCCCGCCGCCGCTCTGCTCATTCCCCTTCTCTATCTACTCCCATAGGCTCCCAGAGAGCTCACCTCATCAGCGCGGATCTAAGCTGGCACTACATCAAATCTCATTTCACAGATCTAGTCTGTGTGTGTGTATATATATATATATATATATATATATATATATATATATACTGTGTTGGTATGTATATATTCCTGTATGTGTATGCTGCTATGAGCTGCAGACAGGGAGGCCTAGTGGCTAAAAATATCATTTTCCCCGGCTCTGGAATTGTCTGGAGGGTTCATTGGAAACTTGTGCAGCTGGTTGGGTTTCCCGCTGTTCGCCTGAACATACCCTCATTCTGAGACGGTGAGCAGCTCTGCCTATTAAAATGTAAATTCTCTCTCGGTGCAGCGGCGGGAGCAGCAGCGACGGCAGCAGGCGAGCTCAGACAAGAATGCTGCAGTGAAGGAAGAGGAATCTCGTGGGGGTGAGAGGTGTTCGCTGGATGAGTCTTCCACCATGCAACAGCTCCCAGATCGGCGGCTTGTGGCTGTACAACATGCGCGCTGGTCAGCCTGGCCCTTCAGCGGATTTCAAAGCCCTGGCTGGAAACAAAAGGTTTTTCCTCTGATGTAAAACATTTTCTCTTTCTCATGTTTGCCTTTTTAATGTAGTGAGGTGATCAAAAATGTTCAGACAGCAGTTGACAAAATGCAACGTTTTTTTTTAATGACTTTCATCTCATCTTAAAACATTGTTTTTCAAGTTTCAAGATTGCAAAAAGCGTTTTGAGGATAAATTCGTCATAATGAATTATAAAATACTCATTTAGGTGTTATCTCATCATTGCCTTGTTGTAAATAGAATTACAATAAAATGTAAAGTAACGGCTCTTCAAGATTACAAACAATGATTTGTATTCAGCACATTCAACCCATTTTTATTGCTTATAAGCCCCTCATGAGAAGGCCCAGATATGTTGTTATATATCACTCACCATACTGTACTGAAGACAAATAAATTAAATCACGTAGTGAAAATAATGAGAATGAACACACCAAATATTAGACAATAGCAAGATCATTGTGTCTATATTGTAAAACACTGCAAGCATATGTATATATATGCACCGTTGTTTATCCTGAATCTGTTTGGTTCTTTGTACATACAAAGGTCGCCTCACTTCTATGTGTCTAGTGTCTGTCTGTCTGCATTGTCCCTTTCAAATAAACTTGTGAGGAAGATAAGGATAAAAAAGAGATTATTGATTTAAGGTGTGATTGCAGTTTTGGTTTTGAAAATAAGCATAAAAACCCGAAGAAGATAAAATGTTGTTTTCTAAAAATTGCAATGCATGGTTTAGTCCCGTTCCAAGGACTGGCTACATCGCTAGAAAAAGATTTGAAATAATCATTATCAAAGGCCTATTTTACGATCTGTAAAAAATGTGGAGAATGTGGTAAGAAATATACCCATATGCTATATTATAAGAATAGTGATGTTTATGTTCGACTGCTTGTTTATGTGATTCAGACAAAGCTAAAGTATGAACCTCTATTGTATCCAGGTAACCCTCGTGGAGTCTTATTTTGTATCCTTATATTTCTCATATCATTTGCCTCTAATGAGTCAATGATCAGAAAGAAATGACAAGTAGAGTTCATTGTGTAGCTGTAAACTGACTGCAAACCATAGTTGAAGCTGGTTGAACTTGTCTTGCTTCCTGTCTGAATTCTCAGTGTGAAACACTAGATGGAGCTGTGATCATACCTCAGACCGCTTACACACTAACTTACTGCGGTTGGGCACAGGCCACTTCCACAGCCTCCATCACAGGAAATACAGCTGGCTGCTTCTCCTGTCAGCCTCTGTGCATGATGACTTTGCTGCATTGTGTTCCACTTTTCCCATCCAGCATGTCATTGTATCCAGGAACAATCAATTGGACAGAGTGAAGCGGAGGAAAAAAAATGATGCCATCCGTACCATGTCAGCAACAACACTGCAGGCCTATTTTGCTTTTCTACAGCATCTGTATTTCCCGCATGTGTTACAGTGACCCAGAGGGCTCGGAGAGAGTCTTCTGGCAGAAGCTCATTACTCCATTAAACCAAAAGACTGAGGAGGAATTAACACAATACTGTCCATTGCGTGACAATAACCAGCATTGATTTAGCAGTTACAGTCTGACGTCAGTTGCCTGTGTCCTACTGTGATGTGTTATGAATGAAAAACCTGGGCTGTAGCAGCAATGTTGTGAGTTGAAATTCCTTCCTTCAAGTATAGTAGGCAGATTTAGCAGAAATCACATTTGTCTGCCGCTTTGCTTAAATTATAACGCTCGTGGCATTTAATTTTCTCTCAATATTAAGAAAACACATGGAAACACCAAAACCGCCAAAAAATATATTACGTAGTTAACATTTAATCCGCAGCTCAACATTTTCTCCAACATCTTTTCCTCCCGTTTTTTAAATTGTGTTTGTTAATAACTACAGTGTTTTGGGACATTACAGAGCCTTTGCAAAATGTAGGAATACATATTTTAGGATTGAAAATAAAATATTTAATTGAATTTTTGATTTTGCCATTTTATGACATGTTATGTTATTTTATGTTAAATATACATTGTGGTTGGTTAGCTCAGGTAGCCGACAGGGTTCCTAACTAGGTGGCTTAATCCATGCTTCCTTCTAGTTTTGTGCTGCCCTGGAGCACGACACAAAGTTACAAATTGGTTCTCACATGGGTTTAAAATGCATGGACAAAAGTTCATGAAAAGGTCAAATTCAAAAAGAAGAAAACAACGCCTAAATAATGATTCTCATTTGTTTATCATTCAGACAGGCTCAGAAAGTTTATTTAAGAAATGTGAAAATCCACATGAATACGATCATTGCAATGAACATACATACTGTACATATATACATACTTTCCAGGCCTGAATATTTAACACACGTTGAAAACAATCCGAAGCTGTTTTACCACTCAAATTGACTTATGAGGAAGACAACAATAAAAAATATGTTATTGATTTAAGCTGTAATTGTAGTTTTCGTTTTATAAATAAGTATAAAGATCCAAAGAATACAAAATGTTGCGATGCACAGAATAACTCTTAAGCCCCTTTACACAACCCTTTACATGCCCTAGAATTTGTTAGTTTCCCTGTGGATTTCATAGGGAATCTGTGACTGTTATAAGTTTACTTCAAAGCTAATTAATTAGAGTTTCAATAATTTTATTGTGATGAAACAAATGAATAGATTATAATTGTGCCCTGCAGTGGTTTTGACACACTGCATTTGGCCATCAGTATTTGACCATTTCTCTAATTGAATACGATCTGGCGAGGCAATTGCTTTCTCAATGCTGATTATGTTGTATGTATGTCTTATAAAAATGCAGCCCTGCAGCAACCAACCACAACCACACGCGTGAGCTGGTTCCTCTTGCTGAGGAAAGAAACACATGCTATTACTAAAGAAAAGAAAAAAAGATAATGATTTGTAAAATAATTAAATTAATTAAAATGCGTCTGATTTATTTTCTTGTCTTTGACAGGTTTTATGAGATGCAAAAATGGTCACAATTGATACCCTGATTATCAATATACTGATGTGTCTCGTCCTATTGCTGAAGCATTATGTCATTTATTATGTCCAGGAAGCACATCAACATTTTAAATAATTTCCTGAAAATAAAAAGTTTAAAGTCATAATGAGACAAATAAATTAAGGGAAAACTGCTCTAAAATAAAAAATCAGCTATTATTTAATCTCCACAAGTCTCATGTCAGATTCAAAATTGGCGGCAAACTCTGGTTTCTAAAGGGAAGGTGTCTTAAAGCTGCATTCTCTCTAGTGTCAAGCAGGTGACTCCTCTGGTTCTATACGTCTTTTGGGAAAATCACTTGGGCTGGATTTGAGTTGTCAAATTTCCTAAATAAACTTCTTAATTGTGTGAAATGACCCGGACGTAGTGTAAGTGATATGCTATGATGAGAGCTGTTCAAACAAGGCTCTGCTCACTGACCTGACCAATCCCTATACACTTAATATTACAATAAATTAAATGATTACACCTTTGGCCTAAAGCTTCTTTGAGTAAACATATTATGGCATGCAATGTATCATGCTTATATCTAATAGCTAATACACTCTAACCATAACACATCTTAAATCCTCAAATTTCATAGAATTTTAACAATTATGTCATATCATTTTATATAATCCAAAATCAAATGGTTTCCACACAGGGCATTCCTATCTGTACACCTACAACATCCCTTGCTCCTAAGCAACCCTCCCCCAGCCATTCACATTATGGATGGATGTACAGGACATTTGTCTATTCCTAACCACTATTCCTTGACCTCTGTGGAAAAAGTCATGGGGTCGAAGAAAGATTGTTGGGAGAATTTATGAGGATTTAGGAAATCCGACTCCTCCACTTACTAAGCGACATAGTCATGGTGCGACGAGCTGAAGCACGTTTGTGACGTCTGCAGCGGAAAAACTACAATTCTGTGTGGCTTTTGTGTGTGGAGTCTACATGTTCTCCCCGGGTTTCCTCCCACAGTCCAGAGACATTCTCTGGGATTAGGTTGATTGGTAACTCCCATAATTTCCCGTAGGTGAGAGTCTGAATGGTTGTTTGCCTCTGTGTTATCCCTGCCCGATAGGCAGGCAAGCAATCCAGGATGTACACCGTCTCTCGCCCGAAGTTAGCTGGGATTGACTCTAGCCCCCCTGCGACCCTGTATGAAGGATAAGCGGTTTGAAGATGGATGGATGGATAACGATCACTTACATAATCAGTCATTAGTCACGGCTGAATGATCCGTCACCATTTAAATAGTGCCACCACAAGGAATTGTGGGAGCGAATTATTATTATCGACAGCACTGTGACTATTTTCACCAAATCAATTTTGACCTCACACCGTAACATATGAAATAGGATGTGGTCAAAACCTCTGTATGCAAACTCTGTGACTTAGGATTGGTTACATTTAGGCAACTAAAACTACTTGGGAGTAAGAATAAAGTAAAAGACGGTTGTCAACACGTTACCTTGTCAGGAGATTGTTGACAGGTCAGACTAAAGACAGAGGTCATTTTGGAGGCAGGTTGTGATACAAATATTGTGGGGACAACTAAACAGCGCTCTTACTATTCGGAGTATTAACATTTCATTTACTTACCCAACATTATGATCTACTACAAAATGACAATCCCTAACAATGAAATGCATCTCCATTGGGATTTCAGGGAAACCTACCTCTCAGATTGCGATTGCAGTTTTAAACATGTGGTTGATGTTGTAAATAGAAAGAAAACCAAACAAAACCACATTGTTGAAATTCCTGGTATGGATTTGTCGTGCGAGCAAAACAAGGACTAGATTGTCATATTGCTTTGATTAAAGTCTCCAATGTTTATTTGTGACAAGAGTATTCTGTCCAGCTGTTTATCGTGCAATAACCTATTTCAAGCAGTTTAACAACAACATGAAAGAAGGCGCTTAATACAAAGTGCGCTTGAATTATATACTGTAGTCTTTAAGAGCATTTTTGATTGGTTTATTAAGATGGAGGCAGCTCCTGCTTAGAACTCTCGGAGAGCCCCATTGGAGCACAGTGATGTCCATCCCTTTAAACTCTCGGATCATCACGCCTCCCGTTGTTTATGAGTTCACTACATATCAGGATGTTTGCAATGTATGTATTTTGCATATGAGTGCTGCGTGCAGCTCCATGTATGGACATGTTATTGTTAATATGTGGAACAGGTGTTTCATGTTTTTCTGCATTTGACCCAAATAGTGCGCGCAGCTTTTTAGCAACATGTTCGTGTGCTGGTGTTGTAACTTGAAATACATGCTGTTCGTGCAATCCGGTCTTTAAGCCGCCTTCACCCATTATTACTCTGCATTTATAGATCAAGTGTAATTTCATTCTAGCGTGAGCGTGCATGATTATTTTGTAATACTCAACAGAATAAATAAGTGTGTTTGTATTGTTATCTACTTACTTACAGACATACTGTATATTGGTCGGTGGTCTTCACTGCAGAATTTCTCACCTGTACTAAGCTGCTAGGCCACAAAGAGGTCCTCTTCCACCTCAAAGGGAAATGTGTTATTCGAAAAAGCAGAGTGTTGAAAATGGTTGTTTTCAGCGAAAACAAATTCCAGGTCTAACCAATTGCCAGGCCTTGTGTAATTGAAAAGACTACTCCATATAAGTTTTTAAGTACCAAGCAGTCATTTTTGTGGCAGTTTTTGACGTATCCCACAAAAGCTTTCATTCTGTCCGAAATGGTACATTTATCCATGATGGGGGGGAAAAAGTCTGAAATGACTCTATGGCCTTTTGAACCTGCAGTCAAATATCATTGTTTGAGTTCCTCTCCTGAGAGGCAGTCACTAAATACTACTGTTAGTACTGATATAAAATCCATGAGGACGTTTAAGAAAGCAGAACAGCGCCTTTGAAAAATGATCCAAAAATGTCTCTGTGCTTTCTATCAAAATGTTGTGTTTAATGTTCACAGGACGCGGTTTTGGTGGTCTCAGCGTTGCCCCATGTCTAACTGATTAGTCAGTTGTATTGTTTTTTGTTTGTTTACAGGCTAACTACAAAGAAGATACAAAACTGCATTGAATAGGTATTTGAATCTAAAACATGTGCCCTTTAGTAACACATGCACATTCGAGCAGGCCGATTGCTTGGCCTGGAAATGCTAAAGCGTTGTCAAGAACTCCACATCGCTAGTTGACCCCAAAGAAGTGTAAAAGAGTTTGGTTGTAATTTAGTATATCCAGTATCAAGGGGCAAAAGTAAATTGCATTTAAAAAATTGGCACATTGTGTAATGCCCTTCTGCGGATGACGTGCTTTTCCAAACGGCACCAACTTCGACATGTCTTTGGGTCCCCAGCAGATAGGATGAACAAGATAGGCAAGGACATCCCACATATAGACAAAAAGACCAGAAGAATCAGAAGCCATTTATTGCCACATATGTTACACGTAGAGAAATTTGACTTGGTGAATTGGTGTGCAGTATAAGAATAAACTATACAAGCAAAAATGAAAACAATGTAGAGACAACATAACAGACAGATGTTGCCATGGTGACAGAAACCACTGTGACAGACTGTGAAAGAAAATATTCAGGAGAGGCTGTCTTTAGCCTCACACCGACCTGAGGTCAGTCCGGAAAGGGATTTTTAGAGAGGGAACTCACAGATCATAGTAGAGGGACCCCTGTGGTGTCTGTGGCTTGGCCAATCAGATCTCAGGGCTGTTTCACCAAGAGAGAGAAATCACACCTAGGTGCGAAGGCCCATTCCTTGCGGGGGGGGGGGGGGGGGGGGGGGGGGTCCTGCAGCAGAAAGCTGCTTAAAAAGTCAGCCTTGGTTTTATGCTATGGTGGGAGCCCAGCAATGGCATAGTACTGATCAATCTAAATGCCATGCAGGTAGCACGCTTTTTAAAGGATGCTGGCTTGTCATCTTCCCAACCGATTCTCTCTTTTAGTAGAAGTTATGTTGGCATTCTTGTGAAACATTTACAAAATTAACTTTCGGCGGTACTTTTACATCCGCTTTCGCTTCAGAGCTGACGCGGAGGGGTATCTGGAGCTGCCTCTGCCATTCTTTCCAATCGACACTCCGCCAAGAGACCCGCCCTCCTCTGACTCTGATTGGTTTGTAAGGACGAGTCTTCGGTTGGGATTATTTGCATGGGATGCATTGACGACAACTCAGCAAATACGGAACAAACCCGGTGCCGTATTGATTCAATACGGGACAATTCAGTATTTTAAGGGACGGGTGGCAACCTTAGGTAAAAGGAGCAGTGAGTGGTAGATCTCCTAAGATCTCCTCCTCCTTTCTCTGTGCTGTTAATGCATGCATATGAATCTGTCATTAGTCGTCTTCCCCCCCCTCTCCCCTTCACCGACATTTCCAAGCCCCCTCACACTGTGACACCCCTTCATCTGCGTTCCATCTTTCTCCATCTCTTCCCTCTTGTCCTTTCCAACGAGGGGGGCGCCACACGCATGGCGTAGTTAAATACCTTGTGATTTATAGAGCTTTAATTTGGTTGTGGCCCATCCATTGTTTTGCAGCTTGTGGTGCGGTGGGCCGCCCCGCTGACAGTAATTTCCCGCCTGTTGGGGAGGATTGTGTATCATAAGCTAATGGCATCCTATTTTCCAGCCATCTTCATAAAAGGAAGGAGTATGTCTATTTGTGGTTGAAAAAGAGAGCTTGTATCTTTGAAATAAGTAAGAAATATTGGAGGAACAGGAAACCAAGAGCATGTTATATTTAATCTCCCAGTTGCATTTGACACAGGGGGGATTGAAATGAGCCAGGCTGTCTATGACTGGATGTGGGCTGGGGCAGGCTGATGTGGAATAAATGGTAGCAAGTAACTGCTTGCTAACTCCTATCCTCATACCTCCATCACGTCGCTGCGGCCAGTTTGATAGCTATCACACATATTTACTAAATACACCCATATCACAAACACTTTTTACTTTCAACATGTATGAGTTAGTGACTTGTTTACAACAATGGTTGTTTCTAAGAACAACCTTATTTAGCAGCTTGACTATTTTTTTCATGTGAGTGTGAATGTTATTACAAAAACCCATTTACCCATATATACAGGGATTGTCGTCGGCAACATAATTTGCAATTTGACAAACCCATCAAGATGAGTGGGAAAGTTTAAATACATTGAACTAAATTGTTACCAGCATGAAACTGTGGTTGTTGCACCTTTGCTAGTAAAGCCAAAGTTGCGGTAACACTGTAATGCCAAATAGTGCCTCCTTCTTGTAGCCAAGTACCATCAAATAGGTAGTTTAGTAAAGCTAAGAAATGTGGTCACTTCCACTGAACAGAACATGAACATGACCTTTTTTTATCAAGTGCACAAGTAGCACAGAGTGGTAGAGTTGAGGGAAATTATGCTTTCTTTGATGGTTAGTGAGTCTGTCTACTTCCATATCTTTCACCTTGGGGGAGCTGAGCTCTGGATGTCTCTATTACATCATAAAAAGCATTCATTATTAAAATAACATTCAAGGGCAAACGACTTTGGAATGGGAAACTTGATGTTTTCTTCCTCCCCCACTCACACCACATATTTGATTTAGCTACCTCTCAATAGTAATTCACTTTGATATGGTTTTCCACATAAACACAGCTATGTAGCTAGGAGCAAGCCGCTGGCCGATGGAGTGTGTCGGCCATAAGAATCCATATCACCACAGCTGCAGAGCACTGTTGCCACTGAAATGAAAACAGTGTCATCAGCATTCAGGGAAGGGGAATGCCCATGCTGATTGCTCTCAGTGTGTATGTGTGTGTAAGAGAAAGTGATGGAGGGGGGGGGTATGATTGTCTGTGCTTATTGAACTGTGTCTTTGTGTTTGTGTTCACGCTGACTAGCCTCATGATAGCTCGGCTGTGTGGTGTGGACTGGTACTCAAAGTGCACTCCACTAGATGCTGCTGGTATCTCACTTCAGGCTGCTGCTGTCAGTCAGGGCGTGCGTTGTAGAGAAACAGGTTCTTGGGTTAGAGACAGAGGAAAGAACATTGATTTGTCATTATACCCACTAATCATAACGCAAGGAAGTAATCCAAAACCCCTTTGAACACCATAATAAGTGTGATAACGCTTGCTGGAATGGAATCATTAGATTTACTTAGAAGTATAAATCTTCTTCGATAAACTATCTACATATGACTTGCACACGCACCTCAAACTTCAAAGCATTTTGAATGTACACTAGCCAGAACCAATTATTTCATGAGAAATGACAGAGGTTAAATAAAGTCATGGATTTTGCACATATAAAAATGCAAGCATTGCTACATAGTACATCATGAAGTTGAACAAGGTAATAAAAAAGTGTACTCACCCCCAACTTTTAAAGACAAAGACAGCTTGATCAGTGGCTCTAGGCGTCAAACTGTTGCACGCTGCTTACCGTGGTACCGTCAATTTTGACATGTCAGGGAAGTTGTAAATTGGCTTATTTGATGAAATTGCACTTTCTTGTTGCTTGTTCTTTTCAGTTTGTATCCTTATGGTTGAAATGCACTTATTGTAAGTCAGCTAAATGACATCTAGTGTAATGAAACGTATAGGTACCTGCCAGTCAGTATCTGTTGTTACATACTAAAACCAAACTATACTTAGTTTTTAGGTTTACTTATGTAACAAAAGTACTTATGTTAAGTTATGTTAAGGAAAAGTGGTTTGGTTTTAGTACCCATGTTAAAATAAAAAAACTATATTTTCTCTAGGGCTGTCAACATAAACGCATTAATCTATGAGATTAATGTGGCCGAATTAATGCAACAAAATATTTTAACGTAATTAACGGTAGTAAAACAAATCGAGGCGCAACATACAGCAAAGTACTGTGCAGAGGAATTACTCCATGTGTCAAAAAGAAGGGGCGGTGAGTGGCATATGGACCACATAAAGCACTGCTATGCTAAGCTAGCTGCTAGGCTACTTCCATTTTAACTAACGTTACCCTGCACGGCACACAGTCTGCAGAGGGCCACCACTGTGTCCCTAAAAGATTGTGGTTTGAAAGCGTCCTGGCTAAATGTGGGTAGATTGTTGGCACTTCAAACACAGCCGTTAAATTATGGAGAGTTGAGGGCAAAGTCCACAAGGACAGCAGGAAGAGTTGCTGGTTCCACCCAGTGGAATTCTGTCTCCAAGATGATCAAATGTGTGTAGTTTTGTGTTTAAAATAACATTAACAATTAAACGACATTGTCTAAAATACACACTTAAACACACTCTAAAGTGAATACTCATTACTTAAGATGTAGTCTTTAGAAGAAAAACATTAATTAAAAACAACATTGTAACAACAACATTCATTAATCGCTATTAATCAAGATGAATGAATTTCAAAATGTGCGATTAATTAGTTAATCTTTTGACAACCCTAATTTTTTCACAACTGGCGGTAGTAAAGGCCGGAGTTTACATGACAAAACAGCTGTAAATCATGTTGATTTCACACTAAAGATTAATAATGGTGTCTGTGCGTCTTAGACAGACGCTAAAGGGTGACTTGTGAGTCAGTACTCTAAGGAGCAATGAGCAAACTGCAGTTTTTTACACATATACAAGATGTTAGGTCCTACATCACTTTAAGACTTACAAGCCTCATTGGTTTCCATCGAGAATTCCTTCTCTGTTCCGTCCTCATGTCCAGGCTGCAGCTTCCTACCTCACTCTTGTCTTTCTGCTGTTAATAGACACAGTTAAATAAATACAGTAACATCAGAAAATCCCCCTTACAATTGCATCTCGTCCTTTCTCTCACTAACCCACCCAGATCCAGCCAAGCACTGCATTTGGAGGTGATGTGTACTAGTATAGCACAACCAAACAGACGATAAGACTTTTTTGCGTTTGGGAGCCTCGGAGGAAACTTGGGATTTGGGGAGTGCCAAAAAAGCCTTAATTTGCTTATCACTTTGTGCATGTCTGCTATTGTGTCTCCTAACACCATTTTAAGTTGCATTAGCAAGTTGAGCACCACCTTCTGCCTTACAATAGGCAAAGCTTCAATGGAAAGACCCGTCCCACCGTTTAGAAAAGCCTCAATTTTTAAAGATGCTACCTCCGAGAAAGCTGTAAGCACTGATCCCAGCTGTGTGTATTTGCAAAGCCCCCAGAATTAATCCTGTGAATTTTTTCTGCATCACTTGTGCTTATGATAAAGGAAGCCTGAGCATTCAAATGGGCTGGGTCCCTGGTGGCATTAAGTTCTTACCATATTGGACTGCAGTCAGGCCTGCAGTGTAAAAAGGAGACTGAGACGAACCACTGAGCCTTGCCAGGCTTAAAACTCTAGACCACTATACAGTATATCGTACTCCCTCTCTTTTCCAGACAATATTCCCATCTTTCTGAGAAGGAAACAAACACACTAAGTGTGCTATCCTCTCCAGCAATCAAACCAGCAAAAGGCTCAGTTAGAGTGTGGTCCACATGCATGTAGTTCTAAACTAATTTAAAAAACAAGTTCATTAAAGTGGTCATAACCTTCTGAGGCCTTTAAATGTTTTTTTATAACTTAATTGCCTGTTTTTTATTCATTTCACAGCGTGACTCACCGATTTTAAGATATTTATTGCATTAAGCATGGCTGTAACCTCTCCAACTTTCCAAACCCACCTAAAATGTTCATGCGGTGCTACCAAACTTTAGTCAAACGTGTAGAAATTTTAATTATAGTGGACACCAGTATACCAGAAAAGTACCAAATACGGAATGTCCAAGACTGTATGGTTGTAGTACTACTTAATACCGAAGCATAAATACATCACTGAATGGCTAAATAACATAAGGCAATGGAGAGAGAAATTAGTGAGTGTATTTCCGGCAAAATATAATTTCTAGAGAGTAGAACAGTATACAGAAAAGACATTTGACAGAACAGTCTTGATTTAACTATTTGTTCAAATCTGGGCAAGGGTCCTCTAAGGCTGTGTGTTTTTTACAAGAAATTCAAAGTAATCTTCAAAATTATCCACCACCAAAAAAAACCTCATCACAAATTTAAAAAAAATTCTCAGGAAAAAATGGCATTCTAAAGCAACAGACTTCAATATTTCCAGGTTTTGCAAAGCTCTTGATTGTCTTCAATATCTGTGCATTACAACTATACGGTAAGATACAGGTCCTAGGAAATTTATTATTATCACAATCATTACATTTAATAAACAAGGGTTCAAGAGATGGGTGTGTATGTGTGTCTTTTCTGAGGTAGATCTAAAATGTAATCACGGCAGCCCACGCATATGCCTCAGCTCTATAAGCCGCTGTTTTCACAGATAGTTGATCGAAGGCCGCAGAGCTGCCGAGAGATTGAGTCTCGGCCTGGCTTTGATAGATAGAGCTCTTTATTCAGACCAGAGAAAGGGGAGTGTAGGGGAGGGGGTGAGGTCTCTGAAAATCACCAGAGGCTGTAGAAGAGAGAAGAGGCAGCTTCGTGGCTGAGGTGAAGGGTTTTTGGAGAGTGGGCACAATAGCCTATCAGAGACAACCTGCTGCTGCAACAATCATGCTGGTGGAGAATGGAGAGATGCGATGGCGCTCAGCGAGACAGAAACGTATAAAACTCTTCAGCCAGCCCTATTATACCCACCTTAATAAGGCCCAATAGTCTGATAAGCGCTTCTCCTCTCACTTTCAAGCCATAGAAGTCACCATTGAATGCTGTAACCGCTGCAGGAAATTTATGTTGGGCTGTTTATTTCTCCTTCAACTCACTTGGTAAAGAATTGGCTCCCTTTTAATGCTGTTTCAGTGCAGGGTGGTTGCAGTCACAGGCTGATTTTTCTTCTTCTCTATTTACTTATTACCTGATTGTGTATGCAGTCTGAATATACAACATTGATACATTGTGTTAGAAATCATGTCATGGACATTCACAAATACCTCAAAAAGCTGGAGGGACATAACGGAAGCTGCCTTCTGGATAAAAATACAGCTGATCATTTTGATGGTGAATGGCTCACTATTTGAATGGACCCAAATAACAGGTGCTCTTGGATTATCAGGTAACCAATAGCAGCATTGAGTTTAGCGTCCCGCTCAAGCTATTTTTGACATTTAGGGTTTGGGAAAAGAAGCGCAAACTTTGCAGAAAAAGGATGATTCTTAAAATGAACGTGTAAAGATGGATGTAACATCATGTGGCTCCTTGACATAATATTGTCATTCACATTAAATTGTACAAGCGCCTCCAGTCTTCAGACCACTTGAAGCGCTGTAAGTAATTGTTTGAATGGCACACCGGTCAGAAAACCATCCGGTTTTTTGCCTCTCGCGCGGGTACGTTGGGTCCTGGGATTCAGAAGTCGGTTTGACCAATTTTTTGCAACCACCTAGCGCCAATCAGTTGCCCCTCCTGATATTGTCGTCAACACAGCAGAGGTGTTGTCCAACCGGAGTGGAAGCCCTCCGGGCAGTAAATAAGGAAGCTGCTTGTGGTGACGCACCCTGGAACACGAGAATATGTTGACAGACGTGAACCACTCTTCCTAGGAGACCGAAGGCAAGGCGTCTGCTGTGCTCTACATGTGCATTGGCAACACTGCAGGACTTAGACGTCATGTCGGTGACTGTACATCGTCCGAAGCCTCTCTTTCTTACTAGAATGTAGAAAGCAGGCCAAAAGACATTCCAAGCAGTGAGGACACTGCCTTCACTAGAATAGTTAATGTAGATATTAATGTGCCACCAGTTAGCTTGAGTGACATCACTTCTGCTACTGTGGAAGCTTCATCGGGATATTCGCTGCAGTTATCAGTGTCCCACCAGTCAGCTCGAGCCAGAGCAGCTCTGCGATTGTGGCAACTGGCCAGATAACTGGTCCTTTCAGTGAGAGGGAAGCGGGAGCACTCGCTTCACTAGGATCTTTTGCCTCAGATATCGGGGTCCCGCCAGTTAGCGCGAGCAGGAGCGCTTCTGCTACTGTGGACACAGGCCGAATAGCTGGTCCTTACAGTGAGAGGGGAGCGGGAGCACTCTCTTCACTACGATCTTGGGATGCAGATATAGATATCATGGTCCCACCGGTTAGCTTGAGCGGGAGCGCATCTGCTACTGTGGAAACAGACCAAATAGACGGTCCTTAGAGTGAGAGGGGAGCGGGAGCACTCTCATCACTAGGATCTTTTGCTGGAGATATCGACCTGCGACCTGTGCTAGCTGTAGCACTTGTTTGGGACTAGTATTAGGAAAAGCACTAAATATCTACCTAGGTTCGAAGGAGAGGTAGGTTTAAAACAAAGAAGTTGAACGAATGACCAGTTTATTGCTTCATTCGGTCATGCAACAATCACAATATAAAACAGTGTGAAATGAAAAAAAAGAAGAGTAGATGATCGGGAAATTGTATGCTTCTTGTGAAAGAACTCAGTCTTTCCAGTGTGTATATATAAACAAGTCCCAGGATATAATCCGTTTAGTCCGTAAATAGTGTGTGTGAAAGTTCCGAGTTCCGTTCTGGTCCGGGTATACTGTCTCTCTGAACTACCTTACTACCGTCTACCTGACGGCAGGACTGGAGTCTGACGTCTTCTCGATACACAAATCAGGTTCGGTCTGGATCATACGGTAGGGCCACACCGCATCCACGATCCGTGTTTAGCTCGCCATCTCAGCATTCAGATTCACAGGGTTCAGGTTCTTCTAGTGTGCATAAAAAAACAATCTACACAAAGTGCAGAATAATCAGTGTGCTTTCTAATTCTAGTTCTTACATGAGATCTCATTAATTTCTGTTCTATATGTATAACCATTACCCGTTTGCAAGCAGATTACATTGAGATGATAAAACAACATCACAGTAATACTCTTATAACATTACAACTTCACTTAATAATAATAATGTACAATTCAAAACGATACAGTATTCCACATCCCTAACCAAAGGGTTTATCTTTTTCCCTTAATACGTTATGTCAGCGGTTCCCAAACTCAAGAATGCCGTGGCCGAATTTGAAATCTGAAAATCTTTTGCGGCCCATCCAAACTCTTTAATCACAACTCCGATCAAAACATAATGATTAAATGACCTTAAGAATTTAACCAAAATCAAACATCCGCGAGCAAAAGTCAGTCTCGCCCGAGCAAAAGTTTGTCTCCGCGAGGTATTTGCTCGCTTGCGAAACGTGAACTTCGTTGCTCGTGAGGAAAATCTCTGCTCGCACTCGAATGAGTTTTCTACGCGCTCGCTGTTGTTCTTTTTGACAGTAAGGGGGCGGAGCCAGTCACCATGGTCTCTACACCTGATTGGTTACAAACCCTGTCTTTGGATTGGCTGGAGTGATGCATTTACAAAACTATAGAAGCCCATTTCCGCACTGAAGAAAGGGGATAGAAAGTCGAAATTATGAGATAAAACGTTGTCAAAACAACAACAACATCTTTATGTAACCGTAGTGGACCGTAGATGACAACCAGCTACAACCATCATTACCGGCACTTTAAGACCAATGCGTCCAGCTTGCAGACCGGCTGGTGATTTGCCGCCATAGCAGTCAAACGTTTGGCATCGGGGCGGGTGGAGGTGGAGACAGTACTTCCAGGGTCCGATCGATGCTGCGAGGTGCGTCCCGCCACCCCCCTCGCCATCCACGCCTTAAATCTTTGGCTGATTTTATAATAACTTATTTTCCCCGTTAAGATGGTTCAGCTACTGTAGAGAAAAGGGCACCATCTCTCGCTCTTTAATCTCATGAAGTGCTCGGCAAAAACGACAGCTTTGTTTCTCCGACGCGCCATGAAACAAGCTCCATATCTCACGTGCTTGAGCGCCCGCTCAGCATCTCGCCGTCGTAGACCGAGCTTTGGCATGTTTGGCAGAGCGCCTTGAGCGCCGTGTACAACCAGTATGGATCAACCGATTAACCAATTGATCCATATATAAGGCGCTCCGAATTATAAGGCACTGTCGTTTTTTGAGAAAATTAAAGCCTTTTAAGTGCGCCTTGGAGTGCGGAAAATGCGGTATATTTAGTTTAATACTACAAGAGTGCGCCCCGTTTGTTGAACAACGACAGGCGGACAAGAGCAGCCGTTTCGAGCGAGAGCCTTATTGTTTTATTAATCTGTTCGTTTAAATTGTTTGTGCTTCATCAATTAATGTTTCACATAACTAATGTCCCGCATCATAACTAATGTCCCGCATCATTAATATTTTTATATTAATTTCAAACTTTTAAAAATTGAAAATTAAAAACTTTATTTATTGTAAATGACCTCTCGCGGCCCACACTTTGGGAATCGCTGCGTTATGATAGCTCATCACTATATTATATCACCATACTTAACATGAGAATACCTTAAAGCAGGGGTCTCAAACTCAAATCAGCTGCGGGCCAGATGCAGCCCACTTCAACTGAACGCGGGCCAGACTAGCGTCCGAACGGCATGGTCGACAATAACACAACTTAACACTCACTTTCAAAAGCAGTCATTGAACCCCACCCTGGGGGATCGGTCTGAATGAGACTACAACACTAGTCCTCCTTTAACTCAGCGGGGGAGACCTAAGGTCATGTGACCGTGGAATTCCTTTATAGCCAAACGTGAAGTTACGTGAATCGAAGCTGCGTAGTAATGGACGGAGACGCTCGTCGGTGACGTCAGATGCTTCATGTGTTGTTAGTGTGAGTCGTAAAGGAAAACTTTATTAAACGAGCGATGCTAACGGTTAGTCACATGATCACCTGCGCGAAAGAGGGCAGGAAACTGAATTTCACCCTCCTGCTCTCTGCACCTCGGCCGACACACACGACCCGCCCCCCATGTCAGTCACATGCATGCCACGTTCACTGGACAAGCACACAGTAGGAAACCAGAACATCATAACATGTCCCACACAGCAGCTGACAGTGGGGTTACAGTATAAAACTTGCGGGCCGCACTAACATTACACTTTCATATTAAGGATGGGGCCACAAAATATCGTCCCGAGGGCCGCAATTGGCCCGCGGGCCGCGAGTTTGAGACCCCTGCCTTAAAGTATAACTTGAACTTAATTTTAGATATGCTTAGGCTATTTAGACTCTATGCACCTGCAATGCACTTGCATAGCAAACCATTGCCATCTGCTACTTAACATAAGCTGCATCGCTGAACTGTAAATAACGCACCCTATAACATTCCAAATTGCAACGCAAAGACATCAGCGGTTAGGCTCGATGTTACCTCCACGATACAGTGAGCACCAGTGTGGGGGTTTAACATTTACTCTTTCCATCTATAAAACTAAACACGGTGTTAACTATGGTAACAGGCTGCCGGCAACACTGACAACCACTCCGTTACTACTCCGATTGGTTCCAAAGAGATAACGTTTCAAATAATAACCTAAAAACAGTATTAATTCTGTCCCAGGTTCGCTAGCATGATGCTAGTAATGCTAACAGTGTCTAGCTAACTGTGTTCACACACCGGAGTTTCCAGTACGTAATTATTCAATGGTATTATGTCACTCTCAACTGGCTGTCTGGATGTCTAGTTGGAAAACAGTCTTATTAATATAATTGAATGTAAGCTATGATAAAAATTTTAATGTTTTATATTATTTCGTACCGAAATCCGGGAGCTCTTTCCTTCATGTCTCCTGGAAGGATAAAAAAAAGGGATTCCTCGCTCGTGGGTAGCTCCCTTGAGCGGAACACAAGCGCGCCCCCCAGAGGCAATAACTGCCACTACTACTGGTATTAGTAGCCCTAACTTCATGAGGGTTACATAGCCATAACAAACAACTTTAAACGTGCCAGTTAGTCTGGGCAGGAGCAACCTGCTAGCTGTGATAGTTGCAAATATTTACAGAACAAGTGTACTGAATGCTGCTGTTCACCGAGTCAACCGGTACCGCATCAGCTAGCCTGGGCGGGACCGCCCTGCTAACTGTGAAGCTGTAACGTCAATAGAAACAATTTTACACAGTGCTACTGTTGGCCTAGTTAGTTAACCAGCACCACATCAGTATTGTTAGTCTCGGCGGGAACACCCTGCTAACTGTGACAGCCGTAATGTTTCTAAAACAAATGTACAACGTGTTACTGTTGACCTACTACTACCACATCAGTTAGTCTGGGCGGGACCACCCTGCTAACTGTCAATAAAAACAATTGTACACAGTGCTATGCACTGTGTACAACTGCAATGATGGATAGCAGAAACGATATTTGTCTTTACGGAAACAAGTAGTAAATTAGCGAGTAAAGCGTGGGGAAAATTTGCTTTTGATGTATTTTTATTAACATGAATTACTTCACTATTGCTGTCACTAGTTTGATTTTGAACCCTACTATTGCAGTTAGGGTTGCCACCTTTAGTACAGAAGAATAAAGGACGAATTGAATCAAATAATCATGGCAAAGACTGGCACCGCCACCCTGCAAGGTCTACAAGCCCGGCAAAGTATCGCAGACAAGGTGAATCCGCAAGTGTTGGGAAAATGTAAGTGTCTCATCACTAATCAATCAGATTACATTTCTTTAAATGTGACTGCTTGCAGGAGGCTTCATGGAATGCATCATCATCGAATCAGAATAATTATCTTAACTCTTTCAGAATATGTAGATGAAAACAAGCCCAAAGAATCTAATTGATACGAATGGATAGGATATCCATTCAGGGTCTCCAAAAAGGCAGAATACTCTGAGCTACTGTTTGTTGCATATGCACAGACAACAGGCGTAGGGAGGTGACCCTTTTGTCCACCGGGGTAAGCTCCAATGTAGCAGCACTCAGCCGGGGACTTATGAGTATCCCCACACCCGCCTGGCGCCTCACACCATGGGCCACTCCGGAGTAGAATAGAGTCCATCCCCTATCCAGGAGTGTGGTTCCAGAGCCGAGGCTGTGCGTAGAGGTAAGCACCCCCAGATCCAACTGATAACGCTCCACCTCCCGCACAAGCTCCGGCTCCTTTCCCCCCAGAGAGGTTACGTTCCACGTCCCCAGAGCCAGCATCTGCCGCCCAGGTCTGTTCCGTCTAGACCCCCCACTGTCACTGCCACCCCATTGGTTTCCTCCACAGGTGGTGAGCCCATGGGGAGTAGAGTCTTGGACTGCCGGGTCACTCCTTCGGGCTGTGCTCTGCGGTAAACCCGGCCACCAGAGGCTCCAAATGGGGGCCCCGGGCTTCCTCCGGGCCGAGTAACTCCTTCCCTCTTCCGTTTTTTCATAGGGTGTTTTTGAAGCATTCTTAGTCTGGCCCCTCGTCTGAGACCACTTTGCCAAGGGTAACCCTACCAGGAGCACAAGGCTCCCGACAACACAGCCCTCAGGGTCATAGGGACACACAAACCTCTCCACCACGATAAGGTGACGGTTCCCAGAGAGGTATATAGTCCTGCATGGGGCTCCAGTAGGGGACTCCATAGTCCTACTGGGAGACTTCAATGCGCACGTGGGCGACGATGGAGATAACTGGAGAGGCGTGATTGGGAGGAATGGCCTCCCTGATCTGAACCTGAGCAGGTGTTTGTTAATGGACTTCTGTGCCAGTCACGGATTGTCCATAACAAACACCATGTTCGAACATAAGGATGTTCATAAGTGTACGTGGTACCAGAGAACCCTAGGCCAAAGATCAATGATCAATTTTGTAATCGTATTGTCTGATCTGAGGCCGCATGTTCTGTACACTCGGGTAAAGAGAGGGGCAGAGCTGTCAACTGATCACCATCTGGTTATGAGCTGGGTCAGAGGATGGGGGAAGACTCGGGACAGACCCGGTAAACCCAAGCGTGTAGTGAGGGTGAACTGGGAACGTCTGGAGGAGGCCCCGCTTCAAAAGATTTTCAACTCACACCTCCGGCGGAGCTTCTCTCACATTCCTGTGGAGGTAGGGGACATTGAACCAGAGTGGTGTATGCTCAAAACCTCCATTGCTGAAGCCGCGGCAGTGAGTTGTGGCCTCAAGGTGCATCAAGGGGCGGTAACCCTCTAACCCCGTGGTGGACACCGGTGGTCAGGGAAGCCTTTCGACTGAAGGAGGCCTTCCGGGTTATGATATCCGGTGGGACTCCGGAGGCAGTTGCAGCGTACCGACAGGCTCGAAGGGCAGCAGCCTGGAGGCAAAGCAGCGAGTATGGGAGGAGTTTGGGGTAACTATGGAGAAGGACTTTCGGTCGGCACTAAAGTGCTTCTGGAAGACCATCCGGCACCTCAGGAGGGGGAAACGGGGGAAACGGGGAACCATCCAAGCTGTTTCGATTCCAGGCTGCCCCTTGTTCCATGTCGAAGTGTCCCTGAGCACGACACCTAACCCCTAATTGCTCCCCGAGCAAAAATGTGAAAAAGCCATGGGTTTAAAGTGTAATGTAAGTCGCTTTGGATAAAAGCGTCTGCTAAATGACATGTAATGTAATGTAATGTGTACAGTAAGGATGAGACCCTGTTGACCGCAACTGAGGAGGTTATCGGGCAGTGGAAGGAACACTTTGAGGAACTCCTGAATCCAACTACTACGCCCTCTTTGGTAGAGGCGGAGCTGGAGGCGGAGGAGGGATCATCCTCAATTGGCCTGGTGGAGGTCACTGAGGTAGTCAAACAACTCCGCAGTGGCAAAGCCCCGGGGATTGATGAGATCCGTCTGAGAAATGCTAAGATGCTGATGCAGAGATGCTAAAAGCAATGGGTGTTGGGGGGTTGTCTTGGATGACACGCCTCTTCAACATTGCGTGGAAGTCTGGGACAGTGCCAAAATCAGGAATCAGGAAACATTTATTAGCCAAAATATGTCAAACATACAAGGAATTTGTCTTGGCGATTAGTGCGCGACAGTAGACAGACAAGACAACAGTGCACAAGTAATAAAATAAAGTGGAATGAAATGCTAATGCAATGGGTTAGTAGAATAAGGCTAAGGCTATGGGTTAGTATAAAACAAGAGAATAAAGTTTACAAAATTTAAATATTAAAAAGTAAAAAAGAAAAATATTAAGCATAAAGTGCACTAACAAACAAGTAACAGACAAGAGACAAAGTGACAAGTGACAAAGTGATGAATTGCAGTTAAAGTGGCATGTGCGGTATGAGGGGGAGTGACCGGTGGAGTGTTATAGTCAGGCAGTGGGGGACCGGGCTCTATTGATGAGCCCGACTGCCGACGGGAAGAAACTGTTCGTGTGGCGGGAGGTCGTAGTCCTGATGGACCTCAGCCTCCTGCCAGATGGAAGGGGCACAAACAGTTTTTGTCCGGGGTGGGAGGGGTCGGCCGCGATCTTTTTAGCTCGCTTCAGAGACCTGGAAGCGAACAAGTCCTGCAGGGACGGCAGATTGCAGCCGATCACCCTCTCTGCAGAGCGGATGACCCGCTGCAGCCTGCCCTTGTCCTTGGCTGTGGCTGCAGCGTACCAGACGGTGATGGAGGAGCAGAGGATGGACTCAATGATGGCCGTGTAGAAGTGGACCATCATCGTCTTTGGCAGGTTGAGTTTCTTCAGCTGCCTCAGGAAGAACTACCTCTGCAAGAGTGGCAGACTGGGGTGGTGGTAGCCCTCTTCAAAGGGGGACCAGAGAGTGTGTGCCAATTGGGTACAATCTACTCCAAGGTGCTGGAAAGGAGGGTTCGGCCGATAGTCGAACCAAGGATTGAAGAGGAGCAATGCGGTTTTTGTCCTGGTCGTGGAACAACGGACCAGCTCTTCACTCTTTCCAGGATTATAGAGGGGGCTTGGGAGTATGCTCATCCAGTCTACATGTGTTTTGTGGACTTGGAGAAGGCGTATGACCGGGTCCCCCGAGAGAAACTGTGGGAGGTGCTGCGGGAGTACGGGGTGAGGGGGTCCTTGCTTGGGGCCATCCAATCCTTGTACGCCCAAAGCGAGAGCTGTGTTTGGGTGCTCGGCAGTAAGTCGAAGGAGTTTCCGGTGGGGGTTGGCCTTCGCCAGGGCTGTCGCTCCTTCATCAATGACGAAGAGAGCTGCTTTTTTCCAGGGGAGTGGCAAACTAATCCAGCTGGCTCAAATGAACCTGTGCCGGAGCAGGTTCAAGTTTTTTGATGTGTTGCTATGGTGATTTAGCCAAACATGCTTCGGGGAACCGAAAAGCCTGATGTATGTCATCAACTTATCCTGAAAAGTCCTTGTCCCTGTCCCTGTGAGAAAGCCTAACAGTAGCGGATATAAGCGTTGGTTTGTTGCTAAGTTGATGGAGTCCTTAACATTTTAAAGAAAAAATGTAGCATATATCTTATGCTCGCCAGCCTGTTCATTTTTGTTTTTATTTTAGCCTTTTAAATTCAAATTTATCTAGGTATATTGTCATTTGCTAGCAATTATCTTTGTTACAGTACATGTATACAGTACATGTGTCAATATGTCAAACAATATGTTCTGCACATGTCAGGAAATCTAAAACAATCACCGCTGACAAAAGCAGTGGAGGTACTCAGCATCGGTAGAAAAATCTACATGAGAACGACCAGTGGAGGCCCCTACGCCTCACACTGCTCTTTACCCCTCCCTGTTGGCTGACAGAGGACTCCACCTGAATGACATTTACAAATTACCCAGCCCAGAGTGCTCAGTCCCCTGACCTGTGAGCCTCTGCTCAGCACCCGGAGAGACTCGCCAGCGTTTTGTCATATAATTACTGAAAATCCCCTGAAAGTGGCCCACTCCACACATCCTCCACCACAACCATCATCCCACACACACACACACACACACACACACACACACACACACACACACACACATCCCTTGGATGTGTGTGTGTGTGTGCGACATGCGCATGTCGGTGCAGAAGAACAAACTTGCAGTGCTGAATTTAAATGTCTGCTATCTACAACTTTATGCATTTACGCAGATGAAGAAAATAGAAATCAGATGTAAGACAGTGGTTTATTAGTAATGATTGTACTGTATGGGAAAATTGGGAATATATTTAAAAACAAAACAATTCGGAATAAAAAATAAATAAAATGAGCTTAATGCATGCTGGAAAAAGTTACAAAACATTTGATTTGATTCACAGGACAATATTTTTGACCACGGATGTTTCCCATTCAAAAAATTCAGGAGAAATGACAGGAAGAATATTGTGCAGGATTCTCACAAATTCAGGTCATTGAAAATGTGCTTGCTGTAACAGACTGCCCGAACCTGTACCAGATGAACCACCCTCTTAACCAATGTGAGTTGGCTCCAGTCCACTGTGAAGAACTACGATGGTTGGATGGTTTAAAGGGATTATACCATACAACACTGTGTTCTTGTAGTCCTAACCTTGTTACTCAGAATTAGTCAAATTCACAGAGAGACGGTTCCCAACACCTTTATTGGCTCATGTCTCTGTTGTTGAATTCCAGCATTGCATCACAACGTAGATTTGCTTAAATTATTAGAAACAACACTTCGGTCAAAATAAACAAGTTACCTAAATTCATCTAGCTGTGTTTTCTTTGTGGAAATTGATTGAGTGAAACATTTGACAGGACTAAAAACAAATTTCTGATGAAAGCTGAATGATTCTACTGTATAATGGCTCTGTGAGATGAAGACTGTCCAGCATAAAGAACCAGCTGAACTTTTGTCTGCATTTACTGGAGGTTATAAAGACTGGTGTTTGTATGAAAAGAAAAGTAACTTTGGAGCCGTATCTGGATTTATACAAGAAAATGGGCCTTACAGTGCATCCAGAAAGTATTCACAGCGCTTCACTTTTTGCACATTTTGTTATGTTACAGCCTTATTCCAAAATGGATTACATTCATTATTTTTGTCAACATCCTACACACAACAACCCATAATGACAGTGAAAACTGTTTTTCACAAATCTGTTAAAAATAAAGAATGAAAATGTAACATGTACATAAGTATTCACAGCCTTTGCTCAATACTTTGTTGAAGCACCTTTGGCAGCAATTACAACCTCAAGTCTTGGGTAGCGTGGCACACCTATTTCTGGGCAGTTTCTCCCATTCTTCTTTGCAGAACCTCTAAAGTTCCATCACGTTGGATGGGGAGCGTCGGTGCACAGCCAATTTCAGATCCAGAGATGTTCAATTGGGTTCAAGTCAGGGCTCTGGCTGGGCCACTCAAGGACATTCACAGAGTTGTCCCGAAGCCACTCCTTTGTTATCTTGGCTGTGTGCTTCGGCTCGTTGTCCTGTTGGAAGATGAACCATCGCCCCAGAAGTCCAGAGCGCTTTGGAGCATGTTTTCATCGGGGATGTCTCTGTACATTGCTGCATTCAACTTTCCCTCAATCCTGACTAGTCTCCCAGTTCCTCCCGCTGAAATACATCCCCACAGCATGATGCTGCCACCACCATGCTTCACTGTAGGGATGGTATTGGCAAGGTGATGAGCAGTGCCTGGTTTCCTCCAGACATGACACTTGGCATTCAGGCCAAAGAGTTCAATCTTTGTTTCATCAGACCAGAGAATTTGGTTTCTCATGGTCTGAGAGTCCTACAGGTGCTTTTTACTGAGAATTGGCTTCTGTCTGGCCACTCTACCAAACAGGCCTGATTTGTGGAGTGCTGCAGAGATGGTTGTCCTTGTGGAAGGTTCTCCTCTCTTCATAGAAGAACGCCTGTCAGAGTGACCATCGGGTTCCTGGTCACCTCCCTGACTAAGGCCCTTCTCCCCCGATCGCTCAGTCTGGCTGGGCGGCCAACTCTAGGAAGAGTCCTGGGTCCAAACTTCTTCCATTTACGCATGATTGAGGCCACTGTGCTCATTGGGACTTTCAATGCTGCAGAAATGTACCCTTCGCCAAATCTGTGCCTCGATACAATTCTGTCTCGGCGGTCTACAGATAATTCCTTGGACTTCATGGCTTGGTTTATGCTCTGATATGCACTGTCAACTGTGATACCTTATATAGACAGGTGTGTGCCTTTCTCAATCATGTCCAATCAACTGAATTTAGCACAGGTGGACTCCAATCAAGTTGTCGAAACATCTCAAGGATGATCAGTGGAAACAGGAGGCACCTGAGCTAAATTTTGAGTGTCATGGCAAAGGCTGTGAATACTTATGTTTATGTTATGTTTTCGTTCTTCATTCTTCAACAGATTTGCAAAAATTTGCAAAAAACAGTTTTCACTTTGTCATTATGGGTTGTTGTGTGTAGAATGTTGAGTAAAATAATGAATTTAATCCATTTTCGAATAAGGCTGTAACATAACAAAATGTGGAAAAAGTGAAGCGATGTGAATACTTTCCGGATGCACTGTAAGGCCCATTTTCTTGTATAAATCCAGATACTGCTCCAAAGTCACTTTTCTTTTCATACAAACTCCGAATGCACTGTATATACTTATTTTCTACTTGTCAGTAATAGTTGTGACTGAATGAATATAATCATGGTTATTACGAACAAATCCGCTTTATAAACAAATCACAGTATTTGTGAAGTCCCTCTCCCTTGCTGCTCAGGAGCATATATCTGTGATGTTTTCTTGTTGCTAGTTCTTTCTGTCCGTCCCATGATTGCCCGCGAGTAAGAAAATGAAAAGGATGATCTAATTGAACAACTTTAAAGCACTTGCACCATTTCATGTATAGTTCCTTGGAACGTCCCTCATTCTGCCTTCGTTACCCAGCCAAGCGTCTCCGTGCTGAAGGTCAGCCGTCTGCCTCCGACAACATGCACAAAATGTAAAATCAAACTCATTGACATCCTCTCCTCCCCTCCATCCCTGGGCAAGGCATACATCTTTTTTCTTATCTTGATTCCAGGCCTAAGTGCTAATACATCGACAGACAGCTGGGTTTTTCAGAATTGGATTATATTGGAGTTTTATTATTTTTTTTATATACTTTTCTTTTGTCTGGTTTGTCAAAAAACTGTATGTTGCAATTCACCCTTTACAACATTGGGTTTGTCCAGACATACAAAATAAAAATGGTTCAGCACAGGTGAATTCACCAATATAGAATTAGTATTATAGTATTATACTATATATTAGTATATAGTATTAGTATTTTATTTCTGTTGTCAAAGTTTAATAAAATCTTTATATCAAAAAGGATATTCATTCAACATGCGGCTTTCCATGACGTTGTGGGTAGGGCACATAGAGTACAATAAAAACAATCAATGAAAAATAGACATCCCTTCAACTCCCTCTTCACTATATCTTATCAAAAAATGATTTGACAATAACCTTTTTTGTTGTCAGTTTCACTGAACAGATGTGACAAAACATAGTAAATGACAGAAAACAAGAAGAAAAAGAAAAAAATGTAGGAAAAAGTGTAGGAAATCCAAACCTAAACCCCATACAGACATGCAGGTTCAGAGTGGTGGAAACCCTGTTGTAAAGGGGAAAGACTCAATACAGGAAGCATATTATGGCAATGTAATACAAAAAAGGTGACTGAGGCCAGTAGCTGGAATGAGACTGAAAATCAAAACTTTGCAATTCATAAATATGTCAGCTACCCAAATGTATGATGCCCGTCAGCCACAGCCAGGATCATTTGTTGCACCAAAGTAGACACACTCACAAGTTACATAGCAGCTTTAATTCCACATAATTTCATGTTGAGCCACTGTAGTTGCCAATGTCCCCTTTCCTTCCTCAGGGTCCATTCAAGTGAATTTCATATGCCTTCATGTTACCGTCCTTGTTCCCTAGTTAAGACAAGGTTGGTGCGGGAGTCAGGTGCATCTGCAGCACTATGGAGCCAAATCCAGGTCAAACGTTTTGTTCATTTGAAAAACAAATGTGAACCCGAAAAGTTAACGTTTTGTTGTTGAACATTGAAAAATACAACAATGTATTCAAAATAAAAATAAGTGGACAAAAAATATTTTCGGGATGAATATAGTTTTGACTCAGCTCCATATTCTTTTTGAATACTTTTTTTTTTTTCAATCTTCACTTATACATATATTTTTTGATATTCACTCCATTATATTTTTCGGCTGCAGATTTTATATTTTCAGATTCAAAACTTATATTTTCACTTTCAGATCTTTTTTTCACGGATCTTTTTTTTCCCACATTGACTATTGACCCTGATGTGGCATAGGGGGCGGGGCATCAACTGGAAGGGGCGTGTCATCGTGAGTGACAGCTTCCTCAACCGCATTGCCTTGAGGAGACGTAGGCACGCAAGACTTAATTAAGAACCCTTTCTCTTCACTACATTTAAGATTGGATGTAAAACCATTGACGCCAGAGACAAAGTTCTGTTTAGCGAGCTGTTTTGGATCCTACTTGACATAAATCGCAGAAGAAGACCAGTTAACTATCTCAGAATGAACCATTAATCAACCACACGTGAATCTCTGTTTCCCACTTCCACAAACAACTGTGAATTCAGCGCAGCATCCGTGCGATGGACTCTGAGTTCGGTAGGGTTGAAAAGATATTCACAGATTTGGACTTGGTTTAATAGCTGGTCAGCGAAACATTATTGAAACACAAACGACACCTCTCTGTAACCATGGTGATGTCGCTTTGCAGACGGCCCCGGCTGCACATTAAGATCAATGTGGTTCGTCCAGCTCGCAGACCAGTCCGTTTTCGTAAAATTATGCTTAGAAGGTTGTAGCTGGTTGTCTACATCACTGCGGTTACAGAGACGCTTTGCTGACGAGCTGTTGAACCCGTGTTTTGTCGATTTTTGCTGCTTTGTCGAGAATTGCTACGGCCGCATAAATCGATGGCTCTGTCTATCGATTCATGCTACCCTATCAAAAAATGCTACATTAATCTACATGTTATTACTACCTGAAAAACCAATTGGGCAGTATGTTTGAGACCACACTTTGAGCCTCTGCCCCTCTAAAATTATGTACATGTCCCTGCGACACAGTAAGCTACATGCAACTATTCCAAATTTAACTTCAAGAGCTACCCCAGTGTGGTTTAAGCTATATGCTATTTATCTTAAATAAGCCAAAAGCGCGATGAAAGGTTTTTTTTGTGGATGTTACTCAACGTGTTTCTGCAAATGGAAAACGGACTACGGATAACACGACACAGTAGACGGAGGCAAGGATACACAGTCCATGCAATTATTTAATATTTAATTTCAAGAGAACAGTCCTTATACAATCTACATGCTCAATGTACTTTTTAACTTGGCCAAAAGAGGAAATAAATCGGGATTTTGAGGATGTTACTCACAGTTAACACGTCGTTCACCGACAGGGTTGCAAAATATTATGGGCGTTTCAAGAAAACTGCTTCGACTCGGCGCATGCACAATACCACAAAGTAGCAGTTCTCGACAAGTAGCAGAAAATGATAGAACACCGGGTCCGAATCTTTCCTCAGCCTTATTTGTTAAGCTGTCACTCATGATGACACGCCCCTCCCAGTTGATGATCCGCCCTCTACGCCACATCAGGGTCAAAAGTCTGAATCTGAAAAAAAAGATCGGAACACGAAAAAAAAATCTGAAAAAGTGAAGTTTTGAATCTGAAAATATAAAATGTGCAACCGAAAAATATAATAAAGTGAATATCAAAAAATATATATAGGTGAAGATTGAAAAAAAATATAGAGCTGTCAAAACTATATTCATCCCGAAAATATTTTCCGTCCACTTATTTTTATTTTGAATACATTGTTGTATTTTGTTCAACAACAAAACGTTAACTTTCAGGTTTCTCTTCACTTCACAGAGACAAGGCTCTCATGAACTCTCGGTTATCTGGGGTTTGTTTCATTTCACAATACTTTTTGAATGTGTTTTCTTTTCCTTTTTTAATGCTTAGATTTAAGTAAGTCTTTGATCTTTTTTATGTTTACCCTCTCCTCGCTCCTAAAGATGATTTACATGAAAGCACCACAGCGGACTAACTTCATTATTTGTTTTACATCAAAAGTTTCATTAATTATTCCATAAGCTGAAAGGCGGGGGCGACTGGGAGAATGAGACAGAAATACAGTGCACGCAAAAGAAGATTTTGAAGAGCAGTATGAGTTCAAAGCCTTCTTTCTGAAGGAGGTAGGATGTGAGATACAAGGGGAGAAATCAGTTTAATTGATATGTTCATGTAATTCATTTCTGTACTTTACCTTTTGAATGTGCTTTTTGTCTTTGTCTGAGACTATACTGATCAGTGGCGGGTGGTGGATTTTTTTTTGTTGGTAGGGCCAGCCAATTAATTTCAGCAAACATCCCAGTATGATTCAATGAAAAAAAAGTATCAAACACGCTTTATTACTTTGCAGTTAAATATTTCTAAAATGTACAATATAAATATCATGAATATCATATAATACATATATTTAAAGGATAAATATATTAATATGAAATCTAATAGAACATGTATGTGTAGGTCAAGATGCCCTTAGGAACCTAGTTGGTTGGGGAAATCAGTGTGTTGAGGAAAGACCAACTCAAAATCCCCACAAAACATCACACAATCAATTATTTTGGATATAATGTGCCTGTTTTCATCCACCTACACGTGTGTTTCCTCACCGCCAGGTCAGGTTGATCTGGGCCCAGTTTTATAACCTCCACGTTCTCCCATAAACAGGTCTTGGAGGAGAGAATGTACCGTGTTCGGGTTGGGTCTTCTTAAAGGATACTGCTCATGCTCGCCTTGTCATGTTGTTAAAACAGCGCTTCGCGAGTCTAACCCTAGGCTGAATCGGTTTTAGGACGCTGAAATTATGTCACTTATTTATCTTCGCTAACCTGCTTTTTAGACCTGCCAATTTTGGGCCTGGCACCAGCCCAGCCGAGACAGAACTCCCCTCCCCCCATTTATTCATATATTTAGAACACACAGTCTTTTTAAACATTTTCATTCATTTGTTCACTTTATTTTTTCAAGCTTTTTTCCATTTTATTTTTCCCTAGCTGATTGCAAAAGGTGCAAGTGGAATGCTTCTCTTTTGAATTTCCATGCTATCAACACCTATAATCCACAGCATTCGCGCACTTTGTCTCCACCTCTCCATCCTTTGTTCCGTCATGGGACTGACCATGCCTCTCTTATCCTATGTTCCTCCACTCTCACCCTTGCTTCTTAGTCAGTCTATTACATGGCAACTCATGTTCCTACACATGTTCCTTGGCTTTCTTCATTTCAAGGTATTTCACACTGGCTTACGCTGGTTATAATGACTTGACGCTTACAGACATGAAGCTGCCTCATATTAAGCAGGTCCGTGAAATAATATCTGCTATATATGATTTACTCTCTTTTTGCTTCTGTATGGCTTATTGTTCACCCAGCATGTTTAAACTATGGTGTTGCATGCTCTTATCCAGTACTAGTGGATGAAGGAAAGGATCCTCTGCTGGTGAAGTTGGAAGAGAAGCTAAAGTCCTATGTAGCATGAGAGCTAATGGGATCAAAACTTATCATACACAAGGCTGAAAAGAGAAAAAAATATCCAAATTGCAAAAATACGTAGAAGATAAATATTCTAGCTAAAATATAAATATTATAGATGGCTTACTAGCATGACTGGTAGCACCACAAAACCAAGTATGCTAACAGGGATCTAGCTAGGAGTCCCCTCCTCCCTCATCTCCACAGTCCCCTATCCCAGCTCTACCACTTGCCTGCGGCCCTGCGTATGGATGGAAAGTGACACCGTGATTGTGTGTGGGGCAAGGCAATGCTTAGATGGGGGTGTCACTTCTGCCTAGCTTGATTGCCACATTCAGCGGGCACAGCGGCAAGAAGTTAAATTGAGGGAGAAAAGGTCAGGAGCCATTGGTCATCTGCTCTCCCTCTCTCTCCCCGAAATTACTTGGCCTACAGGAGGAAAATGAAAACAGACAGGGCCTGACCCGGATACTGAGAGATGATCCAGGGAGCCGGCAAACCACAGGGAGAAGAATGTGCCTTTCTCTACCCACTATACCGTACATTGCGAGCATTTAAACGTCCAAGTCTTTATATCATGGATCAGCCAAAGTCACTGCGAAAGCGAAATTTCAGCAATAACTAAGTTGATATGTTATTTCGGCATCAGTGGTGTGGAAATGTATGTATTGACCAGTGCGTAGTCCATGGGTGGTTTCTGTACATACCGGCAAATAATAATTAGGCGCACTTTACACATCCCTCCCCTCTCTTTATGGGAAATTTTCGAATTGACCCTCCCGTGAATGTATATGCATGACAAAAAAAGCGCAATTTGCCTTTTGTTTGTACAGACCTCGCCATGCTTGCACATTGCGGAACAAATACACCTGAAGTGGGCGCAAAAGCAAGTACATGAGGCCCAATGTGTCATACAAACTTTACCCAACTCTAACTCTTCTCTACCCAGAAGAATAACTCAACAGAGTTGCATTTAACCATAGGGACTCAATGAAGAGTTAGAAGAGTTGCTGATCACAATTTGACTGAAAAGCTGATTTAGAGATCATAGAGATTGTCATTAATCCACTAGAAAATGCATTTCCTGCATTGACTCAGTAAAAGATTAAAAGAGGTTTTAAATTGTTTGTAGTAATATTAGTATTATTATAGTTGTATAGTTATAGTTGTAATTGTGGTATTAGTAGTACTAGCTGTAGAAGTAGGTTTAGTATCAATAGCAGTAGAAACAGCTGTAATACTAATACTATTAGCCGTAGTAGTATTTGGAATAACATTAGTAGTAGTTGTAGTATTAATAGCAGTAGAAATACTAGTAGTATGGTAGTAGAAGTATCAGTTGTAGTACTACTAGAAGTACTAGTAATATTCTTAGTGGTTGTAGTAGTATTTGAAAGAGCAATACGTATTTCAATGAAACCGCTTCATTCTGATCTTCATGGTTAAGGTACAGATAATCATTGATTGATCAATGTTTGTTATTCAAACTAAGAAGTTTTTAATCAATAGGCCTCATCACAAACATTACAGTAAAAATTCCCTCCATGGGGCTTTTATTTTGAAATTGTTGGATTGGGTGGGGTGGGGGGGTGTAGATAGAGGGAGGAAGGGTGAGAGGTGAGGAAGGGAGGGGTGGTGAGGGAGAGAGAGGAGAAATAGACAGACAGACTGACTGAGTGAGTGATTAACAGTGAGAAGAGGTCAGGGTGGAGGAGGGGTTAGTGTCTTCATCATGTTGGTCTGTTGACAGAAAGCATAGCTGTGTCATGTGACTCCACTAATCAGGTAATAGGAGCAGCTGCGAGTCACAGACAGAGATACTGCAGCGTGTGTGTGAGTAACCACGGCAACGGCGCACCTGGGTTCATTAACGAGCTACTGAAATGCCAGAGACAGGACAGTGAGTTACACAGAATCCACACCTCAAACAAGTGTCCACTAGCGCAAAACTAAAACAGCTATCTAAAAAAATAAGACGTTTGTGCGAGACCCAAGACTCTACCGAACGCATGATGTGATTTTTATGTCTGTCCGGTAATAAATACGGCTCCTATCGCAGTTTACAAAATGTGTACCTTCTGGATTTTTTGAGAAATATGTCGCCAGATTTGTATTGGAGCCTATGGGGCTTTTAGCAGAGGTTGTGTGACTGTTGGTCTCCGTAGGCCAAAACTAAAGAACTCTGGGATTCCATAGCCACATGACTACAAGCAGCACAACCGTGCCATCACGTTAAGCTAAAAATGAAGCCTCAAAAGTGTATACGTTGGCTCTGAGGACCGAAGTTCCATATTTTTTTAACCAGATTCTGACGCTGCCCCACACTCTAGCATCTCCAGGTCTCACTCTAAGAAACGCAACGGCGCAAAGAACTAGTGAAACATAATCAGTGATTATGAAGAAAGTAGAATAGATATCAACAAGCAGTTTTTTCATAAAATAGTTGTGACTTGTGTCAACATTTGAAAGTTGGTGTCTGTAGCTGAAAGATTGGCGAAGCTGAAAAATCTGAAAGTTGAATAAATTTAAGAGGATTTGGGAAAAAAACTCCATTTGAAAACCTTGTTAAAATATTAATGATTATTGATTTATATAAATTCAAGCGTAAGAGCTAGAAAGCTGAAAAGTCATAGTCCCCCTCTCCTGAATGAGCTGAACATTTTAATATTTGAACGGTTTTAATAGCTAAAACTAGCATATTGGTCTGTTGACAGAAAGCATAGCTGCGTCATGTGACTCCACTAATCAGGTCATAGGAGCAGCTGTGAGTCACAGACAGAGATCCTGCAGCATGTGAGTGCGAGTAACCACGGCAACGACGCACCTGTGCTCATTAACGAGCTGCTGCAAAGGGCAGACACAGGACAGCGAGTTACACAGAATCCACACCTCAAATAAATGACAACCAGTGCAAAACTATAACAGCTATCTAAAAAATACAGCGTTTTTACTAGACCCAAGACTCTACCGAACGCATAGATGTGTTTTTTATGTCTGTCCGGTAATAAATACGGCTCCTACCGCAGTTGACAAAACGTGTACCTTCTGGATTTTTTGAGAAATATGTCGGCAGATTTGTATTGGAGCCTGTCACGGTGTGGTTCACTTCCTGTCTTATTTTGTAGTTTTCTGCCACTCGTGTCCCCGGGTAACTTCACTTCCTGCCTTGTCTCGTCATCCCCTGTGTTCGTCTAATAGTTTCCACCTGTGTCCAATCACCTGCACCTCCCTTGTGTATTTAAGCAGTGTGTCTCCTGTGTCACTTGTCGCGTCATTGTCTTTCGCCACGCATGTCTTTCGTCTTGGATCGTCGTAGTCTCTTGCCTGTGTGCGTTTGCCCCCAGTTCCGGTGTTTTTTTGATCCTTGTGACTATTAAAGTCTTTTGTTTGCCGCAAGTCTGCGTTTGAGTCCTGCCTTCCAACCTCACACCCTGACAGAATGACGCGACCAAAGAAGGGCTCAGCAGACCCGCTGCCAGACTACGGTCCGGACTACCTGGACGTAAGGAGTCCCTTCTGGCAGCGGAAAACAAACTGTGTTTTTGGTCCCAGGAGCTATCAGCTCGCCTGCCTCGAGCTCCGGGACCTCCTTAACCCTAGGAGGAGCAAGCGGAAGAAGCGATCTCCCGTTCCCGCTGGGCCGCCGCAGCGATCTCCCGTTCCCGCTGGGCCGCCGCAGCGATCTCCCGTTCCCGCTGGGCCGCCGCAGCGATCTCCCGTTCCCGCTGGGCCGCCGCAGCGATCTCCCGTTCCCGCTGGGCCGCCGCAGCGATCTCCCGTTCCCGCTGGGCCGCCGCAGCGATCTCCCGTTCCCGCTGAGCCGCCGCAGCGTTCTCCCGTTGCCGCTGAGCCGCCGCAGCGTTCTCCCGTTGCCGCTGAGCCGCCGCAGCGTTCTCCCGTTGCCGCTGAGCCGCCGCAGCGTTCTCCCGTTCCCGCTGAGCCGCCGCAGCGTTCTCCCGTTCCCGCTGGGCCGCCGCAGCGTTCTCCCGTTCCCGCTGGGCCGGCCCGACTCTCAGCCGTGCCCCCGACCCCCGAGCCAGCGCCACGTTCCATGCCCCCGACCCGACCAGTTCCGGCGCCACGCTCCATGCCCCTGACCCGACCAGTTCCGGCGCCACGCTCCATGCCCCTGACCCGACCAGTTCCGGCGCCACGCTCCATGCCCCTGACCCGACCAGTTCCGGCGCCACGCTCCATGCCCCCGACCCGACCAGTTCCGGCGCCACGCTCCATGCCCCCGACCCGACCAGTTCCGGCGCCACGCTCCATGCCCCCGACCCGACCAGTTCCGGCGCCACGCTCCATGCCCCCGACCCGACCAGTTCCGGCGCCACGCTCCATGCCCCCGACCCGACCAGTTCCGGCGCCACGCTCCATGCCCCCGACCCGACCAGTACCGGCCCCACGCTCCATGCCCCCGACCCGACCAGTACCGGCCCCACGCTCCATGCCCCCGACTCGGCCAGTCCCCGCTCCGAGACTCAGGCTCCCTCCCTCCCATCCCATGGTCCTCTCCCACCCTCCCGTTGGTGATTTGAGGGCCGTCTGGGATCCGGCCCTTGAGGGGGGGGCTACGGGGTGGGTTATGGGGGGGGCTGAGCCGCCGCCGATTGCGGAGGTGTTCCGTGTCCCCGAGCTGGAGCAGACTGCGGAGGTGTTCCGTGTCCCCGAGCCGGAGCAGACTGCGGAGGTGTTCCGTGTCCCCGAGCCGGAGCCGACTGCGGAGGTGTTCCGTGTCCCCGAGCCGGAGCCGACTACGGAGGTGTTCCGTGTCCCCGAGCCGGAGCCGACTACGGAGGTGTTCCGTGTCCCCGAGCCGGAGCCGACTACGGAGGTGTTCCGTGTCCCCGAGCCGGAGCCGACTACGGAGGTGTTCCGTGTCCCCGAGCCGGAGCCGCCGACTACGGAGGTGTTCCGTGTCCCCGAGCCGGAGCCGCCGACTACCCAGGAGGTGTTCCGTGTCCCCGAGCCGGCGCCGCCGACTACCCCGGAGGTTTCCCGTGTCCCCGAGCCGGCGCCGCCGACTACCCCGGAGGTTTCCCGTGTCCCCGAGCCGGCGCCGCCGACTACCCCGGAGGTTTCCCGTGTCCCCGAGCCGGCGCCGCCGACTACCCCGGAGGTTTCCCGTGTCCCCGAGCCGGCGCCGCCGACTACCCCGGAGGTTTCCCGTGTCCCCGAGCCGGCGCCGCCGACTACCCCGGAGGTTTCCCGTGTCCCCGAGCCGGCGCCGCCAACTACCCCGGAGGTTTCCCGTTTCTCAGAGCCTGCCATTCCTGAGACGTTCCGTGCCCTGTGGTCACCGCTCCGGAGCCGGCGAAAGGACCGCCCGCCGGGCCGACCCCCAGAGGCTCCCCGCTCGTCTGGCCGCCCGCCGGGCCGACCCCCAGAGGCTCCCGGGTGGTCCGACCAACGTCTCGGGTTTCCCTCCCCCCCTCCCCTTGTTTCGCTCTAGTGTGAGCCGCCTGGAAGTCGGCCCTTGAGGGGGGGGTACTGTCACGGTGTGGTTCACTTCCTGTCTTATTTTGTAGTTTTCTGCCACTCGTGTCCCCGGGTAACTTCACTTCCTGCCTTGTCTCGTCATCCCCTGTGTTCGTCTAATAGTTTCCACCTGTGTCCAATCACCTGCACCTCCCTTGTGTATTTAAGCAGTGTGTCTCCTGTGTCACTTGTCGCGTCATTGTCTTTCGCCACGCATGTCTTTCGTCTTGGATCGTCGTAGTCTCTTGCCTGTGTGCGTTTGCCCCCAGTTCCGGTGTTTTTTTGATCCTTGTGACTATTAAAGTCTTTTGTTTGCCGCAAGTCTGCGTTTGAGTCCTGCCTTCCAACCTCACACCCTGACAGAGCCTATGGGGCTTTTGGTAGAGGTTGTGTCACTCTATCACTCCTTAATCCTTAAAGAACTCTGGGATTCCATGAACACATTAATCCAATCAGCACAACCATGCCCTCATTGATCTGAAGAAATGAAGCCTCAAAAGTGTATACTTTGGCTGCAAGGACAGAAGTTCCATCTTTTTTTAACCAGATTCTGACGCTGCGCCACACTCTAGCCCTCGAGGTCGCCCTCTAGCAGACGCAATACACACCCATGTAAAAGAGCTGAGAGGAGCTGAAAAGTCTGAAATTTGAAGAAGTTTAAGAGGATTTGGAAAACAAACTCCATTTGAAAACCATGTTAAAATATTAATGATTATTGATTTATATAAAGTCAAGCTTAAGAGGTGGAAAGCTGAAAAGTCATAGCCCTCAAGCCAGAAAGGAGCTGAATATGTTAATATTTGAACGGTTTTAATAGCTGAAAGTGTGAAGGAGTTGAAAGGTGCCACGGAAGAAATAGAATAAGTTTAATAAAGATTCGAAGAACAATACTTGGAATGCTTAATGCATTCCAACAATAAAGATTCGAAGAACAATACTTGGAATGCTTAATGCATTCCAACAATAAAGATTCGAAGAACAATACTTGGAATGCTTAATGCATAATAGTGTGTTCCCACCCCTCTAATCACCCTCCCTCTCTTCAAGAAAGTCTGGATTTTTTTTACAATTGTCCACTCCTTGCTGCGCACAGCAGTTCCAACCAGACATGTTCGTGCATACACGGATATGTGCGTATGATTGCACCAGCGGGCAGAGAGTGTCTCCCTCCACCCCTCCCCTGTCGGCCGGTCTGTTCGCTCAAGCAAGGTTGTAAACCTAGGGGAAACACTGTAATAAACGCTCAACCTCTATCCGTCTGACATCTACATCAGATAACCCGACCTTTATAATATTCAAGAGAACATGAAAATTCATTTTTATTGGTTATCACCCAATAGTATTCAGAGAAGACAAATTCTCTCTTCACTACAAAGACATGAAGGACAAAAGCTTTAAAACCACGTTGCTTGCAATTGTACCTTCTTTAGATACTTTGGAGATGAGCCGTTTCTAATTTAGAAACACCAAACCCTCTGAAGTGATCTGGAAGAAAGTTGACTTCATTCATGATATTTCTTTAACTACAATTATCCATTCATTAACTGTAAAATAAAACACTTCTCGATCTGGGCTCTCTCCCCTATGCCATTTCACAAAATGTAACTGCTCAATCTAGACTCACACCTGAATTATGAAAGCTACAATAGGTTCTCTTTTAGAGCTGATGTCTCTACTTGAATGTGTCAGTTGCAGTTTATCTTGTGACTCAGCGATTCATTTTATTACCATGTTGAAATCGTGCGAAACCTTTAACCATAATACTCTCCATGTATGTGTACATGTGTGTAATGTCTAAATAAAACAAAATATTTTCCACTGAAATGGAAAAATAAATTGTGAAAACAAGAGAGTAAGTGTAAATCAACTTTACTTATCATGGATAGTTAGGTATCAAAGGCATGTAACGTTGTAAATACTTTACTATTTGTTCTTGTTTGAGGTAACATGATTTCTATTTAATTTTATGTAACTATATACACTTTTTGATTTCACTAGATTTAAGAGGGAATACTGTATTTTTAGTTACAGTAGTAGATTACAAGATTTCTATAATTAGGAATAATTGTGAAAGGGTATATTCTCAAGTGTGACTTGATAATATCATGTTAAGATGCTGATACATCTTTAACATTCTGAATGTATAGCATTTGGTTATTACAGAGTGTTGTTACATGTAAAATACGCTAATTTTCCGTCAGTGAATTATTTGGGTTTATCTTCTGTGAGATGTGCGGCAACACTGTATTTAACATAATGATGAAGATTTCACCCAACTCATGCTATAGCCTGTAGAAAACCTCTTTTTACGTTTATTAAAAAACATATTTAAATGAAACTGAGAGCAAAAATTGACCCCAGGAATTTCAATAATGCTACAGTCAAAACATTTAGATTTTACCCACTCAGCCTTCTCTAACTCAAAGGTCCCACCTGCCCAGGTAAGAGTCGGGTGAGCTTGCATCCACGTCACAAAAAGATATCTCTGAGTAACTGTTACATCTGAATCTATATATGGGGACCATACAGATACAAGCACAATAAATATTATATAATTAAATTTCCTGCAGAACTATCATCCTAGAATGTTAGCAGAGCCAAGCCCCTGCCTGCTATCAGCAAACCTGGTATAACTCACTATGATTGAGCAGGTGATCCTTCCCAACATCCCAGATGGAACAAGCCTAGGTAATTTATATACAGCAGCTGAATGAAATAAACAGAAACACTAGACTGCAATGAAAAATCAACACAAAAACATGTCATGTTAAAGAACAGGACCGAATGCAAAGAAAGAAAGGCATCCTTTTCAAACTGATCATCTCTATATCCGCAGATCAGCTGCCGCTCACTGCCAACATGCAGTCCCCTTCTGCCCCCATTAGGTGGCGCTGTATGCCAGCTCCTCTCTTTGACACCAGCCCATGATGATATGCATTATATATTGTATATAAGTATGACACAGCTGCTAGCCTCTGATGCAAAACTTGGGGCTTACAGTACAGGACTACTAAAAATTAAACTAAAATGGCATCCTATTGCTTTCCGGTCACTCTTTTGCACAGGGGCAATTAACCTGCTAATAACACAAAATCCCCCTCCCCATACCCACACACAGCCATCTCCTTCCCTGAGCTCACAGCCCCTCGGGCCATGGAGAGCCATTGGATTAGAGGATGCTTGCAGAGATAGTTTAACGTAATGAACCATCAAGATGACAACTATTAAAGATGATTTGCAGTGTTCCGGCACAGAGAGCAACCGGAGTTTGGCTGACGGTAGCGTTAACTCTTTATTCTGTCATTGTTGGATAGATAAAGATTAGAAGACCCATTTTCTTATAAGACAAAAATCTCATGATGAATAGAGGAAGTATGTTTACTCTGTTTTGAACGATGGGAGTACAGTTTAGTGTTTAAAAGGCACATTGGGCCACTAACCAGGATGTTCTCAGCATGCAACTGCGAGATGTTGGGCTCGCAAAAGAAGAGGTAGCTTATTGTTGCACAAAAACAATTCCACTATTATTTAAGTCAAATGATGTCATATTTATAACTTTTATTTGCAGTTGATATTTGCCAAATATCTAAATTACTAAAAAATTACTAATTACTATTACTAAATTACTATGTAATTACAAAGAAATATCTTTTTTTCTATTCAAATATTTTTCAGAATGGGACAGTTGCTGGGAGAAAACAATTGGAAACTCTTTTTGCCAATGCGCAAATGCAGTGCTTTGGAAAAAAGCCAAAAATGAAAAAATCTGGTGACTAAACAACAACAATTATTTTGTTGTTGATGAATGCAGTGAAATTAATTGTTTAAAGCTTTGAAATAAAGCTAATGAGTCAAAATTACTTTGAGAAAAAAAAATAATGTTAAATATCTGCAGATATGGCATTCATTGCATTTTTTAAACACAAACATTAATCTATTTTTATGCTTATCCGAAACAGCTAAATTGTTCCAAACCATTTCTTCAAACTAAAATCTCAATCGGCATAATTGTACAGGACCTGAGCTTGTGGCAGTTTTGGTCCGATATGTAATATTCATATAATTGTCGCATAAAAGATATGTGCTGGGTTATGGCTGCTGTTTTATTCTGATGCGTCGACACTTTGTAATATGTACTGTATTAAACCTTATTTTCTGTTTTTGTGATGCAGACCTTGTTTCTCAGCCTTTATTTACCCTCGAGCAACACAAGCATGAATATGAAGACGGAGCAGAGCCCCTCGCCAATGTCTTCAGACCTCACTCAATCTCCCAATATCTCTGCAAGCAGACGACCAGATTGAATTTTCCTTTAGAGTCTCCCAGGATGAAAGCGGACATCACTGGAGGATACTTCCCTTACTACGCCTCCTGCTGCGGCCCTATAGATGCATGCCTCAGATATTTCTCCCCATACGGGAGCGAAGGCGTTGCCTGTATTGCGGGAACGCTCTTGATTCGCTTTAGATTTTACATCTTGTCAACACTGGGAATTTACTGACAAACAAAAGAAAGTCCATCTGGTATGAAATGCAGCATCCTCAGAGAGCAGGAGCGCGTTTTCTGGATTGGAGTTCTTATATGTGATCCCCAATATAGAGATAGTTACACAAAAGGAAAAAAGCGCTCTGTATTTGCCTCTATATTCTTTGATCAGTTTAGAGCTAATTTCCATCATTGTCATTTCTACCACAGTGGCCCATCTATTTGTGTGTGTGTCTCTGCGCACACATGTGTTCTGTAAGCAGGATCAGAGAATAAATATTTACCATCTGTGGTGTTCCCCCCCCCCCCCTCTCTCTCCACCCCAGAAAATTACGGCACTCTTTTTTTCATCAGTGATGGAGTTCAGCCATGGGCCTTTTTAATTTTCTGCTTTTGTGTTTTTAGCTGAGATTGACAGGCTGCTCTCTCCCTGGAGCATTGTTCTATTAATCTGTTTAATATGCTACAGAAACATTTGAGTGCCGGAACAGGCAGCCAGGGTAATGGAAATCACAGCAGGTAAAGGCAGGCTTGCATATCTGACGACTGAAGAGGGGGCAAGAGAGGAACAATAGTCTCGGCGTGGCGCTGTAATGCTGAAGCCTACACCCCGCCTCCCAAACTCACAACTTTGTTTGGACTGATAGGGAGCTGGGCACAGTTCATCCCTTTACATGTCATTTGTAAAGGAAATGGCTCTCCCCGCGACATTCTACATTTGCCATCATCTCTTACTACTTTACTTTGCAGATTCTTAGATATAAGATATAAGATGGACCAAAGAAGAAGTCCAAAGCAGGGCTCGCTGACTTCCTTCTAAGAGCGCTGAACTTGGGCGACATGGCGGTAAGACTGAAACATGTATATTGATGAGTGACCGCCGGCTGAGCACTTTACGTTGAAAATGGTAAGTGAATGCCAATGTATAATTGTGCAACCCCCCTTGGAACCTCCTTTTTCCCTATCCCCTCCTGCTGAGGCAATGAGTTGTGGTTTAATTAACTTTGCCTTAATGGGTGCACAGCAAGACGGAGGTAGGGTAGTGGGGGGTTGGAGGTCACAACCCACCATATGCGGCATGTGCGCTCCGTAACGCCGCTGTCCCCGTGAGATAAGCTGGAAACTGTTCACCTCGCTTGACAAAAAGCTCTTCCCTGACATCCTGCCTTGGCTAAAGACCGTGGACACTGTGCAGAGACAATGACAGTCCAGCTCGCAGGCTGAGGACTGAATAGAGCAAGCAGAGCGCTAATGACATAAGAACAAGATAAGTATGGAGAGGAATTCATCCTCAAAGCCTTTACATTCTCACAGACAAGGTCTAACCGCTTCATCCCCCACATTACGCAGGGAACATAATGTGCTGATACTCTGACTTAGGTTAAGCTTTTGATCAGCCTGTTATTCCAGACAGGCCTGGGGATAAAAAACAAAAAGGTGTCACCGTTGGATTTTCAAAGCGCATGACACTAAGAGCAAAGATATTCCGGGTAAAGGATTTGTCACTTTTGCCCTGGACTGACAGAGAGGACTTCAAAACACAAGTCATTAGTTCCTGTATTGCCAATCATTCCCTAGCAAATAAGTCATGTCACAAGACGGATTTTAAGGGCGGGCGAAAATTATACATGCACTTAATTTTAACAGAAGCCTTTAGTTCCAACTTTTAATGAGGTGAAGCACTAATTAAGACCCTTTACTTCTCACACCACCCCATCACAGGTGCAGTTATAACACTATTTCCCACTGTAGGATGTTGGGAAAACTCTACTGCCTGATATATCTCATGTCATGTTTGGTTCTATTAACACCAGTACTAAAAGGCGTGATGAAAAGCGATTGGAAGAGAAGTTACATAGCTGCAAAGGGGCCTCAGATCAAAGCGAGCCATCAGTAATTATAATACATGCTGAAGAGAAGCAGATATGTGCACAAGTCAGGATTTTTGCTGGAAAATTACCTGTTGAGCCGTTAAAATAATAAATGGGAGCCATGTCTTGGTAGAGTGGGGAGACTGAGACGGGAAGCTCTGCTAAGTCAGGCTCACCGGTCGCCTTGCTTTCCCAAGGCAGCCTAACAGTTATCGAAGGAAAGAAAAAAATCTCCCCTTTTTTCTGTTTCCCTCTTCATTTCAGCCAGCTTTTGTGGTTTTCTTTCTTTAGCCCCGCCCCTTTTATCAAGGACAATTTCCTTTTATGCCTTTACTTGCTTTTTGAGCAGCTTTCTTGCAATCGGCCTTTCCTGTCTGTGCTGCATTACACATTAGATTTAAAGCTTCTCTTGGTACTATCCATCATGAATGACCTTTAGTAATATTGCAAAAGCGCAACATCACTTTCAATTAATTGTGATCTAATCATATACTCACTAAAACCACATGGGAAGACATTTTAAGGTTGCTTTCCCAGTGGTCTTTTAGGCCTAAGTTAAGACCACATTTTACCATGATCGTCAAAACATACTTTCAGAAAAACATGTGGATCAATAATGTTTTCTTTATTTTCATTATTTTGATCGATCACCTATCATGTTCACAAACATCAAACCGTTAGCTTCGATGTGCTTAGAAAAGGATGACTTCTGTTTTTTTTATTTCTTTTAGGGTGAAATGAGCATATTTGTATTTAGCCCGCAGCAAATGCACGACTCACAAATGCGACAGAAGGATTTAAAAATACATTTCAATGCACACATGAATAAATTCTGATTTATATTTGCGGATCACACTGCATTTATTTGAAGATTACGATTTATGTTGGCGGATCGCTTCACATTTGTGCGTGGGTTTTTGGAGACTCGTCTTAAGACGCAGACGCAAGACCCCCTTGCGTGTCCCTTGTGTGCCTTTTCACCCCTCCTTGCGTCCTTGCGTGTGTCGACCCATTTTTCCGCAGCGCACAAGGCTGTGATTGGTCTGCTAACTACATCCTTTACGGAGTCTCACATTTCCGCTTTAATAGCGCAATACCGCCATTATTAAAACGAAGAACGTTTACGAGAGAACGGATCAGATTGAAGAACTTTTGTCGGAAGAAATGCGTAAATATGACCGCTTATACAAGCCGTCATTGGCGGGTTGTATAAGCGGGTTGGATTCACAGAGGGAGATCGCCGCAGACGCCGGTTTGCCGGTCGAGAGGTGCACAAAGTTGTGGAGGAAAATACGGGACAAATGTGTCCGCGATGAAAAGCAGCAGTGGCGATGCACGGGGCAATAAAATCTATGATAAATAAATAAACAAATAAATAAATAGACGTGACTCTCTAGGTCGTCTTCGACAAAAACACGTTACTCCGCCTGTTGTTCTGGAGGTGAATTGCTCTGCAACACACGCAATCATGAATTGAAACGAGTGCGTCGACGCAACGGCGTCGCAGATCCACCAGAAACAGTGAGTTTATTTCAACACGGACCTAGCTGTAGCCAATCAGATGTCGGCCTGATTTTCAACCAATCACATGAGCACAGCTCCCCCCTCCCCACAAGCCTTCCAGCGATACAGCAACGCGAGGAAAATACGGGACTAATATGTTCCCGAAAAAAAGGCAATAAAAAGCAGCAGTGGCGATGCACGAGGGAATAACGTCTATGATAAATAAATAAACAAACAAACCAACCAACGACTTCCACACACAAAAGACGTGACTCTCTAGGTCTTCTTCGACAAAAAGCGTTACTCCACCTATTGTTCTGGCGGTGAATTGCTTTGTAACATACGCAAGACTTTTAGAACCATGAATTGAAACGAGTGCGTCGACCCGACTGCGCGAAAAGACGCAGAAGCATGTGGAAGAATTTATTTACTATATACTTTATTGTCCCGTGCATCACCACTGTTGTTATTCATCGCGGACATATTTTTCAAGTATTTTCCTCCACAACTTTGTACCTCCCTCGACCGGCAAACCGACGTTTGCGGAGATCTCCCTCCATGAATCAGAGGCCATCCGAGCGTCCTTATAGTCCGCCAATGACGAGTTGTATAGGTGGTCATATTTACGGATTTCTTCCGACAAAAGCTCTTCAATCTGATTCATTCTCTCGTAAAAAATCTTTGTTTTAATAATGGCGGTATTGTGTTATGAAACCGGAAATGTGAGACTCCGTAAAAGGAAAAGGATTTAAATCTAATTCATGTTGAGGGGAACATAAATGTCTTGAGAATTTAATGGCATTCTTTTCCAAAGTTGTTTATGTCTTTTACCAGTGATGGACCAACCCATTGACCATCATTGTTGATGTCAGAATTACACTGCTACCAGGACTTTAAATACCTATGGTATTGTGAATTTATTTTTCTATAGTATGCTCAGACTTTCTGTAAGTCATTCTATAGTATCATGGTATTGGTGCAGATAGCACTCAATTGAATCCACATGAAAAGTCTTCCGTCAGTACTGTCGGTTCTGTTAACTACAAACCGTTTTTACAAACTCTATATCCAACGATGTCCAATCCATCGAGGCACATTGAGACAGATTTTTGCACTCCCTGTTCAATCAGGAGATAGCATCAGACACTATAAAACACCAGAGACCCGCCAAGCTCATCTCAATTCATGACAGACTAATTCTTAGAACAGGATTTACACGCAGTTACATTTGATTTTTTATGTACCTTCTACGTCGTAGAATCTACGCTATTGGAAACTAGCGATGGCAAAGACACTTACAGATGTGATGCATTACCAGCTGTGCCTAAATCCGTGCAAATGGCTACTTAGAACCAACAGATGGTTAGATAAAGAGAAGATAAGAGGCCAGCATCGTATGGGGCTTCCACAGCCATAACCACATACCTTAAAGCTTGAAGCAAGATGAGAGCCAAGTGTGTAAATCTGAACCTGATGGTGCCCTCACAAATGTTGCACCAAGTGAGACACACATCAGGCGTCATATCCCTGAAGTAGGACAAAATAAGGGTAGAAATTACTATGTCTCCAAAATAACCCACTCGGCACCTTGTGCATCCATTAAAATTGAACAATTCAATTTGAAATACCTTGTGGTGAAGATGAAATGCTGTTTGGTCTGAAAGGCTTTCATGTCATATGCACACATTGTATACCTGCACTCAGAGACTCTCTGAGTAGACACACATTTGTGTGAAATCCCTGTTGAAAGTAGAAATGACTTGGCTTTGTCTTCCAAGCATTGTTTTTGGGTGGCGTGTGTGCGCCTGTTTTTGTCTGCTTATTTGTGCATGTTGTTTGCAGTGGCAGTCCGAGAATCGGCGTGCTGTAAATGTCATCCGTCATCAGACGTTTGTGCAGCATGTGCCCTTGTAGAAAGGGGGAAAGTGCCGATGTTGCAGATCCCAGCCTTTGATTTAGACACAAAAGGCAGACCGGCGGCAAACGCACTGAGGCGTGAAGGTAAATTCCCATAATTCACAGCTGAAAGGTTAGCCACTGGTGCGCTTTGCTCCTCCCTCATGTTAGTTACTAGCAAATGTCAGGATTTTGAAATAAGCACAGTTATACATTTTGTGTGTGTTTTTGGTGGTACACCTCCTGTACAACAAATATACTGTGTTTGTCAGAGGCTCTCATACACCGTAAATCTGCAGTGTTGGTCTGCATCAATACAGACATTGTCCTGTTGCGGCTTCAGTCAGCCAGTTCATTATAACAACGGCAGCAGTGATACGCGTTGTCCACAGACACACTCCCCACCAAAGGCCATAGAATAAACAATAGCTGGTTTGCTAATTCATAAAGTATTAATGACATACAGTATTTGTTCATTCTGTACACATGACATCAAGGGTGTAACCATGGTTTAGACATCGGAGGTGGTCGCCGGGGGGGGGGGGGGGGGGGGGGGTGGCGCGAACACTACAGCCGACGGGGGGGTGGTGAGGACACTGCGACCTGCGACTAGAGCGACTGCTCTAAGCGGGCACTTAGAGAATCCCGGTGCGTTTTGCTTAACAAACTGTTCGTAAAAGGAAGGAAACATTTATTTTACATATTTTCTGCCGTATATTGGGGGGGACCCGACCCCGACCTCCTTGGGACAGAGGATGTTGCATGTGTACAGACTGTAAAGCTCTTTGAGGCCAATTTGTCATTTGCAATTTGGGGCTATACAAAATAAATGAATTGAATTGAATAAGATTCTATCCAGTTTTGTTGACGTATATGTTATACACATGGAGAGAAGAGCACCACATGCTTTCATTTTAAGGAAATGTCTGATAATAACTTAAATTCTAACAGAGGAATTTGAACATAGACCGAAGCAATCTAATTCTGCTGCTTTTATTTCTCCTGCTCAACCCGCCTGTCTCTCCTGGAGCTAAATTAATATTCTCCCACATAATAGAAAAAACAGCATATATTTTACATGACAGCCCCCTTGTTCATTACCATGACTTATTAGCTAATTTGCGACCAAGAAATTTCTAGCCACTATGAGTGAACTGAGGTGTCAAGAGTTCGCTAAATGTGGTGTGTGGAATTAGATGTTTGATAGCACATCTTAGTTAAGATCACAACGTGTGCCTATGAGTACGGTTGGAGATATGCAGGGATGTAGTATTTCACAGTGTTTTACATTCTTAAAGTGATACAATCTTACACACTACATCAATGCATCACAGTGTTTCAAATCAAACAAATTGGAATAATTGCAATACACAGGTCATCACAATGAAAAAAAAGTGAAAGTGTTCTGGTATGGTCATATGGTCAATCCAAATTTCAACATTGTGTATATTGTGTACTCATCACAAGCGAATATATGAATGCTCCACACCGTTCGAGATTTGGTTACAATATACACTAATCCGTATGAAAATGTTCCAACAAGTTATAAAACTACGTTAATTAAGTTAGTCCAGAAATTTGCACATGTCGGTGCATTTGTAACATTTCCTCAGCGAAGCGAGGAGCTAACAAAGGAAAGGGACTTAAGAGCTGGCCGAGACAATGCTGAGGACGCTGATATAAGTATCATTTCTCTCAGACAAACCTTGCCAAAACCACAGCAAAAATTGCCACCAAGACTTTGACATATAAATCATATATGGCCCTTACCTTTGACGTTTTGAGCGAATTTCTTTTCATCCAGTCCTCACTTTGAACGTCTATTTAGGCTCTTACCAGTTTTGCTTCTGAGTGGCCAAGGAGGCTGACTGAGCATTTTGTGGGTTTAGTCGTATCCAATAGGTTAAAGCCCATTGCGGGAAAACAAGCCACAGGCTCTTTACGTGGTGGGCTGACACACATTTGACCACATCATAGTTTATCTTTCTTCTTCTTTTAGTCCACTGGCAGATTGCAACCAACTTAAAGGTGCATATACCGCCACCTACTGCACTGGAGTGTGAGGCCAGTCACGGCCTGCCTTCTATATCCTTCTGTAAAGCCCTGTGTTCCTGAGAAAAATAAATACTGCCTTCATTACTGCCTCCTTCCCTTTTCCACCCCCAAGCACCCCACCTAAGTCCCAGCCCCGCTTCATCTCCCTGACACTACCATACAACACCACCCTCTCCTTATCATACCTCCCACAGACAAACAGTACATGCTCAACCGTTTCCACCACCTCACATCTATCACACAAACCTGTGTCATGTTTTGCCACCACTCTCAGCGTGCCATTCAACCCTGTGTGCCGATACCTTAACCTACTCCACACTACCTCTTCCCTCCTACACCCCATCATTCCCACAACCTCCCTCACTGACCTATTTATACCCCGGAAGTGCCTCCCTTTACCACCTTCACCCCACTGTCTCTCCCACTCCGCAATCCCTGCTTCCCGTATCAACGACTTAACCTCCCTGCGCCCTAACAACACCCTTACATCCACCTCAGTCCTCCTTACAGCACTCTTTGCCACCATGTCAGCCACCTCATTACCCTCCACTCCAGCATGCGCAGGAACCCAGCAGAACCTCACCTCTACTCACTGTCTCTCCAACCCCAGCAATATCCCCATCAATTCTCCCAATAGGTCTTCCCTGTCAGACCTACCATCCATAACACTGCTCAACACTGCTGCTGAGTCTGAACATATCAGCACCCTACATGGTGTCACATCCTCCACCCATCTCAACCCAATGATCATAGCCACCATCTCTGCTGTGTACACCAACACATTATCAGTGACTCTTTGACAGATACTCACACTGAACTCAGGAACATGCACTCATGCACCCACTCTACCACCATTCACTACCTTCGATCCATCAGTACCCTTACAAAACCATAAAACCGTTTACAGACATACCTCTACACACACACGCTCACGTCCCCCTTGCCCCACTCCCTCCTCTCCTCCATCATGCCTACATCCGCTCTTGGCATCGGGAACATCCACGGAGGGATGGGCCCCAATGCAGTCGCCGGCCCTATCTCTATCCCCTCCAAGCCATACTCTATCACTTTCTGCCCAATTGTCCACCCATACATCCTCAAACTACTCTTGTCCCTCTCCAAACACTCCCTAGTTGCCACAACCACTGTGTGGCTTTCAGCACACCCCTTCAGCCTGCCCCAATACGCCAGCGCCAACTTGTCCCTCCTCAAGCTCAATGGCAATTCCCCTGTATCCACCTGCAACACCACTACCGGAGTGGTCCTGATAGCCCCCACACACAGCCTCAGTGCTCGTGATTGCACCCTGTCCAATCCCTGTATCACCGTCTTGGCCGCAGCTCCATAAATAAAACACCCATAATCTATCGTGGATCTAACCAGTGGTGCCTGATACATACACAACAATGTCCTCCTATCTGCCCCCCAGTCTACACCTGCCACAGCCCTCATCAGATTCAGCACCTTCCTGCACTTCTGTTCTTCTATAAACTCCACATGTTTCCTCCATGTAAGCCTCTCATCAAACCATAACCCCAAATATTTAAACTCTAACACCCTTCCCAATTCCTGTCCATACATATGTAACCGAACCTCCCCCACCCCCCTCCTCGAGTACACCATGAAACACGATTTAGTCACAGACATCCTAAAACCCCATCTCTTGGACCATTCCTCCACCACATCCACCGCCTCTTGCATCTTTCTCATTACAAACTTTTCATTCTTAGCTCTCTTCCACAAAGCCCCATCATCTGCATATAGTGCCATACCTCTACCTACATCCCTAAACACATCGTCTATCATTATTGTAAACAACACAGGGCTTATCACACTGCCCTGTGGGGTGCCATTAGCAACCTCATACCTCTCTGACAATATTGTCCCAACCCTCACTGTTATGTACCTGTCAAACAAGAAATCCAGAATCCAATTATACATTCTGCCCTCAACTCCCAATGCACTTAACTTCATTAACACGCATTAACCCTCTCTCCACATAGTGTCATACGCCTTCTCTATATCAAAGTACACCACCACCATCTTCTCCTTCATAGCAAGTGCCTTGGCTATCTCTGTGCTAACCACCACGAGTGCATCCATAGTAGACCTTCCTCTCCTGAACCCACTCTGTGCTTCACTCTTCAATCCCTTACTTTCCAGGTAGAATATCAATCTTTTCACTATCATCTTTTCCATCAGTTTACATACGTTTGAGGTCAAAGCTATTGGTCTATAGCTATCCACCTTCCCTGGATCTTTACCCGGTTTAGCAAACGGCAGTACTACCGCCTGCTTCCACCCGTCCGGCAGCACCCCAGTCCTCCACACCTTGTTAAACAGCCCTACTATAGCTTTCATACATTATCAGGGGCCTTCTTCACCATCTCATAGCATACCCTATCCTCTCCCGGTGCCGAACGCCTGCATCCCACCAGTGCCTTCGTCAGCTCAAACTTTGTGAATTCCGCATCCATCACCTCCTCCGTCCCTGCCTTCTTATGCAACACATCTCCCTTTTCCCTTTTCTCCCACATCTCACATCTCCTCCTCTTACTCTCCTCACATAGGTGCTCTCCACTGTGAACCTTTGCAAATGCTACCCCAAACGCATCCGCCTTTTCCTTACCTGTCATAGCAATTGCATCCCCCACCACCAACACTGGTATTTCCGCATTTCCTCCTTTACCCAACATTTTCCGGACCATTTTCCACACACTGCCAATGTCCGTCCCCCTCCCAATGGTAGAGCAGAACTCACGCCATGCTCCCCTTTTAGCTCTCTTTATTGTTCTCCTAGCCTCTGCCCCTTTTACGTTGATACTCCAACACCTTCGTCATAGTTTATTTTCATCTTCCCTGCATGTTATCTAACTCTCCTGTCATTTCAGATCCTCCCACATAGTCACCTCATTACCCTCACCTGGTGGTTCTCCTTGCCCTCCTCACCTGCAGCACATCCCCTCATCAGCCACTATTTAAGCCTGTCATATTCTTTTTTTTGTCCCTGCCAGATTGTCTTGTGTGTTTTCCAAGTGTTCGAGCGGTTTCCTAGAAGCCTGATGTACCTCTGTTCTGACCTTGCCTGCCTTTCGACCCTGGATTCCCTGCCTGCTCCTTTTCGGATTTGTTTGCCTCCCTGATTGTTTCCATCTACGGATTCTCTGCCTGCCCCTCTGATGGATCTCCTGCTTTTGACCTTGCCTGAACTATCGATTAAATTTAGAGGCTCCCCCCCATCGTGGTCTGAGTCGTGCTTTTGGGTTCCTTCGTGTACCATTACAATACATGTCATTTAGCTGACGCTTTTATCCAAAGCGACGTACAATAAGTGCATTCAACCATAGGGTACAAACTCAGGAGAACAAGAAACAAGAAAGTGCAATTTCCTCAAATAAGCCAATTTACAATTTGCTATAGATGAGTGACGTTACAAGTACAATTTAAGTGCTACAATTTGTTAGTCTTTAGTCGAGGTAGAGTCTGAAGAGGTGTGTCTTTAGTTTGCGGCGGAAGATGTGAAGGCTCTCTGCGGTCCTGATGTCTTCAGAGAGCTCGTTCCACCATTTCGGCGCAAGGACAGCGAAGAGTCGAGACCTAGTCGAGTGTTTTGCTCTCAGTGAGGGGGGGACGAGTAGTTTTGCAGATGCAGAGCGGAGAGTGCGGGTTGGGATGTAGGGTTTGACCATGTCCTGGATGTAAGCTGGACCCGATCCATTCACAGCATGGTACGTGAGCACCAATGTTTTGAACTGGATGCGGGCGGCCACCGGTAGCCAGTGAAGAGAGCAGTAACCGTTACAGATGCTGCTTCCTCCTCCTCCATAAAACACAACTAAATGTAACGCTTATAATCATACAGCAAAAGGAGCAAAGAGTTCACTGTCTTTGTATTTATTGTGTAACGTTACTGACTATTTACTTTCTAATTATAATTTCGCTGATAGCCACATACTGTGCATCCGAGAAGTATTCACAGCGCTTCACTTTTCCACATTTTGATATGTTACAGCCTTATTCCAAAATGGATTAAATTCATTATTTTCCTCAACATTCTACACACAACAACCCATAATGACAAAGTGAAAACTGTTTTTTGCAAATTGTTTTGCAAATCTGTTAAAAATAAAGAACGAAAACATAACGTGTACATAAGTCTTCACAGCCTTTGCCATGACACTCAAAATTTAGCTCAGGTGCATCCCGTTTCCACTGATCATCCTTGAGATGTTTCGACAACCTGATTGGAGTCCACCTGTGCTAAACTAAGTTGATTGGACATGATTGAGAAAGGCACACACCTGTCTATATAAGTCCAAGGAATTATCTGTAGACCGCCGAGACAGGATTGTATCGAGGCACAGATCTGGCGAAGGGTACAGAAAGATTTCTGCAGCATTGGAAGTCCCAATGAGCACAGTGGCCTGCATCATCCGGAAATGGAAGAAGTTTGGACCCACCAGGACTCTTCCTAGAGTTAGCCGCCCAGCCAGACTGAGCGATCAGGGGAGAAGGGCCTTAGTTAGGGAGGTGACCAGGAACCCGATGGTCACTCTGACAGAGCTCCAGCGATGTTCTATGAAGAGAGGAGAACCTTCCACAAGGACAATCATCTCTGCAGCACTCCACAAATCAGGCCTGCTTGGTAGAGTGGCCAGACAGAAGCCACTCCTCAGTAAAAAGCACCTGTAGGACACTCAGACCATGAGAAACAAAATTCTCTGGTCTGATGAAACAAAGATTGAACTCTTGAAAATGGCTTTGCACCCACCCTCCTCGTCCAACCTGATGGAACTTGAAGAGAAACTGCCCAGAAATAGGTGTGCCACGCTTGTGGAATCATACCCAAGAAGACTTGAGGCTGTAATTGCTGCCAAAGGTGTTTCAACAAAGTATTGAGCAAAGGCTGTGAATACTTATGTACATGTTACGTTTTCAGTCTTAATTTTTAACAGATTTGCAAAAATTAGCAAAAAACAGTTTTCACTTTGTCATTATGGGTTGTTGTGTGTAGAATGTTGAGCAAAATAATGAATTTAATCGATTTTGGAATAAGGCTGTAACATAACAAAATGTGGAAAAAGTGAAGTGTGAATACTTTCCGGATGAACTGTATAATGACCCTTTTTCCTACATGTAAGTGTACCGGTGTTGTATGCGCTCTTGTTTTGCTCATAAAACTCAATTTGGTAGGTTCTGAATTCAATAAGTAACTCTAGTTGAGAAAGTGGGGCATTGAGTTTTGTTCCGACAATAACCAGTTCTTTCATGAGGAGGAGGGAGGATGGGGAGGTAAAAGTGTAATGGGAGGGGGACCTAAATGGAGATGGAGGGTGTAATAAGGGGCCTTAAGGCTGGCGCGTGCTTCGGCGTCTGCGTCGTTGCGTCGACGCACTTGTTTCAATTCATGGTTCTATAAGGCTTGCGTGTGTTGCAGAGCAATTCACCGCCAGAACAATAGGTGGAGTAACGTGTTTTTGCCGAAGACGACCTAGGAGTCACATCTTTGTGTGGAAGTCGTTTGTTTGTTTGTTTATTTATTTATCATAGACTTTATTGCCCCGGGCATCGCCACTGTTGCTTTTCATCACGGACACATTTCATTCACATTTCATTCATATTTTCCTCCGGGCTGTATAAGTTGTCAAATTTACGCATTTCTTCCGACAAAAGTTCTTCAATCTGATCTGTTCTCTCGTAAACATCCTTCATTTTAATAATAGCGGTAATGAAAATGGAAATGTGAGGCTTCGTAAAGGATGTAGTTAGCAGACCAATCACAGCCTTGCGGGCTGCAGGAGGCTTGCTTTCGACGCAAGCCTAGAAAAATGGGACGACGCACGCAAGGAGGTGTGAAAAGGCACGCAAGGGACACGCAAGGGGGTCTTGCGTCTGCGTTGCTAATGCAGTGAGAGTAATGAGGCAGTGTGGGAAATGTAGTCTCGGCCTTTTTGTGGCGTGGCCGTCGATCATGAGTGGAAATTTAGCACCCCTTCACTAACTATCCCCTTGTGATGCCATAATATGTATAATACTATGCTTCTGGAAACGTAGCGGGGGTGGCCAATTGAATTAGGTTTCACTTTTGTTGACATGTTCACTGTTGTAATCTTCACTTCACCGGTTTCACTTCACCCCAGCAGTCGGTGTGTGTATGCTTGTGTCTATGTGTGTGTTTTTGTGTCTTTGTGATTATGTCCATGGCTGTGTAAATTAAATATTTCAGCCCCAACAGAGAGAGCAGAGCAAATGTGCACTGCGGTTTAGTAAATCACACCAGAGGATTAAAAAGTTAGAAGTTAGAGGCTGAAAATTACTTTTAACGATTTAGCACCTTTTGATTTGGGAATTCAGAACGCATTCCTACCTTCTGGCTGTAGCTGTAGTGAGTGTTCGTTCAGGGCTACTGCACCATGCCGGTGCAAGATAGCTGTGGCTAAGGAATGCCAAAAGATTCTGAGATTTCACACTGATTAAAAATAGTAATGAATATTGTCTTCCATTTCTGCCAATTAATTCCCCTAAATATGACACATTATTCCTTTTTAATTAAATCAAGAATTTAAGCGTATGAAGTGAAAAAGTATAGGGAGGATGTCTGATAGGCCAGGCAAACACATAACTTACTTCTAAGAGACCACCGTTTGTGCCTTGTGTAAAAGAAAATTCCACCATTTTCAAGTTAAATGATGTGCATTACAACATCTGGGGGCCTCATTTATAAACGTTGCGTACGCACAAAAGAAGGCGTACGTCGCTCTCTACGGAATAATTGGTATTTATAAAAAGAAAACTTGAAGGAAAAATGCGCGGCCCTTCACGCAAGCTCGGACCCATGCGTACGCACAAAAACGGGTGAAATGAGAACCGTCGGCAAATGCAAGAAACACGCAAACGTGTGTGAAAGTGTGTAAAACTAGACTTTTGTGTTAATGAAATGCCAATACTGCCTCTCATAAATAACACAAACACCCGTTTGATCGATCTGCAGCGTAAAACAAACAAATACAAATTAACACATTTTCAAAAAGAAAAGTGAAGTATGTTCTGCAATAATATTGCACAGCAAATACTGTGGGAAAGGCTTAGCAGCAGCTCAGGTCAGAGAGGTGAGGGCTGTTCAGCCTGAGGCCTGCCAGCATACTAAGAAATTACGCTATTGGCTGAGAAACAGCTCCTACTCTGCACTGCAATAAGCATATACTCACAAACACATGCACCACAGTCTGTAACCAAGTAGCCAAGTAGTGTGCACCACCAAATTCAAGCAGTATATATCAGAGGAAATTGTCAGGTCGCCACCCTCAGGAGGCGTCGGTGTGTTGGCACCAACCAGCACTCGAGGGGGCCGGACGTCAGCACGGAGGTGAGAGCAGGGCCCAGCTGCGTCTCATCCACAATCACCCACCTGTTGCTGCCTTCCAATCAGGGGAGGTATTTAGGAGCGGCCCCGAAGCCTCTTCCCCGCCGGATTGTTAGTCTTGTTTGCACCTGAACGGGCCGCATGGCCCACGCACCTCCCCGGGAATCCCGCTCACTGTTTTTCCCCCACCTCTGGAATCCGGGACCGCCGTCACCACCCCGTCACCTCCTAGTCCGGTGCCTCCTTTTCACGAATAAAATACATGGTGACTAACAAATCTGCGTTTGGGTCTTTTCCAGTGGAGGCAATACGTGACAGAACAATCCGGCCAACGACATGGACCCAGCAGATCTACAATCTGTCCGCGGGGCCGTCACCAATCAAGGAGCCCTGCTAGATCAACACAGCCTAGCACTTCAGGAGATCATGAAGGGACTACAGGAGCTCTCAACCAGTGTCGCCGGGATACAACACCGACTCAGCGCCCCGGTTGGTCCTCCGGCTCCGGCTCCAGATCCTGCTCAAACACCGCCAGTGCCAGTCCCTCCCTACCATCGGGAGCCACAGGTTCCTACCCCGGAGAGGTACGATGGCGACCTCGGCAGCTGTCGAGCCTTCCTACTACAATGTGGGTTGGTCTTCGACCAACAACCAACTTCATTCGCCACGGACGGGTCAAAGATTGCTTTTGTGATTGGACTGCTACGTGGAAAAGCCTTAGAGTGGGCCTCAGCGGTATGGGAGACACAGAGTAATGTGGCAAGTACCTACCCAATGTTCACCTCCGAGATGCGTAAATTATTTGACCACCCAGTGCGTGGTAGAGACGCATCCAAGAGACTACACGCGCTGCGGCAAGGTACCCGAGGCGTCGCAGACTACGCCATTGAGTTCCGGACGCTAGCCGTTGAAAGCGGATGGAACGATGAGGCCTTAGAATCTGTTTTTTATAACGGATTAAGTAGCCAGATCAAGGACGAATTGGTTTCATACCCTGAACCAGAGACTTTAGAGGATCTGGTTCAATTGGCGATTCGGGTAGATAACCGATGCCGGGAGCGACAGAGAGAAAGGAGGCGCAGCGAGTCACCCCTCCCCCGAAGGGTAGCAACCTCATATTCTGTTGGAGGGGGACCTCCCAGGTACAACGCCAGATCACCAGCGGGGACCAACAATGAAGAGAGGCCCGAGCATGAGCCCATGCAACTAGGCCGATATCACCTTGACGAAGAGGAGCGGCGGCGCCGGTTTGACAACAACAGCTGTCTTTTCTGCGGGCTACAAGGACACTACCGTTCCTCCTGTCCTCGGCGCTCATCAAACAGGAGGGCTCGCTAGATGTGGAGAGAATACTAGCGAGCCAAGTACCCATATCTCCCAACCCCCGGCCCAGAGCACCACTGCACGCCACGCTCTCAACAAAAGGTCAGTCTTTTCGATTTCAAGTTTTAATCGATTCTGGGGCAGACGACAGTTTTATTGATGCTGATGTGGTGAGACAACTGGGCCTCAACACCACTCCTCTGGAGGGGGCTGTTGAGGCTGCTACTCTTGACGGCAGGCTGCTGGCCAGGATCACCAGCCGAACCGAGCCCGTTAAGCTATTTATTTCAGGTAACCACCAGGAAGAGATCAGCCTGTTAATTATTTCCTCCCCTAAGATTCCGATCGTTCTAGGACTTACGTGGTTGGTTAAACACAATCCGGTAATCGACTGGCCAGAGGCTAGGATAACCAACTGGAGTAAGTTTTGTCATGCTCATTGCCTGCGGTCTGCAAGTCCGAGACTAGAGAACAGCCAGGGATCCACCCAATGCGCGGCTGACCTATCCCTCGTCCCCACTGACTACCATGACCTGGGGGAGGTTTTCAGTAAGAATCGGGCCTCATCACTTCCACCTCACCGCCCGTACGACTGCGCGATTGAATTAAAGTCTGGTTCCACGTTCCCCAGTAGTCGTCTGCACAGCATCTCTAAACCGGAACGGGTAGCCATGGAGAAATACATTAAGGAGTCGCTCGCCGCCGAGCTCATCCGTCCCTCTTCGTCTCCATTGGGAGCAGGTTTTTTTTTTGTCACCAAGAAGGACGGTTCCCTCCGGCCATGTATTGACTATCGCGGTTTAAACGAGATAACCATCAAGAATAAGTATCCGTTACCACTCATGAACGAGGCCTTTGATGCACTTCAAGGGTCCACAATCTTCACTAAGTTAGACTTGCGTAATGCATACCACTTGGTGAGAATTCGTAAGGGAGACGAGTGGTTGACAGGATTTAACACACCGTTGGGGCATTTTGAATATCAAGTCATGCCGTTTGGATTGACTAATGCCCCAGCGGTATTTCAGGGGCTGGTTAACGACGTGCTCAGAGACATGTTGGGACGTTTCGTATTTGTGTATCTTGATGACATCCTCATATTTTCTAGAGACCCCACCGAACACATTCAACATGTCCGCCTGGTGCTACAACGTCTCCTGGAGAACAAATTATATGCCAAAGCGGAGAAATGTGAATTTCATGCCGACACTGTTTCATTCCTGGGCTACGTCATTTCTGAGGGACAGGTGAGGATGGATCCAGCTAAGGTGGAGGCAGTACTTGGATGGCCTAGGCCCGACACGAGAAAGCAACTTCAGAGGTTCTTAGGGTTTGCTAACTTTTACCGACGGTTTATTCGGGATTACAGTAGTGTCGCCGCTCCCCTTACTGCACTTACCTCCTGTAGCAAACCCTACGTGTGGACCCCAGAAGCAGAGGGGGCGTTTGGGGAACTCAAGAGGCGGTTCACGTCTGCTCCCATCCTTGCCCAACCTGATCCGTGCCGGCAGTTTGTTGTCGAGGTGGATGCCTCTGACGTGGGGCTGGGAGCGGTGTTATCCCAACGCACCGCGACGGACGGTAAGCTCCACCCCTGTGCTTACTTGTCGCGTCGGTTGTCCCCGGCCGAGCGCAATTACGATGTGGGCAACCGTGAGCTACTGGCCGTCAAGGTCGCCCTAGAGGAATGGCGTCATTGGTTGGAGGGTGCGGAACTACCGTTTGTGGTTTGGACAGATCACAAGAATCTCGAGTACAGCCGGTCAGCGAAACGCCTCAACTCACGTCAAGCCAGGTGGGCCCTGTTTTTTGGACGTTTTTCCTTCTCCCTGACTTACAGACCTGGATCACGTAACACCAAACCAGACGCCCTATCTAGAGTGTTTTCCAGAGAGGAGGAGGGGCGAGAGCCGGACACCATCGTCCCCAAACACTGCTTGGTCGGGGCAGCCCTGTGGAGAATAGAAGACGAGGTAACCTCTGCCCTCAGAGTCAACCCGGGGCCAGGTAATGGGCCTCCGGGCCGGCTATTTGTGCCAGATAATGTGAGAACTAATGTCCTGCAGTGGGCTCATGGCTCAAGGCTGACGTGCCATCCCGGAGTGGCTCGGACCATGGCATTTCTAAGGAGACGGTTCTGGTGGCCAACCATGGCTGACGACACAAAGGGATACGTCGCAGCTTGCCAAGTGTGCGCACAAAATAAGGTATCTAATAGACCTAGCGTCGGATTTTTACGCCCCCTGCCCATACCACGACGCCCATGGTCTCATTTGGCACTGGACTTCGTGACCGGACTACCCCCGTCAGAAGGTAACACAGTTGTACTCACCGTGGTTGATCGTTTCAGCAAGTATGCCCATTTCGTTCCACTCCCCAAGCTCCCGTCAGCAAAGGAGACGGCCTCTATCCTTGTCAAGGAGGTGTTTCGCATACATGGGTTGCCTTGTGACCTGGTCTCGGACCGGGGGCCCCAATTTTCCTCGGCTGTTTGGAGAGCCTTCTGTAGGGCCATTGGGGCCACAGTCAGTCTGTGCTCGGGATACCATCCACAGACCAATGGTCAGGCAGAGAGAGCTAACCAGAAACTGGAGATATCTCTTCGATGTCTAGTGTCTGCTAATCCCGGGTCCTGGGCCTCCCAAATCTACTGGGCAGAATATGCGCACAACACCTTGCCCTCTTCCGCAACAGGTATGTCCCCTTTTCAATGTTTGTACGGCTACCAACCTCCCCTTTTCCCATCCCAGGAGAGAGACATCGCCGTGCCCTCCGTACACAGTCACATCCGTCGCTGTCACCGAACCTGGCATCGAGTCCGCGCGGCCTTGCTCCGCTCCTCTGAACATTACCAACGGCATGCCAACCGCCACCGGACGGCCGCCCCGACCTACAAAGTAGGTGACAAGGTCTGGCTGTCCACTAAAGACCTTCCACTGAGGACGGAGTCTAGAAAACTGTCTCAGAGATTCATTGGCCAGTTCGTAATTGAAGGGGTCATCAACCCGGTTGCGGTCCGATTGAAGTTACCTAGGTCCCTTCGTGTTCACCCCACTTTCCACGTGTCCCGTCTTAAACCGGTCCTCCTCAGCCCCCTCCTGCCCCCTCCCCCGCGACCCCCCCCACCACGGATCATTGACGGTGCTCCGGCTTACACAGTGCGTAGGATTCTGGACTCCAGACGCCGGGGCCGGGGAACCCAATACCTAGTGGATTGGGAGGGTTTTGGTCCAGAGGAGCGGTGCTGGATTCCCCGCCGCCAGATCCTGGACGCCGTCATGGTGAGGGACTACCATCGCCGTCGGCCAGACAGGCCTGGTGGGGTGTCTGGAGACACCCGTCGGAGAGGGGGTACTGTCAGGTCGCCACCCTCAGGAGGCGTCGGTGTGTTGGCACCAACCAGCACTCGAGGGGGCCGGACGTCAGCACGGAGGTGAGAGCAGGGCCCAGCTGCGTCTCATCCACAATCACCCACCTGTTGCTGCCTTCCAATCAGGGGAGGTATTTAGGAGCGGCCCCGAAGCCTCTTCCCCGCCGGATTGTTAGTCTTGTTTGCACCTGAACGGGCCGCATGGCCCACGCACCTCCCCGGGAATCCCGCTCACTGTTTTTCCCCCACCTCTGGAATCCGGGACCCCCGTCACCTCCTAGTCCGGTGCCTCCTTTTCACGAATAAAATACATGGTGACTAACAAATCTGCGTTTGGGTCTTTTCCAGTGGAGGCAATACGTGACAGGAAATATTAAGTGAAAGATCAAAATATCAAAAGAGACAGACTATTTGAAATTCACCCTGTCAGGTTAATTATATAAATCATTTCATAGTGCGTGGAAATACAAATCTGTTTTTGAATTTATGATTAAAATACTACAACAGTGTCACTTGCAGAGCAGGCAAGAAGGTGGTGTTGGAGATTAGAGTAGGACGGGCTTTTGCTTCCTCCCTCAGGGTAGGATCCGTTATCAAAAGGAAATAATTTCAGAAATAATTTCTTTTCTTTTTATGCTTTTTTGTGATTAGAACAAATGAAATGAAATGAAATTGTGTTCCTAGAGAGGATGTGCTCCCATTGGTTAGTCCAACATTGATTTTTAATCATCGTTATTAATTCTCTGATACTGTATTTTGCCCAAATAACTTTCTGTTCTGTAAAATAAAAAATAAAAGTCATATTCCAAACATTATTAAAGTGACTTTGTGGTCTCAGTTCCAACGATGTTCATTTTAACTATACTCGTCAAATCAACTTGACATGTGGACATCTAACCTTTAAAACGGTTTCCATTTGTGTTTTTTAGTCCTTGTGGATCTGCGATTTATTGATATCTAGATATGTTGATGATTTGATCACTAATATGAATTGCAAAAAGGAATTCTCGTTTGGTGTTATCCCACCCCTCAGTAGAAAGTCATGGATTCAATCTGAACAAAGCCTTAAGGAAGTTGCATTAAACCTTAGGATCACTTTGTTGAATCATTATGACTGGCTTTTGTCCTTGATATACTACTAATATACTAAGCAAATTTGCATGGACCAATAATGGACATTTAAATGTTCTGGCACATTGGTGATTTATTTATAGTACTGGAGATCACCAGATTAAAGGACTTTTATTGATTAAAATTGACAGTATATTGATTAAAAATATGCACTATTCAATATTTGTTTTGTGTTTTCTGCACGCACAGAACATGGGACTTTCTGGACAAACATTAATCCTCCAATCTACATAGGCACTGATCACCCCAGGGGCTGGCGGGGGTTGGGGGAAGGCTGTCAGCATGCTGTGTGATCTCACATTGTTTTGCTAAAATTGCAGCCTTTGATGATGAGAATATTATTTTGCCACAGCACAAAGCACATTGGAAGGAAGGGAGATGAAGAGTGGGAGTACACACTCAAAAAAAAAGTTGTAACTGAGTTTCAACCGGTTGCAGACAATTGTCTTGTTTAGAGCAATGTACTATAAATGTGAACAACACATATTACGTAATCTTACTTAATTATCTTACTTTAAATGAACATGATATTGCTATATTGAAGGGCCGCATCCATATTATTGTAACGTTTCGTGTAAATAAAGAGCCAGGTTCTTATCGCTCGGGTTTATTGTTGTCTGTTGTCGGCCACAGCCACGCCATTTCACACACCCGGTCATCAACTTAGTCCGAACAGAACTTCCCCTTCCTGTGCTCCCCGAAAACTACCCACATTCCCCGGAAGGGGCGGTACCCCAACAATGGCCTACGTAACAGTAACATTAATCAGAGCCATCTACATTCATGAACTTAAGGCACGCTACATTACCCCCCCCCTTCTTTAGTCCTCGTCCCCGAGGACAAAGTCTTTAAGCCTCAGTGGCGTCCGCCGCTTCCTCCTCGGTCGGCCCGCGGGTGTTGACTTTTCCCGTTGCCCCCCTGTGTGTCCCAGGTCAGGTGGGTCCAAAGCCGCAGGTGGCAAACTGCATGCACTTGCGATGTCCCGCAGGCCACCTGCGACGACTTCCCGGTTAGGTGATGCCACGACAGGCACCCCGGGCGTTTCTCCCTCTCCTCCAGCTGTCTGAAGGGAGGCGATGCCCCGGTATGGTGCCAGCCTGTCCCGGTGTAACGCCACCCGGCGCCCCCTGTCAGGCATCTGCACCCGGTAGACGACCTCTCCCAGCCGCTCCAGGACCAGACACGGTCCCACCCAGTGGCTATCCAGCTTAGGGCACCTGCCTTTCTTCCGTTTAGGAGTGTAGGTCCACACCAGCTCCCCAGCCGCAAAGTGTCGGCCTTTCGCCCGGACGTCATAATTCCTCTTTTGTCGCACGCCCGCACTACTCCGCATGTGCAGAGTCCAAGCGGTCCTGCAGCCGCCTGGCGTAGTCCGGGCCAGCAGGGACTCGCGGCGCATCCGGGGGTCGTCCAAAGGTCAGTTCCGCTGGTGTTCTCAACTCTCTGCCCAACATGAGGAGGGACGGTGTACATGAAGTGGAGTCATGGACTGCAGTGCGACACGCCATCAGAACCAGGGGCAAATGCATATCCCAATCGCGCTGATGGTCGGCAGTCAGGATAGATAGCTGTTCGCCCAGAGTCCGGTTGAATCTTTCCACTAACCCATCACTCTGGGGGTGGAGCGGTGTTGTACGGGTCTTTGTGATGCCCAGACGTGTACACATCGTGGCAAAAACTTTAGATTCGAAATTTTTCCCCTGATCACTATGGATTGACTCTGGCACCCCCAGCCGACTGATTATCCCCTCCACTAGGGCCTCAACAATGGTCTCGGCCTCCTGGTCCCTAATGGCATAGGCCTCAGGCCATTTAGTGAAATAATCCACAGTAGCGAGTATGTAGCGATTACCTCTGTCTGTGAGTGGGAGAGGGCCCAGAACGTCTACACCCAGCCGCTGCATGGGCTCCCCCACCGGAAACTGCTGTAGCTGAGCCCTGGACTGGCCCGGTGGACCTTTGCGGGCAGTGCAGAGATCACAGCACCGACAAAAGTCTTCAACGTCTCTCCTCAGCCGCCCCCAATAGAAGGCCTGACGGACCCGCCGGAGTGTTTTGGTCACCCCAAAGTGACCGGAGCCTGCAGAGCCATGCATGGCTTCGAGAACAGCCCCCTGCATCCCTCTGGGTACCACGGTCTGCCACTTTTTTTCTCCCGACGCTGGTTCTACCCATGCCCACTGAAGGACCCCATCAGCCAGCTGCAAAGAATTAAATTTAGCCCACAGCCCTTTTGTCCATGGGGAGAGAGCGGCCACCTCCTCCCAGGGCGGCCGCTGCCGCGCCTCCACCCACAGCATCACTGGCTGCACGTCCGGGTCTCGTTGCTGTTCCGCGGCCCAGATAGCATTGTCCACCACCAGCAGCTCTCTACAAGCCCTGACAGTCTCTTCACACTCCTCTCTGTCCCGCTTGTTTGGCCCCAGAACCAGCTGCTGTTCTCTGACCTCTCTGCGGTCACAATACCGGCAGTCGTCTTCACTGCAGGGTCGACGGGACAGTGCGTCAGCGTTGCCATGCCGTTCTCCCGCACGGTGAACCACGCTGAACTCGTAGCCTTGCAGCTCCTCCAGCCAACGAGCCAGCTGTCCCTCAGGCTCTCGGAATGTCATCAGCCACTGCAGTGAGGCATGATCAGTGCGTACAGTGAAGGGGCGGCCACACAAGTAGTACTTAAAATGCCGTGCGGCAAAGACGACAGCAAGCAGCTCCCTACGTGTGACGCAATACCGCCGCTCAGCTTTATTCAGGGCTTTGCTGTAGTAGGCCACAACCCTCTCTCCTTCCGGCCCTGCCTGTGATAAGACTGCCCCCACTCCATCGCCGCTAGCGTCTGTGTCCAGAACATAAGGCACTTCGGGGTCAGGGGCTGCCAGGATGGGTGCGCTTGCCAGAGCCTCCTGGAGGGTGTTGAATGCGCTTTCACAGTCCTCCGCCCACACAAAGGGCTGGTCCTTCTGCAGGAGCCTGTACAGGGGGGCCGCAATGCCTGAAAATCCCCGCACGAATTTCCTGTAATAGGAAGCTAAACCCAAAAAACTTTTTAGTCCCCTCTGGTCTGTCGGGCTGGGCCACTCGCGTATGACACGCACCTTCTCCTCCACTGTGCCGATACCCTCGCTGCCTATTCGGTGCCCCAGAAAGGTCAGCTCCCTGCACAGCAGCCTGCATTTGTCCGGGTGTAGCTTCAGTCCAGCCCCTTTGATCCTCTCCATAACTCGGCGCAGTGCTGCCATAGCTGAATCAAATGAGCTGCCATGGGCCAGAATGTCATCTAAGTACACCAGGCACTCCGTGTGTGGAACTCCAGCTAACACCCTCTCCATCAAGCGTTCGAATGTGGCAGGCGCATTACACAGTCCAAAACAGAGCACCTTAAACTGCCACAGCCCCTTTCCTGTGCAGAATGCGGTCTTGGGCCGGGCCTCTTCGGCCAGGGGGACCTGCCAATAGCCGCTCCTCAAGTCCAAGGACGAGAACCAGGAAGAGCCAGCTACTAGGTCCAGACATTCATCCACGCGTGGGAGGGGGTAGGAGTCCTTCTTAGTGACGTCATTAAGCCTCCTATAATCCACACAGAAGCGCCACTCACCTCCTTTCTTCGGCACCATCACGACTGGTGATGCCCAGGGGCTCTCAGAGGGCTCTATTATGCCAGCTCGCTGCATTTTCTCCAAAGCCCGCTCCGCTGCGTCTTGTCGGCCCAGGGGGAGGCGACGTGGCCGCTGCCGTATAGGCGTCGCATCACCCGTGTCAATTGTGTGCTGTACGAGAGAGGTCTGTCCCAGCTCCTCCTCGTCGCATGAAAAGCAGTCACGGAACTCTATCAGCAGCTGCCATAGTCGCTCCTGCTGTTCAGAATCCAAGTCCCCGGCACTTCTCTGCCAGACCTCGCGCAGAGCTGTCATCCTTTTCGCTTCACTCTCCTGCAGACTCTCACAGCCCTCCACCGCAGACGGGACCCGTAGCCTGGACCGGCGAGTCCAGGCTACGGGTGGCTGGCTCAGGGCCTAGCCGAGGCTCCGACAGGTACGACATGGCAGCCTTTGTCTGTTTTCCTTCCCCCACACAGCACCTGTGAGGTCCGGCTGTGTGTGTAGTTGCGTGCTGGGAATCCAGCGGTCTCATATGCACCACCTGCCCATCAATAAAGCTCAGTGTGGCTTTCCCCAAGTCTATTTGACAGCCCTGCTCCCGCAAAAAGTCCAAGCCTAAAATACAGGCATCTTGTACTTCCGCTACCCACACAGTGTGTCTCATTTTCCGTCCCCCCACAGTCAATATCAGCTGCCCTCTCCCTTTCATTGGTGCTAGCTCACCAGTTACTGTGCGTAGCTGAACTGCTGTGTCCTCCAGCTGTGTACCCACTGGCACCACCTCCGGCCGGACCACTGTGACCGTTGACCCGGTGTCCACTAGGGCGGTGCAGGAAACCCCCTCGATGCAAATGGGAATATGGCAGAAGTCCGATATGGAAGTCCTTCCCACCACAGCCACATTCTGCCCCTGGCCCATGCTGTACTGAGAGGCGCTGCTGGCCACAACCAGTGACGAACGGGACTTAAGGGTGGGGGCACGCAGCGTCCCGTCTACTGCGTCCCCTTGCCGTTTCCCAGAGCTTTAGTCGAGGCTGGGCAATCCCTCACCATGTGTCCAGCTTGGCCACACCCCCAGCAGAGGCGCGGCTGTTGTTGTGGCCGCACCGGGGCCTGTGTTTGTTGACGCCTGGCAGGGGGCATAGCCAACCCCCTGATCATCTCGGTCACCTCGTCCACCCACAGCGGCCGCTCCGACATTGTCTCTCCTACCGCCCTGACCATTGGGGAAGCATCGTGCTGTGCAGCGCTCATGACCATCTCCCTCTCCAGCGCGTACTCCAGTGCGTCAGTCAGGGTTTGGGGGCGAGCCAACTGAGTGTGAGCCCGCAGATCAGATGGAGAGAGAGCCCTGACGAACTGATCACGTGCAAGCTCCGTTTGCACTGGCGTAGGCATATGCGCGTATGCACGTCGTGTCAGTCCTTCGATGTCGTTTGCCAACGTGCGCAGGGATTCCCCAGTTCGCCTCTGACGTCCATGCAGCTCCGAGCGCAGCAGCTCCGAACGAAAACATTGTCCAAACCGGCGCCCTAGAGCACCAGCCAGGGCTCCATAATTACCCCTCTCACTCGGGTCCAAAAGCAGCAGACAAGACAGTGCATCATCCGTCAAACAAAGGGCGAGCTGGAGGGCTTTCTGTTCATCTGACCAGCTGTTTGCACGAGCTAAAAGCTCGAACTGAGCATGAAAAGCCTCCCAGTCAGACTTCCCCGCGTATTTCGGCGTTTTTATGCTCACCGGCACTCGCTGTCCCTGGGCGCCGCCATCTTTGTTTACGTTTTGTCCATGCACGTTCCCGGGCGGCAATTCCCCGCGCGCCGTGTAGCTAGCTTCAGCGCTAGCCGTCGCTACGCCAGGACCCCCAGCGGATGTTGGTGGCTGTAACTCACGTATCATCCCCCTTCCTAGCCCGTCCACGGAAAAACGCTGTCCTTCCAGCACTTGAACAGGACGAGGATATCCGTACTCATTGTCCTCCTCCTCCTTCTTGACACAAAAACCTCTGCCAAAAGAACGCTCCATCTCCACCAGAAAAAGCGCCCACCAAACAGTAGTCCGCCCACGCCTGAGCGGTCGACTACGTTAACAAAATCAGACTTAAGTTTACTTCTGACACCAGTTGTAACGTTTCGTGTAAATAAAGAGCCAGGTTCTTATCGCTCGGGTTTATTGTTGTCTGTTGTCGGCCACAGCCACGCCATTTCACACACCTGGTCATCAACTTAGTCCGAACAGAACTTCCCCTTCCTGTGCTCGCCGAAAACTACCCACATTCCCCGGAAGGGGCGGTACCCCAACAATGGCCTACGTAACAGTAACATTAATCAGAGCCATCTACATTCATGAACTTAAGGCACGCTACATTATGTTTGATTCATAAACAACACATTAATAATAATAATGATCACAGATCTCAGAGTGCAACAGAGATGGAAAAACGCCCATGGTGTGGAGCTTGTTGGTGTTGGGGACCCGGAGGAGTGAGCTGCTGAGGGTGCGGGTGAAGGTTTGGGGAGTAGTTCTTGCAGATAGGGAGGTGCATGTCCATTTATGCATTTGTGAGTAAGTAGTAGAACTTTGTAGTCAATCCGGAATGAGACAGGGAGCCAGTGTGATGAGTGTAGGACGGATGTTATGTGCTCATATTTCCGAACTCTCATCAGGATCCTGGCAGCGCTGTTTTGGATGTATTGTAGTTTCAGGATATTCTTGCCAGCGATTCCAGTTAAAAGTAAATTACAGTAGTCCAGTCTTGAGGAGATAAACGCATGGGCAAGCTTCTCTGCATCTGACACCTCCAAGGTGGGGCGTGTTTTGGAGATGTTTTTGAGATGATAGAAGGAGGTTTTGCACAGGTATTTGATATGGTCATTAAAGGTCGGGTGAGGGTCAAACCTAACTCCCAGATTGGTAACTGTACATTGAACATTGACTGAACACCTATGATGTGGTAGGTTTGTGTTAATGCAACGACTTTTGTTAATTTGCATTTATTTGATTAATTTTAATAATAATTAAGTTGAAATTATCTTTAACCGTTATTGTACTCAGGTCTAGAAGCATTATTGTGACTATTTTAAAGTCAGATGTGTATAATTGTGTATAATATGTATGTGGATACACTCACAAACAGAAAATCTACCAAAAATATCTATGAATATCGATACATAAGATGTATAATACTACTGTTTTAACCCCCCACCTCAATCAAGCAACATTTAAAAAGTAAAATAGTGAAATGTTAGCTCTATTTGCTGAAGTTTAGGCATGTTGAGATAACTTCAACATTAACACAAGCAAATATTTGGTTAATTATGAACTGCTCAACCTGGAGCATGTCTGCAAACTCATAATAAAGGGGGGGGACGCCTAATTTGCATAATCATATTGGACAGCTGCCTTGCGCATGTGCGATTCACTTTCAGTCTAGACCCGTTTCACTTCTCTGCTATGACTGCAGCTGGGTCACTGCGCGAGCCGCGAGGCTGAAGCCTAGTTTATGATTCTGCGTTTTCAGAGCGATGCAAGGAAACACAGACGCAAGAGCCCCTTGCGTGTCCCTTGCGTGCCTTTTCACACCTCCTTGTGTGCGTCGACCCATTTTTCTAGGCTTGCGTCAACGCAAGCCTCCTGCAGCGCACGAGGCTGCGATTGGTCTGCTAACTACATCCTTTACGGAGTCTCACATTTCCGCTTTCATAGCACAATACCGCCATTATTAAAACGAGGAATGTTTATGAGAGAACGGATCAGATTGAAGAGCTTTTGTCGAAAGAAATGCGTAAATATGACAACTTATACAGCCCGTCATTGGCGGACTTTAAGGACGCGCGGATGGCCTCCCGATTCCCGACACGTTTGTCCCATATCTTCCTCAACAACTTTGTGCACCCCTCTACCAGCAAACCGACGTTTGCAGAGATCTCCCTCCATGAATCGGAGGCCATCCGCGCGTCCTTATAGTCCGCCAATAATGGGTTGTAGAAGTGGTCATATTTACGGACAAAAGCTCTTCAATCTGCTTCATTCTCTAGTAAACATTCTTTGTTTTAATAATGGTGGTATTGTGCTATGAAAACGGAAATGTGAGACTCCGTAAAGGATGTAGTTAGCAGACCAATCGCAGCCTTGCGGGCTGCAAGAGGCTTGCGTAGCTTTTGACGCAAGCCTAGAAAAAAGTTCGTCCGCTTAAGCAAACACCCTTGTTTTCTTCCCGCGGTTGGGAGCGTACTCTTGTGTGCGTGCGTGTGTCTGTTTGAGGAAGGAAGGTCTCTAGGAAGAAGGGAGATGGCGGGAGAGCATGATAAAAAGCGAAGGATGGAGCAAAATTAGGAGGCTAAGGGAAAGGAAAAGGAGGAAATCTAGGCCTCCCTTTTTTCTATCTACCAACTGAACCTCCCTTTCCATTTCCCATTTCAATTTACCTCTTGCCTTTTATCCAATTGGCCACCATGCTGACACTTCTCATCTCAGTTCCGTGACCGGAGAATAAGGGGAACAAAATGTTGTTGCTCCATATACAAGCAAATGTTATGCTAAAGTGATGGGTTCTCATCATGCCCTAACCTACAATGATGCTGGGAAACGGCGGAAGAGGAAGAGCATGCCCCATCTCCGTCCCGCCCTCCCCTAATTTGCATTGCATGCTGAAATGCATGTACTGGGCCCATTAACCAAGGGGCCGTGCTGTGTTTTGGTTGTAGACGAGGGCAGGGGGGCTGTCATATCTTTTGATTTGCTTGATATGAAAACAGTGGTGGTTTCCAATCAATGGAACCTGTGGTTTATTTGGGGTGAAATGAGATTTTTTTTATTGGTATGTTTGCATCTTGAGGCAATTTTCCAGCTCTATTGTGGAAGACCCGGAAGCATCCTCGCTTGATTTTACAGTAAATTTGTAATGGGGCCAATACGAGAGTTGAAAGTGAATATGGTTATTTATTTACATGCATAAACAAGCACACTTTGTTAGACACATCTGATGATTGTTGTAACGGAGATCCCGGCTGGCTATATATGCTGGAGCCTTATGTGAAGGGAGCTTATCAGAATGATTAGGCGGAAGGATGGGTGGCCTACCAGCGGCTTTACAAGTCACTGCAATGGCAAATATAATTTTGGAATTAGATGACACTCTGAGAATGGTCTCAGAGTGTCATCACAGTTTAAATTAAAACGTCTTCCGGCCGAGCTTCCCCTATAGAAGGCCAAACAGAGCCAGAAAAAAACAGCGAAAATCTAATTTCTAACAAGAATATTGTGTACTCATCACAATCAAATATATGAATACTTCAGTGTTTAAAACTTTAGAGTCTTTGAAAAGACTCTAAACAAAACTCAAGTCATAAAATATGATTTTCAGATTAGTCCAGAAATGTGCACTTGGCAATGCATTTGTAACATTTACACAGCAAAGCAAGAATACCAAACCACTTTCTCTCAGACCAACCTTGCCAAAACCAAACAAAAATAGTCACCAAGCATCCTGCATATGAATCATAAATGCTATTAGCCAGTGTGAAATTCAATCATTCACATCAATAGAATTATTAATAATCGCTAAGATAATTCACAAAAAAATTTAAATAACGGGGCACCACCCTGAAAAGGGACTAATAACCAAACTATAAATAAAGTCTCATAATTGGTATTTACTCATTAAGAGCAAGAAATTGAAGGTTTGAGTTTGTGCGTGTCACGGTTTTGGGTTAAATGGTAAATGGACTGTACTTGTATAGCACTTTTCTAGTCTTCCGACCACTCAAAGCGCTTTAACACTACATGACATCATTCATACACAGTACACAGTGACACCTGCCCATCAGTAACTAACATTCATACGCTGTAGTCGCAGCTACAGGAGCAATGTTGGGTTAAGTGTCTTGCCCAAGGACACATCGAAATGGGGGGTTAGCCAGGACTGGGATTAAACCCACAACCCTCTGATTGGAGGACGACCGTGCTAGCCACTCACCCACAGTCGCCCGTCAATGTCTGATTTTATTTTGTAGTTTCTTGCCTCTGTCCTCCCTGGGTCATGTCACTTGTCCTGTCCTCCTCTGTGATTGTCTGTCATGTCATGATTTTTTCCACCTGTGTCCAATCACCTGCACCTCCCTAGTGTATTTAAGCCATGTGTGTCTGTTGTCACTTGTCGCGTCATTGTCTTTTGTCACGCATGTCCCTGTCAATCGTCTGGTCTGCCGCTCGTTCCTGCCTGCCTTTTTGCCCTTAGTTCCCGTGTGTTTTTGCCCGTTGGCCTTTTGCTTTTTGCCTGTTTTCACTCTTAAAGTCCTTTTTGTTTTCGAACTCTGTGTTTGAGTCCAGCCTTCCCACGCACCCCTGACAGAATGACGTGACCAGTAAAGGACTCAGCAAAGTTTTTTCCCCGGGAAGAGTTCAGGGGAACCCGTCTGGCTATGAGCGGTCCACACAATCCTCGGCTGGCCATCCGTAATGGGGGAGAGGTCCTCCCCGGGATTTCATATGAATACATGTACTACTCTGTCCCCTTCCGGAGCCCTTAGTAGGCATCTGGGTCGCCCCTCTCACCATCCGCCGCCCACCACGTGGTCTTCAGAGGCCATTTCGTGGTCGTCTGGCGGCGATACTCACTGGGAGCGGGTGATGGACCTTGCGGTCCAACTCCAGGCCACCTACGCTCTCCACGCTCGGTCGCAGCGCAGAATGTCCAGCGCTGGGCCGCAGCGACATCCCGACCCTGCTGGGTCGCAGCGCACAACGTCCAGCGCTGGGCCGCAGCGACATCCCGACCCTGCTGGGTCGCAGCGCACAACGTCCAGCACTGGGCCGCAGCAGCTTCCCGTCCCGACCCAAGCCCACGACCCCCGAGCCAGCGCCACGATCAATGCCCCAGACCCCGGTACCGGCCCCACGATCCATGCCCCAGATCCCGGTACCGGCCCCACGATCCATGCCCCAGACCCCGGTACCGGCCCCACGATCCATGCCCCAGACCCCGGTACCGGCCCCACGATCCATGCCCCAGATCCCGGTACCGGCCCCACAATCCATGCCCGCGACCCGGCCTGTACCGGCCCCACGATCCATGCCCCCGGCCCCACGATCCATGCCCGCGACCCGGCCTGTACCGGCCTCACGTACCATGCCCCCGACCCGACCAGTACCGGCCTCACGTACCATGCCCCCGACCCGACCAGTACCGGCACACGTTCCAAGCCCCCGACCCCGGTCCGGCCCCACGACTCATGGCCCCGACTCGGCCTGTACCGGCCCCGAGACTCGCCCCCGGACTCAGGCTCCCTCCCTCCCATCCCGTGGTCCTCTCCCACCCTCCCTTTGGTGGCTTGGGGGCCGTCTGGGATCCGGCCCTTGAGGGGGGGGCTATGGCGGGGGCTCCGGAGGTGTTCCGTGTCCCCCAGCCGGAGGTTTCCAGTGTTTCCCAGGCGGCCATCCCAGAGACGTTCAGTGCCCTGCAGTCGGCGCTCCGGAGCCGGCCAACTGACAGTCTGCCGGGCCGACCCCCTGAGGCTCCCCGGCCGTTTGCCTGTCCGCCGGGCCGACCCCCGGAGGCTCCCCGGCCGTTTGACTGCCTGCCGGGCCGCCCGCCAGAGTTCCCCCGGACGGCCTACCATTGTCTGGTTTCCCTCCCTCCCGCCCCTTGTCTGTTCCTGGTCAGATTAGGGCCATCTGGAATTTGGCCCTTGAGGGGGGAGTTCTGTCACGGTTTGGGGTTAATGTCTGGTTTTATTTTGTAGTTTCTTGCCTCTGTTCTCCCTGGGTCATGTCACTTCATGTCCTGTCCTCCTGTGATTGTCATGATAGTTTCCACCTGTGTCCAATCACCTGCACCTCCCTAGTGTATTTAAGCCATGTGTGTCTGTTTTGACTATTAAAGTCCTTTTTGTTTTCGAACTCTGCGTCCTGCCTTTCCACGCATCCCTGACAGTACGGTCTGTTTCCTTCCAGCATTACAGTACACATAAGAAATCACAGAAAACTGCTGCTTAAAGTATAACAGGGTTCATTATCTTCCAATAACAATATATAAGAACATTCATTCATGCATGTGTAGTGGAGGTGTGTGAGTTAAGGAGGGGAGAGCTCAGGAAGGGAGCTTGCTGCACGCTAAACTACCGACCCCATGGCCAATGTGTTGCTAGCAGGCTGTGTTTATACACCACGTGTGTTCCTTACATTTAAACCTCTGTCTGTAGGTAAATCTATATGTATGTGTGTGTGTGTGTGTGTGTGTGTGTTAGTAAGTTAGAAATCAAAGAAAGCAGATCTCATTCAGAACAGTGAGGCACGATAGTGGTTAACTTTATCACGTCACACAGTTCAAAAACATACAATCTCTTGTTAAACAATACATTAAATACCAAAACAAAAATAACGACACATGCTAATCTAACTTCTGCCCAGACTTCGCCTTACTGTGTGTTGATGGGGTTGTCTGTTTCCTCGAGTTTCATTTAACTGTGTCCAACCAGTCCATCCCTTTTTTGCAGGGATCGATTTGGGATTATGAGGACTGTTGGGTTTCTTGGTGGCACAAAAGCTATTGGTGCTCTTGTGTGCTCTTAACACACGTTGTATCCAAGGGGGTAGTTTTCCTTCTTGGTGAGCTGCTTGGGCCAGAAGTGGGTACTGGAAAGCCGGACTTCTCTGGAGCAGCTAGAAAATGGTTGGAGAGGGCCGAATCCTTAATCCTGAGGCCAGTCTGGAAAGTTGATTTGAAAAGGCTGTCTTCAACCTCTCATCGACACAGGTCGATTCGGAAAAATGTATCAGTCCGGAAAGGGATTTGAAGAGACTCTGTTGCCTCATCCTTACACTGACCAGAGTCAGTTCGGAAAGGGATTTGAGAGATACTGTCTTTAACCTCACACCGACCTGAGGTTAGCTCAGAATGAAAGTTTGGACGAGGGACCTCACAGAACACACCAGGGGGACCCCTGTGGTGTCTGTGGCTTGGCCAATCCACCCAGAGAGAGAAATCACACCTGGGTGTGAAGGCACATTCCTTTCTGGGGTTTTATGTCCTGCAGCAGAACACTGCATTCAAAAGTCGGCCTTACTTTTACGCAATGGTGGGAGCCCAACGTCAGACACTCTCACACATTAATTAATGAAACATTCTTACGTTCACTATTGAAATCTCTCACTCACACATACATACATACATACATACTCTGTAAAACTATGCACAGACATTTCTAAAACATTTTACATACTAGTCTGAAATACATACTCGCTGGGGCAGCTGGTGGATATTTTTTTTGGTAGGGCCAGCCAATCAGGTCAGTAAACATCCCAGTATTATTCAATGCAAAAAAGGCTATTAGACATGCATTATTACTTTGCAGTTAAATACATAACATTTATTCCAACATCAGGACATCTTATTCAAAGAATTTAGTATATTAATAGATGATATATTCAGAATATGATATAACTACCATATCGTAACTATTATAATAAAGGATAAATAAATTACAATGAAATATATTTATAAATATATAAAATGTGTATATATAACGTTATATATATTGAGATGCAGCTTTGATGTTGAGGAAAGAACAAAAGCCACACAAAACTTCGCACAATAAATCATTTTGGATAAGATGTGCCTGTTTTCATCCACGTCCTGGTTGTATGTCCTCACCGCAGTCCCGTATATTGCATATTTATTTATAATATGGGTAGATGGAATCAAGCGTTCTGATTCATTGAGAGCGAGTCACGGGGTTTACTGAATTGAGCCATAATGTACCTGTTTACATTGATCTGAGTGTTCCATATCAGTGCGCAATCAAAATAAGTTAGATTTTGCGCAGCCGTTGCACGATGCGTAAAACACATGAACCAGACTATGGGATAGAGGTGTGTACAGACATTACATTGGCGACATACAGAGGCATTAATTGTACATGCTTAAATTGAGCAGCTCAACCGGGTTTATGAGGGATTGCACAATCCGAGAGGAGGCGCAGCTCGCCGCTGCCGCCTCCCCGTATTTGAAGAGGTGAATACACAGAATAATGTATGTATATATATATTATTTTTATTTGGCTGACACCAATTAAAACCAGCATACAAGCAAACACACATATATATATACAATTGTGATATCATTATATGTAGTGTTTTTTTTTGTTAATATAGAATATATTATATATATAATATATAATAAATAATAATCTCAATTTTAAACGGCAGTTTACAAAAGATCAATTTACCTCTTTGAGTAAGGTCTTTCTTTTGTTGTCTCTTTGGGCTTTTGTCTTGTTATTTTGAGTCCACGACCCATTATAGGACAACAATTTAGATGAAACTGGGACTTTGGTCTAGTTATTTTCGATAAACAGAGTCCCAGATCCATTACAGGACAACAATTTTGATGAAACTGGGACTAAAATTCTGCAGCATCTCAAATTTACAAATGATGGTTGGGAATTTGAATGCACGACGCATGCTTATACAAGGTAAAGGCTGGTGCATACTTCTGAGTCTTTCATGTGAAGGAAAGCGGAGGAGGGAGGATGGGGAGGTAAAAGTGTAATGGGAGGGGGACCTAAATGGAGATGGAGGGTGTAATAAGGGGCCTTAAGGCTGGCGCGTGCTTCGGCGTCTGCGTCGTTGCGTCGATGCACTCGTTTCAATTCATGGTTCTAAAAAGGTGTGTGTTGCAGAGCAATTCACTGCCAGAACAATAGGTGGAGTAACGTTTTTTGTTGAAGATGACCTACAGAGTTACGTCTTTGGTGTGGAAGTCGTTGGTTTGTTTATTTATTTATCATAGACTTTATTGCCCCGTGCATCGCCACTGTTGCTTTTCATCGCAGACACATTTGTCCCATATTTTCCTCCACAACTTTGTGAACCTCTCGACCGCCAAACCGACGTTTCCGGAGATCTCCCTCCATGAATCAGAGGCCATCCACGCGTCCTTTTAGTCCGCCAATGACGGGTTGTATAAGTTGTCATATTTACGCATTTCTTCTGACAAAAGCGCTCAATCTGATCCCTTCTCTCGTAAACAGTCTTCTTTTAATAATGGCAGTATTGTGCTATGAAAACAGTAATGTGAGACTCCGTAAAGGATGTAGTTAGCAGATCAATCAGAGCCATGCGGGCTGCAGGAGGCTTGCTTTCGACGCACGCAAGCACTTAAGGAGGTGTGAAAAGGCACGCAAGGGGCTCTTGCGTCTGCGTGTCCTTGCATCTCTCTGAAAACGCAGAAGGATAAACTAGGCTTGAGGGACAGTAGTCATTATTTGTTTGGGTATTTACTTGTGCCAGTATTGCAATTAAGAGTAAAGGGGATTGGTTCTTTAAACTTTTGCGGGGACTTTTAAGTGGTCTGTATGCACAGGTCAGATGGAAAATATTTTGAAAATGAAAGTTTCGTTATTGGATTTGTTTACAGTCAAGCAGTGCCTTTTAGCGGTGCTGATATTGATCTATGGTGATACCTTTCTTTCGCAGACGCCGCATGGTGGGTTTAATTGTGTACTTGAGTACCGCCAGGGCTGTAGTGGAGGGTAAACGCACGTAAACGCCGTTTACGCACCTCTAGAATTTTGGAAATAGCGTTTACGCCCCTATAAATAGCGTTTACGCACCTCAAAGTTCCCTTCTTCCGTTGGAATAATCCGAAATAAACTTGGTGTAATTTTAAAACAGCCAAGACTACGTTTCCTATTGTTGAACATATAAACGGCGTAGTCTGAATCATTTTCATCTGCGCTGTATTACGGTCTGTGAGCATCCAATCAGTGCCTTGCGGCTGCAGCAGCGACACCGATCAGGATCCAGGAGGTGTGTAAACACATACACGTTGTGGATCAGCCCAGTGGTCCCCAACCTTTTTTACCTCACGGACCGGTTTCATGTCAGACAATATTTCGCGGACCGGTCGAGAAGGTCCGACGGGGGGGGTGTAGTAGTCGTTGCGGGCGGAACGACCGACGGGGAGGGGTAGTAGTCGCGCGATCTGTGTTCGCTGGTCGTGCACGGTAAAAAGACAAGAAAAACGCCTGGTGACGCGTAGATTAGAGAACAAGTCGGTTCTCAATGTGAAAAAAAACATGCTGTATAGGCTATTTATGATGACATAGGTAGTACATGAGTGTTCCTTTAACTTATGTTGTCAGTGTAATTGACAGGCTGCTTAACTGGTTAACTCTTAAATTCAACATATTTTTTCAGGCAGTGATAGGACAGGCAGTGATGCAGAGAGCACAGGGAGAGGAGAAACACCAGGTCGAATAGAGAGAGAAGCACAGAGGAGCCATGAACCTTGAGCCATGGCTCCTCTGTGCAAGGCAGGACCTGACGTGAAGGACAAGGAGGCCCTCTGGGCACTACTGTAAAAAGGAGACTCCGTATGTAGATAGTTCTTAATCTGCAATTGTCTTGTTGACATACTTTTCTTTACTGTTTTCTTAAATTTAATAAACTACAAACTACTAACACATGTATTCATTGTCATTGATTGTATATGACTTTTACTGATAACATAATGCAATATAGCCAGGACAGCCTTACAGAGTCGCGACGCTTTTTGTTGCGTTGCTTCGCATCGCGTCGAGGTCTGTATGATCACAAAATTCAGAGTTTACCCACCTCTAATTTTACCACTACAGCACTGAGTACCGCCACCTACAACCCAGCAGCGACAGTCCTCAAAAGCTTTCTTGTGTGAGGTTGGATAAAGACGGGGACAATCATGATATTGCATGCAACATGGTGGCCAACAGAGGACTGGACAGGAATTCACTCATTGCATGACGTTGAATTGCATGACGTTTAATTGAACTATACATATTTATTGAAGAGTTTTAAACTGTGATCAGCTGATATTCCAACAGTGCAGTGTTAATTTAGTCGACGAAACCATGACGAAATTTTTCATTAACGACCTTTTTCCCCACGACTAAGACGTGACGAAAATGGATCTTTGAAAATAAAAACTATGACTAAATCTATTTTAACTTTCGTTAACGAGACGAGACAAAAATGTTGGTTTTTGACGAAGTCACAATAGATTTTTTTCCTAAATTTGCCTGCACCTAACATCATTGGTTGAATGTCTATTTGGGCAATTGTTATTATCATTGGCACCACTTACCACTGTCAAATCTAGCCGTGTAGCTAAATCAGATTGCACAGCTATTCGTTCGTTCCAGGCAGGAACTATTATGCAGTTGTAGACACAACACAGGGGGTCGCTGGGCCTGAGAAGGGAAGAAAAGGAGTTTAATATTGCAATTAAATGTGAATAAAACTAGACTAAAACTAATTACATTTTAGTCTAGTTTTCGTCGACCAAAACTACACTAAAATGTTCTGAGTTTTCGTCGACTAAAACTAAGGATTAAAATGACTAAATGTGACTAAAACTAACACGCATTTTCGTCTAAAGACTAAATCAAAAATAGCTGCCAAAATTAACACTGCAACAGTGCTAACTCTATACAAACATTCTATTTCTGTTATGAAGTCTGAAGAAGAGCTTTGCTAAAGTAGATTTTAAGTGGCAGGCAGTCATCGTATCCTTATTAGGAGATTAACACAAATATTTGTAATAAACTATCATTGTAGGCAGACTAAATCCTTCCTTTGCCCATCAGGAGAAAAGGGCTCGGGAAAGACACACTTTATCTCTTCTACACCATCTTTACCAACCTTGAGGGAGAAGGCCTTCTCAATCCTGACAACGAAATGCATCTCAATGTTTTGAACTAGTGCTTTGTACCCCACATACAGAAACACCTTTAGTTTTTCCGAGATGGCTGGACCTGCCACCCCACCAAGGGAGACTAGTCCCACTACGCACTGAGGGAAACCAATCACCACTGCAACTGTGGAGTCTCTAGGAAAACAAGGCACATGAACTTACCTTTCTAAATAGGATGATGTCAACATGAACCCCACTTTATCTAACATTACACAATTTTAATATCATTGATAATGTAGGCAATGTTCCATCCAAAGTGCATGTATCAGAAGCATAATCTACTGTAACTAATAGTGAGGGCTGTAAATGTGGATTCTTTTTAGTCTGCATATTTTGGGCACTTGCTAATATTTTTTGATCAAACAAGAAACAGTGTTTTATAGAAATCATTATACATCTTCGCTCTCTGTTCTCTATATTAATTAATCGGCTCCCTAAAATTGTAATCCATGCCATATCTTTTCATAACATTTTTCATCCAGAATCCAAGTAAATCCAAATGATATTTCCATGAGGTATGAGGTTCTAAAAAAACACAAAAGTAAATAATGCTAATGACAGCACTGTGTGTGTATAATACATATATATTAATGTATATCAGAGCCTTCAGTTATCAAGCTCCTCTTTTGTGGAACCAACTGTCACTTTCATTCCGGGGGGCCGACACAGTTAACTCATTAAGGATAAAGCTTAAGACTTTCATTTTTGATTACGCTTACAGGTAAGGCTGGCTCAGCGTAGCCTGGACCAGCCCTTAAATAAGCTCCTATAGGCCTAGACTGTGTTTGTTAATCAGAGAAGTCTTCAGAAGATTCAAAGTTATATTTTACCAAGTTTATAAATAAATAGAGGCAGAGAGGAAGGCACAAGGCCCAACCAGGCTGGAGAGATACGTTTGAATGTGCAGCCAGTCACATACGCCTTAAAATTATGGACACACCCCACAAAAGGAGAAATACTGTACTGGCGAAGAGACAGGCCATCTTGTGTTAGTCATATTGGACTGGGGAAGGGAGATTGTCTATTCCACGGACTATTACACTATTAAAAGTGTATTCCATGCTGTATTTGCTTCTGTTACTTATTAAATCATTTTGGATTTTTAAATTTAACCCAGTTGATTTTTTTCGCTTGACGCCGTGGAAAAGGCAAAGGGAGCTGAGCCTTTCGTTCTGGGAGAGGTTCCGACCACAGGATCCAGAAACACATTTTCAATGTAATCTATCCAATATATATTTAATATATCTAGTTTAGCTTAAAGTGGTCCAAAAATGGTCCATAATGGCATACTGCTAGTGTTTCCTAAATCCTGAAGTAGTGGTGCAGGATGTTCCTACAGAGAAAAATGTTAGATGGATAATATTTTGAGAAATCTCTAAACAAATGCCACTTTCCTACCATTTATGGGTTGCAAAGGTGCAAACTTCCTTATTCGTTAAAAGTAGTAGTAGTTTCTCTGCCCATCTTGCACTTTTTTTCTCTTCTTCCATTCCCCTTCAACCCAGGCTGATAATGAACTGCTTATCCAAAGCTGAACTAATCTAGGCTGACTGCTCTCTGTCAGTGTCAATTATACAGCCCACTCTCCATTCCCATCGTCCTCTCAATTCCGCTCTGCATCTCCCTTACAGGGGTTGGCAGGGACCAGACCTTTCTTCTCAGCCATGAATTAAAAAGTAATACAAGAATGATGGTATAGCAGCAGTCCAGCAGACACGGGGTTGACAACGAGAGGGCTTGTGTGCCTGTTGGTTTCATGTACCCACGGGCATTAACTCAAGAGCTAAGACAAAGTATGAACTTTAAATTAATCCAGTGGTTACTGCCAAATCTAACACTAATATGGTTGTGCTTGACACAGAAGACATACAATTTTCCTCTACAATCTCCCCCTTCAAATTTAACAGAACTACTTTGTGTAAAAACAAAAAAATCAAATGAAGCTCGTGGTCTTTATTCATGCTACAACTATGTAGTGAAGTATATCTCATCATAGTAACGCAATTGGGAAACTGAAGTTCAAAATACCTCTCTTTTGTGGGGATTGATCTAGCAAACTAACAGATTATTACAAAAGCAAATAACGAATCTATTAGGCAGTGTACTGGGTTCTGGGGCGTTAACAAGTTTCCAATAACATTCACATTCGCTCGATAAACAACACCGTAACGCAAACAACAAAACATGTGTAGCCGGGTGAAGTGGGGGCAGGGAGGTTTTCGGACTGCTAGATGGTCCGCACACAGGGCGAGGGCGTACTGTCACTTTAAGTACATTGGCATGAGTTCACATGCGTGCAACTCTTCTACAAGGCCACCAGACATCCAGGCGACCTGAAATCGGACTAAGTATCTTTTTCTTTAAACCAAGCTAGTCTGCTAAATTTGTTGTTGATTCTAGTGTCTTTTGCTGATTTGATTTAGTTCTTGTCGTTTCACTGCCAGTTCTCTTTGTTTGAAGTTATCTTGGTTGCCAGTTTGCTCAAGCTCTTTCAGTCTTTTAGTACCAGTTTGTGTTCTAGATTCTACTATTAATTTAACTGCCAGTGTGCCCTCCTAACTCTGCTAGGTTTTGACCTGATCTAAGTCTGTTTTGCCTTGTCTTCTGAAGCAAATACGACTTGAATCCTTAAACTCTCTTTTTGTCAAAACACCACATGGTGATTGTTCACTGATTAGGGTGTCAAGCTATTGGTGTTTTGCATTTTGAGGAGTTTCTGGCGAGGCCAATCAACCTTTTGTCTCCTAAACGACTTACCACAGCTATGCCGATGACACCCAACTAATTCTCTCCTTCCCTCACTCGGACACCCAGGTGGCGGCTCGGATCTCTGCCTGTCTAACTGACATCTCTCAGTGGATATCCACCCACCATCTGAAAATCAACCCCGACAAGACTGAACTACTTCTCTTTCCCAGAAAAGATTCGCTTACCCAGGACCTGACAGTCAACTTTGGAAACTCCGTACTAACGCCCACTCTGACCGCTAAGAACCTCGCCGTCACACTCGACAGCCAACTCTCCCTGACTCCCAACATCACTGCGACAATGCAATCCTGTAGATACACGCTCTACAACATCAGGAGAATACGTCCCCTTCTCTTTGCTGTCCTTAAGCCGAAATGGTGGAACAAGCTCTCTGAAGACACCAGGACCGCAGAGAGCCTTCACATCTTTCGCCGCAAACTAAAGACACACCTCTTCAGACTCTACTTCGACTAAAGACTAACAAATTATAGCACTTAAATTGTACTTGTAACGTCACTCATCCATAGCAAATTGTAAATTGGCTTATTTGAGGAAATTGCACTTTCTTGTTCTCCTGAGTTTGTACCCTATGGTTGAATGCACTTATTGTACGTCGCTTTGGATAAAAGCGTCTGCTAAATGACATGTAATGCAATGTAATTTGGAGCTGCAGAGCGGGACCTAGTGGCTACTAACGACGACACAGTGTTAGCGGTTAGCATTGGAACAGCGCTAGGGAAATACCTGTTCAGCTCTATTCTATGACATCCTGTTCTCGTTAGTAAAGCGAAGCAATTGGTTATTTGTTATTTGTACACTGTTCCAAGTGTCTCATTAATTTGACACATTAAGGCTGTGCTCCAGGAGTGCAGTCGGGGGAAATAAAGAACCCACATTAAAGGGAAATAAATTTATCTAAGTGTCCTGTCATCATTTTAATCAGGCTAATCCTACTTCTGCCCAGAGATAGCTTTATTGTCATTTCATAGGGTTTACTGCGTTTCCTCACGTCACGTTTAACTCACCATCTGCTCTGACCTTTGTTGCAGAAATCAATGAAAATGGGTTTTGTCCCTTCAAAGGCATGATGTGGAGAAGGTATTGTGTTCTTCTGTTGATTGGGAACCTTTGTAAATTGTTGGGTTTCTTGGGGATGCAACAGTTTTTTTGTCTATTGCTTGGGCAGGACCTCTAGGTCAGTGTTTTTCAACCAGAGTGCCGCGGCATACCGAGGCTGTCAGGTGTGCCGTGAAAAAAAAACATTTTTTACATACTGTCACTTCATTGGTGGAAAAAAAAGCGCCAACTTGTGTGTTTGTGTCGTTACGCTGTTGGTGGTATGAAGGCTCAATACTCCCCTCTGCCTGTGGGTGGCGGTACGCAGCGTAATTAATAGGCAGATTTGCTGACACGACAATTTAAAAAAGTGAGATTTAAGGTCGGCGCATGTTTCTGCGTCGTTGCGTCGACGCACTCGTTTCACTTCATGGTTCTGCGTGTGTTGCAGAGCAATTCACCGCCAGAACAACAAGTATGGTGACGTGTTTTGTTGAAGACTACCTAGAGCAGGGGTGGGCAATTATTTTTCCCAGGGGGCCAAATGAGAAACTGAAAATATTTTGGAGGGCCAGGCCAAAATGCCGAACTCAATTATGCATAATATACATTTTTTTATATATTAAAAGCAGTAGATGGCATTGTTTTGACCGCTGGTAAGAGTGTATGTTATTATTTGGCAATTTAAAGGTGAGGTTAGCTTTCAAAAGTATAATTTATTCAAATATAATTTTCAAAATGTGAAACATTTGACTCATTTTCAGTCACATTAATAACAAAGGGCATTTTGAGTTTCATATACTATTGAAACAAGGATTTTCTTAGCTTTCTAAAGACATCACATCATCAGTCGGTGCCGGTGATCAGATGATGGTTTGACTTCTTTCAGGGTTTCACGTGTTTGACATTGTTGCTGCCTAGTTGCCTTGAAATTAATTGCAACTTTGTCATGAAGGCTTTCACATGGATGTGCATTTCATGAGCAAAAAGGCCCTCGCCCTGCAGCTGCGTGTTCAGTTCATTCATCACTGCAATCACGTCAACAATAAATGTTCAATCTGCCATCCAGTCCTTATCAGACAGCTCTGGGATAGTTTTGTCTTTCATCTCACAAAACTCTTTATCTCGGATTTCAGAACTCAAAACCTTTTTAGCACTTTGCCCAGACTGACACTGCATGAAAAGTGGGATTTTCGGCAGTATGCGGCACTGTAAATTGTCGTGGAATTTCAGGTTTGCGGCAATTTGCGGGCAACGCCGAAAACTGCCGTAAATTGTCAGAAATTGATGTGGGCCTCCCTTGGCAGTTGTCCCCCCATGACCTCCCTATTCCTAATTCTAGGGGAGGCTTTGACATGTAAATGAAAATGCTGTGAGCTATACAAATCAGGGTCGCAGAGGGAGTTTTAGCCGAGGTGACATTTTTTTAAAAGGTAAGAAAATCTCTGGTACAAATAGATCAGGCTCAGTAGCCTAATTATAGACTCTTACATTTTAGCTTGAATTGATTTAATTCAAATATGCTAGATTACTGTGTACGCCATTAGCAATGGCAAATGTTATGTAAAAAAGATACACAAAATAACTTCTTTAAAAAATGGCTAAAAAATGAGTTTTAATCAAGGTAAAATGAGCATTCCATGCAAACAACATTTGAATCAGCATGAGGGGTCTGCAGAGATCACAGTCTCCTAGAGCTCAACTACAGTGCATAGTGGCAGGACTACAGTGACCTTTTCTTTGGTCTTCTTAAATGCACAGAGGATGTATTAACCACACATCTTCTAGCAATGCGCTCAACTGGCAGAAATGATGCTGTATGACGTGTCTGTTCCCTGCAAGCCCCAAACTTCTATTGGCTTTCCATAAAAATGTCTGTCCGGGTGGGGATGAAGCCAGGAAACTTGTGCAAGAACATGTTTAAATGCCGTACCCTTTGACACAACATTAACAACTATAAACTGCTTTATAATGGCTGCTCGTAGTTCTGCTAGAGGGTCAAGGACGGGTTCCTCAAAACTGTTAGTGTTTCCACACCACTTAGCATAAACATATGCTGACCTTTCTGCTCTGCATCAATCGATTGAGTAAGTTACATTCATATATGTTACCCGTTTACATGTCATGGCAAAACATTCAACCTCAGTGACACAAGGGTACATCTGATGATACATTGTCAACATTGCATGTATGTCAGACTCAAGATTGTCTGGTGGAATGGAGAAAGAGGCACCACTGTACAGTTTTATAGGGAATGTCGTTCTGCTGACACCAAAACACTGCTTTACATAAAGCATATCAGCTGTTTCAAAGTCCCAACCATTTGTCTTCCTAAAATACTGGTCCTTCCGTATAACAATAACCTCGTATGTGATTGGAGGACCCTTAGACTCCTCGTCCAATCACGTGTGAGGTCATAGGCATGACTCAGACAGCAGTACTTGCAAGACGAGCATACAAACAGACTATTTAGAAGAACTGTATCTCCAGTTCCTTTGTTTGGGTTTTGCTGGTTCGTGAATAATGGCGGGACGACGTATCGCGCTCAACTCTCCTTCAACTCCTCTCCGCGGTCAGCAACTTTCGGCCAGTCTGCAGACAGACGAGAAGAAACTGCTGAATGCTCTCAGTGGATCGTCTCGTCAACTCCAACAACAAACTGCCGATATCAACGAGCGGTTCGCTCCACTGAAGCGTTCGGGACTCTCCATGTTTCTGTCCATAGAGGAGAGGTTGGCGGCTCTGGAGGAACTGACTCAAAGAAGAGGAGACGGGCGCACAATCCCAAGATAGCGGTAAAAATATGTTCGATGACTGCTAGCTAAGCTAAAAGTAGCGTAGCCTAAAACGAAAGCTAAGAGTAGCCTAGTAGCCTTACAAGTGAGCAGAAACTGCTTTGTTAAAGTGTATTTTCTTTGCCTTGTCGTTTACAGGAAGCGGTGCGCCGTCTTCACAACTCCCGAGACGAATTACAGGCACTACGAACCGGAGCAAGGGTAAGATTTAAAGAATATGCTTTCATTCTTTGAGACGGTACATAAAGGAAAATCTTGAAAATGATCAGGGGTGCCCAAACTTTTTCATGTGTTGTGTATGTGTTGTTATTGTCCAGGTGAGAAAGAGGAAAAGAGGAGTGAAGTGCCGTGGTGATGGCATCCTCCGTACTCTTATTCTTGCGGTAGGCGAACTGTAGGGGGTCCAGTGTGGGTGGCAAACAGGATATGTGTAACACCCAGACTGGGGCATTAGGCCACATGTTGTGTTTCTGTCACTCACCTTTCCCTCTCGTTTCAGACACCTCCTTCCTGTATGCCACCGCCCTCTGTGATTGCAAGCCCCACCCTTATTGTTTCCACCTGTGTCTCCTTCTCCTGTGTATATACTCTGTGCCAACAGCTTGTTCTGTGCCAGTTTGTCTCTTTGTTTCCAATGAGCTTACCTGCGATTCTCCTGAGTGTGCCTTCCCGTGTTTTGACCCTTTTGCGTCCCTCCGTCAACCTTTGCCTGCCGATTTTGAATTGATCCACCTTCTCTGTCTGACTACCCGTGTACCGAACCCCTGCCTGAAGTAAAGACTATTTTTGCCTCTGACTACTACGCCTTGAGTCTGCTTTTGAGTAAACCAGTTGTAAAAACTGGCCACTGCATCCCGGCTTTCTCACTCCCCACCATCGAGACGGTCCAGCACAGAATCTCAGCATCGTGAAGGGCAACTCTCACCCCAGCCATAGCCATAGTTTGCCCTCCTACCCTCTGTGAGGCACTACAGGGCCCTCTGTTCCCGGACCAGCAGGTTCAGGAACAGCTTCTTCCCTGCCTGTCACCCTGCTGAACTACACCACGACCATAGCACCCCCCGCCCCACTCCCTGCACCATTCTGCACTCCAATTATGCCATATTTGCATAATAATGTCATATTTCCACAACTATGCCACATTTGCATCATGTAATTCATTTGCACTACCATGTCATTGATATTTACAACCTTGCTGCTTAATGTCTATACTGCTCCATGTTTATTTTTTACACTGTACATATTCTAGACATACGCTGCACTCGGCTCTCTTGCACTTTCCGGTTAAATGCTGGACTGCATTTCGTTGTTTCAGTACCTGTACAATGTGCAATGACAAAAAGGTTGAATCTAATCTAATATTGAGAAAAGGCCGTGGTACAGGAGCGATGTGCTAGGGATTGATTGCTTTCGTGTTGCTCCCCTACTTCACCAATCCTGCTTAAGAATAAGGACCACCTAGCTAATTAACATACAGACACAGAAATAAATTAATTGAATTATGTTCTGTTTAGGTATAAACTTTTTATACAATTATGTATTTATTTTATTCATGCATTTATTTATTCATACTTCATCAAAGTCATTTTTTGTCATCCATATGGAAAGTCCTTATGCACCGAAAAACAAAGGTTTGTTTCTATATGCTCATTCACCTTTCCATGTCAATATTCTCGGGCAGATTAGCAGATTCACCTTCTCCAACTGTCTAGAAAATCAAACCTCCCTCCCTCTCTATTATATTATATTATATTATATTATATTATATATATATATATATATATATATATATATATATATATATATATATATATATATATATATATATATTTGTTATCTTAGAAAGCTGTATCTCTCTCTCTCTCGACATGTTATTGAAAATGATTAACCTCAATTTGCCCAAAAGAAAAAATATCTGCATTAGTCCACTGCCTCTTAAGCAGAGGCCCTGCAGCGTACTGCTGTCCATCTCCCTTTTCTTCTAATGGGGTCTCTGCTTAATCAAAATTTAGCCATCAGATCTTGATATTGAATCCTATTTTAATTGGGAGTTACATTCTTGTTAATAGTTTTATAATTCACAGGCGCAAATAGTATCCCCATTGGGATCCGCTCCAATTTTTCTTGCTCGGTCGAAGCTGCCACAGCGGTGAGGACCCTTGCACTCACCCATTTGCACACACACACCCAAACAAATATAATTTTCTTTGAATTTACCCATGCTATAGCGTACATTTGTAGTCAATCCTTGTGTATCGCGCCCAACGCGACTGAGAGGGGGCATGGTTTATCAGACCGATCAACTTTACGCCATTGTTTTTCCCTCGCATCAACCGCGACTCTGTACTTGTTGTGGAAGTTCTACTCACGTCGGACCAGAGTGAACAGAGTCGTGTTTTTGTACTAAATAGCATCCGTAGGCGCAGACAGCTCGGTGAACTCTTCCCGGACCGGTCGCAATAAAAGGTACGAGGATGTATCGTACAGCTTGGGATACTGGTGTCTGCAGGACGATGGGGAGCATATCGGTGCTGATATGCTATCGCGCCGCAGCATCATGGCATTTTGTCGCCATAGTTGGAATATTTCAACTTTCGCGTTTGACCCGACTTCGCCCGAAATTCCATCGACTTTGCCGCGAGAAATGCGCTGCTTGATCGCAGATTTGCATCCCTCCAGCGACATTGCGTCTGTGCATAGACTTTCTATGTAATCCTGTGGTGCAACACGCTGGCGACGAGTTCGGTGTGAATGTACCATTACAGGTACAATTGCGTAGGCAAGCTGACTGGTCCGAGGTCAGCAAACAATGGCGTCTGGTAGTGACTGCGCCCTGTTTCAAGTGTAAGTGAAACAAGTTTAAAGTTTCATGGCGTGCACAACGTTAGAGGTGAGTTATTGCTACGTCAATATGTTGCATCATGGATGTATTTTGCGGGATTTTAATACAAGCTTTAGCCAACTGCTTACAGACAACCTAGGATTATAAACTATTGTTAACTTAATCACTATACAATCATTTTGACTAACTTCACAAAACATAGCTTGCCGGTAAGTTGCTTGGAAAAAGCTTCCTTGTTATAACATGATTAAAACATTAATTTAATATTAAACCGTAAGTAAAAAAGACAACTAGATTTTGATACGGAGTTGAAAGATTTATTAACCCTTTGATTTGACATTAGCTGATTTTTGGAGTGAATCAATAATCTTTTGAAGTTGCCATTTTGGGAGTAGTTAATACGCATTTTTCTGGTCCAATTTTGTCATGTTTATTCATTTTTTTATCAATCCCCTAGGAATCACTGAGGCTGACAACCTTCGGAGATTGCATCATTGACTGGTACTCTATTGGAGAGGCAACCTCTTGACATTGAAGGGCTACAGCTTGCATGCCATCAGGATTTAGTTTTATTAAGTGCTCTACATGACATAGTAGATGCAGGAGAAAAATCATTGTCTGTATTTATTTACTTACTTAACACTTACCATCTTCAAGTTATTATTTCCTGGCTATACCAGTGCCGTGGAGGAATACCCCTGCAGTTATTCTGTTTGTTTTACTTCCAGTTCAAACGCGCTCTCGAAAACTTGGATGACCTACAACTTCCTGATGCTAAACTCAGAAAAAACAGAAGTTACCTTGATCTTGATTTTGCTGACGAGCTACTGAATCATCAGAGTCTGTGAATATTTTGACAGAACTGAAGTGATGTGATTCACTTTCCGGGTCATAGTGGGGACTGTAGCTTTCAGATTGTCAGCAATTATTTTTGTATAGAAATCAGTCAAATCAAACCCAGAGACAGTTTAGCAGCTGTTCTCTTACCACATTTAGCCAATTCTCCATTGTATTTTTGGACAATGCTCATCCTAAAACAGCATTTCTCTTCCATTACTGAGGGGGACACCCTCATGCACTCTCAGATTGTCCTGCACATTGTTCGGCTGTTGACTAATCTCTTACACAGAGGCAGTGGAGGGTGAAATCCCTTCCCCCTCCGCCATTGTCCCCAGTCTCCCCTTGTTGATTCAAAAATATAAACCTGCATCCACAGACAAAAGTTGGTTGTCAGTGTAGTGTTTATTAGGGATCTATTTCTTTATGTGTAAGCACGCCCCTGTGCATTGTTCTCCTATTGGTTATTCACCATGCGCATGTATACATTGAGTGCAGAACCTCGAGTAAACTAAGCGATGTTTTTGCATGTGAACTTTTCTTCGATGTAATGTTTCAAGAACAGTGAGGATCCTGGGATACCCCCTAAAGGTTGAAGTAGGCCATTGCAGAGTGATGTGAGCATTAACAGCCATCCTCCAGTGTTTGCAGAGATATACACACAAGCAACACACAGGACACAATAGTCTCACCTCCATTTTTTCTACATCTATTCGTCCACTTTCCCTCTCCTCCTGCCAACTTCATGTCCCATTCACGCATTAGAATAGTTCACAGGGGCGCTCACTGCTTCACAGGTAATAATAAGGCCCGTTCCAAAGGCTGCCTTCCACATGGAGGTTCCTCTTGAATAGCCAGCTCAAAGTGAGAACATGTATTAAGTATGAATGGGCTCCTGAGTGCGCCATATCATTCGTGGAAATCCAATCTTCTCGCTTATTCTTTAAGTGGACCAAAGGTGATATCGAACAGGATTGTCTAAGTATCAGTTTTTTCATCCTTACATTCTCATATCTCTATATGCTCAATGCGAGTGGTAGCCTCTGAATGTTGATGGACATGGACTCAAGGACATATGAAAATTCCATATTGACATGATCCTGTGCAAAATGTTCTGTAAAAACATTGGTTCGGGGCAGTGAAATTCATGCAATACTCAATTATATTTTCATGTTTGATGTCAGCTGAGGTTTCTACATGTAGGCCTGTTCATGTTTCACTTTTAGTAAAATGATTTGATTTCCTTTTTAATCTAATTTACACTTTTTTCACATTTTTCTGAAGCAAATTAAAATCAAACGAACTTTTCATGTAAAAGGTATCAGAGGGAGATCCATACTATTTTAACCGGCTTATTTTTCCTCTTAGTAATCCTGCCTTAACTCTACCCTATTCAGACCAAGGTTAAACACGCTTTAGTAGTCAATCTGAATCGATCAACGTGTCTGCCCACATGCATGTTGACTCTCCTATCCTTGATTGAAGTCAACAAGCGTTGCCAAACTTTCCACTTGACACTACATAAAGCGTGTGTTTGCACAATAAATGCACAATTCTGGCCAGGAGCTGGTTGCACCTGGTCTTAAATTAAGCTTAGTCTAAGTTAGACTTAAGACCAGTAAGCTTGAGTTTTTTTCTTGCGAACATGAGGCCTACATTTCAAACCTCATCAGAAGCAGCAAAAAATGAAAAGCTTCACTCTTTTAATAGTAACAAAGTACTCATTTTCATGCAAACTATAGCTATTATAGTCTATAGCAGAATATATTTAATTTGGTGGCAAGAGGGCCTGGATCCAACTATTAGACACTCATCCTCAAGAATACACTTGGAGATCAAGGCTGGCAGATGAACCTGCTGTTGCTCGAAGACGGTGGCCATCAATTTAAACAGCGGTGTAATGTCGTCCATGCATCCAGTAAATCAGTTGCTAAGGAAAGCATTGGAGTCCTTAAGTCATTTTCCTTGCACGTACAGTATATGACGTCCTCCTCTTAAAAAATAAAAGGGGTCCTATTTATATGCCTATTATAGGTTTCAGGACTGCTACTGACAGTCTGGATGAGTTCACAGAGGCTGTAACTTCCTACATCGGCTTCTGTGAGGACAGCTGTGTACCATCATGCACCAGGGTGAGTTACAACAACGACAAACCCTGGTTCACAGCGGAACTCAGAACACTACGCCTGCAGAAGGATCAGGCATTTAGGAGTGGGGACAAAGACTTGTACACAGAGTGAAAATACAAGTTTAGCAAGGCGGTGAGAGATGCTAAACGACTGTACTCTGAGAAACTCCAACAACAGTTCTCAGCAAGTGACTCTGCTTCGGTCTGGAGAGGCCTCAAACACCTCACTAACTACAAGCCAAAAAAACCCCACTCCATGAATGACCTCCGCCTGGTGGACGAGCTGAATGAGTTTTACTGCAGATTCGAAAGACAATGTCCTGATCCCATCCCCCACAACTCCACCAACCTACAGGTGGGAGTCTCACCATCTGGTGTCGTGGTGCAGTCAGAACAACCTGGAGCTCAACGCTCTAAAGACAGTGGAGATGGTTGTGGATTTCCGGAGGAACAGAGCCCCACCCTCCCCCATCGCTCTGTGTGACTCCCCCATTATTGTGGATTCCTTCCGTTTCCTGGGCTCCATCATCACCCAGGACCTCAAGTGGGAGCTGAACATCAGCTCCATCACCAAGAAGGCTCAGCATAGGTTGTTCTTCCTGAGGCAGCTGAAGAAATTCAACCTGCCAAAGACGATGATGGTCTACTTCTACAGGGCCATTATCGAGTCCATCCTCTGCTCCTCCATCACCGTCTGGTACGCTGCAGCCAAGAACAAGGGCAGGCTGCAGCGTGTCATCCGCTCTGCAGAGAGGGTGATCGGCTGCAATCTACTGTCCCTGCAGGACTTGTTCGCTTCCAGGTCTCTGAAGCGAGCTAAAAAGATCGTAGCCGACCCCTCTCACCCCGGACAAAACCTGTTGTGCCCCTTCCATCTGGCAGGAGGCTGAGGTCCATCAGGACTGAGATCTCCCGCCACGTCGGCAGTCGGGCTCATCAACAGAGCCCGGTCCCCCACTGACTGACTATAACATTCCACCGGTCACTCTCCTTCATACTGCACATGTCACTTTAACTGTAATTTTTCATTCATCACTTTGTCACTTGTTTGATAGTGCACTTTTTGTAAAACTTTTTCAATATTTTAAATTTTTAACTTTATTCTCTTATTTTATACTAACCCATAGCCTTATTCTACTAACCCATTGCATTAGCATTTCATTTTTATTTTATTACTTGTGCACTGCTGTCTTGTTGTCTATTGTTAAACTGTCTACTGTCACGCACCAACCGCCAAGACAAATTCCTTGTATGTTTGACATATTTTGGCAATACATGTTTCCTGATTCCTGATTTCTGATTCCTGAATCCTGATAGAACTTCTCTTTCCCAAGAAGCATCTCCTGGCAGCCTCTCTTCTTGGTTTCTTAGTAGTGCTTAGCTGTTAACAAATTGGAGACTGGATGGCATAAGTAGATCATAAGATCGAATAGCAAATTAAATACTTTACCAATACCTTGGGCTGTCAATACATTAAAGACAAATTAACTAATTAATTGCACACGATTCACTCTAGTCCGACGATTTTGAAATGAATCACGATTAAACTTGTTATTGTTAGCAGGGCTGTAGTGGAGGGTAAACTCACGTAAACGCCGTTTACGCACCTCTGGAATTTTGGAAATAGCGTTTACGCACCTCTAAGTGGCATTTACGCACCTCAAAGTTCCCTGCGCCTTGTATTCTTCCGTTGGAATAATCCGAAATAAACTTGGTGTAATTTTAAAACAGCTAAGACTACGTTTCCTATTGTTGAACATATAAACGCCGTAGTCTGAATCATTTTCATCTGTGCTGTATTATGGTCTGTGACCATCCAATCAGTGCCTTGCGGCTGCAGCAGCGACACCAATCAGGATCCAGGAGGTATGTAAACACATACATGTTGTGGATTAGCCTGCCTGCCTACCTTTTTCGGTATGTGTAATATTTGTGTGCGTGCACTGACATTTAATTGTCTAAGTACGACACGTACCAGTGAGTTTCTTTTAGTCGGCGCTGTATGCGTCCATCTTTATTAGTGCATATTTACTTCTGCGCATAAACACGCACCTTGATGACCTCATCACAACATGACAGACATTTGAACCGGAAGTATCCAAGATACTACAGAATGGATTACCGCCGGTAATTCGCAACGGATATCAGGCGATATTTGAAGAGACCATCGAGTGCTCCCACAGATGCCCGCAAAAAGCCTCAAATACAAAGTAAGACTGAAGATCAATTCATGGTTTTAAACGTTGTTTTGGTTCGCAGAACATCGCATTAAGACAGGGACAAACGCTATTAATAACGTGCTTTCAATAGATGATGCAGGTAACAAGCCAGCCTTCCCGGTCCCATCTAAATAGGCCTAATAAAATGAGTAATTATCCTCACGCATATTGCTGCAGATTAGGCGAATTCATTAAAAGATTGTCAACAGATTATGTGCAAGCCAGTTAGACATAGCTAAGAGAAATGCTAAGTGAAATGTTTTAGTTTTGTCAGGGAGGCTAGGGCCACAAGGACCTGGAATCAAAAGCAGACTTGACACGAGGTAGTTAGAAGCAATTCTTGTCTTTAATCCAGGCGGAGGTTCGGTACACGGGTAATCAGGCAGAGGAGGCAGATAAATCCAAGTCGGCAGGCAAAGGGTTACGGGTGGACAGAAAAGGTTCAAAACACGGGAAGGCACACTGGAGGATATCGCTGGTAAGCTCATGGGAGACAAGAGACAAACTGGCACAGAGCCATGTGTCGGCAAGGGCTAAATACACAGGGGAATGAGACACAGGTGTAATCAATAAGGGTGGGGCTTTGTAATCACGGGGGCGGTGGCATACAGGTAGGCGGTGTCTGAAACGAGAGAGAAGGGTGATTGACAGAAGATACACAGGAATCACTTTGTGGCCAAAATCCCCAGTCTGGGTGTTACAGTACCCCCCCTCCTAAGGCCGGCACCAGACGGCCCAGGCTCATCAGGGAACTTGAGGTGGAAGTCCCTGACGAGGTTAGGCCCCAAGATGTTGCGAGCTGGCTCCCACGACCTCTCCTCTGGCCCGTATCCCTCCCAATCTACCAGATACTGGAGGCCCCGACCGCGGCGTCGGACTGCCAAGAGCCGCTTGACGGTGTAGGTTGGTCCGCCATCAATGAGTCTGGGGGGTGGTGGGGCTTTGGTGGCAGGGACCAAGTGACTTTCCATGGCTGGCTTTAACCGGGCTACATGAAAAGTGGGATGCACTCTCATAGGTCTAGGGAGTTTAAGCCTCATGGCCGCAGGGTTGATCACCTTAGAGATGGGGAAGGGGCCAACGAACCTTGGCGCCAACTTGCGGGACTCCACACGAATGGGCAGGTCGCGCGTAGATAACCACACTCTCTGGCCGACCCGATAGTTAGGGGCTGGGGTCCGTCGTCGATCCGCCATCCTCTTCGACCGTGCAGCGCTCTTGAGGAGGGCCTGGCGGGCTCGGTCCCAGGTGCGGCGGCAACGCCGGACCATGGCCAGCGCCGAGGGCACCCTGGACTCCCTCTCTAGGGCAGGAAACAGGGGTGGCTGATAGCCATAGGCACACTGGAACGGGGAGAGGCCCGAAGACGAAGAAGGGAGTGTGTTGTGCGCATACTCAATCCAGATGAGGTTCTTGCACCAGGAGGTTGGGTCTTTGGAAACCAAACAGCGAAGGCCCGTCTCCAGCTCCTGGTTCAGACGCTCAGTCTGCCCATTGGATTCCGGGTGATAGCCAGAAGATAGACTGACCGTTGCTCCTAAGAGGCTGCAGAACTCTTTCCAAAACTTGGACACGAACTGGGGGCCCCGATCAGACACCACATCTGCAGGGAAACCATGGAGACGAAAAACGTGAGAGAGCACCGCCTCCGCGGTTCCCTTGGCGGAGGGCAGCTTAGGCAGGGGAATGAAATGGACCATCTTAGAGAACCGGTCGACCACCGTGAGGACGGTGGTGTTGCCCTCGGACCGGGGAAGCCCTGTGACGAAATCCAGCGAGATGTTGGACCAGGGGCGATGTGGAACCGGCAGGGGGCGAAGGAGCCCGACCGGGGAGCGTCGAGGGACCTTACAGCTTGCACACACCTGGCAAGCCGACACGTACTCTCCTACCTCCCTCTCCATCGCGGGCCACCAGAACCGCTGTCTTATAACAAACATTGTCCTCCGAACTCCGGGATGGCAGGAGATTCGGGCGCAGTGGGCCCAATGGATGACCTGCGAGCGGAGAGAAGGGGGAACAAACAGCCTGCTGGGGGGACAACCGTTAGGAACAGAGATGCTTGCGGCAGCCTGTCTCACCTTCTCCTCAATGTCCCAGGTGACGGCGCCAACTAGGCAAGACGAGGGCAGAATGCAGGAGGGTGGGTTGGGTGGGGAGACAGGGTCAAAAAGCCGGGAAAGAGAGTCTGGCTTCGCGTTCTTTGAGCCTGGGCGATAAGACAGGGAAAAGTTGAACCTATTAAAGAAAAGCGCCCACCTGGCTTGACGAGGGTTTAGTCTTTTGGCCGTCCTCAGATACTCCAGGTTTTTATGGTCTGTCCAGACCAGGAATGGGTGTTCAGCGCCCTCCAGCCAGTGCCGCCACTCCTCCAGGGCTACCTTGACTGCTAGCAGTTCCCGGTCCCCAATGTCGTAGTTCCTCTCAGCAGGAGAAAGGCTCCGGGAGAGGAAGGCGCAAGGATGCAGCTTGTCATCCTTCTCTGATCTTTGGGAAAGTATTGCTCCCACTCCCACGTCTGAGGCGTCAACCTCCACCACAAACTGCTGATTAGGGTTGGGGAGGATAAGTATCGGGGCCGAGGTGAATGCCTTCTTGAGGTGTTTGAAGGCAGCGTCGGCGTCAGGGTTCCACTGGAACTTGACCACAGAAGATGTTAGTGCATGCAGCGGGGCAGCTACTGAACTAAAGTTCCTAATGAACCTCCTATAAAAATTGGCGAAACCCAAAAATCGTTGGACCGCCTTGCGATCGCTGGGAGTGGGCCAGCCTGTGACTGCCGCCACCTTCCCTGGCTCCATCTGCACTTTGCCCTCCGACACAATGAACCCCAGGAACGAAACGGTAGATACGTGAAACTCACATTTCTCCGCCTTCACAAATAGCTGATGGTCCAGGAGCCGCTGGAGAACCTGCCTAACATGCATCCGGTGGGTCTCTTCGTCGGGGGAGAAGATCAGAATGTCATCCAGATATACGAACACAGAAATGTTGAGCAGGTCTCGGAGGACGTCATTCGCCAGAGCCTGAAAAACAGCTGGAGCATTAGTTAGTCCGAAAGGCATCACCAGATACTCGTAATGCCCCCTGGGAGTGTTGAAAGCAGTCTTCCATTCGTCTCCCTCCCTAATCCTGACCAAATGATAGGCATTTCTCAAGTCGAGCTTAGTAAAGATCTTGGCCCCTTGTAGCAAATCGAATGCTGACGAAATAAGGGGCAGAGGGTACCTGTTCTTGACTGTGATGTTGTTTAATCCCCTGTAATCGATACAGGGGCGCAGTGTCTTGTCCTTCTTGCTGACAAAAAAAAACCCTGCACCCGCTGGGGATGATGAAGGTCTGATTAAGCCCGCCGCCAACGAGGAGGTTACGTAATCCTTCATAGCCTGTGTCTCAGGTGCAGACAGGGAATAAATTCTCCCTCTAGGAGGAGATGATCCTGGGAGCAGATCAATGGCGCAATCATACTCCCGATGTGGAGGCAGAGAAGTGGCTCGGGCCTTATTAAATACCTCCTTAAGGTCGTGGTAACATGCCGGTACCCTGGAAAGGTCCGGGTAGTCTGAGTCCAATGGCGGCAGCTGTTGCGGCGCAGATAGTGGGGTGGTTTGAGACGGTGTCGTGGAAAAGCATCGCGTCGAACACTCCCTCCTCCATGCAATCACTGTCCCCGAAGACCAGTCCATATGGGGGTTGTGTTGGGACAGCCAGGGAAAGCCCAGAATGAGGGGGTGTTGCGAGGACTGGAACACGTGGAAGCAAATAGTCTCTGTGTGGTGGTCCGGGAAGGTTAACTGCACAGGGGATGTGTGGTGAGTGACCCTACAGAGTAGGCGCCCATCGAGGGCACTAGCTTCCAGGGGCTTCGGGAGAGGATGCCTCTCTAATCCCAGTCTGCGCACCAATCCGCTGTCCATCAGGTTGGCGTCCGAACCTGAATCCACCAGCACTCTCTGACTGAGAGAGGCGGTTTGAGAGGAGATGGAAACTCTGGGAAGAACCCGAGGCGGACCTACGGACAGTGTGGTACGGCTCACCAGTGACGTCCTCCTCACTGGTGAGCCTGATCTTTTAGTGGACAGGAGGCGATGAGATGGCCCCTCTGGCCACAGTAGATGCATCTACCGTCCCGCAGGCGACGCTGCCGCTCCTCGGGGGTCAACCTGGTCCTCCCGAGTTGCATGGGTTCCTCGGCTGGGTGGTGGAGTGCGGGGCGATCGGGAGAAGTCTGGTGTCGAGCATGTGAGTCAGTAGTGGGATCGCTGTGGAGCGAGTTCCAGTTGAGACCTGTGCCATGTCTCCTAGGGGGTGGGGGAGGGGGTGAGCGGGAGGCTGGTGAGTTAAACAGGCGGCTAGGTCTCTCTCTCTTGAACTCACCTAGGCGGCTCTCTAACCTTACAGCAAGGGCGGTTAAGGCCTCAAGACTCTCGGAATCATCCCTCAATGCTAACTCCTCCCTCACTGGGTTGTTAAGTCCTCTGAGAAAAACCCCCTGGAGTGACGCATCGGACCACCCGGACCCTTGCGCTATGGTTCTGAAGTCGATTGCGAACTCTGCCACGCTGCGGGACCCCTGTCTTAGAGAGAGTAGGCGTGAAGCAACGTCTTTGCCTCTAACTGGGTGATCAAAAACTCTACGCATTTCATCTGAGAAGCACTGATATGAAGAGAGTATAGGAGACTGGCTCTCCCATATGCTGGTAGCCCAGGCCAACGCCCTCCCAGTCATGGAGCCCATCATGAAGGCAACCTTAGCTCTATCAGTGACATATCTCGAAGGCTGTTGGTCAAAGATTAATGAGCACTGCATCAAAAAAGACTTGCATGTTCCCAGGTCTCCGGCGTAGCGCTCCGGTGCAGGCACATTGGGCTCCTGGGAGCAAAAGGAGGGTCGGGCAGATTGCAAAGGAGGAGTAGCCGCCTCTGGGACTGGGGGGGGTGGCTGCGGGGCGGCTTGACGAAGCTGCTGTCCCAGCTGGTTCACCTCCGCAGAAAGAGCTCGAAGAGACTCCATCATCCCTCGGAGAAGTTGGTCGTGGTGCCCCACGAGGGTACCCTGTGAGGCGACAGCCTGACGGAGGGAATCTGGGTCCGCTGATTCCATGTTGGCCAGTTTGTACTGTCAGGGAGGCTAGGGCCACAAGGACCTGGAATCAAAAGCAGACTTGACACGAGGTAGTTAGAAGCAATTCTTGTCTTTAATCCAGGCGGAGGTTCGGTACACGGGTAATCAGGCAGAGGAGGCAGATAAATCCAAGTCGGCAGGCAAAGGGTTACGGGTGGACAGAAAAGGTTCAAAACACGGGAAGGCACACTGGAGGATATCGCTGGTAAGCTCATGGGAGACAAGAGACAAACTGGCACAGAGCCATGTGTCGGCAAGGGCTAAATACACAGGGGAATGAGACACAGGTGTAATCAATAAGGGTGGGGCTTTGTAATCACGGGGGCGGTGGCATACAGGTAGGCGGTGTCTGAAACGAGAGAGAAGGGTGATTGACAGAAGATACACAGGAATCACTTTGTGGCCAAAATCCCCAGTCTGGGTGTTACAAGTTTAGCTATAGAATCTTCAAATTTCGCGGTCAAAGTCAAATATATTCGTTTTTTACTTTCATGATGACATCATGTCCTGCTCTCGCATAGAAAACGTGAGCGGGGAGCAAAGCTGTTGCTTCACTGAATAGGCCTATATGCTTAATCAATTATTCAAGTCATGAAAGTTGTAGAGTAGCCTGTAAGCGAAATACACTGTAAACATAGATTATTTCAAAACAAGTCAGTTCTCAATGTGAAAAAAAACTTGCTGTATAGGCTATTTATGATGACATAGGTAGTACATGAGTGTTCCTTTAACTTATGTTGTCAGTGTAATTGACAGGCTGCTTAACTGGTGTTCTCAGCCCCACAACTCTTAAATTCAACATTTTTTCAGGCAGTGATAGGACAGGCAATGATGCAGAGAGCACAGGGAGAGGAGAAACACCAGGTTGAATAGAGAGAGGAGAACGGCTGATGAGAGAACGAAATCATGACAGTGGAGAACCAAAGAGTGGAGAAGAGGAAAGGGGAGGGAATGAAAGAAGACCAACAGAGAATGAAGAAACAGAGAAAGGGGAGACCGAGAAAGATGAAATAGAGGGAGGAGATGAAGAAACAAGTAGTAAGAGAGGAGTAAGAGAAGAAAGAGGGGCAGGAGAGATGGAGTGTGGAAAATCTGAATTAGAATCTGAAGTAGAGGGAGATACAGAGGAAGAAGAATCTGAGACTGAAGACACAGTGAGAGGAGAAACAGAGAGCAGATGCCACCCACATATCTGGACAGAAAACATATTGCAAAATAGCCAGGACAGCCAGGAGTCGCGGCGCTTTGTGTTGCGTTGCTTCGCATCGCGTCGAGGTCTGTATGATCACAAAATTCAAAGTTTACCCACCTCTAATTTTACCACTACAGCACGGATTGTTAGAATGTTTTGTCAATGAATGGGGGTATTTTAGACACTGTTATTTAATTGTTCATTTTATGTTAAACACAAAACTACACACATTTGATCATCTAAGACAGACTGCCTTCAACAGGGGGTCTGCGAAGGTACTGCAGGGGGGTCGCGAAATTTTTGGTTGATAAGACCATTTTTTTAAACTATTTTTTCCCCCACAAATGTAAATGTCTTCAGAATCAGAATTTTATTTATGGTCTTTAAATACACATTAACATGAATCCAACATATTGAAGCGAACCGATAAATTGATGGAGAAGACTATCTGTCAGTGCGCAACACACACATTCAGCTTCCCTCAGCAGCTCTCAAGCTGGGCACCGGTTCACTCACAGCTCCTTTCATGCGAATACGACAGCGCAGGCACCAGCCAATCAGATCGCGTTTATGCTCACGTCTAAAAAGCGTGAAGCTCAAAAATAAAAGATGGTGGACCAAACTCCGTAGAATAGGGGGTCCCTGCTCCACCTCGCCATCAGTTTGGGGGACCATGGCTTGAAAAACGTTGAAGACCATTCCACGGAGTGGAACATGTTGAACTAGCGACCCTTCCTGCTTCCCTCGTGCACTTGTGTTTGAAGTGCCAACAATCTCCCCACATTTAGCCAGGATGTTTACAAAACACTGTCTTTTAGGAACACAGTGGTTGTCCTCTGCAGCCTCTGTGCCCACAGGGTAACGTTAGATGTTGAGATGGAAGTAGCCTAGCAGCTAGTTAAGTTATCCGTTTGCCACTCACCCCCCTTCTGTTAGACCTGTGGAATTCCTTCGCACAAGAATTCCTTCCCACAGTTCTCTACTGTATGCCTCTGTTTTACTTCAAATTAAATGCAAAAAGCTCTCTTGCTACCGTCTTGCTTGTTTGTTTTCCGCAACCAACTTCCGACTAGACCGGAAGTAATCAAAGTTACGTTAACTACTTTCAATTATTTTATCTTGCATTAATCTTGGCCACATTAATCGCATAGATTAACAGGTTTATGTTGACAGCATCATGCCCAGTCCTTTTATGTAGTTTGTCTGTGACTCACCTGTTCTCTTGTGTCAGGCACCTCTCCCCACTGTGTGATAACTGATTGTTTCCACCAGTGTCTCGTTGTTTGCCCTCCCTTGTGTATTTAGTCTGTGTCAATCCTTGTTCTGTGCCAGTTTGTCTCAGTCTGTACCAGTGAGCTTACCAACAATTTCCTAGTGTGTCGTCGCCGTGCAATTTGGATACCGTTGCCTGTCTGATTACCCGAGTACCGGGAAAATAATGTGACCGGATGAGTGTTTTCCCCTCCCTCTTACCTGCACACAGGGGTGTGGACCAGCATACCTGGGGCTAATTCCGATTGATTGGGAGAGGCGGGGCCATTACATAAGCCTGTGGTGTGTGGACTCGTTTTGTTGTCTTCTCCTGCTGGGTGTCTATGGAGACGTGTCCGGGAGGCGTGCTTCATGTTTTGGCCGCTGCCCTAGGTCATCATTCTGCTGCGGTGTGGTAAGGGCACTTTCCCCATCTTTTGTGCCTTTTTATTGTCCTGTGTCGCCGTGTATGCGGCACCAATGTGCATTCTTTCATATAGCGACCCTGTCTTGGTCATGGATGTCCCCGTGTGGGTGGATGTATGCCTGGACTGCTGGTGTTCGGTGTCTCAGTACGATGCATGCTTCTCTCTTTCGACACATTTGGGCGTTATTAAAATCTGACAGTCTTAATTGTTATAGTGTGGGCCGCTGTCTGTGTGTGCGAGGTGGGTGCCACTGCCGGGGTCCGTGGGCGGCCTGTACTGTAATTCGGTAAGTCGCTGTGTTTGCCTGTTTGCTGTACATTCATTGCGGTCGTGTTCTAACGGTGTGTTTTAAAACACAGCTGGACCGGGCTGCAGCCTTGGACATGCTATTGTGGGGCTATCCTGGTGCCACGACTAATTAAAGGGCCAATATTCCCCGGCGCGTTCTCCCTCCCCCACTGAACCTGTTCTTGATACCGGCTGAAACCCATCTGGTAAAACTTCTGACTACACAAGCAATCTGGAAACTGGTACAAAAATGTCTCTCTATAGTGTATTAACTGTTGTGTATGTGTATATATTGCATGTAGGTCTTTTCCTTTTTTTTTATTTTGTTTGCATCTTCCTTTTTATGCATGCCGGTTTATTGATTTGAATTGTTTTGTTTATTTTCTTTTTATCACTGATCTACTCCTTAACAAATAACATATTGTCATTTTAAAATGAATATTTAACTAAATAAAACCGTATATTTTTATAATTCCCTTATGGTCTCTGACCCCTGATTTTGGTGAACGGCTCTGTGTGCCTTAACGTGAATGGTCTTGGGCCTATCCCAAGTGGCGTTGTTGGACATTGTTATTTTCCTTGAGTGTCATAGGCCACTCGTATTGCCACAATAAGTAAGAAAATAAATGTAGTTTGAATACACTGTAACCACATCCATCTTTAGAGCGATCTCTAGCTTTCCGCATCTGGTGACCACTTCTTCCATTCTGCTCAGTCCTGTGTATGCGGAATCTGAATAACACTTCATTGCCTTGTAAAAAAGATCTTTCCACTGTTAATGTGGGATCCACGCTCAGAACAATCACATATGGCCTCAGTTGTCTCCAAGTTGACATCTCCTTGTGCCGCTTGTATAGCACTATTCTCTTTGACAGTTCGATCGTCTTAATCTTCCATAAAAATGTTACCCCAAATTACACTACCAGGCAATAGCCATAGTCATATGGGCAACATGCAAGCGGATGTAAAGGACTTTGCTTCTGTTGATTAAACTGAAAAGTCCATTCCAAAGAGTGACTGGCAGGATATAACAGTGTGGTTAACACACACCAGAGGACCATATTGAGTGTGTGTATATTGAATGAAAAGGTACAGTCTGCAGTTAACTGTATAATACATATATTTTTGACCATGCATTTACAGGGACTTATGGAAAGACAATCCCTTTATATGTATTAGATCCCTATAAAAACAGAACAAATTTGCTTTTCTAATGCTGTTGCCACATAAAATGTCATCTATTCCCAGTTCGATTTAAATCTTTATTTTGTGTGCCTGGTGAAAACAAAGCATCAAATTGTGTGTGTAATGTATAGCCACGTTCATACATTAACATTAGGACATACAGCTGGATTAAAGTCACTAAAACCCATATATACATAAAGTGTATGTCTCTAGGGCAGTGGTTCTTAACCTGGGTTCGATCGAACCCCAGGGGTTCGGTGAGTCAGTCTCAGGGGTTCGGCGGAGGTCAAGACACACACCCGACTCGTATGATTCGTGATTACACGCCCCGCTTGGCCATCATTGGCTGCAGGAGATCACGCAACATCGCTTGGCCTATCTGTGCTGCAGGGAATTTGGCACGCTCAGTAGTCAAATTGTGACTGTCGTGATGGTACGTCGTGTGATTTCTTTCTTAATATTTTAATCCCTTCATACTAACTATGACGAGCAAAAAAAGAAAGTGGTCGGACGAATATGTACAATATGGATTCACATGTATAACTGAACATGATGGGAGTCAGCGTCCTAACTGCATGATTTGCAATGCCAAGTTGAGCAATTCTAGTCTAGCACCGGCAAAACTAAGAACACTTCCTTAAGCTGCATGGAGATGGACAATACAAGAACACAACGCTCGCTGAATTCAAGGTGAAGAGAGCCAGATTCGATGAAAAGGCTACTCTGCCTGTTCTCGGCTATGTACCCATCAACAAACCGATCCTCACAGCATCGTACAAAGTTGCTTACCTGATCGCAAAGCAGGGCAAACCACACACCATTGGTGAAACACTCATAAAACCAGCTGTGTTGAAGATGGCGAATATCATGCTGGGAAAAGCGGCTGAAGTTCAGTTATCCCAAATTCCTCTTTCAAATGACACCATTAGTGACAGAATCGAGGACATGAGCAAAGACATCTTGGCTCAAGTAGTTGCAGATCTGATTTCAAGCCTGGCAAAATTCAGCCTTCAACTGGACGAGACCACAGACGTTTCCAATCTAAGCAAGCTTGCTGTATTTGTGCGCTATGTGAAAGACAACGTGATAAAGGAAGATTTTTTATTTTGTAAGCCTCTTACGACAACAACTAAGGCAGCCGATGTGAAGAAACTTGTGGATGACTTCAAAGACAACAATCTTTTGTGGGATATGGTTTCTGTAGTTTGTTCGGACGGAGCTCCAGTCATGCTGGGAAGAAAGTCTGGTTTTGGTGCGCTAGTGAAAGCCGATGCACCACACATCATTGTTACTCATTGTATTCTTCACAGGCATGCGTTGGCAACAAAAACCTTGCCTCCAAAACTGGCAGAAGTATTAAAAATTGTTTTAATGGTTTTGTTCTTTGAACACTGATGTTGATGCACGGTTCATTTTGTGCACCAGTAAAATATATACCTATGTTTTGAATTGTATTTTTCCAATTAAAAAGGGTTCGGTGAATGCGCATATGAAACTGGTGGGGGTCAGTACCTCCAACAAGGTTAAGAACCACTGCTCTAGGGTCTTAAATTTGGCATCGTAGCAGAGTCCAGCACTTTGTCTCCTTCCATCTCTCTGTCTGCAAAGTGTCCTCCATCTATTTATTTTCTTCGTTTTGCGGTCATCTCTCACTCTGTTCATCTCACCTTCGGCCCCGCTCTGTCGCTCTGTTCTTGCTGCTCTGTTCTTGCTTTCTTTGTACCGCATGGTGAGCACTGACAGCTCTGGCAGAGACAAACTGCTGATGCTGAGCTTAAAAGTGACCGCCCCTGTGCTGGAGCCACACAGCTGGGTAGCCAGAGATCCATCACCACATGGCATAGCCAGTACAGCACATAAAAATTCTATTGGCCACCATAAGACTGGACCATTAATTATCAGTAAAGATATTGATATACTATTATTTATTGATAGGCTGTAATGTTTTTTGTTGTGTGCGCCATTATTAAATTAGTTTATAGGAGTACCTTTTTATGTGGTAGACTTGATCGGAACTCAGGTGGGGGACCCTCGAGTGCAAAAGGCAGGCAGGCAGAAACTGGGTTGGGTGCTTGCATTTTGCGTTTTCATCATTTGTCACGTCTCTTTTCTTTCCATGTTATAGGTAATGTATTTCCTATATCTGTAAAACCTATATTGGTTCCCACCATAGCGTAAAAACCAAGGCTGAGTTTTGGAATGCATTGCTGCTACAGGACATAAAACCAGTCCTCACACCTATGTGTGATTTATCTGTCATAGTGAAATTGCCCTGAGATCTGATTGGTGAAGCCACAGACACCATAGGGGTCCCTCCTAAAATGACTTGTGTTGATGTAAAGTTAAGACTGTAGTATTTCTTCGGACTTTGTTCCGATTTGGCTCGGCCAAATAATAGTATTACGGATTCAGGCTCTCCAGCTTTCAGCGGTTAGGCCTCCCCAACCTACACTGTTCCCACACCTATTTAGTCTGACATAACCAGCATGAAAAATCAGAGGGGAGAGAAACCGTACCTCTGCCTTAAGTAAGGTGGCGTGCGAGAGCCCATGTGTCAGCATTTTGCTTGTTTTGCTGTTACTATTCTACACTTCTTGTATCTTGCTTTTACTGCAAAAATGGAAGATTTTATATCTATAACTACACTGTAGCCAAAGTAGCCTTTTATATGTTTGTGGTTGTTACACATATTAAAGCGTAATCTCACGATCTGACCTTATGTAACCTACTTAATTTTAAGTCAATTTGGTCTTTTATGGTGACATGGTAAATTACACGTATAATAATTTGTGGTTGACAGAGTGGTACACTCTCAGCTCACTTCAAACAACCTCATTGCTTTAAAATCAGTTGATGTTTTATTGTTCTTTACTACACATTTTAATTTAATTATCCTATTGTTTTATTTTACTCCATAAACAGATCTAAAATAATAAACTTGCATGTTTCTCAAGCCTCACACATTGACAGTGGGACATACGCATTCAAACAGTTAAACGCCACACCTTGAGGAGGAAGTCACCAACCAAGTTGTCCTGGTTCGTGCACGTATGGATTTCCCCCTCGGCCACTGTACGTTCGTTGCTAAGCAAAATAGAATAGAATACACACGTGACAGTTGGAGGCTTTTTATACCACTTGAGGAGACCTGCTCAGTGGAATTCAAGAATGTGGCGGCACAGAGCAGGTGTAGGAAAACCTGGAGGACAGACCCAAAAGAGAGAAACCGGAAATGAAGGGGGGGACAAGGAATAGAAAAGACTGTTCAACAAAAAATGTAGGTTGTGTTGAGAATGGCTGGTTATGATTCAGCCAAGAAAATAATGTGTTACACTAATTATAGGACGTACAGAAGTGAAAAGGTTAAGGGGATCAATAGAACAATGGAAGACCATGAAATTTCAGTTGGCCATGTCAAAAGCATTGCGAAATGGACAAAGACAACATCGTATCCCTGCACCAGTTATATGCAATGACTCTTTTTTTGTATTTGTCTTAATCAGTTACATATGTTTCCATACAAAAGGAGCTTTACACACTTTTATAAGAGCTGAAGATTTGGTGACTGTCCATATACATTTGATGTAGTCTTCATTTGTGTTGACAATGGTCATTTACATTTGAAAGGATTGTAGATCCAGTTCTTCGAGTAAATTAGAGCTAACCATGGCTAACTTTATTCAGGGCCTGAGCCGACTGCAAGTCGGGCGAAAGCCCTATTGTGTTTTGAAGAATTATTATCATTATTATTTCTCCACTTTAATCGCACTTTTGAGGCCTTTATCATATTCAAAAACTCTTGAATGTTGGCGTGCGAATCAAAAGTGCGAAACATTGAGATATTCTTTGGGTTGCGCAATTGGGGATACAAAAATGGCTCTCTAGCGCCCCCTGGAAGTGCTTTCTTTGGGGAAATTTTCCCCCAGTTTCACTGATTGACTTGAAATTTTGCACACAGGTGCTCTTTGATCTGCTCTACAAAAAAGTCAATCATGGTGTGCAAAAGCGCCTAGCAAGATTGTTGATATCTCTTTGGGTTTCGAAGTTATGGACCAATGAAGGTTTTAGGGGGTGTGGCCTAAAAGTGAAAGACGTATAACTTCAAAGGTATTTGACTTGTCCTCACCAAATCTCTAGAATATGTTCACATTGAGTCCCTGAGCATACCCTGATTCTTTCAGAATATTTGAACTTTAGGGGGCACTGCAGTCGTTCTCTGAAATTTTGCATGTTTTTTGCAATTTCTATTGTATTTTGGATTTACAAACAAACTCCTCCGAGAGTTTAGACCCGATCCACTTCATTTTCAGGGAAAATTGATTCTGACATCTGGATGGTCAAAAGTTATTAAAATCAAGAGTTTTTGTGAAACTAGCAGGGCGTGGCTTGACGTCCATTTTGGTTGATTTTCTTGAAAACGTAAGATGTTATAACTCCAAGGAACATTTTTATTTCTGGCCGAAACTTCTAATTTATGATGCTATCGTACGCCTTAAAGTATTTCCGCAGTGATTTTCAAAAAATTATAGCGTCACCTATTGGCTTAGCTAAATGCAAAAGTTTTACACTTTAATGTGTATCTCCTAGCCATTTAATCTGATCAACCTTGAATATAAGCCTTAAGGCTTTGATGATAGTTCACAGTGTATATTGGGAGTTTTCAAGGAAGTAGCCCCAGCGCCCTGTTTGTCCTTCATAAAAGACAATTTTTGGACATATTCATGATAGGGAGACGTAAAAAAAAGTGTCTTGGGACCATGCTCTAAAATGAACAGGAAGTCGGTTAATTTTTTTGTGTGAAAATTTCCTCTATTTTATGCACTTTCTAGATGCTGTACTTTAAAGAACTCCTCTCTGGGACTTTGTTACAGACTTTTCAAATTTGGACAAAACGGTCCCATGGTGATTAAGTTATTAAACTTTGTTTTTGTGTTACGCTGTTTGTGTTACGCTCCAATCTTTATCAAACTTGGAAAACACATTAACAGTTATAGGTGTACTTACTTCATATGATTTCAATGCTTCCAAACAGCATTTTGGCTCAATAGCGCCCCCTACACGTCTTCATAATGCAGCCCCAGCAACTGCTGGGATCTAGGTGCACTCACCTAAAGGCATCAGCTTTGATCCAGCTGTACAGATATCTCTTCCCTATCAGCAGAGTAGGCTTGAGAATAATCAAGTTGGTCAAGTTGGCTGTGACCGACATGAGTGGACATGTTAAAATACAGGTGTTCTGCAAAGACACATTCAATGTGTTCAGTTCGCAAAATATATCTGCCAGACTTAACAAGTTAGTACTTCTTTGTGGAGCAGAAGTGGTGAGATTATCTCACGTTCTTTGCCGTGACTGAATGGAGGTCATCTTTATTTACCTTTTGCAGGTCTTTGCACAGCAAGACAAGTGGCACTCATTGGCACAACTCAAGGCACTCAGTGGCTCTCATTGGCACAAACTCGTGGCACTCAGTGGCTCTCAGTGGCACAAACTCGTGGCACTCAGTGGCTTTCAGTGGCACAACTCGCGTCAAGTAAGGGGCGGGCGTCGCAACGCCACGCCGAGTGGGCGGAGCCAGGCTTTCCCGGAAATGGCCGTTGTTTGTGCGACAGGTTAGCTGCCGTAAAGATGTTTTTTGTAGTTCTTTTTATTTCATTGCTGTGTTTTTTGTATTTATTTTATTTTATTTGACACACTACATATTCCCCACCTCTATCACAAGTCCGACGTATTCCCCTGGGGGGGTTTGGAAGGGGGGCGCAGACGGGGGTGTTCCACGGGGGGGGGGGATCGGCGGTACAGTAGCACATCAGTGGCAAAAGTGGCAGTTCTGTGGCGTCACGACAGGAATACTTGTTCTGAACTCGAACTACCAACTCAAGTTTCCAATTTAAATAAAACTTTTTTTCTTAAATGCAGCTCGGAGAGGAGAGAGCAAAAAAGAGAGCAGAGAGAAAGTTGACATTCCCGAAGCACTTTCAGTGAGTTTGGAGAGCAGTGATCAAGGTTAACAGAACTTCAGATCTTCATGGATTAGAATAAAATGAATACGAAAATAATATTCATCCATTTGAAGATGTTTAAGTTAATTTACAAAAACACTTTTGTAATATCACTTTAATAGTTCAAAACGCAGATGAAGATTTGAAGTCAGCAGTCCGTGCCTCTGTGGAGGGACAGGTGAAAAAACAAACTCTAAACTGAATCAATATTCATTTTTTTCTTTTTTCTTTGTTTATACACTACATGTGATGTTTGCCTGCCTCCTTTAGTCTTTGGTTGGACTACTATATAAAACAAAAACAATGTATGTAATGGGTATACATCTGAATACTAACTATAGGATATATACACATTGTGACAGGGATGGACCACAGCAGAGTTGATAGATTCAGCTGGAGTTGAATTCACACAGAGACAGAGTCCTAGTATTGGCTCAAAAACCTACTTTGAAATAATAAGAAAAAAGACACAAATAGGTGCTAATTCTAAATATATTGAACAAATGAAATATAAATTCATTATCCCCCAAAAAAAGCAAATAATATTAAGAAGTGGATTTTGTACTACAGTACTGGTTTTATTTAAGAAGGCTGCTGCAGGCAAAATTATGAGACAGACAATTTGTGGTCTGTTTTTTTTAAGTGTGAAGTTAAACGAAATTAATGACGTAAATGTTTGTTTGTGAATTAATTTCTAAGTAAGGTTTCTAAGTAAGTAGGTGCTAGGAAGTCTGTGTTGAATGAAGAAATTATGGATTTCTACAACAATTAACAACAGATAAATTACATTTTTTAATAAATTTAGAAATGTGTAATACAATTATGTAGTTGCTTCGGATAACTGGACTTTTCATCTTTTAGAGAAAAGTATATCCTGCAAGTTATGTGATGATTCATTCTCGTTATGTTCAGTGAAGCAGAAAGCCCAACCAGACCAACAGGTAATTGTGCTAGATACATAGAATATATATACAGTCTTGTTGAAATATAATGGATTGCTTTTTTATTGTTTCATATTTTATAGTCAACGTTTATTAAAAATATATATATTTAAAATGTATGCCTTTTTTATGATACTCCTTTTCTTCAAATGCAGAATGAGGGAAAAATGAAAATGCTCGAACACACCTTGTTGGCAGCAACGTGGTTGCAGACAAAAGCATTTAAGGGGAAGGTAACCTTGCCTGAAATTACCAACATGGACAGAGGCAACCAGCTACGAGCATTGCAAGACCTCAAGAACTCCATGGATGAAAATGAGGACGACGCAGATGCACCGATAAATGTCTTTGTCGTGGAATTCCAGTACAGAAGTGACTACGAAATGTTTGTGGCACAGTTTATTGACAAGGGCAAGGACAAAGTCAATGCTTTGTTCAAAGAGTGGGACTAGTTCAGTTTTTTAAATTTATTTTCAGGTTGTTTTTACATGTTTATATTATTTATTGTTAAGTTTCCTTTTGTTTACATTTGTTATTTCATTCATATATATATATATATATGAATGAAATAACAAATGAAATATTTATGCTTTCATGTGTAACTGAATTTATGTTCCAATAGCACTTTTCATTGAAAACATAACAGAATAAAATAACCTTAAAAAGAGTATTTTTGGAATAAACTCTGACATCTAGAGGTATTATTGTGGCAGCTTGGATATCCTCTGACAAGTGGCAATAGGAAAAATAAGTGCAAGTCCTAGAATAACAAAACAACATGCTCAACAAACCCAATAAATTGAAAAGCAAAACCCCACTCAAGTCAATAAAAAACAAGAAACAGCTCGGCAGCCTCTCGGATCGAGTGGCGCTTTGAGGACGCCTAACAGGTTGCCAATGAATTGCCAGAGTGGCCACTGATGTGCCACTGTGGCCACTGAGTGCCACAAGTTGTGTCACTGTTGCCACTGATGTGCCACTGTGGCCACGAGTTGGTCCACTGAGTGCCACAAGTTGTGCCACTGTTGCCACTGTGGCCACGAGTTGTGCCATGGAGTGCCACTGAGTGCCACGAGTTGTGCCATTGAGTGCCACTGAGTGGCACTGTTGCCACTGATGTGCCACTGTGGCCACAAGTTATGCCATTGAGTGCCACAAGTTGTGCCACTGAGTGCCACGAGTTGTGCCACTGAGTGCCACTGTTGTGCCACTGTGGCCACGAGTTGTGCCATTGAGTGCCACTGTTGCCACTGAATTACACACCGCCGATCCCCCCCCTGCGTAACACTCCCAATCCCCCCCGTGCGGAACACCCCCGTCTGCGCCCCCCCCATAAGTATGTCATACATGGCTTGGTCACTGGCACAACCTCTTAAACTATGTAATTGCAGACGTTACATGATGAAACTACAATAAAGTGATGTTGAATTGATTGGTTGTGGGACTACTACAACTGTGTGTTGATTGTCATCCCATGTTGTTTGAGCCATATATGCTCTCCAACCTGCTCCTTCAGCAGACTTCTGAGCTTTTAATGTGGCTCAGACAATATATTAATAAAATGAGTATAAATGTAGGATAACTATATGAAAATAATTTTGGAACTTGGAACCACAAACTGTTGCAATGTGAATATTCTTGCACGTCAGCCAGTGAAACCACTAACCAACCTTTATGCCTATGTTAAGGGCTGCAACTAATAACTAATTATTTTGATAAACTAAATGATAAAACATTATATTGACTAACACAAAAAGCATACACATGTATGCTTTACATCTGCCAATATATATAGTTATATTTTAAAATGTGCACAAAAACATGTAGAGGGACCTGAGCTGTCATAACAATATATAGTTTATAAAAATGAAATACAAATTAGAAAAAACAACAAACGATTTGTTTGAACGTCAAAACTTGTTTTCTACACCAGTGATGTACTTTTTACTTTTTTGGAATCCGGTCTCTTTATTTTGAAAAATAAATTACATGCGATTGTCGCTCATAACATATTTTTTTTCCCGCGATCCGAAGCAAATAAGGTTGGGGATTGCTGCTCTACTTTGGACTCACACCCAAACTCTCCCACTCAACTAAACTTTTCCGCAACGTATTGAGGGGCGTAACTAATAATTGCGCAACAAAACCAATCAATATTTGTTGATGGAATCAAAGCAACTGACGGTTGATGCTCTCTTTTAGTTTGCGTTTCAAGTGAGAAATGTCTGCATGTACGATAAGAAAGCTGGCAATGCAGTCAGGAGAAAGAGGTAAAAGTCCTGTTTCAAAGATGGGAGGCATGGTGTGCTGGTTGGGTTGTGTCCAGGAAGCTGGGGGGCATTAATCATTATTGGTGCACCTTCGTCCTCGACGCACCCAGACAGCCCTTCCACCCCTGACATAAATCATCATTCCCCCACAATAGATCCCCTCTCTTTGCCATGCCAGTGTGCTAGTTGTATTGATTTTTCCTTTTTCTCCCTTTGCCTTTCCCGTCTCCTCTACACCCCCTCCCGCAACCCCCTTCACCAAATGGCTGCATTGCTGTGTCATTATGAAACATAACTGATTGAATATTCAACTAAGTTTACAAGAGCACTCTACTGTAATTCTAACTCCCGCCAGGCGCAAAAACACACCACACATAAACTGTTGATGCACAAAAATTAAGCATGACAGGCAGGGAAAAAAAGAATGATATAAAATAACAAAGCAACCACAGTGCTATTATACTTCTATTGATGTGTTTTTGAAGCACACCTATGCTGACAAAAGAGTGATCTTTGTAGAGATTAGGAATTGATGTGGAAAAAAGAAGGAAAGAAAGAAGGGGATGGAGGGAAGTAGAGACGATGTTGAAGTGAGAAAAACTGGTATGGGCCTTTGAAAGATTTGAGGAAGGAGATGATTCCATTTCAAATGTCTGACCCTGAAGAATTTAAATATAATAGAGATGTAAGATCCTGTTTATATGGTTGCTTGACTGATCATTATAAAATCATAACTCTGTAGACTCTTTGGCTTGACATGATAAAGAAGCTAAGACTGGTAAAGTTTTGAATGTAACAACAATCTTTGGATACAGATGTTATGCGTAAACAATCCTTCAAGTAACTTGCGTACTTAAGTAATGGGACTTCCATAGTTATTTGAAACCAAACAATGATCTTTGGTAAAAACTCAACTTGTATCAACTTTGCTTGGACATATTTCCCTGACTTGATGTTTTCTTATCTATATTTTCAATTAAGTGCAATTATAAGGTTCAAACACAAAGAAATATACTAGATGTCAGGTTATTTGGAGATTTGCATTTTTTAAACATTTACATTGAGGACAGTTTGCAAAGGTGCCACCTAAGGAAGAAGCTGGTACAACACAGCAATGTGGACAAACAGCGTAATATGAGAGGAAACAACACCACCCTCAGTTTTCGGCAGAGGTGGAAAGAGTACTGAAAATTTGTACTCAATTACAAGCAAAAGTACTAGTGTTAAAAAAATACTTAAGCAAAAGTTCAAAGTACTCTTCTCGAAAACTACTCAGAGTACAAAATACTTTTTAACCGATGGATGTTTTATTGCATTATCAATAGCAGACATTCGATGCATAAAATTCGTGAGAGGCGTTTGAAGAGGATTGAAGAGGAACAATGCAGTTTTCGTCCTGGTCGTGGAACAACGGACCAGCTCTTCACTCTTTCCAGGATCATAGAGGGGGCTTGGGAGTATGCTCATCCAGTCTACATGTGTTTTGTGGACTTGGAGAAGGCGTATGACCGGGTCCCCCGAGAGATACTGTGGGAGGTGCTGCGGGAGTACGGGGTGAGGGGGTCCTTGCTTGGGGCCATCCAATCCTTGGATTGGATGGCCCCAAGCGAGAGATGTGTTCGGAAGCTGAGCCGGAAGGCAAAGCTCTCGATCTACCGGTCAATCTTCGTTCCTACTGTTAAGGTTTCGGAAGGCTCTCAAGGGAGGCCTCACTCCTTTGTTCTCGTCCCGGCCGGAAACGAGGACACGAGTGAGTCAATTCGTTTAAATACAAAAATCAAAAGTTATTTAATAACTGAACAACGTTATAAGGAATGCAATTACAAAGTGAAATACTAAGCGAACAGTGGAATATTTCGCGAAATAGAGAATCCTCTGAGCAAGTCTGACGTGACTTATCAACGCGGCTGCAGGAGAAAATCTAACAGTCTTTCCCCCGCCATGGTCCTTTGAAAACTCTTGAGGTGTGTCTTCCTTGGTGCATTTGAATGTCATTGGCCTCTTCTCCAAAGGGTCACCTCCTCCATTGTCCCTTCCACATCGAGTGTGAAGCTGCAGCTGTAACTTAAAACCTCTCTGTCCTAGCTGTCCCTCACATTCCAATGCACTCAATGTAGATACAGTTGGCTTTATGCCCCAATGAGTGAATTTAACAAAGCATACATCGTTTAAGTCTTCATCTTATAACTAGTACACTTTAATTACAACAACCCATCATTAAATGATCCCCGTTCATCACCCTTCACCATAAGATCTAAGACAGTTCATGTGGTCCAATTCTCAAGACATTTGCCTTAGTCGGCTGCCTCGCATTAAGTTGTTCATTTATTACCTGACAGGAGAAAAAACTCCCAAAAAACCCTCTTTGGGGAAAAAATTGGAAGAAATCCATAAAGAACGGCAATTGGCATCCGTCCCCAGGTTTTAACATCACATTGTAACAGAATGTAAATATGTAGAGTGTTTCTACGATTTAAAAGACTATAAACTGTGTTTGATTCACATTGTATTCACTTCATCTAACATGTTAATGTAGTAACTAATCTAACATCACACAAACTACAATTCTATCACTAAACATCATTACACGTACTACAAATTCTATGACTAGACATTCACTTCTACTTAAAACCCTAACACTACCCTCACCTATGGTCATGAAGGATGGGTCACGCCTAAGGGCGTCTCCCTTAGGGATAGGGTGAGAAGCTCAGCCATTCGCGAGGAGCTCGGAGTAGAGCCGCTGCTCCTTTGCGTCGAAAGGAGCCAGTTGAGGTGGTTTGGGCATCTGGTGAGGATGCCCCCTGGGCGCCTCCCTAGGGAGGTGTTCCAGGCACGGCCAGCTGGGAAGAGGCCCCGGGGAAGACCCAGGACTAGGTGGAGAGATTATATCTCTGCACTGGCCTGGGAACGTCTTGGGATCCCGCAGTCAGAGCTGGTAGATTTGGCCCAGGAATGGGAAGTTTGGGGTCCCCTGCTGGAGCTGTTGCCCCCGCGACCCGACCCCGGATAAGCGGTTGAAAATGGATGGATGGATGGATATTTTTGCTTCATATTTGTGTGAAACGGTTTTCCTGTCACGGTGTGGTGCACTTCCTGTCTTATTTTGTAGTTTTCTGCCACTCGTGTCCCCGGGTAACTTCACTTCCTGCCTGGTCCTGTCATCCCCTATGATTGTCGGATTGTTTCCACCTGTGTCCAATCACCTGCACCTCCCTTGTGTATTTAAGCAGTGTGTTTTGTTTGTCACTTGTGGCGTCATTGTCTCTTGTCACGGATGTCCCTGGCTATTGTCTGGATGTTCCGCTTTCCTGCCTGCCTTTTTTCCCGGCGGTTCATGTGTGTGTTTTTGCCCTTTTACTTTGTGGGAGTTTTTGACTATTAAAGTATTTTTTCATTAAAAGTCTGTGTTCGAGTCCTGTCTTCCTACCCTAACCCTGACATTTCCAGTTTAAATGAGTACTTCCTTTTTGAGGATTAAAGGGGGTCTGAAGTGTCCAAGCCCCCCTATATTCTGCACACTGAACACAGTTTAACCGATCTCCATTTTTCGTATATGTATATATCATATACCATCTCTGCTCCAGCAATGATTCTGAATAAACAAATTTAAACATTTGTTGTCTTTGACCAAAATAACTGTCTTGAGAGTTTCTTAGCTTTTTAACAAAATTTAAAGTCCTAAAATGGGTTCGGTCTTCAGCGGCTGTGCTGTATGGCATTCACTGTAGAGATACGGACAAACAAACCAATTAAAAATCAGAATTTTAGCTAGCACTTTTACACACCCAAAATCCTACATGGTTGTACACACAGCACACACCGACAATCCCCAGCCCATTTTGCGCACTTTCAATCTCAACTGCGAGCTCAGCGTGTAGGATTAGCCCAGCGTGGTGATGGAGGACAGTTGACAGGTGGGAGTGGACGAGCACGAAAGAGAGACTGGACATTGGTGGCAGAAGTGGGATTCTCAACCTGGCCGGGATTAGATTCTGGAGTTGAGAGGATATTAATGTAAAATGGAGGGGACAAGTGGGCTCCGGTCCAATTATGCTGCACCCTGTCACTGCCAACCAGGGTGCAAACAACAGGAGGAAAGGATTAATTGCCTTGGTCTCTGCCGCCACTACAGGCCCAATTATGGCAACATGTTGGCTCAGAGCGCTAGTGCAACCACTGCAGTGAAGGAAGATTGTGTGAAATTTTCAGAGTGGTCTTCGGAGGTCAAAATGAGGGTGGAAAAGGTTGGGTGAGAGGCGTAGGGGATGAGTTACTGGGTCAGTGTTTAAATACAGCACTCATCGTCCAACGTGTTACAATGTCACGTTTCTTATCATAGTGTAAGGAATCGATATATTTAGACCGCCGATACAAAAATGACAAAAATGCAAATGAAAGTTCTGTGACAAAACATTTCCAAAACTGTGATAATGATGATAATATGTATGATAAAATATATATATATATATTTATAAATATGTTTAAATTATAAATATGTTTAAATTATTATCATACATATTTAATAACAGATGATGCAAAACAGATATACTCAAACAACAGTTACTTAACGACTTGATAAAATAAACAAATAAGTAAAGTAAATAAATATAAATCTATAGAGTAAAAAAAAAAGTATAGATTTAAAAATTCTGAAAAGAACACAGGCAGCAGACAAAATATATGGAAGCTGGTACATGACAAGAGAGGCATCAGTGTTAAGCTTTATTGAAAATAAATTAGATGCTATATTTCTTACTTTGTCGTCACTCGTCACTTTGTCACTTATTATATTATTTTTAAACTTTTTAAATATTTTAAATTCTTAACTTTAACTTTATTATCTTCTTATACTAACCCATAGCCTCATTCTACTAACCCATTGCATTAGCATTTCATTTTACTTTATTTTATTATTTGTGCACTGCTGTCTTGTTGTCTATTGTTACTCTGTCTGTCACGCACCAACCGCCGAGACAAATTCCTTGTATGTTTGACATATTTTGGCAATAAATGTTTCCTGATTCCTGGTTATTATACAGCACCAGTCAAAGTTTGTACACTTTTTCTCATTCAATTACATTTTTATTTATCGGCTTATGGTGACAGTGAACATTAAGAAAAACATTGCTGTAAATTGGCTATTTTTCATCTGTACAAAATAGACCCAAAAAAACAACAAAATTAAATTTAAAATGTTGAACGATGCACAAACAATGAAAAAAGTGAGACATAGCCAAACAACAAAAAGGACATGTATGTAAGTAGACAAGGGTCCACCGGCTATTTGAAGACAGAGAGAGGTTACAGCAGAGAGATCAAGGGAAGTTAAACACAGTGAGAGAGGTGCAGTTAAAATAATATGTTTGTCCAAATTTTTTACTGGTACTGTACATATTTACAATTTTACTCTTAAGCGTTTATGCATTTATTTTCTTTTTATCGAGGTAACTAAGATTAAGACAATATAAATCTAAAGACATGATATCACATCATGCGTGTCTAATTTAACAGCAGATCAGTGATATAACAGAGACAGACTGACAGTGAGAAGGGACAAGAATTGCTTCACTGCAGTGCAGTCTGACAGGACCTTCAGGTCTCACAGAGGACATTTTGGAACCTCCTTTACATGCCATGTTATCTAAATCCCCCTCTCCCACAAGCCGCTGATCCCCCCCAAAATCCCTTCTACCCTTCCCCTCCCCCCCAATTTCCTTCTCTCTGAAAAACGTTAAAGACCCCTGTGCTAAAGGAACCCATCAAGGGGCACAAGTACTGTCCAAACGAGCACTCTCACCTTGCAAGGCGAGCAGTTTCGGTCTGGAGATACAGACGCAAAAAAGGTCCACCAGGGGAATGGAGAACTGTACCTCAAGATCGTGGCAGGTCATTAACACAATAATTGACCAATAGACCAGTGTGCTTGGAACAAGACATGACACTCTATTTCATTTCAACAAAGTAAGAGGTTTTACTGATAGCATGATGAGAATATAACAAACAAGAAAGCCAAGTCAATGGTTTCATGGCAGACCTGTGAACTGTGTTGCATAAGAGTTAGGTCTTGAAAGATACTGGACCATTACTTTAGCCTATAGAAAGAAGCAGTGATTCTGTTTTGATCAAATCCAGTATTGAACCAAAGGAAAGCAAGTAGTTCAACCCTGTAGTTTGAGTAGTTTCTAATCAGTAGTTTCTAATCAGAGTCGGAAATGGGACTAAAGTCACTGATGGTTTCCTGTGAATATGGGAGGCACCCTGAGAACACACAAAGCACATTCGAGCAGGCACCTTGACTGAAGCCCACTTCATGAATTTCGAATTAAATTGGCCCTTGATGAATTTGGAATGTGGTACCTATGTTCCAAAGCAATAGGAATTCAATAAAATGCTGGCGCCATACAAATAAAGCCATACATTCCCTCAGACCTAGGAATGAGTCTCAGGTGGAGGAAAAATGACTGTAGCACCAGGAAGCAGCAGCAGAGAAGGATGTGAGAGAGGCAAGAGGGGGGGGTATGGCAAAAGAGGTTGTGAATGAGAGAGGCTGTGAGAGAGGTGGCTCTACGAAAAAGAAGAAGCAGTGGGAGAGCAGGAGAGTCGGGTGAGAAAGAGAGAGTCTTAAATGAATGTGGAAGGGGGTTTGCTAAGGGGCCTGGATTCTAGCGCATTAGTCTTGTCCTTTTGAGTGGATGGGGACATATTGGTTGGAGCCAATCCCCACATGGAGCCCTCTGCTGCCTGGAACTCATCAGCCAGACATGCCAGGTCCTGGAGTAAATCAGAAGCCCCACTCCTCAGGCCCGATTTCCCCAGGGGAGGCCAGCCACAGCCACTCAAATCAGTTGTGTGCCAGAGAGCTGTCTGTAATCTCCTGCTCTTACCTACATCTACAGCCACCTCAACTCCCCAAAAGAGCAATTCCTCTGTAAAAATCCTAAACATTAATGGCAAGTTCTAATGACAGATAATGACAGCAGGATGTTCGGTTCGCTGTTAAAGGCAATTGTTTGCATTTAAATTAAATTGTTTCTAATGTATTCTTAATCTATGTCAGTCTTTTGGATTTCTAAAATAATTAGACCTAAGTAAAGAGTGCTTTTAAGGTCGCTGAATAAATTCAACTTCTATAAATTGGCTGTCTCCACAGGAAGTAAGTCCTTCGACTGATTATTTTCTCTTTTTGTCAGAGCATTTGATTCATCATTGCTGTGGGGATTTAAAGAACATTTTAACAAATACGATAAAATACTGTGTAAAAAACAATTAACTTTTACAACGGCGTGGTAGCCTTTTGCCACTCATAGGTCTTTCCCAGCTTAACACAGAATAATAGACCATTTTATGATTTGATCTCAGGAGCCTGATTCAAGAAATTAGACGCAACGTAACCATCAGAGCACTAGTTATCGGTAGCTGCCTGGGGCTCATCGCTCGTTGCTGATTGGTCAGTGTTCTTGCTTACCAGGTACAAAAGCATTACTTAAAGCCCTCCAAGATGGATTTTCATGAATTATGTGATCTTGCAATTCTTGCTGGATTTTGTAACATGATGAGACTCCACCTGCCATGCAAGGTAAGGATAATGGTAGAAGGACAGAAAGTTCTATTTACAGCCCCAAGGAGACTAATGTATTTGTCTTCAGTACTACAGCACTTCAGTACTAAAGTGTTCTTCATTAATCTGAACAACAATGTGTCTCAGCTAATAATCATGTTGAATTTACTATTTTAGATTTAACAGAATTAATAAGCCAAAACACACAAGACATTATTCAACGATCGCTAGACAAATAACATTTAATACTTTCCATTTTGAGTTCTGCACATGTCTTGTGAATTCAGAACAGACCATAGGTAGGGCTGTCATTGGAGTTAAAAAAAATTAACTAATCGCACAGTTTAAAGTGTATTAATGTTTGTTTTTCTCCTAAATCTGAATAAAGACTAAATCTAATGAGTTACACGTAATCACTTAAAGCATACATTTCATACAGAGTTGTATTTTTTTCAAACATAGAACTACACACAATCGATCATCTCCAAGGCAGAATTCCACCAGGTGAACTAGCGACTCTTCCTGCTGTTCTCGTGCAGTTTTCTGTGCTCAACTCACCATCATTCGACGGGCTATGTTTGAAGTGCCCTGACAATTAGCCAGGTCTTTTTCCAAAAAAGTCTTTTAAGTCCTTTTCAAACTGTTTGCCGATGTTGAAATGGAAGTAGCCTAGCAGCTACCAACATGTTCTATCAGTGCCTAAAGTGGTCTGTTTGGCACTCATCCCCCTTCTGATCTTACTGACTGCAGCCTGCAGCGGTTTTCTTTCTGGGGTCAACGCACACTGGAAGTAAACGAAGCTGCCTTAACTGCGCAAATAATATTTTATTGCATTAATCTCGGCCACGATTAACACGTTAATTTTGACAGGCCTACTTAAAATAAAGTCCCATTTTCCTGGTTTGTATTAATTTGGGCTGTTAAAGCTAAATGGAGGTTCAGGTCTAAATATAAACCTTGTTGGTGAAACCTGGAGGTAACAATGACAGTGTCATTTTCCTTCTTAGCTATCTACAACCATGAAAATCCAAATTAGATGTTAGGTAAGTGTCCTTTCAGATCCAAATTTGGCTGCAGAACACTTGAACGTATTGATTAAACAAATGTTATAGTAATTTAATGCCAAATCGGAAATGGTCCTCTGTAGTTGTTTAGAAGAATTCTGTCATTAAGCAGCTGTAGCTGACTCGCTGGACATTTAATCGTCAGTTGAGTAAATGGGGCATCATGTCTCATTTTGGGGTTGAGTCTTCCTTTAAGTGCAGGCCCTTTGGACCAGCAAGGAAATTACTTAGCAGCACCCTCCTACAACACTCCCCACCAACATGTGCATACTCTAATATGAATAATGTTTCTCCTCCAGGTCCCCCCCTGTAATAAATGGAGTGCCATTTCGCACAATGGCAAAGTCAGGCCTGTATTGATTAACTCTCATCATCGACTCACAACGCCTGCTTCCTTGATTTATGATTGTCTGTTATTTCTACGTTAGCTGTCAAATTCATCTTGTCTCTCCATGGCTGGGGTCATTCTATGCAAACAACAAACACCCTGCCTGCTACGCACATTATGGCTTTTGGCAATGTCTTTTGTGTAATTCAAGACCATGTAACAGAAAAAAAGACATCCGGGCTGGTTAGTATGGCTTCAGAGGGATGGTAGCATCAGACAGACTTCATGCGCTGTCTTACCGTTAAACCAGATTCAGAGATGACAAGGAGTTTCTAGAATACAGCCACAGTTACAGTGTTACAACCTTTTTAGCCCAAAACTACTGTGAAACATGCAAATCCAGTGCTGGTTGGTTTCATGGTGGCTTCCAATTTTGTTGAAGTTTCATTAAATTTACCATTACTTCATTATTGCTACCTTCTATTTTCTAATGATATTGCGCACGTTTTAGATTTCAAACGTCAAGCCCGCCTCACGGTAAATGTGTATGCTGTTTATTGTAGTGGTTCAATGTAGTAGTAGTTCAATGAAGACATTTGTCATATTTTTATGGCATGTACATATTTTAGTCATGAAAGTAGTAGTGTAATTCATCTTTCGATTATTATTATTACACACTTTAAGGTGTGAGCCAATTTCGCTGAGCATTATAGGCTTCTTTGTTAGTTACAGGCATAACATCAACTACCGTATATGACACCATTAAACACACACAAATATATTTGTCAACAATAACCAATATGGGACAAAGCATGACATAAAAGACAACAGATTCGTCTATATACTTTCATAGATTACACCTGAATTCATCAAAAGCTCAAACCTGTATGTAGGAGCTGTGATATGTACATATGTATGATATGCATGTACTAAACATTGTTTCCTTAGGATTAGATATCATTATCAATGATGACCAAGAGACTGTTCGCAGACATGCAACATTAAAAACAGATTATATGTAATTTGTTGGCCTTACACGGTTAAAGCAAAAGATTATTAAATTCAAATACATTTATTGGTTAGAATTGACCGTGTCAATATAAGTGTTAACTTAGCTCAAAAAGTTTAAGACTGCTCACTTGGAAGACTAACATATGTATTGCTGCTGTTCTGATGTCAGTCTTTAGTTTCTATCATTCAGGATTTGATTTGGTGACGGCAGACTGTTCTAAGAAAACATGTATATCACTTTGAGATAAGAGAGCAAACCTTCAATCACAGCTCTGCAATTTGGCCTGAAATTTCCCAAGACACAGAGAATTCAAATCATTTGAATAATGTTATTTTGTAGATGGATTTTTTTTCTTTACTTCGCTTTGAAATTACAGCTAGATAGACACTTGGCGTGGGCAAAAGTCTTCCTTTGCACATCCATTTGGAATCAAGATTAGACATCAGGGCCGGCCTGATGATCAGCTATCAGCTTAAACACAGCGTCCACCTCTGTCAATTTAGAGAGCTGCTATTTTACCCCCCCAGCCTCCCCTTCACAGCCAGCAACTGCCACTGACTGAACTGGATCTAGGAAATGTCAAGGTATAGAGGTCTAAGTTGAAGTAACCTCCCCTTTTGTCCTCTGCTTTTTTCTCCCCTTTCAGCCTGGTGGCATTGCACCCTGGGAGAGTGAAGCGATAATAACAGACGGGCAGAAGCGAGGGGTGTTCGGTTAAAGCAGGGCCACGGCTCTAATGGCAGAGCTGTCTACTCTCCTGGACCCGCCCGCTTGGGGGTTCATTGAGATTCCATTATAGGCTCCGGGGGAACGGTTTCATTGCAGCCCTTCTTTCGTTTGCCTGACACTCACACGGGGATCACTGTAAATTGGCTCTGTCATAGCAGACACTTTTTGAGATGTGAAGTAAATTAAACATGTAATCACACAGGAAGCTATGTGCAGGTTCCCAACACCTGACTCCTGTAGCCGAGGGGCCGGAGGCGTTTCTCTAGCTCGTTTTTGTTCATCACCCTCCTATCTTAGGTCCATCTACTCATGGTTAAATTACACTGTACTATCTTTTTAATGATGCCAGGCCTTGGCTGCGGATACAAACTCTTGTGAGGTTCAATAGTGTGGGACCTCTGACTCAGCTCTCTGCTATTCAAATGGATATTTCCATTATCTGACTGCATTTGAGTTGATGCAGTCAAAAATCTTATTGTTGTCGTTGTTTTTTTCTCCATAATCGGGCGATCAGTTGACATTTAAATCCACCGAATAAAGCGGGGTTACTTACTTTGACTAGTAAAATACTGTGTGTGCTTTAAAAGGTCACATTTTTAAAATATATAATGTGTTGAACATTTTTTTTTGTTTTGTTCACCCTCTGTAGTTCACCCAATTAGGCATGTAGTGAAAATAATTGTAAGACTATATTTTCAAACTGATAACAGAATACATTGTATCTTATATTAAATTCACAACCTTTAATAGAGCATCATGTGCCTGTTACTATACACATTACTTACCATTGTGATGTTTGACTTTAAAATGTGCAAATATAGAATATCTGAAACGAGAGATATTGTCAAAGTCAGTAAATACATTTTTAATAATGTAAAAAAGAAAATAGTTAGCGTTCTGCGACTTTTATTAAGTTTTGCTAGAGGATTTTGTTTCAAGAGCAAAATAATAAAGATGATAGTTGAATGAGGCTCCTTATATATGCATAAACTCCCTACACACACTGTTGTGCTGGGCAAACTCACTGGCACTAAACCACCTACTTTCATAGTAAAATACTGCAGTCATGACAACAACTTTGATGGGACCAGCCTAGATCATCCGACCATTCCTCTTCTACACACTCTGCTTGCTTCAGCATGCCTTGTTTCTGCTTTGTGATTAAGCCGATTGTATGTTGTCTCTTCCCATTCCCATGTTGCAGCTGGAGGCCCAGGGAAGTGCTGTTGGCAATACATCGGCCGGGTAGAGCTTGAGTGTAGGAAACAGCAAGGGTTGAGCAGCCTAGAGTGAAAAATGAGGTCCCTGCCTTGTAATTCAGTGGCGGAAGGTGATATAATCAGGCTATGGTTGGCTATCAGGCAGGTAATACCACCAACCGACTGTAATCTCTAATAAAACTACTATTTAGTTTACAATGCGCTAAATGATGTAGACCCCCACTCCAGATAAACACGTCCCAAATAAACGATTTGGGTGGTAATTGCACTCCGTCAGTGGTCTGTTAATAGACTTGAGGCTTTGATGAAAGGGTTAACTCTTTTTCTGAAGCATCCTCTCACTGGCTCATTGCACTCTCATTTCTACAGAGATCTCAGCATTCCCTTGGTTATCAGTGTACTTAGAAAGCAAACCTAATTAGACAAAAAGGCCTTTTTTTCTCAATCTCTAATTAGGTCCTTAACATAATTAGCAGGTGACGTAACCCTCTTTTAAAACATATTAAAATGCTGTTTGGGAGCAAGTGGTGGAGAGGAGTAGGCCTGTGGGCAGTCAGGCGACCCCTCTGAGGGCTCTGGCGAGGACAGCCGGGTATGCTGGGAGCATGGTTCATCAGGACTGGAGTGTCACTGCATTAGGACTTTGGCCTCATTGAAGACCCTGTTAATAAAGGAGGTGAAGTGCCCCTCTTCAAACATTGAGAGACATTACAGTATGTGGGGTATGGCCTAAGATCAGCTCACAATCTAAACAGTGTTGTAACTCTTTGCCACTTATAATTTTATTATTTGCCCAAATAAATAGACTATTTCAAGATTTGATCTCAGGTGCTTGATTCGAGATCACTCACATAAGAAATTAGATGCAACGCAAGAGGCCAACAGATAAATGTGTAGCTTTTAACGATAGCGGTAATGGTGTTTTAACTGATTAACTGCAATTTACATAAAGGCTAGGGTAGATACTACCATTTTAAATGGTTGTATCTACCCTAGCCTTGAAATTACGAATAGCATTCTTTTACAATTAAGGTACAACAAAATATAAACCCTACATTGGTGTTTCATTTTGACCTCTTTATTTAAGATTCCATTAAACACATAATTTTTTCTAAAAAGATTTTTGATAGAGAATAAATATGAATACATGTCAAATCATGTTCTCTGAACTAAATAGGTAATCTGGTTTAAATTGACATCAGACATTATTTCTAAACTTGTTTTCAAGATATTTTGCCACAGCTGATCTATAGAGAGAACCATAACATGTGTCTTTGGATGAATGGAAAAAACAACGCTAAAAATATATAATATGATATCTGCGCAAAATATATGCTCCTCCTGCACGTCCCTGCCTGTCATATGCACGTCCTGTCTTCATGCTCCTTCTGCCAATCTCAAGATTGTCCACAGAAGGCAGGTACAAATACATTCATGTGTCATACAATTTAGCCCATCAGCATCCTTAAATATATCCAGCCTAGGGTAAAATTAATTTTGCCCCAAGCTTGCGCGTTCTCGTCAAGGCTGGAATTGACAGGTGGATGACATTCTAGAGAAATTAAAGAGCAAGGATTTTATCGGTATTCGAGTCCACTGACAAATATACAGTACATATATCATACTGATTATTATTTGATATATTGTATTGTACTGAATTGCTTTTGAGATGGACAAAATAAGTTTGTCAAATTGTTATTTACTGCTTTTTTCAAGCTGGAATGAATGTTAAATATTTAACTGCAAAGTAGTAATGTGTTTTTGATACCTTAATTGTTTTGCATTAAATTACCTGGGATGTTTGGTGAAGTTGATTGGATTTTTCACCCCCATAACAACATGATTCTGTGTTTCTGCAACAAAATAAATGGCAAACTGTATACATTAAGTCTAATAAACCATCAATTTAGTGGTATACTGTTTATGTGCTTCCACTGTAGGTGTGTGTGTTCTGCCTGACGCATGCTGCAGCCTATTATGGTTAGTCCAGTCTATTGTTATAAAGTTTTCTTTTCTTCTGCTGTGTATTGGTTTTGTGTATACGTTGTGTCCGTTTGTCTATGAATTTTAATTACAATTCCTTTTGAGATTTTTTATGTTTTTTTTTTAATTTTAGGATGCTTTAAAAACACCTGACCAGGGCTAGCAGATGGAAATTAGCCACTCTAGCTCAATTACAGTACACCTGTTGATGTGTATTGTCCCTGCAAAATAAATGAATAAATAAAGAAATTGTCACTTCCAGTATAACCTTAAAATGCTTATCCTGTATACAGGGAATGTTTAACACGTATTTGTGAAGTTCCTATATTAAATCTACTCTTGCAAACCATTCAGAGGTTTCATTTGCATCTTCTAAGCCCTGACTTTACTGATTTTCAACAACCTGTGTTTCACAGACAAATGTGATTTGATAGAATCCCTTCACCTATTTACAACTTGAACTACAACTAAGGACACATTTAAATAGTTGATACATTCAGTATGTGTCTTATTGCTGTCATTCTTTACAAACCAGCCCAGGGGAGAAGGAGTTTCAGGGGGTGTGTGTGTGTGTGTGTGTGTGTGTGTGTGTGTGTGTGTGTGCGCGTGCATGTGTGTAGACGGTACAAACCACCAGGGGGCATTGTGTATTCAATAACGCCCTCTGAAAACTAGCTTAGATCCAAAATAAGGTGCATTGTCACTAACTGGCCTCCAGTGAAACATTGTTGATAAGGGGTAGGGGAAGTGGTGAAGGTTCCAGTGAACAGTCTGTGCTCTCTGCCGAGGAGGAGGAAGATGAGGAAGAGGCCGCCGTCGACCAGAAGAGCCCAGTCCTCGTCTTTAATTAAGTATCTGAAACATCAATTTAAATGTAAATATCGGTGGTGCAGCGCCACTCATGCGTAAATTAGAGGGTTGGCCCAGCCACGTTCCTCTTTTGCTCCCAAGTCCCTCGCTCACTTACACTGACATCTGCTCACAGCTGCTAGGCCCGGGGCTTTCCCTCCCGTACATGTAAACCCACACGCACACAGCCACAAATACAAATGATACTTGTGCTCTTTTAAACCTGAAGTTTGTGACAGTAACTGTCTAGCCTAACGTTTTTGCCACTTAATGTTTTAGTTCTAAAACCGTGTTGTTTTAGACTTTAAATATATATATATATATATATTATATATATATTGGCTGTTGATATTAAATTAAAATATTAAAGGGCCAGTGTGTAGGATTTTGATGAAATATTGGCATTAACATGATATGAATATGTATGTTTTCGTATTCGTTTTGTATTGTATAATAACTGTAAATCCAGGATTTGCTATGTTTTTGTAAGCTTTGAATGAGTCCTTCATGTCTGCAACGGAAGTGGGTTGTTTTCACTGAGTCTGCAATGTTGCACCATTATGTTTCTTCAGCAGCCCAGAATGGACCAACCAAACATGTTTTTTTTAAAGGTACCTGAAGGCTGCCATAGTACTCCACCATATCCTGTGGTGGTCCTTTGGGTGGCTGTGGTCACCGTTCAAAGATTGTCTTCACACTGCCAGGAAAAACATTCGTCTGAACTGAAACTTTTATCTCTGTATTCATCGTGCAGAACGTTAACTCCTTTCAGGAAACATTTATTTATTGCCAAAATATGTCAAACATACAAGGAATTTGTCTTGGCGGTTGGTGCGTGACAGTAGACAGTGTAACAATAGACAACAAGACAACAAGCAGTGCACAAGTAATAAAATCAAATGAAATGCAATGGGTTAGTAGAATAAGGCTATGGGTTAGTATAAAATAAGAATAAAGTGCAAGTTAAAAAGTAAAACTATTTGAAAGTGCACTATCGAACAAGGTTGCAGAATATTTTAAACTTCCAAATAAAATATATATATATTTTATTGAGACTCCCCACCATTTATTGTATGCATGAATCAGTCTTTTCTAACCCATGTGCACTGTTTTTAACAGACATGTTAAGAGATTACATGAAACAAGACTGGATTTGAATTGGAGACGGGGAGGTCACTCAAATCTCAAATGTGCTTGCTTCTCTGGACTTATCTATAAATTGAAAGTGGGCATGAAATGGGTGGATGAAAACAAGTATATGTTAGAAACAGTTAATAAAAAACTATGTTATACATGAAGAGAGAATCAAATTTAAGAATGTATGAACTCAACACTCACCACCTGTGAGATATCATTATTCTTCTTGGGTCTGTAGGGACCAAAGTTGCTAATATTAAGGTCTCTTGACCTTTTATTTTTAGGTTTTTCACAAGTTTCCAAAAAAACTATGTAGGCATTAGGACCACAGAAATCTGGCCAGATCTGGATGCTAACCCTGAAATACAAAACACATGTCTTTGACTCAGAGCCTGTAAAACCAAGCTTTAAACTCCATATTCCCACACACACGCTTACAGTAAATGTATGTTAGCAGTCTCAGGGAATGCTCTGATGCACTATGATAGTATTGGCTCAGATGTGTCTGCGCAAGGGTTTTGCTTTCCCCACTACCTGCCCCTTGCTTTCTCTCCTTCTGGAGCACTTTAGTGGCACGACTGGCCTTTAGCCGGCCTTCTGTTGGCACATCAGGATACAGTTCATAAAGAAGAGCCTCTTCTGACGGGAGTGAGGAGGAAGGGAGGATTTAATGGCGGGGTGGATGGGATTTTTTCTTACGGGCCCCCGAGGAGTCACTCCCATCTCATTGTTCTCAGTGAACGGGCAAGCGGAGGCCCCTTTGTGGTGGACATGGTGGAAGACGGTTTTGGACTAAAACTCAACTAGTTTTCAATCTGCAACTGCCAGTCTTCTGAGTGTTTGTTAACGGCGGCTAATGGAATTAGGGTTGACATGTTCACTCTGTAGAAAAAGTAGCTTTGAGTTCTGTCATGTCCGCTCCTTATGGCTCTATATGTGTATGAAAATGTGCTATTGAGTCAGACAGCGCTAATCGGGTCAGCTCATTTCCATTAGATTTTCCTGCGTTACAGCTGCTAAAGCCTGACCTTCAGATCAAGGCTGGGTGTTGAATTAGTGAATGTATTGTGACGATCATGCTGCTATTCAGAAACAATTGTTCTTTAAGAATCTGGTATTTTAAAATAGGGAGCAATATCATAAAAGCTCATATTGTGTTGTATTCAAACGTTTATATTATCATTGGGCTCTAGTGGTTCCAAGTCTGTGCTGTAATGTATGTAATCGATTACCATGGCTAGGCTCTTTACTTTCCTAAACTCCTTGTGCTTTTGTTTTCCATCTACAACTGTTCAAACAGTTCCATACTTTCGTTGATGTAATCTAACCTTGTATTAATTCAGATTGTCTAACCATTCCATTGAGATAAATTAAGACATCACAGCAGTCAATGGTTGTTCATGTTCTACCACATTACAAATAAGTAACTTAATAATACAATTTTAAGCTTGTTGAAGCTACAAAATGTTGCTGCAATGCTACAAAAGGGATGCGCCATTTTTGCTGTGCTAGCTGAGAAGATAAATTTCACCATGTAAACACCATAACAGTCAAATTTAAAGTAGTTTTGAAAACATGATGACTAAAAAAGTTTTTTTTTGTTATACTCACTTTATCCAGAATCAAATGCTCAAAAGAAAAACATGTGGCCTGTCTACTTGCACCATAACAGTGCATTACACTACATTTCTCAACATTACTAAACCTAGTTTTAATGATAGTAATTTTCCCAAACTTGGAATTAATTCACCACAAAACAAATTACTACCAATGAACGCTATTATTAAACAGACTCTTTTCTCCAAGGATAAATTGAACTCTGGTCATCTACTAACAACTGGAATGCCCTACATGGACCAATGGCATGTAGGGCACCACATTATTTCCACCTCATTACATACACCTTATTGGAACCTATTATGACTATTATTTACAATTGACAAAGAAAATGTAACCTGCCAACCAGAACCTCATGGTGAAGTAATACCTCATGGTATGGTCACAATAATCTGCTAAAATATACTTTATTGTGGCTGCCATGATTGTATTCTGTAGAACGTTGCTGAATGTAATTAATCTTTCCAAAATACTTTTTGTAGCAATCAGTCTGGCCCTTTCACACCATGACTGTACTCATTTGGTAGATGGTATTGACGCCTGTGTTTCCATTAGTTAGAATTGGTGCCTACCACTATAACCAGAATGTCATATATTTCAGAAGTCACAGTCACAGGCAACACCAAGTGAGAACCATGAAAGCTTTGGCCTGCAGCACTTCACGTCAGTGAGAGTGGGGATTTGTAGCAGGGAACCAGCCAAATGGTGAGATTGTCCCAGCGCTATTGCCCACTGGCTGCCATCGGCAGCCGCTCATGCTTTAGAGGACCACCCTTGCCATGGTGAGTAATTCCCCTGTCATCTCTCCACACACCCAAAGCTCATACTAGCTGGCATGGCTCCCTGTCCCAATTCTTAGTCAACAGGATTAAGCTTGCTTAGTGCGAGTTCCCCGGGATCACCTATACTCTGTATTGTACACTCACAATGCTGGCTCACGAGTTTGGCTACAACAGCCGTTTTTTCCCATCCCCTCCTCTTCCTCTTTAAATTGGAAGCATATGAATGTAGGTCCCACAAGTAGAGGGAAAAGGATTGAGAAGAGGCAGAGGCCAATCTTACTCAGGCCTAAATGGGAGATTTAACTTAATTTGCCATACGATTTCCAAATTAGGATTAATTTGAATAAACTAAAATATTGGTTGATTGCGGTGTCATGGTTACTGGTGTTTCACAGCAAGGCACACAAAGTCTAATAAAAAGCCCAGTTAAGCCCCCCAAAACAAATCAATACTGGCAACATTTTGACAAGGTTTGTTTTGATGTTTTGTGTAATAGCAAAAGGTTTGATTAAATTGTCTGTGTGGAAGCATGCTGTTTTCTTGTACAGCAAATGAGAACCCTTAACTCCACCCAACACAAGTACAGAGACCCCCAACACCCTATTCCACACAAAAAATCAAGACAGGTTGTTAAAAATAAATTGTTTTTATTTCTTCAATGTGGACAGCATCTCCCACACTCCTCCACTACCGGAGCAGAGAAAACCTCCCTTTGTCACTGGTAGAAGGGCGTGAGCGTGGGACCACGAGCAGGACGAGCCACATGAGTGCTCAAGGGCACCGGACTCAGGGGAAGTGGTGACCAGGGCATGGCGAGAATGCCGACTGGAGGCTCTGGGAGAGGCGTCGGCCAGCACAACGACAGAACAACACATTGACAACAAACGTACAAAGAGACAAGGGACCCACATGGTTTAAATACACTGCGAAGGTGGGGTTGATTGGACACAGGAGAAAACTAACAGGGACACGGCAGACAATCAGGCTGGATTCAAATGGTCAAATTTGCTTGGGAAGGTTTCTAACTGAGTAAAATGACCCCAAAGTAGTGTAAGTGGCTGCCAATGTAGGAGTTGTTGGAATTTAGAGAGTTTGCTTTGTTCATCTCAAAAGAAACATGCATAACCTGCGGTGTCATTGTTGGATGCTTTAAAGCCATCTGAAGAAAAACTTTAGAGAAACAAACCGCTCAAAGATAAATGCCACAAATGTGAAGGACTTGGACGCATGATCGAACCTAATGATGTAGCAGAGCTCTAGCCAAATAAATGTAAAATGCTGATGGAAAAGTGAAGGAGCATCCAGGATACTAAGCTGTGTGTTTTGCATGCCTGAGGAAAGGACAAAAAGAAAGTAAGAACAAAGCCAGGAATATGCAAAAGGCACCATCCTACTCCACTGCGTGAAGATCATCCTGCAGCAAACAAATCTGGTGTCTCGTAAGCCAAAGAAAATACATTCTCAATATTATGCTGCGTGGAAAGTGGAGGTGGGAGCACGTATGGATAATAAGTAAGGATCTCAGCACTCCAGATTCAGATACCCTGGTGTAATGCATCTCACAATGCCCTATTGGACAGTCTGGGTACTCACACATTTGTTGACCAAGAAGTCTGTAAAAGGCTACAGGCAGTGATGGAACCAGTAAAAGTAAAGCTTTCCACTATGATGGGAAAAAATTCAATTGTGAAGCATCAAAGAGTTAGAGGACTTTGAGGGTTTTCCTCAGAGAGCTTGATTGATTTACCTCCTGCCTATATAAGTATAAGGGATTTCATTCCGCTGCAACTGTGGCAAACCAGGAGGAGGGGCCAAGACAAGACTGCCCAGAAGGTGGATCAGGTTGGGGGAGGTAATAGAGGGGGTGTATTAACCAGTGCATGGGCTGCAACTAGTTGGCACCTGGCATTGGGAACACCTGCAGCCCATCAACCAAATCAAGGCACGTATGACATCAATGACACGGATATAGAGGACCGAGAAGCAGGAGAGAACGAGGATGACTGAACGGCAGTTCGAGGGAACACACGCAGCATGGAAGAAGACCGACTACCGGGAGGCAATACTGTCCCTTCCTGCCTCTTCTCTTCAACAGGACAAGTCACTCAGGACCTACAATCCTGGCTGGGAGGAATCTTTTGCTGGTTTGTGTCGACCATAGACCCTTTCCCCTATGTTTACTATTAAAAAGGATCATTTTTGTTACCGGACTAATGTCTCTGTCTACCTGATTTATTCTGAAATCGTGCCTCCGCGTCCCCCAGTTTGCCACAGAACATACACACATTCTAATCTGCAAAATCTGCAGTAAGTGGAAACACCTTGAAGTCATAGCTCAAGAAATGCTCCCGCTAATAGATTTTTGAATTGAGCTTTTTATTGGTTATGACCGCTCCAGAGCACTGGAGCCAGAAAGTGTTATCACTGGAGGTGACTTTGACCCTTATGCCATTAAGACTGACCTAGGTAGAATTGTAGGAAGCACAAACGCCCTAATTCCATGAATGTGACTGGTATGTGTCTTTGTATAGCTATCTGGGAGCTTCCACCTGTGACACCAGCTGCTGCTATTCGAGTGCCCAAATTAGATTTTGCGGACACCAGACCAGGAGAAAAAAAGCATATCTCAAGATCTTCAGTTAGGTCAGGAAGAATCCAGCAGAAGGAGTGTGGCCACATTGAGATGCCCTACCTACCCGACAACAAGCTTCTCGTAGTCTGGTTGAAGCACCTTTTAAAAAGAAACTTGACAGAGATCCTAAGTTTAGAAAGGACTATTTGAGATTTATGGAAGGCGCCTTTAAGGATGGCGGTGCAGAGATAGCAGACAAGCCAGCAAGGTTAGGAAATACATGGCACATCCCACACCAAGTGGTTTATCACTCCTAGAAAACTGAGACTAGTTTTGGACTGCTCTGAAAAGTATGAAGGCACTGCCTTGAATGACCATCTGCTAACATGACCAGATTTCACAAATTTAATGACCGGAGTGCTCTGCCGGTTCTGTAAACATCCCATTGCAGTCATGTGTGATGTAGAAAAAATGTTCCACGTTAGCAAGGAAGACAGATTATCTGTGGTGGGAAAATACCGCACCAACTCGGAACCTAAGTTCCGAGTTGGTGCGGTAAAGTATTGTATGAAAGTTCACCTCTTCAGAGCATCATCATCTTGACTCTGTGCCAATTACGGCATGAAGCATCTGGCCAGCCAAAGGGAGCAAGAGCTGGACTCATAGGCTTGGAATCAGTTGACATGGCAGTCAAACTGGTAAAAGAAACCCAAGTGGTCTGTGTTAAATGGCTGTTACACCTTCACGTCAAGTTACTTTCTGACAGCCGAAAAGTAAAGAAGTCTATGTGTCACTGAAGTGAAGAATGGATGGCAATCTTCCAGTGCAGAGAGTGTTGGGAGTAAGGTGTGTTACGGCCCTCTGGGCCCCCCCCCCCCGTCTCCTTCTCTATGTTCTTGTTTGCAGATTGGAGACGGGTGGAGCTGGAAGAGATCCGTTAAGGTGACAGGTTGCACCTGTGGGTGGAGCTAGCCAGGTGTTAAAGTTCCTGATGCCCAGCCTGCGCGCTCTCTCTCTCTCTCCCAGCATCATTTTGATTCAGTCTTTGTTAGAGTATGCGTTTTGTTTAAGTACGCCTCTCAACACCTACAAGTCAACGTGTGGACTCCCTAGTTGGTCACCTTCCATGAGCCGGGTTGTGGCAGGTGGGACGCAGAAGGGGATACTTTCTCTTTCAAGGTTTCACTAGACGAGAAATCCGCCACTAGTTGTGATATTCTCTCAATTGTGGCTTTTCCTTATGATCGCCTTGGATTTCTGGCACTACAAGAGATGTGTCAGAAGGGACGTGTCAATGCCTGTGTCTATGCTCGAGAGCAGTCCACATTGAGATGCTAGAAGACATGACTACTGACGCATTCATAAATGCCCTAAGGTGGTCATTTCCATCCGTGGAGCTGTCAGACATATCCGATCTGATCAGGGATCTAACTCTGTGGGAGAAAAACATAAAATTGAGTGAACAATGAAAGAGTGGCTGCATATCTGGCAGATAGACGGTGTGACTTTCGCATGAATGTACCAGATTTGAGTCACGTTGGAGGAATATTGGAGCGACAGATCATGTACTAGGCTCCGTTCTTGCACACAGTTCCCGGAAGACTTGACAATGCTTCCGTAAGAATATTTATCTACAAAGCCATGTCCAGTTTGAATAACCGCCCACTTACTGTTGACAGTATCAGCGATCCCACAAGTCTGGAGCCAGTAACACCCAATCATCTTCTACCCATAAAATCCTCTGTTCCACTGCCTCGACCGGGTAAATTTGTGATGGAAGACTTATGCTTGCTTGGCAGGTTGGTGATATTGTGATTGTCAAGGAAGAGGAGATTCCTTGCAATGAATGGAAATTTGCCAGGGTTCTCGACGTACATAAGGATGCTGGCGGGCTTGTGCGAAAAGCTAAAATACAGATTGGAGAGCGGAAATTAGGGAAAGGTGGTGAACGCTTTAGCAAGCCATCCACTGTTGAACGACTAATCCAGACATGGATGAAAAACTGTGCTTTTTATTGATAACATTCTACTGTGTGGAGGTATAGAGTACAGTGGCCCTGAAGTGCAAAACTCAAAGGCAAATAGGAACGCACAACGCAAATGGGAAAGCACAGCGGCAAATAGGAAAACACAACGAAATGAACTCCTTGAGAAAAGGGTAGGGCCTTATAGCAGAGGACGGACCCTTGTGATTAGACAGACGGACTGTTTGTCTTTTAACAGGAAATGATCCAGAGCTCTCAAGTGGCACGCATTGAGCGAGACAGTCACGCACTCCTGCCACACATCCAATTCCTCACGCCAAGGAATCGGACTCCGGTCCCCGAGCCGTGTCGGCCATAGCGTCCGCGGCGTCCACCGGCCATAGCAGAAGTTAATTTCGTTGTGTTTTCCTATTTGCCGTTGTGTTTTGCACTTCAGGGCCACCGTAATAGTTATCAATTGTTATACTAAGTTAACTGGGTCGCTGAATTCCAGATGTTGTTTTGAGTACTCAGCAACGCTCTTTTCATTAGCATTTAGAACAGAGGTCTTCAACAGGGGGTCCGCAGAGGTACTGCAGGGGGGTTGCGAAATTTTTTGTTGATAAGACAAAAAATGTTATAAAAAAAAAAATTCAACCAATTTTTTTTTTACAAATTTAAATGTCTTCAGAATCAGAATTGTATTTATTGTCTTAAAATACACATTAGAGCCTGTGTCACACCTGTAGGTCAAGTTGGGCTTCTGTCCCGTCTCAATGGTTGTTTTGTGACTTCCTGTTTTATTTTGATAATTAACCTTCCTCTCGTTTCAGGTTCCTGGCCCCTCCTCATGTGTCACCAGTCTAATTGTCTTCCCCAGTGCTGTAGTGGTAAAATTAGAGGTGGGTAAACTCTGAATTTTGTGATCATACAGACCTCGACGCGATGCGAAGCAACGCGATGCGAAGCAACGCAACACAAAGCGTTGCGACTCTGTAAGGCTGTCCTGGCTATATTGCATTATGTTATCAGTAAAAGTCATATACAATCAATGACAATGAATAAATGTGTTAGTAGTTTATTAAATTTAAGAAAACAGTAAAGAAAAGTACGTCAACACAAAACAACAAGACAATTGCAGATTAAGAACTATCTACATACGGAGTCTCCTTTTTTACAGTAGTGCCCAGAGGGCACCCCAGAACACGTGTTCTGGGGTTCATGGCTCCTCTGTGCTTCTCCTCTCTCTATTGGACCTGGTGTTTCTCCTCTCCCTGTGCTCTCTGCATCATTGCCTGTCTTATCACTGCCTGAAAAAATATGTTGAATTTAAGAGTTAACCAGTTAAGCAGCCTGTCAATTACACTGACAACATGAGTTAAAGGAACACTCATGTACTACCTATGTCATCATAAATAGCCCATACAGCATGTTTTGTTTTCACATTGAGAACTGACTTGTTTCCTAACGCTTACAGGCTACTCTACACCTTTCATGACTTAAAATAATTGATTAAGCATGTAGGCCTATTCAGTGAAGCAACAGCTTTGCTCCCCGCTCATGATGACAGGGGAGGCAGAGCCTTTGAAAATTGACTGGATTTTCTCCTAAATATGTGCGCGCGTCACTGGCGTTTTTCTTGTCCTTTTACCGTGCACGACCAGCGAACACAGAGCGCGCGACTACTACCCCCCCCCCGTCGGTCGTTCCGCCCGCAACGACTACTACCCCCCCTCCCTCCTTCCCCCCCGCCGGACCTTCTCGACCGGTCCGCGAAATATTGTCTGACATGAAACCGGTCCGTGAGGTAAGAAAGGTTGGGGACCACTGGGCTGATCCACAGCGTGTATGTTTACACACCTCCTGAATCCTGATTGGTGTCGCTGCTGCAGCCGCAAGGCACTGATTGGTAATACAGCGCAGATGGAAATGATTCAGACTACGCCGTTTATATGTTCAACAATAGGAAACGTAGTCTTAGCTGTTTTAAAATTACACCAAGTTTATTTCGGATTATTCCAACGGAAGAATACAAGGCGCAGGGAACTTTGAGGTGCGTAAATGCCACTTATAGGTGCGTAAACGCTATTTCCAAAATTCCAGAGGTGCGTAAACGGCGTTTACGTGCGTTTACCCTCCACTACAGCCCTGGTCTTGCCTGATCGTGTCCACCTGTTCCCACACTTCCCTCATGTGTACTTGTAGTCTGCGTCTCCCCTTGTATTGTGCCAGTGTGTTATGTCCTTTTGCCGTGCACACCCGCCCCAGGAAGGATTTATGCCCAGGTCACAGTTTATGCTCTTGAGCGTTTTATAGTTCTACAGCTCCTCACGTTTGTTAAGTACCTTCAAGAGATTGACTTTTTATTATTTCCTCGATAAGCGAAAGTTTGGCTTTTTCTTTGGTTTCCTAATCCGCTCTCTCAGTTTTGCTGGAGCATTTTCCATTTTTCTCTCTTCGGAGAAGTTTTACGTTTCCAGGGTCGTCCCTGCGTTTTTTGTTGGACATTAAAAACCTTTACTGAACCTTATCTCTGAGTCCGAGTCCTCACCTCGAGATCCCCGTGACAGCCTGGGTCCCACACTGACTGACTCTGACATCCTTTTTATTTGACAATTTCAATCCAGCCAAACTAAATGACAAAACAGAAACCGACAGTGACCACAAAACTACCCAAAAGGTCTGGGCGTGGCAGAAACGTCTTACAGTAATTATGGTTTACCACATTGCCCTCAACGCTCTTATCAACCTATACCTCAGACAGTCCAAAATGTTAAAATCTGTATTTTCTGTGTAGTAAACCTGTAAATTGACTCTGCATATTCTTTCAGGTAACTTGTGAAAATAACCCACCGATATATTATAATGCAATGTACAGTATTGTGGTATCTGGTTATTTGCTCGGATTTATTATTATTTTTCTTCTACGAGTCTTGACTCGTACACCTGAGAAACAATCACAGGTAGAACTTAAGCCTGCTGATCCAGAGCATCTCCTGTGAGCCGATAAGATAAGAGGAAAACAGCAAGGCAGACTGTCTGATCTGCACACCACCACCGTCACCAACATGGTGCAGGGAGCCAAAGGTGGTGTGTTTGCTTGTCCCTGACCCCTGCTTGTCCTTCATGCCGAGGCTAGGAGCATCTTCATAATTGCAGTGGCAGCGGCAGCTTAAAACCGGCAAATCATAAAAAAGCAGCGGCGAGCTCCAGTGAATTACGAGGAAATATGGCCTTCCTTTACAGCGGGGGCCGCGAATGAAGCTATAAAATTATGAGCAGTTTTCATGATGGCCCATTGAAGTAGGATGCTTGTATATTGATGGTTCACAGGCTGTATCCCTCTTCCCCCATGCAGCGGAGAGCTGACAAAGGGGCCCCTGTGTAACTATTTTTCATGCATTTAATATATTAATTATCTGGTAAATGTTCCCCAGGCAGTGCTTGGGATTGCAGAGAATGACAGCTTTTCGATGAAGCTCCTGGGTTGGCCCATCAGGCCTCAGTGTATTACGTGGGAAAGGTCATTGTGGGGTTAATGTAACTTTTTATTTGCTGATTTTTCATACGAAGGGAGGGTGGTGAGGAAAGGAAGCAAGAAGTGATAGTGAAAGACAGATGGGTAGGTACAGAGGCAGAGGAATGGTGTGTGTTGGGAGCAGAGTAGATAATGCTAGAGTTTTTATTATTGTGTTTGGTTTCAGAATTTTTTTTCTCTCATGGTCTGATATTGCAGCCTTTTCTCCCTTCCCTCCCCCCTCAAAACCTGCACACACTCCCCGACATAGGCTCCTATACAGTAGCTTCTGGCTCTGCATGAGCCTGATGAGGCTGAAGAAACTGATGAATCCACACTAAGAAGGCATAACTTGGGTACTTTGGCAAACCATCCACCTTCAAATCCTATCCCCGAATCTATTCTTGATCAATTTCATGCCAGAAAAAGAAATAATTTCTTTGAAATGGAGAACATATTCAGTTTTATCATTTGGGCACTTTAGTTATCCATTAATACTTAAACTGCTCTGTAGAATGACTGAAGTGATTATTGTGGTGCTTCTTTACAACAACTTTTTCTTTCTTCCTTTTACAAACTTAGATTATGATGCTGGCAATATTACATGACATTACATTACAGGTAATTTAGCTGACGCTTTTATCCAAAGCGACTTACATTACACTTTAAACCCATGGCTTTTACATTTGGGCCAGGGAGCAAATAGGGGCTAGGTGTCTTGCTCAGGGACACTTCAACTTGAGACATGGGGCAGCCGGGACTCGAGCTGTCGTTAGGTGGAGCTCTAATTTGCTGGTACATTCCTTCCGCTGATTAAGTTAATTAGGCGCCCCCACATCCTACTGATTGGATGTAAACATTAGTGCCGGAAAATGTTCTAAGCTGCGCTAAATTAATTTGTTATTTATTCAGGAATTAATCAGATCTTCCAGGTTAAAATAAAATGTTGTTCTCATCCTATGACAACTCCACAGATTTCCCTCCAGCCATTGTGAATTTTCCGCAACCTTTAAAACCTGAGGTGGTGAAATACAGAACGAGGACAGCGGCATCCCCTGATAGTCTTTTATAAATCAGAATGCGGTATAAACTACCTAGCTCGAGATCTCGTCACAGACGTGGTAGTGTTCAGATAGTGGCCCAAGCAATGAGCCAAGGCTGAACCATCTATTTTGAGGTGTACTCGCTTTGTGAGAGCCTGTGTGTGGTATTTCTATTGACCAGTAAATGCACAATGGTACAATGATTTATGAACACCCTGGTGTTGGTCTGTATAACACTTGCGTGGTTGCGGAGCGGAGTAGACATGTTTTATTCATTCTCCTAAAGGTGTTTATACACCAGTGATGTTTTATTTCTTTGTGCGATTAATTTGCACATCAGTATTAATTTAAACTATTTTAGTCTATACAGTCACACAGAATAAGACATGATAAAATCCCCGCACATGAAAATATTCATCACACTACTGGTGTGTAAATTTGTTGGGACCATGCAGATTTGTACGTTCGGACATTGTGGAAGCACTTTCATCTAAGTATATATATATCCAAACACCATTTACACTTTAAAATGTTGACAAAAGTCTGAACTATTAAAAAAAAAAAACAGCTTGTTGATATCTATTCTACTTTTATCATAATCACTGATTGTTTCAGGAGTTTTTCGGTCTGTTTGAGTTTTACATTAATGTGTATTGCGTTTCTTAGAGTGAGGGCTGAAGATGTAGAGTGCGCGGCAGCGTCAGAATCTGGTTAAAAATATCTGGCACTTCTCCCCTCACGACCACAATAGCCACTTTTGAGGCTTCATTGTTGGACAAAATGATTCCGTGGTTGTGCTGGTTGGACTCAGGTGGCTATGGAATCCCACAGTTATTTACTTTTGGCCTGAGGAGCCCAAGAGTGAGACAACCTCTGGATAAAGCCCCATAGGCTCCAATACAAATATGCCGACATATTTCTAAAAAAACAAACAAGGTACAAGTTTTGTAAAACTGCTTGTAGAGCCAAATTTATTACCGGGCAGACATATAAACCACATGGTCGCGTTCGGTAGAGTCTTGGGTCTCTCAAAATCACCATTTTTTTAGATAGCTCTGATGTATTGGGAATAGCATAGATACTCCACACCAGCAGGGGGTCCTATGCTGTCGTATATAGTAGATGTATGCATTAAAAAATAAACCAGTGTAGAACTGTAACTAAATGTGGTCGGTCGTCCTTTAGAATGGTCTTGCATACTGATACTATATAAGGGAATAAGTCTACTATAGTTAACTAGGAAAGTCACTACAAATTAGAGACGACAACGATAACCTACTCATGCCGTCGGATGAGGAAGAGAGAGACGTGATGGAACCGGAGCCCCAACGCGATATTCAGGAGGGAACGAATGTGAAGATGGCAGCTCTCATCAAAGACATTATTCTGTCACGGTGTGGTTCACTTCCTGTTGTATTTTGTAGTTTTCTGCCACTCGTGTCCCCGGGTAACTTCACTTCCTGCCTTGTCCCATCATCCCCTGTGATCGTCTAATAGTTTCCACCTGTGTCCAATCACCTGCACCTCCCTTGTGTATTTAAGCAGTGTGTCTCTTGTGTCACTTGTCGCGTCATTGTCAATCGTCGTGGATGTTCATAGTTTCATGAAGGCACTTCTGATTGTTTGGAGCTACCAAACGGACCAACCTTCCAGCCCTGGAGACGTGGTAGGATAAGGACACAAAAAACATTTCCATGGACCTCAGAATGGATCATATATTTTTCCATATTTTTCTTTCCGGAAAATCTTCGTATCTTAAAGAGCTTGTAACACCTTATTGCCCTACAAGGCAGCTACGCTCCATAGATGCTGGGTTACTTGTTCCTATGGTTTTAAAAAGTAGGCTGGGGGCCAGAGCCTTCAGTTATCAAGCTCCTCTTTTGTGGAACCTGGTTCCACTTTCAGTCCTGGGGGCAGATTCGGTCATCTCTTTTAAAGTAAAACTTTCCTCTTTGATTCTGCCTATAGTTAGGGCTGGCTCAGGTTAGCCCGGACCAGCCCTTAGTTAAGCTGCTATAGGCTTAGAATGCCGGGGGAATTCTTAGGACACACCGAGCTCCTCTCTCAGGCTCTCGTTCTACCATAATTCACGTTTTATTAATGCACATGACTAATTCAGCTTCTTTCTGGGAGTTTTTTTTGTGCTTTCTCCCCTAGCAGGTCTCCGTAGACCGTAGTTCCTTCTGGACCCTGGTCCTGACACCTGCCGTGGCCCTGCTGCTGCCATCATCATCATCATCATTATTATTTTAGATATTAATCCTATTACTGTACTCGTAGACTAACATTACCCTCTCCTAAAGTCTCTGTGCTCTCCCTCCCCACAGGCTTCTGTGGATGGTCGTTCTATCTGATGGTGGTTGTCCCTGCAGTGGTCCTGCTGTGCGCCTGGCTTACTTCTCACAATTACTTGAATCATTTCTGTCATAGGAATTGCATGTATTATACATTGTTCATTCTGTACACATGGCATCCATTGTAGTCTGTCCATCCCGGGAGTGGGATCCCTCCTCTGACGTTCTCCCTCCTCTGACGTTCTTTTCATTTTTTGGGGAGTTTTTCCTGTGCCGATGGTGGGTTTCGGGGCAGAGGATGTTGTATGTGTACAGACTGTAAAGCCCTCTGAGGCAAATTTGTAATTTGCGATTAGGGGCTATACAAAATCGCAGGGTGAATGCGGTGTCACGATTTGATGCGTACCCGATTTGAAGGATACCAACGCCCGGATCACTCCTTGGTATCTAGCTCTACGGCCTTTTAACTTCAAAGTGGTCCATAGGCCGGGGGCGCAGATGGTCGTGGCGGACTTCCTCTCCCGCCCTCAGGAGGGAGGGGGGTGGGAGTCGCTTCGGCTGGACGGCTACCCGGCCTAAGTCGGGCGGTGGGGGGTATGTGGTGGCGGGGTGTGGTTAGCTCAGCTGCAGAGGAGCGAGCGGGGGAGTAGTTCAGGGAACGGTGCCTGCAGGTGAGTAATAAGCACAGCTGAAAGGCATCCTGACTGATTGTCTCCTTGTCATAAACAGTGAGCAGGACTTGGAGCGAGAGACTGAGACAGGGGCGAGGCCGAGGAGCGGGGACGACGAGCGAGCAAACAGTTAAAAATAAGTCTGTTGCTCCCACCCCTGTGTCCGAGTATCCTTCCAGGGAACCCGCGGAGATAGCTCGAGCACTGCTACAGAGGGGTTTCATGAGGTATTTTGAGAGACCCAAGACTCTACGGAACACGACCATGTGGTTTATATGTCTGTCCGGTAATAAATACAGCTCTACTGGCATAAAACGTGTACCTTCTGTTTGTTTTTTTTAAAATATGCCGAGAGATTTGTATTGGAGCCTATGACGCGTGAGGCTGCTGTTGTCTCACCCTCAGGCCAAAAGTACAGAACTGTGATTCCATAGCCACATGAGTACAACCAGCAAAACCACACCATCATTTTAACCTAAAAATGAAGTGGGAAAAGTGTACATTGTGGCTGTGAAGGCAGAAGTGCTATCTTTTTTTAACCAGATTCTGACGCTCCTCTACACTCTGATCTCCAGCCCTCACTTAAGAAATGCAATACACACTAATGTAAAACTAATAAACGGACCGAAAAACTACGAAACATGATCAGTGAACCGAACGAAACATGATCAGTGATTATGAAAGAAGTAGACTATATATCAACAAGCAGTTTTTTTCATAAAATAGACTTTCGTCAACATTTTAAAGTTTAAATGGTGTCTGTAGGTGAAAGATTGGCGAAGCTGAAAAATCTGAAGTTGAAGAGGTTTAAGAGGATTTGAAAACTCCAACTCCATTGGAAAACCATGTTAAAAAGTGTATTTTAATTTATATAAATTAAATTATAAGAGCTAGAAAGCTGAATAGTCATAGTACCCCTCTCCTGAATCAGCTGAACATTTTAATATTTGAACATTATTTTTTTTTAAGCTTAAAGTTTGAAGGGCGCAGAAGAAACAAAATAAGTTGAATAAAGATTCAAAGAACAAGACTTGGAATGCTTCAAATCATTCCAACAATTAGTTATAGTCTTTAAGGTAAATTTCCAGAGGAAGATTAATTCCCTCTGCTCACTTTTAAGGCATGTGACGGCCCCAAGGGCCTCTGCCGTTGGTGTGTGTCTGTCTTGCAGGTTCCTGGGTGGCTGGAGGTTGAGGCCATTAACCAGATTGGAGGCAGCTAGCCAATGCAGCCATCCTTTAAGAGAAACCCAACGGCTGCATTGGCGGCCATTCTTCCTGAAGACAACTGGTGCGACTGGGGCATGGTGGCCAACGAGAATGCCTTCTGTGAACCAGTGTTAATTTCGTCGACGAAAACTATGACGAAAAATGTTCGTCACTATGACTAAATCTAGAGACGAAAATGTTGGTGGTTGACGAAGTCACAATACTTTTCCCCCCCCTAAATTCGCATGCACCTAACAGACAACAGACAGGCAAAGTACGGCTCCGTACGGCGGATATTAACGTGTCATGATGACGTCATCCACGAACCCAGAACGCTCGCTCACATCGGTGCAGCGGTGGTTCTTGTGCACCGACTAGGGTCCGCAACGACTATTTTACGCTTCGGCGAGTTTGAATGTGCCCTTCCTTAGTTTAGCTCAGCTGTCTCTGTTTAGCTGACTGTCAGCAGGCTGAAGCCGCGGTGCTACAGAGAAAGATGTGTGTGGAGATGAAGACCCGTTTAACAGCTCGGGGCTGTTCGGCAGACTGTCTGCCAGCAGAGATCCATGCGGACCTTTCTGCTCTGTTCTCTGGCGACGGGAGGCTGCGTTTCCTCGGCTGTATGAGACGGTCCCTTACAGGCTTCTCCAAACACGTCTAACATAATAAACTCATTGCAGGTTCTGAAGCCTCACGCAGTGACCATGAGACACACGCATTTCAACTATAGTTCACACGCCACATCGTGAGAAGACGGTGTTAAACCGTCTCGGCGCTAACACACGTGACCGGTGGATCCTTTTAATAGAACTGCGCAGTGCAGGTGAAGGATGTGGCGGCACAGAGGGGGAGAGGGATTGTCATCTTGAACTTCTTCCATTTTCTAATAATTGCACCACAGTGCAACAGTTCTCACCAGGCTGCTTGCCTATTATCCTGTAGCCCATGTCTACAAATTTATCCGTGATGTCCTTACACAGCTCTCTGGCCATTGTGGAGAGGTTGGAGTCTGTTTGAATGTGTGGACAGGTGTCTTTTATACAGGTAGCGAGTTCAAACAGGTGCAGTTAATCCAGTGGAGAACAGGAGACAAACTAACAGGTCTGTGAGAGCCGCAATTCATCTGGTTGGTAGGTGATCAAATATTTGTCATGCAATAAACTGCAAAATATATTTTTTTGAATCATATAATGTGATTTTCTGGATTTGTTTTAGATTCCGTCACTCACAGTTGAAGAGTACCTATCATAAAAAGAAAAATGAGTGGCAGTGAATCAAATATTTGTTCTCCCCGCTATACATCCCACTCCCCCACTTGTTTGCTCAGAGGGAGACTATAACTTCTGTCACGAGCATGGGCATGAATGCATCAGGGCCATTCTCCCCCTCACGTGGAGAAGCTCATTGTGCCTCACAATGGCATTTCAACGAGTGGTATAACCAAAGCTGTGCCGGTCAAAAAGTGCACCGTCAAGTTTAAATAACAACGTCTTATTTTAGCTTTAGGTCTGGGGACAGTTTCTGGGTCCGGATCCAGACCGCGTTGGTGACCTCTGGTATAGAGTCATTCCATTGTGTAACAGCACACCGCTACTAAATATTAAGTAATATTAAGGAAGTTTGCTCAATGATAAAGTGTGTGTGGCTCTTAAAAGAGCCAGTGTCTTGCCATGGGACAGTTTCCTCATAATGAAAGTGTAATGTGCAGGCGGAGAAGTCCGCGATCCGAGCCAACAAGCTATCAGACGGGCTAATTGCTAGCATCATGTAGCGCTGGAAGCGGCAGTCCTCCAGACGCACCTCCTGTAGAAACTGTCTGCGCCTACGGATGCTATTTAGTAGAAAAATACAACCCTGTTTGGTGGTATGAACGTAAGTAGAACTTCCACAAGTACAGAGTCGCTATGTCTTCCATGTTTGATGCAGAGGAAAAACAATAATTTCAAATAAAAGCCTCAATGATTATCTGTACCTTAACCATGAAGCCCAGAATGAAGCTGTTTTGTTGAAATACTACTACTAATATTACTAGTACCACTACAACAGATACTGCTACTACCATTACTACCACTACTACTACTACTACTATTATTTCAACTTTCAACTAGTACTAAAATGACTCTTACTACTACTAGTAGTAGTTCTACACTATTACTACCAGTAGTAGTGACACTGCGACTGATAATACTACTCAATTGACATGTACAAAACAAATACTTAACTATGATGTGTCTGTCACTGGAGTCCAAACAATAAAAGTGAAAAAGTAAAATTTTCTTTGTAGAAAAGATTTGTCTCTGCCCAGAAATATGGGATCCATGGCATCCTGTTCAGGAGCCTTTTTCCTCGCTCTCTCCATCATGTTTGCGGCAATAGTTTCCAGGGAACATGCTGAGTATTAAGTAATAAACACAACTGTGTACATGTGTGTATGTATGTATGTATATATATGATATATATACATACATATATACATATGTACATATAATATATATATATATATGTATATATACACTATATGTATAGTGAGAATAGCAATAGTTTAACAGTGCATTGATGAAGGAGCAGCAGGATTCCCAAACCTATACATGCACAAGAGATGGATGTCATAGGTTAGTTTATCTTAACTTTACCCATTTAAAAGCACTTATGCACAGATCAAGACATCACTTTTTTGTCCTCAGCATAGCAATAGTTTAATTACAGTGCATAATGTAACATGCTGCATCCTGCTGTACAAACCTGAGAAAATTAGCTTGTGAAAATTAAATATTTATCTAACTGGAAGTAATAACTTCTGATAATGAAGTTGTAAATATACAAAAATGCACTGAGCTCCTGTAGATCATCATCCAAAGCAGTAAGCTTTAACGTGTGCTGAACTAGATAACTCTTATCGGTTTTCCATATTAAACAAAATTATACAACCTTCACCCAGGGGAGAACTGGGGGTAAAAAGTGGCCCGGGAGTTACTGTCAGACCGGCCCACTCAATACACAGCGCTTTTGCCGCTCCAAACATTGCACATTTCGACCAGTGGCCTTCTTGGAAAAATACCCATTCATTTAATATTATTTTAAATGATTACAAAGAAGTTACAACATGTTTTTTCTTATAACATTTGGATCCACCGATTTGCCTGAATGCCTGCTTCAGGTGTACAGAGAACAGGCTACTGTAAGTATTTTCAAAGATGTCTGGAACTTTCTGTTGGAGCTGCTATCACATAGCCTGACGCTGCCTAAACTCAATTGCATCTGTCAGAGCCAATAAAACAAACGCTTGGATTTGTTTGGTTCCCAGTCAAAACCCAGATGGCAAAAAATACTTCTTCATACAACACCATCCCTGCGCATCTACTCTCCTGTATTCCATTTACATTTTGGTGTCGTTCAGTTCTTTGTCATATTTTTTTGCTCTAATTGGTTGTAGGTCTATCCATTTGCAACCAGAGGCATCTTGATTGACGGCCATTCACATAAAAAAATGTACTGAGTGGTTCCGGTCTTTTTTATTTGACAATTGCTCCCTGGGCAAAATGTGAAAAGCCATGGGTTTAAAGTAGTGGTGGGCATAGATTAATTTATTTAATCTAGATTAATCTCACTGTAATCTTGGAATTAATCTGGAGTAAAATGGCTCATTTGAATTCTACCGAAGGCATTTAGAATATGTGTGCTACCCAAATAATTACTAAAAGTAAGTCAGGTTTCTCAAGTCAGGTGGCACATTAGACCAGGGGCTCATCTCCTGTTACCAAAATGCATCACAAACTGCTTGAGAAAGCTGTTCTACTATGATAATTGGTGATGAAAATAAATCATGCTCAATAAGATGTACTTGTGTTTACTAACTGTTCATTCAGGTAAACATGAATTTTGAACTGTAGAGGTCGTACATAAGAGGTCGTGATGAACTGTTTACAGTCAGTAGCTTTGTGTCAATCAGTCCAAGCTCTATTTCTCCTTCTTCCACCAGTCACTCAGGCAGACTAGCTTGTTCACATTTTCTGGTGACAAACTAGATCTTCTCTTCTGCACAATATGGCCTGCTAAAGAAAAAAGTCTCTCGCATAGGACCGTTGTGCCAGGAGTCCCCAAGTATTTACGGGCAATGTGGGCCATCTTACCATAGACAGCAGTGTGCTCCGACCACCACTTCAGTGGACACTGATCAAGACTGGCACTGGGCTCTACCTTGTACTTCTCCACAGTATTGTCTTCTGGTGTCTCCCCATCTGATTCTGTATCTGATCCCATCAGTAGCAGGACTGTTTTCTTCTTGGATGGCTCAGGGTTCTCCTCCCTGAGTGGCTGCTGAGCAGATTCTTCTTCCTTCACCAACTCACTTAGCCCACACTGGCTCCCTCTCTGCTCTGGGCAAGCACTTGGGGTCCTTAAATCGTGGATCTAGAGCTGTCGCCACCTTTGAATAAAAAATAATAATTATTGATTGAGGAAAATTTCACTTCCCAAATCCAACCTCCATATTTCTTCATGACTCATTTGTCTATTCATTGACCTATCTACTGGCTTAACAGTCTATAATGGTCAAACAATGTAGTTATCTTCTGGTCAGTCTGACATACCTTAAGCCATTCCAGGTTTATTTTCTCCCTCCGCTAGTTGAGGTCCTTGGTGAAGGCAGCCTTGAATCGCACAATATAGGCAGGATCATCGTCTGAGATCTTCGCGTGCTGGAGGTGGCACAGGGCAGGTAGAACCACAGAGCAGGATACATACTTATCCCCACCAAGGAGCTCAGTGATGTACCTACACAGACAGACAGACACACACACACAGACACACACAGAGACAGACAAACAGACACACACACAGAGACAGACAAACAGACACACACACAGAGACAGACAAACAGAAACAGAGCAATAAAATAATTAATGACTGATTCATTAAACTCAGATTACACATTTTTAAAGCTCTTAATCACATTACATTTAAGGGACTGTGTTTCTTAAATACAAAGTGACATTTAAAAGAACTTATGTGCCAATTCATGGACACGCTATCTTTGTAGACCATACCTGCATGGCTCTAGCAGTTTCTCTAGCTTTGCCAACTTCTCATATTCAGCATTTGTTGGGAGGGCCAGATTGTGCTTCTGCTGAGACAGCATTGTGTGCAGTGCGTCTCTGTTGCGCCTCACGCGGCTGGGTGGATTTCCACCGTGTTGGAACATCTTGCACAAGTGGCTCCTGAACTTGTCCAAGGGAGGCTTGCTGGACATTCAGCTCGTCTGAGTTGGCCGGACTGTGTTTTAAATGTCCGACCACTTTACGGCACTTGGCCAGCGCACCATCAAAACCACCTTCCCGAAGTGACATTACAATAGCTCTCTGTACAACATGCGCAACACAGGGCAAATGCTCGAATGGCAGTATTCTTCCTGCTGCCACCACCATATTAGGAGCGCTGTCTGTTCCAATAGTGCTAATTTTGTCAGCTATCACCCACTGATTAGCGACGTCGAGAAACTGCCTGGCACACGCTTATGCAAAGTGACGCTCCTCTGTTTTCATCACACCTAATGGACAGACAAAGTAGATCAGAATGATGTAATTCAAAATTGCATAACCTAGCTTACCTAAAGCGCAAAAAATACATTTTCCCTGAAGCAAAGCCGGTGACTTTGTAGCTGCATCCATTCTAGCACGTCTCGTTCTCGCCCCCTACAGTGCAATTTGGCTAGGTAAACATCCAAGCGCTCATAGGTATACATCCGTGCTAGAATATCAAGGTGAAAATCATCATAGCTTGCGTAGTATAGACCCAGCTCCCAATCCAATTTTGAGAATAGATTATCGGCGCTATCGGTGAGAGTCTCACCATAACGCAGCACGTTACCGCCGATAACGGCGTAATGTAAGTCGCTTTGGATAAAAGCGTCTGCTAAATGACCTGTAATGTAATATCAGCCTCCCTCTTGATGTGTTCCCTACTAAGAGTACTATATATCTGTGTGGCAGATTTCTTAAAAATGGTATGTCAATTTCATTTACTTATTTTGAAAGTCCGTCAAAAATGGTATTGGGTTCAATACGGTTGATATCTCCATTAATTAAGTCAAAAGCTATCCCCTGTCATCTTTAGTGGTTTAATGGTATGAGTCGTTGCCATCTTTTGTCATTATTGTCATTTTCTTGAGTGTGGCATAACAATAGTTGGTTTAAAATTCAGAAGAGTGGTATTTTTTACTTTTGACTTGATTCCAAGTGCGGTGGTATGATTTCTTCACCTCAGTACCAGTACTCACACAAAGCTTTTTTTTTTTACCTTATCAACTATCGTCCATGCCGGTCTCCCCTCACATTTCATTCCCCACCTCTTTCTTCGACTTTTCACTCATCATCTAACTCCCTTTATAGCTAAACCAGTTTCTCCCTTACACCCCCACCTCCCCACACACACATTGCCCCCATGCCTCCCCAGTCTCCCTTCCTGCACAGCCGTCACTCTGAATTATTTTCAATGAGCTCCTTTATAGCAGGCGCCAGATCTCAGCTCCAACTCATCACTGAGCACAGGGCTGGGGGAACGCGCTTTGAATTTCTATCAGCTCTGTGACTCCACTTTGCTATTAACCCCTTTCACACTAAACCCCACTGACACCCCTCACTCCCCAACCACATCTTTCTACACCTTAGCTTACTCTATTTCTCATCCAATGTTTATGCTCTTACCCCTCTTCCTCCTTCTTTCAACAGATTTTTCTTTATACTTACAATTTTCTGGTATGTCTCTCTTCCCACTGTTAGGTCCTATCCACTTACTGTCGTCTCTCATTTTTGAAACTTTATTCGTGTCATTAAACAAAACCGTTTTGATCACTGCATTTATAATCAAGGGGAACTGAGATGACAAGAATGAGAAGTTTGAATAATTTTATGAATCTAGGCAGATTTGGTTATTGGCAATTATTATGGATAATTAAAAATGTGAATCAAATTAATTATAGTCAAAGAAGTATTAATACTGTCTCGAAACGAGGTGTGTTCCCTCAGAAAGTATTTCAATTTCTGAAGTTAAAGGTGAAGGGTTGAATCTCAGCACTGATCCTGACAAAAAGCAGCTACTACAACACATACGCACAAATAATCAGACAGCTGCTACAGACACAATTAAGTTGATTTAATTTTAGCATTATCAATGAATAATCAATAGTGAAGGATCAATAAACCTAAAGGAAGAAGGAAGAACGTGGCCACTTGTCACTGAAGAGTCTCAATGGTGGACGAGAACAAAAATGTTTAAGGTGTGTTTTTGTGCATTCTAGTGGAGTATTCTCATAGCTGCTCCTTGAATGGCAACACTATATGGCAACCTTTCACTTAAGGTCACAAGATTCCAAAGCGGGTTGTTTAAGATGTCTTTGTTTTCTTCTGCACGCAGACAGAGATTATTGCTTTAAAGGGATTTTAATGGATCCAGAAAACTAGAAACATCTCTTATTCCTCTAGTAAGGGTGCAGGCTGCCTTGGCTATTTAAAGATTTAACTGTTTGAAAAAAGGAAGAGATTGAGATATTGCCAATCATATATGATCTTTCCAACTGATGTTGCCAGTCTGGTGTTAGGGTTTTTGTTAGCACAGTTAGCCAGTATTTCTATTACTTATATCTGAAATACGTATTTCAATTACTTTTTAATATTTTGTCATTTGTATTTGAAAAAAATCGAATGTACTTGCACTTACAGTATCAGCATCTTACACAGAACAGAACAAATGTAATAACTTAAAACAATATTTTCCAAACTTGAAAAAAATGTAACCTTTTCAACAGGAAATGCACCGACTGCAGTAACAAGATGCCTAAAATAAAATCCATTAAAAAGTAACAATATATTAAAATACTTCACCCTCTCAGACAAGTTTATAAACATTTTGAGCAATGATTTCCATGACTTTTCCCATACCAAAAATGTTGTGAAATCTTGGTGAATACATGAAAAACTGAACAATGAGAATTCCAAAGCATACACAGTGTTTCCCCTACCATTTAATTAGGCCCCAAGAAAGTCTGTTTTTTAATGTTTACAATTATTCACTATGGAGGAGCATTGTTTGAATTTTTCCGGATACCAGTGCTAAAATTTCCATGACTTTTCCTGGAAATGACCCTTTTAAAATTCCATGACTTTTCCTGGTTTTCCATGACCGTACGAACCCTGCCCAGTGGTTCTGTGACGAAATACTTAAGAGTGGAGTACTTTCTCCCCAAATAAAAAAAACTAAAACAAGAGCTCCCGCAAATCCCGGTACCTGGAAAGCTACATTTAAGGAGATTAAGCGGAAGAAGAGTGGAGAAACAGGAAGAGAGAGAGATAGAGGCCAAGGCAAAGCATTCACTCCAGCCCACCCGGAGCACGGGACAAAGCGTCAGCCATGACATTGTCCACGCCCCGAATGTGCCGTATGTGCAAATTGTATGGCTGCAAAAATAAAGCCCAACGCATAAGGCGCTGACTAGGGCTCTTTAAAGTGTGGAGGAATGTCAGTGGATTGTGATCCGAGTAGACAGTGATAGGAACAGCGCCCCCAGCTAGATACACATCAAACTGCTGTAGACCCCAGATTAACGCCAATGTTTCCTTCTCAATAGTCGAATAATTCAACTGATGACAATTAAACTTTCTTGAGAAGTAACATGTTGGCCTATCCACCCCCGGCTCATCACTCTGCAGGAGCACCGCACCAGCCCCCACATGGCTTGCGTCAACCTGCATCTGGAAAGGCTGATCAAAACGGGGTGCCATCAAAACTGGGGCAGAAGTCATCAACAACTTGACATTATCAAAAGCAGTTTGAGAGGTCACAGTCCATTCAAACTTCACTTTATCTTTTAACAGATTAGTCAAAGGGGCTACTACTGTAGAAAAGTTTGAACAAAAGCTGCGGTAATACCCTACCATGCCCAAAAACCGCCGCAACTCTGTTTTGTTGGCAGGGACAGGAAACTTATCAATAGCCACCACCTTAGCATGGACCGGCTTCACTTGCCCCTGCCCTACGATCTTCCCCAAGTATGCAACTGTAGCCTGGGCAAACTCACACTTGGCTAGATTTACAGTGAGGCGAGCATCAACAAGCCTTGAAAAGAGAGCCCGAATACGGTCCAGATGTTCAGACCACTCCTCGCTATACACAACCACATCATCGAGGTACACAGCGCATCCCTGCAACCCAGAAACAACACGGTTCATAAGTCGTTGAAATGTGGCTGGAGCATTTCGTAAGCCGAAACTCATAACCGAATAGGAATATAACCCAGATGGTGTTATAAAGGCTGAAACTTCCTGAGCTCGAGATGACAATGGGACTTGATAATATCCTTTCAATAGGTCAAATTTACACAAACTTTGCTGATCCTACCCGATCAACACAATCTTCAACCCTTGGGAGTGGAAAAGAATCTGATTTTGTGATGTTATTCAATTTACGATAATCGGTACAGAATCTATTAGTCCCATCAGGTTTACTGACCAATATACAGGGTGAAGCCCAACTTGAATAGGAAGGCTTAGCCAAACCATTTTCCAACAGGTACTTCACCTCTGCCTCTAGGTGTTGCTGTTTGTCTTGTGACACCCGATAAAACCGCTGTCTTATTGGTTCTGCATCACCAACATCAATATCATGCTCAATTAAATGAGTACATGATGGTGTATCTGAAAATAGAGAAGGAAAATCAGACAACAAAGACGACAGTTCTGATGCACGCTCCCCTGGCAAATGTCCAAACAATGTATTTAACTCTGCCAGTTTCTCAGAGTTCCTCAGACGAGGTTTCAGCACACAGTCATCAGGTCCTACCACATCTTCACCACTAATTTCTGCCCCCATGTAGGGAGTCTCAATGGCCCTAGGAGCCCCGACAACTGCGGCTAAAGAAACTGGAATAACCAGGTCACTAGACTCTGCTGCCACAGAGACTGGAAACCTGCTGTAGTAGGACTTCAACAGATTTATGTGACAGAGCTGAGTGGAACGCCTACGATTGGGTGTAGAAAGTAAATAATTGAGGTCTGACACTTTTCGAACAATCTTATAAAGACCTGTATATTTTGCAAGGAACGGAGAATTTGCTATCGGTAATAATGCTAATACCTGATCCCCAGGACTGAACACCCTTGGCTCAGCTCGACGGTCATACCAACTCTTCATTTTCTGTTGGGTTTTTGTAAGTTTGTCTGTCGCCATCTCACAGGCTGAAAACAACCTACGACGAAAACCATTTACGTAGTCCAACAAATTAACAGGAGACTCAGGACATTTCAGCTCCCCCTGTAAGACCGCTAAAGGCCCCCGAACTCTATGTCCAAAGACCAGATCATTAGGCGAGAAACCCGTGCTCTCCTGGGTTACCTCTCGTGCCGCCAACATCAACCATGGGAGTCCCTCTTCCCAGTCTCTGTTAAGCTCGACACAATAACCCCTGAGAAGCGACTTCAGTGTCTGATGAAAACACTCCAGAGCACCTTGGCTCTGGGCGTGATAGGCACTACTACGCTGATGTTTCACACGCAACTGCTCGAGCACCTCTCTGAACATGCGTGACGTAAAGTTAGAGCCCCTATCACTCTGTATAGTGTGAGGGATACCAAAGATGGAAATAAACTGTGAAAGGGCTTTCACCACCGACCTAGTTGTGATTGTACGCAACGCATAGGCAGCGGGATACCGGGTAAACTGACATATTACCGTCAGCAGGTAAACACTCCCTGACTTAGATGAAGGCAATGGTCCTACACAATCAATTAACAAATTTTCAAATGGTTTCCCTAGAGCTGGAATTGGGTAAAGTGGAGCTGGCTTTAACACCTGATTTGGCTTCCCCGTCAACTGGCATACATGACACGTCTTAATGAAGGCTGCCACATCCTTCTTTATGCGAGGCCAATAGAAGTACTTCATAAGACAGTCATAGGTTTTTCTAACCCCCAAGTGCCCAGCTACGTTCCCATGAGCTGTCTGTAGGACCAGGTCTCTAAACTTACATGGTACTATCACTTGAAACACTGGATCATCAACCCCGTCGTCAGTGTGAGAGGACCACTTCCGGATCAACAACCCATCCTGAATAAAATACCCTCGCGATGCATTTCGCAACTCCACAGGCGTTAACACCCCAACGAACAGATCTTTCAATGTTGCATCCTCCTTTTGAGCTGCAACAAAATCACTATGAGAGAGAGATGGTGGTAAATTAGGCACAACAACAAACTTAAACTCTCTACTCTGAGAAACGTCATCATTAGAGGCACGACTCATAGCCCGTGTCACGGCACAAGCTGTAAAGACAGTCAAATTCTGACCACCAACGTCACTGTCGGCTGGAATAGAAGAAACATTGTTAACAATTACAGGGGGCAGTACATCACGCCAGACACGTTCTCCAGCCAGGTTGTTACCTAAAAGAAGATGGACGCCCTCTATTGGTAAAGAAGGGCGAACTGCTATTTTTACTTCCCCTTGCACTAAATCCGACTGCAGATTAATCCTGTGCAATGGAACAGAGACAACTTGCAACCCAATCCCCCGGACTAAAACATTGTTCCCAGTACTAGAGTCTGCAGAAAAAGGCAATACAGACTTCAAGATAAAAGACTCAGACGCCCCTGTGTCCCTAAGTATCTTAACTGGCACTTGGTTGGAACTACCCACCAGTGAAACTAACCCATCCGTAACAAAAGGAAAATAACCACTTCCCCCAGGCACAACTGAGTCAGGTCCACCGTTTCTCTCACTGGCCCCAACAGAGCAAAGGCCTGATAGCTGAAATGGCGTCACAATGCCTTCAGATTTAACCTCAGTCTCACCCATCACAACTTTAGCAGGTCTAACAGGCTCAGATACAGCAAGTGTGACCCCCCTAACAACCTCAGTACCCTTTCTCTGACTTTTCCCCTTTAACACAGGACAGTCTCTCTTCCAGTGCCCCTTTTCCAAACAGTATCGACACATCAGCATCATTCTTAGCCTGACTGGCAGGTGTAAACGCAGAAAACCTAGAATCTCTGCGAAAACTCACGGCACCTCTGTGTGACTGATTGGAATGTGAATCTACTCTACTCTGAGTAGGTGACTCAAATGAACCCAACGAAGAAGACCCCAAAGCTCTATTGAAACGTCCAAAACGTTTTTCCTGATAAATCTGACCTGTGTCTTTTAAACTATACTTATGTGTCAAAGCAAAATCGTCAGCCACAACTGCGCCTTCCGCTGCGGTTTTCATCTTATGCTCAAATATATGTGTAGCGACGCGCTCCGGAAGGATGTTTCTGATCTGTTCTAAAACAATCAGGTTAGACAATTCTTCAAAAGTAGTGACTCCCACCGCGGAGCACCAACGATTAAAGTGGCTGTACAATTCCCTCGCTACCTCTGTATAAGTCTGTTTTTCTCCCTTTCTCCAGCTGCGAAACCGCAAACGATAAGCCTCAGGAACCAATTCATAAATTTTAAGCACTGCCTCTTTTACTTTGACATACTTTTTTCGATCTGGTACAGGCAAAGCAATAAACGCTTCTTGCGCTCTACCTACAAGAACACTTTGGATTACCAACGTTCTTTCAGAGTCAGTCCAGCCACGGTCATCAGCCACACTCTCAAATAAAGAAAAGAAAATATCTGGATCTCTTTCATTGAATTTTGGCAGCAACCTAACCATGCTAGATATATTACATGCCATTATATTTAAAACTACACCAAGCAGATTCACCTATTACAACTGTTACATTCTGCCTGTGCCTGGCCATGCAACAGAGAGGGAAGACCTCTCTACCACGCGGATGAGTTGATTGAAAGAAAATACCGTTTATTAAGGACAATGAATGAGCAACGTAAAGTAAATAAAGTCAGTATAAGTGTTAGTCAGGAGAACTGAAAGCGTATGAAATCAGGGTATATGAAAAGTCATGTAAAAGGAAACAAAATCAGCAAAACGGTGCGGGAGAGAAGGAGAAGCGGCAGCCCTCCTTCCACCAGGTCTCCCCAGCTTTTAAACCCCTCAGGATACATAAAGCCATCCCAGGTGTTCCTGGAAGGAATCATAGGAAACCCGTCACACCTGTGCTCCGCTCACCTGTAGGGGAGATGCAAATAGACAAAACGAGGAGGAGGAGCCGGCAGGTCCGTAACACAACAGATACATGGAATGGGTGTTAGAAGTATTTCCTTTATTTTAAATACAAGTATTGATGTATTTTTTCTGTCTCATCTCTGTCTGTCAGATTAGACTCTTTGGCTCATGATGATCAGATGCTTATCTCAGGATAAACGACATGACAGTCCTGTACAATGAGATCATTGGGCATGTGCAAGACCTGTTTATCCCAGTATATATGTTGTGTAGCTTAGGTTTGCTTCTTTAATTCAAGGGATACGTTGGGCGGCAGACAGGCAAATAATGTACTTTATACCCTGTCACATTTACAGAATTATCCTCCGAACAAGGCATGGCGATAAACCCTGCAGAAAAAGGTAACATAAGTCAAATACAAAAAAAAAAATATTGGTATATATGAGAAAAAGTACAGCGTGGGCGTGGGGATGTGAGTGTGTTTTGGTTGATCCGGAGAATACGGGAGAGTTGACACTATTCTCGCTGCTGCGGATTTTAAGTTGCACGTAATTTCCATTCTTCTCCCACCTCCCTCTGCAATCTCCCCACTCGCAACACAGTGATACTGAGCAATGTAATGATATCAATATAACATATAAATTTCACATATTCCACACCCTGAATTTTGAACATACAGAGTGATCAAATATTCCTTGGAATAATTTGCAGTAACTACACTTCAAAAATAAGTATGGTTCCGTATAGGGCACATGAAGAAGTCCATTGAGAGCAGCAGCCACTTAACTGGACTCTGATAGAACTAGTGTTGATCGCTCTGTCTGTCATCCTGCCGCTTCGAGGCAAGATTAAACTGTGGTGTAAAAGCAAAGTCAGGGAAACCCCTTGAAAGCCTCTCTGTGTCACCTTCCCAGACCACTCGTGCAAACAACAAGGTATATCTGTTATCAAAGAAATGTATCAACTTCTCAATTAGTAAACTGCAGCAATGACACATCGTCGGTTTTGCTTCACTTTTCACCCAATTTGTCGTAGTCTATACAAATGGTGGAGAGATATCTTTTCAGCAGCAGCCAGCACCATTGTTGAGAATAACGTCTGTCGCCTGCAGGAATGATGTCATCTCCAGAGATATCAGGTTCTGTGGCTGTCACTCCCTTTTCAAGTTTGAATAGCCTGTTTGTTTGAAGATCACTTGACTGTGCTGAATCAATTAAGTCATCCATGTCTAATCCAGGATGAGTGTGGGGAATTCATTTTGGGACGGGGCCTAGTGATGGGTTTGGCATTGTTTATCCTATATGTGCTGAGCTTTGATGGAGCAGAGTAAGATATATCTCTCTGTTAGAGGGACACTGATATTACAGCAGGAATGGAGAATGAGAACAGTGTGCACAAACAAAAAGAATGTCAAAATGCCAGCGGCCGTAATGTGTATATAGCGTAATATCTACAATCTCTACAATTATCTCTACAATTATATATTGTGCTGGGAAGCACAAGGTTGGTGGTTTGAGTCCAGGCTGCCCCATGTTCCATGTCGAAGTGTCCCTGAGCAAGACACCTAACCCCTAATTGCTCCCCAGGCAAAAATGTGAAAAAGCCATGGGTTTAAAGTGAAATGTAAGTCGCTTTGGATAAAAGCGTCATACTTTCATTATTAAAACCGTTCAAAAATTAAAATGTTTAGCTCATTCAGGAGAAGGGTGCTATGACTATTCAGCTTTCCACCTTTTATATACATCAGTAATCATTAATATTTTGACATGCTTTTTTTGACAAAGGAGTTCTGTACTGTTCTCGCTGAGGTGTAGCAACTCCAACTAAACAGTGAGCTAAACTCTCTCTATTCATGAACATGAAGAAATCCTGAGTTCCTCTTATGCAGATTTATTATCTTCACATTGTGCTGAATCCATACACATGAGATGAGTGATGAGAGACGAGAGATTGAAAAAGCAATGCTTCTGCTGGGGAGTCAACGGACATGATGCATTTTCTCTGGCGCAATGACTGTCTGCATTTCTAATGCGTTTTCTAACGTGGTGAAGTCTAACGTGGGTTCCTACTTCCGGTTTTAGCTCAGTAAACAAATGTCAAAATAAGAGTCTGCATGAAACTGAAAGTATGCCAAGTTAAATGCATACAAATTCAACTTAAATGCCTGGCAAAACAAGTTTATTTTCAACTTTCACATTTGTGTGCTCTGTCAATCTTTCAGACACCATTCAAACCTTTTGGCAAAAGTCTAAACTATTTTATGAAAAAAACAGCTAGTTAGTTTTTCAGTCTGTTTGAGTTTTAGAGTGAGAGCTGAAGAACACAGCGTACAGCAGCGTCAGAATCTGGTTAAAAAATATATTTCTATCATGCCCTCATGGCCACAATATTCTGTCACACAATTGACCACATCATAGTTTATTTTCATCTTAACTGCATGTTTAATTTAATCTTCACTGCATGTTATCTAACTCCCCTGTCATTTCAGATCCTTCCCCATCATCAGCTCATTACCCTCACCTGGTTCTCCTTGCCCTGACCTGAAGCACATCCCCTTATCAGCCGCTCACTATTTAAGCCCATCACATTCTGTTGTTCCCTGCCAGATTGTCTTGTGTGTTTTCCAGTGTTTTCCCAGTTACCCCGATTTACCAGTGTTTTGACCCTGCCTGCCTTTCGACCCCAGATTCTCTGTCTGCTCCTTTTTTTTGGATTTGTTTGCCTCCCTGATTGCCACTCTGGTTCTGACCCCTGCCTGTTCCCGTCTATGGATTCCCTGCCTGCCCCTCTCGGATTTGCTTGCCTTCTGACGCATCTCCCAGTTTTGACCTTGTCTGCCCCGTTGATGAAATCTACTAGTCCCTCCCATCTTGGTCTGAGTCAAAATGATGCTGTGCTTGTGCTGGTTCTACCCATGTAGCTATGGAATCCAACAGACATTTACTTTTGGCCTGAGTTCCCCGAGAGTGAGACAATGTCTGGCTCAAGCTCCATAGGCTCTATTGCAAATCTGCTGATATGTTTCTTAAAGAAACCAGACTGTACACTTTTTGAAAACTTGCGATAGAGCTGTATTTATGTCACGCAGTGACATGTAAATAAATAATGCCGCCATTATAAATATAAACTGTATGTTTTGAGGTACAACAGATGGACAGTTAGTTGGAGTTTTTCTGCTTTTCCTATACACTACTTTGCCACCTAGTTTAATATTTATTTTCCTCTGTCTTGATGGAATGAGTTTTGGTTGCATCAGTATTGTACCATACAACCCATCTTCTCCGATTTTATAAACATGTCACGGTGTGGTTCACTTCCTGTTGTATTTTGTAGTTTTCTGCCACTCGTGTCCCCGGGTAACTTCACTTCCTGCCTTGTCCCGTCATCCCCTGTGATCGTCTAATAGTTTCCACCTGTGTCCAATCACCTGCACCTCCCTTGTGTATTTAAGCCGTGTGTCGCGTCATTGTCTCTTGTTGTGGATGTCTGTAGTTTCCGGCCTGCTGTTTTTCCTCCCGGTTCCTGTGTTTTTGGCTTTTGACTATTAAAGTCCTTTTTGTTTCCCGCAAGTCTGCGTTTGAGTCCTGCCTCCCACCCACATCCCTGACAAAACATTTCTGATAAGAGCAAGCATTTCAGTACTTACTAGTTCTCTCAATGGTTCTTTTGAATGTTTGCATCCCAACATGCACTAAACCGTACCTTGCTTTACTGCCTCTGTCATGGAAGGCTGATCCACTCCATAGAGGACCATCACCACAAGTAGATTACTGTAATTGTTCCAACTTTCCTCTGCACCAGAAACGCCCCGCCAGTCAATGAGAGCACTCTCCAATAGAAGACTCCAGCTATTAGCATGCTTCAAATTGATTTTTGTCAGTGGGCACTCAATTAAACATACAATTATGCTGCACCTTGTCTGGCATCACATTTTGGTAAGAAATGGTTGTTGCTTGGCTTTGTTGGTCCAAGATAACTTGAGTCTAGACTTTGACTAGGTTACTGCAATTTGGGCTGCTCTAATATGTCTCTTAAGCTCCAGTTCATTTATAATGCTGCAGCACGTGTATTAACAAGAACTAAGAAATGAATCATATTACTCCTGTATTAGCTTCTCTGCACCTACAAGGCCCTTGCTGGTCCGGTGCCTTATCTTAAGGAGCTTATAGTACCTTATTGCCCTACTAAAGAGTTGCACTCCATGAATGCTGTGTTATGTGAGGTTCCTAAAGTAGGATGGGAGCCAGAACCCTCAGTTATCAAGCTCCTCTTTTGTGGAACCACCTTCCACTTTCATCTCATTTAAGGCTAAGCTTAAGACTTAAGCTTATAGTTAGGGCTGGCTTGGCTCTCGCCTTCTACAAGAAATTTACATCACATTCAGCGTCTTGTCTGGAGGTTTTGTGCTTCCTCGCCTCACAGGTTTCCATGGATCATGGTTCTATCTGGACCCTGGCCCTGCATCCTGCCATGGCACCGCTGACACCTTCTGCAGCTAACAATATTTGTTAGTCCTATTACTATTACAGTCAACATTAATCACTAATTGTCTTTCTTTCAGAGTTGTCCTCGCCTCACAGGTTTTTATATTGTTCTATCTGGATCCTGGTCCTGCTGCCATTGGCCTGCAGACAACTGGTGCTGCTATTACTATTATTAATATCAATCACATTACTATTACTGTCATCCTAAACCAATGTTACGGACTTTGCTTCTTTCCTGAAGTCTTTGTGCTTTCCTTCCACACTGGTTTCGGTGGATGGTGGTTATGTCTGATGGTCGTTATATCTTACGGTGGTGAAATTTAATGGTGGTTGTCCCTACAGTGATCCTGGCTTATCACTCCGAATATTTTAATAATTTCTGTCATGTATTTATCGTATCATAGATGTTTAACATTGTTCATTCTGTACACGGGACATCCATTGCATTTTGTCCATTCTGGGAAAGGGTTCCCTCTTCTTCTCCATAAGGTTTCATACTTTTTTCTCCCCGTTGAAAGTTTTTTTCATTTTCTGGTGGGGGTTTCCTGTGCAGATGTGATATCATCCATCCCCAAACCCTCACAAGTATACAAACTGTGCAGCGCTTTGAGGAAAATTAGTTATTTTGGGATATAAAAAATAAATTGAAAGACTGTCATTTTGAGAATTAGTATAAATATTTTCAATTGAGAAGTGCCCACAAAAAATCTGAAGTGGAGCGCACATTTATAAAAGCCACTGCCTGGGTCTGAAACAGAAAAGGCAGTTGACAACATGGACAATAAAGTAATATACATAATTAGAAATGCATGTCAAAGTGTATATGCACCAAACACCTGTGGTTGACACACGTTTTGTTTGTAAAGCACCTACGCTCCTTTGCGAAACCACTTTTCCCCGTTTGTCTCCAGTGTTTCTTTTGTAAAATGTTGTCTCTCGTTAAACGTCATTGTTTTTCACGAAATATTGCTGTGGTTTGAAAAATGTTCTTTTTTATATTCTTTTTAAAAAATAAGTCTTTTGCGATGTTTATGTGTTTTGTAAAATTCAGGTGTGTTATCAAGTTTTGAGAAATGTATTTTTTAAATGTCATGTAAGATAAAAAACATAGCTTGTTAGCTTACTGTTCATGTAAGGTGAGGATAGCGAACCCTTTAAAAAATTATAAAGAGGCACCATGGCTTCAGAAATACACTTCTAAATGAGTACTGTACAATGGAGGAAATTGTAGTTTAGACAAAAGCCAGAGAAAAGTGAGCATTCTGTCAATAAAGGGAGTGGTAATTACAGGAGAAAGAGGTAACTATCACATCTAATCCTCCATCTCTAGCGGACTGCCCAAATCTACACTCTATCACACAGACACGCACAACGCTTCCCCCCTTAAATAACAGTTTATGGAGCAAAATTGTACAGCCACATAATGGCCATGTTTTAATTTGCTCTAACAACTCTAATTATGCCTCTTATTGATTCAGGCACACATTTTAATAAGAGCAGCCACGCCTCTTATATTACCAGCCATTGAAAATGTTCAGCAGTAAGCATTTGAGGCTTCTCCTCCTCTTCATCCTGCATGGATGTGTCCCTGGCAGTGTAATTTGTGGCTATGATTCATGGGCCACCGTAAACATTACCCAACAACTATCATTTCAGAACTCAGAGACCTTGATCCCAAACCACCCTCCTCTTCCAGCAGCAAAGACAGGGAGGGAGGCAACAACAATAGATAAAGAAAAGCTGGTTTATTGTTGACTGCACCCAAGTGGGTCAATCTCAGTATTTTTCAACGTTACCTCACATCATTTTGTTTCTAAATGACATGGAAGATGTGAAGTCAAGGTTCCCTATGAAGAGCATTTGTAGACACGTGTCTCCCCATTTGGCTGTTACTTTTCCATTGTCTAGGGGGGTTGGATTGTCTTTCTACGGTGTTAGAAAAATTCTCACCGGTGTAAAATCATTAGACAGGACATTTATTAAATAATACTAAAATAAAAGTAGGAGAAAGAATTGACACACATACAAATCATGCATCAAGGCTACTCAAAGATCTTCTCCTCCAGTACCGAAATATATAGCTGAAAGTTAACATAAGGAGACAGTGGTCTTTATCCATCACCAAGTGCCGGTAATTGCCATTAGATACTGAGTGTAATGGTAAAAATATGTTATAACATTGTTTTGTGCTAAAACCGTGTCTCAAGTGTCCTGTATTTGACCCCGATGTGCAAAGAGCAGCATGATACAAAATGTTAGTTTGCAGCTGTGCCCGGAGAAGGGAGGACGGTTGACTCGATCTCATAGAAGCTTCAAAACAAAAGACTCCTGTTCATGGCCTTGGTTGATATCTTATTCTGTACAAAAGTTCTGGATCCAAGTTTTACTTTCATGTCAATTAATTATGATTTGCACCGGCCACTGAGGAGTATCTTGTGTGTGTGTGTGTGCTACCCTCAGCTTCACCTGGGTTCTTATCTCAACCTGCTTTGCAGCTTCTCGTAGCTGGCACGGAGAATGTTCTTCACATGTGTATAAAAACTCAGCCTCTTTAGTGCTCGGAGACGCCATTTCCACAGAGCACCGTGATACGTGCCTGTGTATTTGACCTCCTGCTTGCAAGCAATAAATGGACTTTTTGCAACTTTGATCATTCATCAAGACTCTGTTTTATCAGACAAATCATTCTCTTCTACTGAGCTTTTATTGAAATATTCCACAACATGAGCATCATGTTCTTTATCCCAGGACATATAGTTTTTCCACACAACTTTAAGCGCAGACATCTTCTATTAGCTGACATGACATACACAATTGTCATTCGAAGACGGTACAGACACTCTGCTGTCTTAAAAGCCCTACTGAGTATAACATGTCATTATTGCAGTTTTTCCGACACAAAATTGATTAATTAAAATAAAGGATAAAAACTCTGCATAAAGATGCATAAATTGTGATCAGACGTTGAACAGCAAGCCTAATTTGCAACACATCAAATGCCGTAGCTTTGTTACATCCCTCAGCGCCTGATGACATTAGGATAAACCTAGGAATTATATTTCACTAACTTTCACAAAATCCGCAGTTGCAACCCAGATGATTGAAACCTAGCTAAATGGTTTTGTTATCTAAACATAAGCAAGTTATTTTAATTGAAGTGCAACTGTAGGCTACTAGTGCATTACAAACTGTGTTCTGACTAAGCAAGTTGGGAATACGAAATGGTTGGATTAGCTGCCACAATATTACCATTTACATCCACTTTAATCTAAATTACATATGTAGACATCCATGAGTGCTACCTGTATCACAGAAATCACTCTTTGATTTGAATCGTCAGTTTTAGACCCTTCTCATTAAAGTTTGATATTTTTATGCTCATCGAAATTGTAAAACAACAGTGTTCAAGCTGAGACACAGAATATTGTAATGAAGATATGATTATTCTATACTACTTCTATAGTCCAGTGTGATTGCTGAATAACTGAATGACTCAGTCCCAGGCAGTAGGTAATTTCCACTTCTTTTCTATTCAGGTTAGCAGCATTTGTTGGTCAGTTCAATAGCAATTAGCCAATCTTAAAAAAACAGCTGCCTCTCTAGACTTCAAAAATATTCCAGGTTTACACAACACTCTGTACATACAGTGCGAGCAAGTCACTCTCAATGCTGCAGCATTTTGAACCACTCCCTCACACTTGCTCAGCTTAATTCGCGTGCATGACGTTGCACCGATTCAAAGGGAAATTGTCAACTTCCTTCTTCTTTCTGTTTTCTCCCAGGCATTTCCCCTTAAAACCCCAAAGTACTCCTCTTTGACTTGACAATATATCTGTTACACTATAACATATCTGCCACAATGGATCCATTAAGTTAAGTTAAAATGGGAGGACCTGTGGTATCCAATGGGGTCAACTTGTTCATTCTGTACACATGACATCCATTGTAGTCTGTCCATGCCGGGAGAGGGATCCCTCCTCTGACGTTGTCCCTAAGGTTTCTTCCCTTTTTTCCCCCATTGAAGTTTTTTTGGGGGGTTTCCTGGGCCAATAGAGACTATAAAGCCCTCTGAGGCAAATTTGTAATTTGCAATTTTTTTGTTAAGTTTTGGATTCATACAATTAACTTTGATGTCTACAACCAAAAATGTTATACAGGACATGCTTACAAAATGGATGTAAATACATTTGACTGTATACAAAACAGCTAATTATGTACAGCAGAGGTCTTCAACAGGGCAGCGGGGTTGCAGAATTTTACGTCTAAAGATCGCAAAGCTCAAAAATAAAAGATGGCGGACCAAACTCCGTAGAATAGAGGGTCCCTGCTCCATCTGATGTACAGGAACAAGTATGTGTGTATATATATTTATATATACACGCACACAAACCGTTCAAAGGTTTGTGGTCACCCAGATAATGTGTTATTCATGAAAAATCACACTTTTATTTATCAAAGGAGTTCCAAAATCAATAGAAAATATAGTCAAGACATTGACAAGGTTAGAAATAATGATTTTATTTGAAATGTTAATTTTGTTCTTCAAACTTTGCTTTCGTCAATGAATGCTTCATTTGCAGCAATTACAGCATTGCAGACCTTTGGCATTCTAGCTGTTAATTTGTTGACGTAATCTGTAGAAATTTCGCTTCCTCGAAAAGCACCTCCCAGAAGTTGGATTGGCTTGATGGTCGTGCGGTAAGCCCAAAAATTCATATCACGGGATTTAGAAAGATTCTGACGGTATCCCGGTATATGACGGTATAGCTTTTTCAAGTAAACACACAAACCCCGAAAAGGTCCGCCGCTGGCTACCCGAGCAGCTGTTTGCCGCTCGCTCGTAACTGGCCGATGAGTTAGCTTGTTGTGGCTGCTAGTGTTGCCACTAGAAGCTCAGAGGAGGATGTGTCTCCCGGGATTGAGAGACTGCAATGGATGTACAGAATGACCAACGTAAAGATGACACGTTCAATTCATCCGAAATAATTTATTCAAAATACACATTATCTCCTTATATGGGTTCATAATCATTTTTGAACAGTAGTGTGTGTGTATATATATTCCATTACATGTCATTTAGCTGACGCTTTTATCCAAAGCGACTTACAATAAGTGCATTTCAATCATAAGGATACAGACACAAAAGTGAAAAAAATGTCATCAAATAAGCCGATCTACAACTTGCTATAGATAAGAGCCATTAGAAGTACAATTTAAGTTCTACAATTTGTTAGTGTTTTTAGTCAAGGTAGAGTCTGAAGAGGTGTCTTTAGTTTGTGGCGGAAGATGCGAAAGCTCTCTGCGGTCCTGGTGTCATCAGAGAGCTGGTTCCACCATTTGAGCCAGGACAGCAAAGAGTCATGATTTTGTCGAGTGTTTTTCTCTCGGTGAGGGAGGAACAAGCAGCTTGGCAGATGCAGAGCGCGGGTTGGGATGTAGGGTCTGACCATTTCCTGTATGTAGACTGGACCTGATCCATTCACAGCATGGTATGAGAGCGGAGGAGTGTGTGGGAAAATTTAGGAAGGTTAAAGACCAGTCGAGCTACTGCATTCTGGATGAGCTGTAGAGGCCGAATGGCGGAGGGAGGGAGACCTGCCAGGAGAGAGTTGCAATAGTCCAGGCGGGAGATGAGCCTGAATCAGTACCGGCGCCGCCTTCGGAGTGAGAAGGGGACATATTCTCCTGATGTTGTAGAGCGTGTATCTACAGGATTTTGTTGTTGCATGTTGGGAGTCAGGGAGAGTTGGCTGTCAAGTATCACGCCGAGGTTCCTAGCAGTCAAAGTGGGCGTTAACACAGAGTTGCCAAAGTTAACGGTCAAGTCCTGGGTCGGAGAATCTTTTCCCGGAAAGAGAAGTAGTTCAGTCTTGTCGGGGTTGATTTTCAGATGGTGAGCAGACATCCGCACAGGCAGAGATCCGCGCCGAGAGTCCGAGTGAGGGAAGGAGAGCATTAGTTGGGCATCGGCATAGCTGTGGTAGGAGAAGCCATGCGAGCAAATGACAGCACCGAGAGAGTTGGTGTAGAGCGAGAAGAGGAGGAGACCCAGGACGGAACCCTGATGAACTCCAGTATTAAGAGGACAAGGTTCCGACACAGAGCGGCCGTCAAGGTAGGACGAGATTAGGGAGGGAGGATATAAGGATCTGGTGGTTTACTGTGTCAAATGCAGCAGAAAGGTCCAGAAGGGTGAGGACAGAGGAGAGAGAGGCGGCATTAGCAGTGTAGAGTTGGAATGGCCTGCCTTGAAGCCTGACTGGTGGGGGTCTAGGAGGTTGTTACAATGGAGATAGGACGAGAGTTGGTTAAAGATCACACGCTTAAGAAGTTTGGACAAAAAGGAAAGAAGAGACCGGTCTGTAGGTGTTTTCTTCAGATGGGATAACTCTTGCCTCCTTCAGAGAGTTGGGAAAAGTCAGATGACAGAAGAGTTAATGAGACAGGTGAGGAAAGGAAGAAGGTCAGGAGCGATAGATTGTAGCATATGGGGTGCAATGGGGTCAAGAGGCCAGGTGGTCGGACGGGCAGAGGTTACTACGGTAAGAATACGGTTAGGAGACAGGGGGAGTGAAAGGAAAGTGAGGGCGATGGAGGTAGAAGTCGGTGGGACACAAGTAATAGGAGATAGGTTTGAGAAAGGAGCGTAAAATAGTTGACAAAGGTCCTGGAAGAAGGGTGGAGGGGGGAGGAGGACTCCGGCGTCAGAGAAGGTTGTGGAAGAGAGAAGAGTTTTTGGGGGTTAGAAAAAGAGGATTCAATTGGATTGGTAGAAAGAGCTTTTGGGACCGCTCCCAAAGACAGAAGCAGAAAAAGAGGAGAGACAAGATTGAAACGCAAGCAGGTCATCACGTTGTTTATATTAACTTCACTTTACTCCTTTCTGATGCATGCATGGTGGCTCTCACAGCACGCACCGGTTGAGACAGCCACAGAGCCTGGAGGGGATTTGCTAGTCCGTCGTGTTGTAAGAGGAGGAAAGAGTTGAGAGAAGAGTCTCTGCGTCAGTGTTCGGAGTGAGAAGGAGTCAGTTGAAGGGAGAGCTGATAGAACAGAGGAGGGAGAGAGGGAGCGAATGTCAGTTGATGGGGTGGGGTCGTTAGTTCGAGGGAGCGGAAGAGAGTAGGCGATGAAGAAGTTGTCAGACGTGAAATGAAGTTACAGTGAGGTTAGAGGTATAGCAGTTTCTGGGGAAGATATAGTCAAGGTGATTACCGGCTTTTTGAGTAGGAGGAGAGTGGCACTAGTGCCAAAGAAGAAAGTAGGAATAAAACGTCAGATGACTTCTGTCTGGATTTTAAAGTACAAAAACCTGAAATTCAGCAAACAATTCTTATTGATGTGTGCGAGACAGTGTCTGCCAGAATGTTAGCACACCACTTCTTTTAACAAGTTGAACCCTTGTAGGTAAAGTGACAGCCGCATGATGCACTGCTTGGCAGTTTTCATCCTGGAAAGAAACACAAGGCGATTTTGGTCAGTATACACACCAACAGGTGCTACAATGTAAACAAGTGCTTCCTTCTCGATCATACTATAGTTCCACTGATGCTTTAGGAACATTTTGGAGAAGTAAGACGATCCAGTCCGTCTGTACCTTCCTGCAGATATTATGGTAAGGTAGATGGGCGTGGGCAGCACACAAGAGTCACAGGGAGGTTCTTCCGACTTGAAAAATAAGGTATTTATTTAAACATATATATATAAAAAGTGGCGCACAAGGACGGGTTGATTCTGCAGGGAAGACTGGCCTCAGAGAGCCCCAGGTAGGAATCTTCCAGTACTAGGGCAAAAACAGAAAAAGATGAACAAAGACAGCGTCTTATCCACAGTGAGCAGCCAGACGGCCTGAATAGGCAGTTTACCACTCTGACGTCGGAACGATCTGGCACTGAATGGCAGGAAGACCCGGGTTCATATAGACCCTTTTCACGTCACGCAACTTCCGTTTTTACTCAAAGCCGGGTAATGTTTACTTCCGCCAGCATAGTGGAACGCTATGGAATATACACCGTTCCTTCCAAAACATGGCAAAAATAAATCTAGATGATGTACAGCGGCTGGCAGACAAATTTTCACTCACAACACGTTCCAAACGTGATAAAGGATATAAATTCTTCATTGAACAGTACCTGTTTGCGTATGAAGGTAAGCATTTTGTACTGTCCCGCCCAAAATTACGTTAGCAGAGGAGTTAGGATAACGGTAGTTTTTTCTTCTGCAGTGAAAGTCCATATTCTTTATTGATTTACTGTAACACAGACCTGAAAAACTCTTGTTGCAGTTATGTTTATTACTGATGTTAGCTATATTTTGTGTAAGTTATTGTTAACGTTAGATACAAGTAAGTAACGCATTTATGGTTAATGTTGTGCCCTTTTACCAAAACATTGCATTGGAATAGTTTCGAATGTAGTTGTCGATGAGGTGACAGTGAGAGGGCGTTGTCACAGGTCCATGAGGAAAAATGAGGAGGCTCATCACCTTAAGATTTTTTCTGATTTTCATGTTCTGCTGCAGTTGCAGAAACTTTGCTGTATCCCACAAAGTTCCATTGTGGTTCAGTGTGTTTCTCAGCCTGATGACAATGAATGTGTGGTGCCAAAATCTAGATGACGACCTTACACTCTGTGTTGGTCTTAGGGGTTCATTGGACCCATCAACGACCTTTGCTCAAATAAAAATTTATAATAACAATTTCTAGATCAACAAAAAAAAAATGTTTTAATGGATTGTTATCTGTTTTTATGTAGGCGTGACAAATAGTGACACTCATGGTCTTTGGGGTCGTTTGGACCTTAGACAATAACATTTCATTTTACAAAATGAATATATTATTACAAATATAATTTTACTCTGTTTATTAATGTTTTTGTTATTCAGTTTTTGAAGGTTTTATAATGTCTATAAATAAATAATTATTAATTATTGGACTCAAAAGACAAAATGTATCATCAATATCAGAAACAACACAGAACATTTAGACAGAAATTTAAAAACAGAAGAGGGTTGTTTGAGGACAATATAGGCTGAGAAATATGCTGTGTGATGTTAAAATCAAATAGGTGTTCAAAGATCATAGACCTGGTTTAAAAGTTTGTTCAATGAAATGTACAATTGTTGTGCAGGAGACTTATTTTCATGTTTCTATTAACAGGTTACATTTCATGCTAAAGAGGTTCCTGTGGTACTGAAATGCATGTCAGGTACCAGCTCTGCTGGGAAAGCTCTGTGCAACCACATTGTGGCCTCATTGTTTCAAAGTGCTCACTACTGTACCATGGGCTTCAAGCAATGTACCATTGCCACTGTCATGCACCAGCTCCCTGCAGACCTGGCCTAGGACACATGTAATATGTTAACATTCATTATATTTAATGATGTTGGACTAGAATTTTGTAATGACTTTGTGAGTTAATAATTTATCATCAATATATTTCAGGGAATTGCTCCTGAGGCAACAAATGACATGGTAGTGTGTAAACCAGTACCGAAGTCCAAGGATCATGCCCAAACTGGTGTGAAATGTACACTGTACAGAGCATATGGTGGTAAGTCTGAATGAACACCTGTCAAAATATTTTAATGTATAACAGAACAATGATTAGTATATTTTCCCTTTAAACTTACAGTTTATCTTCTGCAAATTATGAACATCTTAGTATATAGGGTTTGGGGCAGCTCAAAACATTTTCATCTGTATTAATAGAGGTGATATGTGTTGATGTCTGCTACAATATGAAAGGTCAGGTTAGAATGATATGTAAATTTTACTTGACATCTCACTTTTTTGACAGGTCCTCTTCCAGATCCTCACATCATTGCCAGTGTTGAGAAACTGCGAGACAAACGCCCACAACCAGGCATTTGTAAATTGCTCCACGGGCTTGAGGCCCTTAATTTTGTGGACTCTAAATTTGGCCCTGTGCCATTTGGGTCTTTGCTCTCTTACCCTGGTGCCCCTGGATTTCCTCAGTTGCCCGTTGAAGGTCATAATTTTAAATATCAAATACAATTTGAGTCTAACTACAAGAAACAATGCCACTTAGAAAGCCTTAATCGAAGCACAAACACGACTGCAGTCACAATGCCCGCTGTGGACCCAGGTACGCAAACCCCGACTTACAGCCAGCAGATTTGGTGAGATTTGTCATGTCCGTGGAGGGTCAACTGCAAAATCCTTAGCTGTTCGCATTCTGAGAGAAACTCCTCAGACAGCAGCTATGAAAAGAGGGCTGGAACTGGAGCCTGACATACTGAGGCAATATTCTGATTTATGTGAGGTCACTGTGACGCAGTGTGGGGTCGTCATCCACCCTGATGCACCTCACCTTGCAGCCAGCCCTGATGCTAAAGTCTTCAACCCCAGAGAAACACCACCATTTGGGTTAGCAGAGGTAAAGAGTTGTGATGTTGAAGATGTTTCTCAAGTTAAACACCTGATCATAGTTCGAGGCCAGGCCTGCCTTAAGAAAAGCCACAAATTTTACTATCAGGTTCAAGGCCAGCTGGCCATAAGCGGACTTCAGTGGTGTGATTTCTAACAGATACTCACACTGACTTCACAGTTGAAAGAATATTTAGGGATGAGGAGATCATCAACTCAATGCGACAGAAGCTGGATTATTTTTATCACAACATCTACATGGATGTGTTATTACGTTGAGACAGAATTTTCAAATGTAAATAGTTCCATGTACATCTGATGCATGTTATTCCTGTTGTAAATACTTTTTCCATTTACAACTTAAGTCAGAGTGCATTGTATGTAAATATCCTTTGTCTTATCGAGCAGTGATCACTCTAGTTTTTACAGTCTTAGTTGCAAGGAACTGCTTCCAACCTTGTTTGTAGCTTTGAGCTGCTATGAAAGTTACCTTCCTCCTTCCTTCATCTCACATAAATGCTATTACCAAATATGTAAATAAAAAAAGGCAAGTTTGCAAAATATTCTTGTTCTTTTAATGGTTAAGGTGTAAATGCATTTTACTCAGCAAAAACTTTTTACAGAATGCTTCACAACATTGTTTATTAAAACCAAGAAAATATACTAAAACCTATGTTCATTGAAAGCATAGAAAATGTAGCAAATTTAAAAATATATTACAAAGCACTTATATTTACAGTATATCTACACATAGTGTCAAACACCTAAAAGTAGTGAAGAATTAATCTCACCCAAGAAAGGAAATACTTCAGACAGGGACTTCTTGATATCAAAGGGGACAAACCTGATAGTTTGAGAGTAGGCAACAGATGGCCCACAACTGATTGACAGAAACTACCATAGAAAGAGGAACAAGCCCATCCCAAATGTGGTACTCCATCACCCTGCGTATCGCCCTCTCAACTAATATTCTCAAGCGGGCAATAGCCTGGGTCTTCAGTGTGTCCGCTGTGGTGAGCTGATTAGATTTTTTCAGTGGAGGGATGATGAGGGTTGCCCCCACCTGTGACAGCATCTTCTCAATTTGGAACCCTTTGTCAGCCATTACTCCATCTTCTGGTTGAAGTAACTGCAAGATCTGCGATTGCTGAGTTATTTCTATATCAGAGATGGAGCCTGTGTACAATTTCGAAACAAATGTGATGACCCCACATGGGGCAATGCCAATTAGACCTTTAAAGGTGGTGTGGGTTTTATAGTTGGAAAACGTTTCCGACTGTAGTAAGAGAGAAGATGCTGTTTCACAACGGATCTCGGTGCAGTCTATTATCACTCTCACCTGAGGGCAATAGAGCTTGAACTTGTCAGGCATTGTGGCCTGCACTTGCTCCCTCGTCATCCACAACGGTAGCGAGCCAAGAACCTGGTAAAGGTAGCTTGTCCATGTGAGGATGATGCGACTAACGGTAGACAAGCTGACCTCGAAGATGGTTGACAAGGTTTTCTCCTGAAGCCCAGCTGCAACACGACAGAGAAACATGAACAGTTCATCAATGAGTGGAAGTTTTCGCTGAGGGCTAGGTGTCTCTTGTGCTGTTTGCTGTGCCTTGGACCAGTACAAAAGCCCTGAAGCAGAAGGGTAAACTGACTCCCAAAACACAGTGAAGACCTCCTTTGAGCTAAACTTAGTGTAGTAACGAAAGTCCTCATCTGTGACACAGAACTTGAAAATCAGAGGCTGCTGCTGCTGCTTAACTGTCAGCTGCTGGATTTCAAGTTCAAGTGACACAACTTGAAACTCCAACTCCTGAATTCTCATCGCAGCAGCATCCAGTTTACCTTAAAAGCAAGAAAAAACATACACCCTTTAAGTCATCTACTAGTTTTTTCTTTGTCTTCATTATTGGATGTTATTTGTTAGTCAGCGTGACAGTAATTCTTGGCTCTTCTAAAATAAAGAGACTACAACTACCAAGATTACCAGGAGAAGGATGGTAGGCGTAGTCATGATCTTTTGCTACTCCACACGCATGCAGTGCTTCCTCTGTGATGTCTCCTGGGACAGGCAGCTCCTGAGGTTCATCTAGGACTGCAGCCCTAAAATGCTTCCTTCTTCTCTGGTAAACTGACTGCCGAGCTTGTGAGGCTCTTCCTGTGAGATGTGAAATAGATACACATAAATGTCATTATGGATATTTAGCAATCATTTCTCAGGTCTTAAAAAATGTATAATACTACCACAAATGCAATAATAACAAATGGCAACAGGGTGATTTATTATACTTTTTTATATGGACTAATAAGATGTATAAAATTCATATAAGCACAATTGTAAACAATGCAATGAATTATGATTTATTGTTATTTATATGTACTAGCAGGATTTATAGTGTCCTACCTTTACCCCAGTCATTCCAGGGGAATCTAGATGGCGTTGCTCCTTTTTTAATCCGGGTTCGTCCACTGGCTGATGTACATAGGTCTTCTGGTGTAAAGTGCTGACTACAGACGTAAGTGCTCCCACGGAGGATTTTAAAACTCGGTCCCTCATCTCGTTTGATTGCCCTAACCCAACATGCACGTATTTCAGCGTCCACTGGAAAATCGTGGATACTTAAATAAGGAAATGTATGTTTGTTACTGTAGGAACACTACAGTAGCATCTACAAGATGACTCTGCCATGCTTATTGGATGGAAAACTGTTGAAAAATGGACACAGGAATAAAATGAATGAAAGCACATCAGCATATGGAAATGGTTTGACATTTAGCTTTCATAACAATGTAACACTTTAGTAAACTTGTGGAAAAACACGGGCTGACCGCGATTTAACAGGTAATCTTGGCGCTAGCTAAAGTTCTCTGTCTCCTCCACGACAGTCACACGTTAAAGAATGCAATAAGTTACTGGAAATTATCATTAAGGTCATCAAAATAACCTACATATACGATCCATTAACGCCACAAACGTAAACAGTAATACTATTTTAATTTTAACTTTCGTGTTGTCGGTGATCACCTTTTGTGTTTTCCTGAAGTAACGTTAACCAGCGTGCATAAGTTAAACCGGAAGTGCGTATACCCGGCTTTACGGAAAAGCGGAAGTTATCTGAAGTCATTGTGAAAAGGGCCTATTGGAGTCCCTTGATGGCTGATTGCCGTCAGCTGTTGCAGGCCACACCCTTCGGGGATGCACAGGCGGAGACACACCTCCTTGCAGACACAGGGGAAAACACAGGCAAAGGAAACAAACACAGAGGAAGCTGCTGGGCTGACAGCATGACAGCAGAAGGACAGCACCAGCTCCCGTTGCGCTCGCATCAACCTCAAGTTTAAATGGCAGGTCAAAATTTGACAAGAAACAGACACGTCACAAAAACTCAGGCCGTCTTCCTGCAGATAATAGGGGGGGAACCACAGGAGTTGCAGAAACAGCAAGCACAGAGCACACACTCGCAGTCCCAGGCTCCCGGGAGACATACGGCTTCATCATATTAATGTGACACCTTCTGTCTGGCGTACCAATAGCATAGTCAGTGTCACTTATCTGGGACTCTTCCTCATAAAGGCCCCGAAAACAGGCAACAACATCAAGACTAAGTCACCTGCCTGAAATTAGCGGTGAACAGACTTGTGGTCATAACAAGTCTTCATCTTCGACTGAGCTGACGATAGAGCTTCCTCAGCACAAGCACAAGCCTTGTGCAAGTGATCAGGAAATGCACAGACGTAATCTAGCACATTGTCTTGCGGTTCAGTGGTCTCTGCGCCCCACCTCTCACGCAACTTCAATGGACCACGGACTGAATGGCCAAAGATCAAGTCCGGTGGGCTGTACCCCAGTGACTCCTGAGTCGTTTCACACACTGCGAACAAAACTAGTGGGAGACCATCATCCCACGCTCGAGCAAAATCAAACAAGTGCGGAACATAGACTTCAGCGTCTGATGGAATCTCTCCAGAGCCCCTTGAAACTGTGGATGATAAGCACTGAAAACACAATGCTTGATGGAGAGCTGCTGTAATACTTGTTTGAATAAGTGAGACATGAAATTTGATCCCTAGTTAGTTTGAACGGAACTTGGGCAATCCGAAAGTCGAAAAAAAAAAAAATTAGAGGCTTAACAGCTTCTGGGTAGCGTGTAGCGGCACACATGATGGTCAACAGGAATCGATGTTTTTGGCAAAGGCCCTACACAAAATGATGCGTTCAAAGGGCTCCCCAATGACCGAAATTGGATGGAGCGGGTGGAATAACCTGGTTAGGTTTAGCTGTCACCAATGGCATGAAGGACCGTGTTCCACCAAGTAAACAACTAAATTTAGCAGGAACCACTAACTGACAAACTGTATTCCATCCCTAATCTTGACTGTGAGTTGGAGTCCATTTCCGCATCAGTAGGCCATTATCCCAATAGTAATCAATAGATCTACTCATTAGGTCCCCCTTCCCCGCAGCAGTAGCACGGCACCTGGACAATGACGGATCGATCTTCTGTTCCTGCATTATCAACTCCCTCAATGGGCAGGGACAAATTGGAGTCAAATTTGAAACTATGTGGACTGCGGCCGGGACGACATTGGCACTTCACCAACGGACGTAGACAACGACCGAGGTGCTGAATCCTCTGAAGACTTGGGAAAAGACAGCCATGGATTCTCCAATGACAAAGGTATCAGCCAAGTCAGGGCTGGTAGACGTATGCGCTTGAGCTCTAGTCACAGCACACACTGAAGACGTCAACAACACTGTAGTCTGGATCATTGTGCGTCAAAGGTTTCGAAACTACTTCTGGAAGAGGAAGAACTATTGCGCCAGCTAAATCATTACCAATAAGAAGACTGAAGCCTTCCATGGGAAGCTGCGGACAAACAGCCACTCTAAAACACTCTGACACTAAATCACTCTTAATATATACTGTGTGCAAGGAAACTTTTAAACGTCCTAACTCAATTCCCTGTACATCAGTACATCAAAACCACAGTAGGTTTCTTCCAAAAAGGGCAAGACAGAAGCAAGAATGAAACTCTGGACCGACCCAGTATCTCGTAACATCTGTACTGCAAATCCATTGTGCGATTCATTTGTACATTTTTTATCTATAGACGGCCCTAATTGATATATCGTATTTTAACTTACTGTTGCTTCGACAGTGCCTGGTATATTGTTCTGCTAATATTGATCAAGTTACATTTGTTCAACTTTTCCCAGCACTAGTTTTGTTATCTTCCAACGAGCCGTTATTGCAGTGGTTCCTCGTTACTGTCGTTGGAAGACAAAACCAGGAATACCTTTGTTGGTCTGGAGGAGCTTTAGCACTTATTTTTATACAAACGAGTTCCATATTTCTAGACCAATATTAGCTCAGCTGCAGAGGGGAGAGTGGGGGGAGTGGTTCAGGGAACGGTGCCGGCATGTAGTTAACAAGCGCAGCTAAGCAACATCCTGACTTATTGTCTCCCCTTTAAAAACAGTGAGCAGGACTTGGAGATGGGGGAGACTGGAGGAGGAGCTCAAGGGCATGGCCGAAGGGGGAGAGAGCGAGCAAGGAAGCAACAACCCTGTTAATTCCAACTCAGGAAGTAATTGAGCGGTGGAAGGAAATCCTTGAGGAACTCCTAAATACAACTACTACGCCCTATTTAGTAAGAGGCACCTCTCTCTCTGCAGGGATCATAGCTGGGAGTATCCTCACCTGTGTGTTATGTGGACCTGGAGAAGGTTGTTTGACCGTGTCCTCTGAGAGATGCTGCAGGAATACGGGGTCAGGTGGTCCCTTCTTGGCGGCCTTCACATCCCCGTACGCCAAAAGCAAGAGTTTTGTTCAGGTCCTTAGCAGTGGGCCAATGTATCGGATACGCTGGGTAGGGAATGTGTCCTTATCTCTAGTGAATATGAAGTGCCTCCAAGTCTTGTTCGTGTTGGAGGTTGGAAATGCTACACGTTAGTTGTTATTAAAACACCCCTCCCCCCCCCCCCCCCCCCCTTATTCCTTGTTATTAAATGCACTCTTTAAGACGTTATAAAGATATTACACGATCACGTCAGTAGAGGGCGCTGTGGTGCTGCTGTGGAGACATTGGAGAGAACGTAGCTACAGGCTCCGCTCATGCGCAGCTCAGAATAAAACTAGCTCTGGTTTGAGCATGACGCTAACGTGTGTCCTCTTTTCATATTAATCCACAGGCTACACAGTGCTTCCTAGGCTGTGTAACCTTTGCTGCCGGTCCAGATTACCCCTAGGTCTGGTGCCGGTAACATTCGCGAGTGAGGGGGATGATAGAACGTGAGTTTGGCCAGAGAATCAGAGCTGCGGTGTTGGTATTGCTCTTGCTTAACTTCAATGCGGTGACAAAAAGAGAGTTGAGCCGGAAGTCAAAGTTCTAGATCAGGGGTGCCCAGTAGGTCGATCCGATTGACCAGGCAGTACCAGTAGATCGCCTGCCATCGATGGAAAAAAATCGGCCGGTCCTCGGAGGGGAGGGGGTAGATTGCCATGACTTGGACAGTTGAAAAGTAGCTTGTGAGCTGGAAAAGTGTGGGCACCCCTGTTCTAGATCTAGATCTACTGTCACTTATGGTCATGAAAGATGGGTCATGACCAAAAGAACTGGGTCATGGGTACAAGCGGCCAAAATGGGTTTCCTCAGGAAAGGTGGCTTGCTTCGCCCTTAGAGATAGCTGAGAAGCTCAGCCATCCGTGAGGAGCTCGGAGTAGAGCCAGAAAAAAAGGGAGGGACAGAATGGTCCAAAGGAACGGCGGTAAGGGAAGAAAAATGAAAGTGAACTTATTCAATCTTCAAGCACCTTACCACTCAAAGACAAATAAAATATATATGAAGAGCAAGACCAAGAAGGAAAAGAAGAGGGATAGATTTAGGAGGGGGGAGGAGATAAATAAGTGAATGGGGAAAAATTACACTGTACAACTGATAAAAAAAAATCTATTCTTGAATGCTTGATTTCACCCCCCCCCCCACCCCCCTTCCCCCGCCATTGTTGTCATCCCCCAATCTAACAAAGAAGAGCTGTCCGAGTACAGTCTTAACCCTTTATCTTGACTGAGCAGAAAGACATTGCCAACAGCTCTGTCTGTGTTGGGCTTGGGGGGAGTGAAAGATTGAGCATATGTGTGCGTGTGATGAAAAGAGCTTTGAGTGTGTACTTTTGTGTGTGCTAGTAATGTGTGTAGGCTACGTGTTAGTCTTTGCCCGGATTGGAAAACCCGATGAGAGACAGACTGACTGTAGGATATGTGCGTTAGTGTGGGTGCGCGCGTGTGTGTGGGGGGGGGGATACAGCATGGAGAAGAATTACTGTTATCTGCCATGAAGAGGAGGGAAGAGGGGGGGAGATAAGAAGCTGCTGCTGCCGACAGAGAGAGAGAGAGAGGAGAGAATCAGGCATGAAAAGTCATGTTTCGATGGGGGCCGCCGTTGTAAATTTGCAGGATATTCAGAGCGAGCTAGTCCTGCTTGTGTGACTGCATCCATCTCTTTTTTTTTTTTTTTTTAAACCAGCGGTCTGCTCTCCTGATAGTGGCATTGTGCACGGCACACTGTATAGAAAGCTCATCAGTGCGGGTTGCCTATTGGGGCGTTATCGGACCCGGTAAGGTAACTGCACGCTTATAGACTGCACCCAGATAATGGGGGGCAGAAGAAAAGAGATAAAGAGGAGTTGGGGGGTGGGGGCTCTTCTCATTAACAGCTATCTACTGCACTGCAGACACTGGGCTGTATTGAGTGGTTCCTATGCCGGGCATAAATTAAAATGCACCCACAGCAAGGAAATGGAGGGAGTGTGGGTAGAAGGAGTGAGGAAGAGGAGGGGTTTTGTAAATAATTGACAGTAAAGCCAATTGGTGAGGCATGCATGGGGGACACCTCTCTGAATCCCAGTCTGACTGAGCTTTGTGTGTGCTGACGAGCAAAAAGACCGGCTGGTTGTTAGGTCAGTCTGGTGACCTTACAGCTGGCCATATATAACCAAATGTCCATATTATATATTTTTCTTCTTCCGACGCCAAAGTAACGAGTGTCAGGTGTTCTTTTACGCCACTCGCGGGGAGAACATGTTAAAAGATCACTTTTTACATGTTGTGGCCCTGTAAAGTTGGTATGGCTGACCAACTGTTCGCAAACATTTGCGTAATTACACATACACACATGACTGTTTACACAGGGTTGAACATGTCGTTTCCACGTTTGTAGAACTATTGATTAGGGGTTTTAAGTGCTTCACATTTTTTCACAATTGTGAGACCATACATCCATCTTTATCAAGTTCAGATGTAATAAATTCCGACAGAAGTTGGGTAATTGTCAGTTAGACTTATTTCTGCTTCCACATAAATCACCCTTAAGGCCATTATTAACAATGTTAATCTACCGTGGCTTCATTAGAACCAGTGGTCGCCATTTAGGTCACCTGTGTCAAGCTCACGGGCCATATCCGGCCCGCCGGGGGGTCCAGTGCAGTTTGCCGGATGGCTTTGCTATTGTGACAATTACAGAAAAATCCCCACGCATGCGCGGTCGCTTCTGACAGATGAGAGGCTTGTTGGGTTTATATATATATATATATATATATATATATATATATATTTTTTTTTAAATCGATTCGTCGGTCGTAGACGATTTTCAACTAAAAACGGTTGTTTTGAAGAACGTGTCACAGAATTTGTTCAGGATAAGACTACAAAGTTTGGCAAAATCACCATAACCAGTAAGGGACTCTTGCGTCTCTCTTAAAACGCAGAAGCATAAACTAGGCTTTAGGCTTCTCGTGTTAGGCTGTATATGGATGAGCTTGGAGGTGTTCATGTTTATAATCTCATTTGCTAACCTGTCTTTCATTGAACTCTGAAAACTTTCGGGGTACGCAGACTATGAGACACATGAGGGCAATGGGAAACAGGTGGACACAATCAGGAACCAGGTAAGACAATTTGACTGGTAACACATGAGGAGGGGCAAGTTACCTGAAACGAGAGGAAGGTTAATCTTTCAAAATAAAACAGGAAATGACAAGGAATGACCCCAACTTGACCTCAACACATTTGGAATGTACCATTTCCAGCGTTGGGTCGGGGTGCGGCTGGCCGAAATATTAGGTTTGATGCCATTTTATTGTAATGAAAATGAATTTACTTAATGATAATTTCACTTAAATCTAATAAATATTAAGCCCATGTATGAGATAATTAATTAATGACAGCTTGCTGCTCCTATGAGACACAGATTTAAGGTCACTTCCCCATTACGCTTTGGCTTTACTGCTTGCGAAGTGGGAAGAGGATTGTTTGACGCATATAAATTCGGCTCATAGTCGTACACACTGTTATTACAGCAACTGTAACATAAGATGTACATGGAAATTTGGCAAATGGAAAGTTCTGAAACTTATTTGGTAAGAAGGTACTGGGCAACACAGAACTGTTTAGTTCCTTTTCTCAATCAGTCAATGGTCATGTTCAACTGAATTTAAAGTTTGTCATGTTATAATGAAATAAATTGCTGTAATTTCTTAAGATTCTTAAATTGAGAAAAAAATTAAAATGAGAAAATGCATTTCCTGCTGAAAATGCGTTGGAATGCAAAAAGCTGAAAGCTGAACTACAGAAAGTTGGAGAATTTTAACACATTTGCTGAAATTACAGATATTAGAAAAGAAATTGCTGAAAATACAGAAAGGAAAACAGCTGAAATGAATGTGAAATATTGCAAAGAAAATACAGAAATTAATATTAAAACATTGCTGTTAATAGAGGCATAATAAAAATCTGAAATTATTTGAAAGAACTGCTGAAAATACAGAAGTTGCAGGAGCTTAAATGAATTTAAAAAATACAGAAATAACAAAAGCTGAGATGAATAAAAAAGTTTTAAATGGCTTGTAGTAATTTTAGTAGTAGTATTAGTTAAAGTTGTAATTGTGGTATTAGTAGTACTAGTTGTAGAAGTAGGTTTAGTATCAATAGCTGTTTTGTCACAAACGTTAAATCAATGCTATGTTTTATTTTGAAAACAGGAAATGTGATGTAATTTGTCAGGTGACAGGAACCAGGAAGTCAATGAAGAATATGGCTCAGAACTGCTGTTTGTATTGGTAGCTTTTCAATCCAGTTGAGTCTGCATGCATCCTATACCTTTTTGATAGCATCGTTGGTACGTATTGATTTGTTTTATTGTTCATTATCATCTCAGGTGATTATTTTTGTGACAATGTTTAGTTTGGATATTTTTGTGCACATGGCCTATTGAGTCATTCGGGTTGGTAACTGCACTGCTATGGTTGTCATTAAAGTCCATATGACTTAATAAATAACAAAGTAAATAAGCATAAATATATAAAGTAGCGGTCGAAGAAAATGCACTTCATTTGTATTTATTATGTCTTTTGTGTGTTTTAGTTTTACTCTTTCTCATGTCAATAAACCTGTGGACAACGGACCATTGTCTTCAGAGTCGTGATGTCAGAAAAGAGTTCGTCTAACTGCCAAGGTGTATCGGAGCGCATATACCGAGGGCGGCATAATAGCTGTCAAGTTTCGTGTGTTTTTCCTGATTAACCACGGCTCTGCCCAAACTTGAAAAGAGCTTTCTCTCCAGTGGACACAAAGGACAACTCGAGAACTGTTGATTTTATGATCCTTTATTCCTCTTAAGGGTGGTTTGGTGGATCGGACAAAGAACAGAGCAGGTTGATAACCAGTTGCGTCTCTGGGAGATTAGGAGCCGTGGCCACAGTGTCCTTTTCCTCAGGGCCGAGTGAGAGGGCCATCTGAGCTCTCCACAAACATGTTATGCCATGCGCTTCCTGTTCGTACGCAGGCACTTCCTGTGAGTGGAATCTCCATTAGCCGCATCGTCGCCCCCTGCAGTCTGGGTGCGCTCCGACTGTCCGGGGTGGATATGGGCCTTGAGTTCTCTGTGCGGCTTGTGACCGGAGATTGACGCAATAATAGCAGTAGAACCAGCTGTAATACTAATACTATTAGCCATAGTAGTATTTGTAATTTCAAACTAAGAAGTTATGAATTGGCAGGCCTCATCACAAACTTTACAGTAAGAAGTCCCTCCATGGGGCTTTTATTTTGAAATTATTGGATTGGGTGGGGTGGTTTAGATGGAGGGAGGATGAGGAAGGGAGGGATGGTGAGGAAGAGAGAGAGGGAGAGGGGAGGAGAATTAGACAGACAGACTGACTGAGTGAGTGATTAACAGTGAGAAGAGGTCAGGGTGGAGGGGGGAGGGCGGGGTGAGTGTCTTCATGTTGGTCTGTTGACAGAAAGCATAGCTGCGTCATGTGACTCCATTAATCAGGTAATAGGAGCAGCTGTGAGTCACAGACAGAGATACTGTCAGATTTTTTGAGAAATATATCGCCAGATTTGTATTGGAGCCTATGGGGCTTTTGGCAGAGGTTGTGTCACTTTAACACTCCGAAAGCCAAAACTAAAGAACTCTGGGATTCTATGAACTAGTGAAACATAATCAGTGATTATGAAAAAATTAGAATAGATATCAACGAGCAGTTTTTTCATAAAACAGTTGAGACTTGTGTCAACATTTGAAAGTTTAAATGGTGTCTGTAGCTGAAAGATTGGCGAAGCGGAAAAATCTGAAAGTTGAAGTTTTAGAGAATTTGAAAACGATTTCCATTTGAAAACCATGTGAAGAAATATTCATGATTATTGATTTATATAAATTCAAGCTTAAGAGGTCGAAAGCTGGGAAGTTATAGCTGGAAAGCCGGAAAGGAGCTGAATATTTTAATATTTGAATGGTTTCAATAGCTGAAAGTGTGAAGGAGTTGAAAGGTGCGGCGGAAGAAGAATAAGTCGGAAATAAAGATTCGAAGAACAATACTTGGAATGCTTAATGCATTCCAACAATGAGTCGGAATAAAGAATAGAAGAACAATACTTGGAATGCTTAATGCATTCCAACAATAAGGAAGATAATCTTGCTCCTTTGCTGGGATAATTTGCAAAATATTTCCATACCTTGTTACTAGTTAAATCTAACCTGATATTAGTTGGTAAATCTTATTGAAAAAAAGGAAGATATATTTTCAATTTTTCATATGTCAAAAATGCTTGGCAAGATTATTATTTTTTGGACTAAAAATAAGACAAATTTTCTACAAATATGTTTTTTTACTTTCTTAAAAATCAGTTTTTGCAGTGTAGTTCTATAGCCTATGGTAATCTACATATCTGTATATACACACATATTCATGATACATGAGCACATCCATACATATATCCTCATAGGTATCTATTCATTCATTCATTCATATAAATTCGATACTCTCCGGGCTTGTTTTTTTAGTTGCTTACTCTGAAGGAGTGGAAATAATATTTAGCTAGCAGGATATCATTCGATGATGCATCCTGTACTGTTCTCTTTATGTGTTTTACTTTCAAAAAGCGTTAACACAAATAAACAGCCAGCCAAACTCCTTTTTTAAGAGCCAGGAGTACGAGTATGCTTGATCCTTTCAATATCCGCATACATAGGACATCTTGGGGACGTTAAATTGGAGTAAAACTGGAAAAGAGAATACAAAACATTTAATCAACTCAAGTAGAGAAGTCACTATTCTATATCATTAAACACAAAGAAAATAGTCATCGCTTTCTGAAAAACACAAACACTAGATTGATGTGGACTGTAAATGTAATGCCACACGGCACAGCTCTACTACTTCCTGTTTTGCACTTCCTTCCTATTCTTTTGTTAGGGCCAGCCAATCAGTTTCAGTAAACATCGCGCTACGATTCAATGAAAAAAAGGTATCAACCACGCGTTATTACTTTGCAGTTAAATATTTATTCCGGTTTAGCGTTTAAGGACATCTTATTCAAACAATTCAGTATGAATATATATACTCTATATATATATATATAAAAAATAGTTAAGATTACAGATTACAGTTACAGATATCCAATATAAATATCACATAGAAAATATATTATATTAAAGGACACAATATAAATCTATTTATACAAAATCTATTAGAACATGTATACGTATATATACATATATATTGAGATGCACCTATGAACTCAGTTTGTTGGGGAAACACCCAATCACACACACAATGAATTATTTATTTTGGACGAAATGTGCCTGTTTTCATCTATGTCCTGGTTGCGTGTCCTCACTGCAATCTTGTGTGCGTCGCACACACGCCGACGTCTGTAGCACTGTAGCCAGACTGACAGAATACCCAGCTCTGTCGAGCAGCGTACAGTATTCTTTTGGATCTCAGTAGTAACGACTTCATGAACTTCGTCAATAATAAGATTCTGACTATCAAAGAGAAAATTGATGGTCTCCTGCCTTCAACCAGTGCCGACCCATCCTCGGATGTAGGAACCTTGGATGCATCTGGGGGCCCTGATACCTGGTTGGATTGCTTCTCTTCCATGAACCTTGATCAACTGACTTTGAGAATTTTGAAGTCTAAATCTTCTACTTGTCTCTTGGATCCAATTCAGACTGGGTTGCTTAAGGAAGTTTTTCATTTTAATTGGCACGTCTTTACGGGATGTTATGAATACTTATTTGTTGACCACAGTCCTTCAAGGTAGCTGTAACTAAACTTATTCTTAAGAAACCTCCCAGATAGCAGTCAGTTCTGGGCCGACTCTGGCTGTCTTCCGCCAGTGTCGGCTGACTGACGGACAGATTATCTGTGTATGTGCCAGAATTGGCCCAGAAGTGGGCGTATCATTTAAGTAAAGAGTATTGTGTGAAATCATTCGGAGGACACCAACGGGAGACCCTTTTGAATATACCAAGCGCTCCAATACCCTCGACGTGGTTGGGAAACGAGAGTCGGTGCACTTCATCGTTTTTACGTCCACTATTGGTAAGTACGACTTTGTTAAACATATATATTTGATTACCCACAATCAAAAGGTTGTCTGTCAGTGTTGCGTGCTGTGTTTAAACTTTACTTTTGATCCATATTCTTCGCCAGCTGAAATTGTATTAGCTGAAATTGTATTAGCGGTAGCTACTTTTGCTAGCTAACGTTAGTTAGTTCGGGTCTCCACTTAGAAGTCAGAGTTTTTCTCGTCGAAATGTAGGGGTGACTGCTAGGAGCTGTACGTTTTTCATAGAGGAAAGCTCTCATTTAAAAGCTGATTCTATTTTTAAGTCAAACTCCCTTATTAAAACCTCCAGGTGCCATGACAGTCGTTTGAGACACCGGTTAGCTCACGTTTACGTTAGTTTGCCATTGGTAAAATTCTTTACTTGTGAATCAGAAATGAAGGTTAAGCCATTAAGCAAGCAGATGGCTACTCGGATTTGGCATGACTTATTTCATAAAACAAAAACTTTTACATTAATTAATAATTGCTTTATTTTCTTTTGAGGACATTGACATATTGGGGAGAAATGTACTTAAACCTAATGTAATCCTGCTGTAAGGGTGTGGGCCACATACGATATACCGACTACGGCCCGGTAGTCAGTAACACATTGTGGTCCTGCTGTGGACATTTGGACATTAAATTTTGAAATACCCTTTTGTGATTTTCATTACAAAACTGTATTCACTATATATATTCAATATGTTTCTGGCAGAAAAGCATGTTTAAGATAGTCAAGTTTTTGGAGACCAGTGAGTTGGAGTTGGTGCCAGGCGCTTGGTAAAGGACAATGAATGCCTGTGGCCAGCGCTCCAAGGGAAGGCCTTGGAGACTGCTATAAAGCAGAAAGTCAATCCTGAAGCAAGCTGGATGCCATGGACTGTTCGACAGATGTTTACAACTGTTATGTATACTATGTATTTTTTTGTCCAAAATGATGGGGAGTAGCATACTATTGGTGTCAGTATTGATTCCCCCTAACCAAAAACACAACTTAGTTCTGAATCTAGTGGAAATCTTAAACTTTGTTTTGTTGCTGTGCACCGTTCTATTTGTCAGTATTTAAGTCAATGACCAGATATTTCAAAATACATTTGAACAGATAAATATCAGGAAGGCAGACAAAAGCTGCGCGAAGCTGAACAGCAATCAGACGGATGCTGAAGATGGCCGTGGAAGGGGGGCAAGGCGAAAAAAGGTGAAGTACTGTGAGCAGTTTCTATCTGAAGTTAATGTTTTATTGCTATTTTGGTCCTTCCAGTTCCAGAGTAACAGCTGGTTCTGGGAAATATATCAAACAAATACTGTGTATTTAAGTATACGTTTCTAAAATCTCATTCTTACAAACCTTTATTTAGTGTCATATTCAATCACCATATTAATTAGCATCCTTCCTCGCTTTGCTGTCAGATCCAGAGTCCAGACACTTTTTTACTTGGTTAATATTCAGTCAATCTGTAAAATAAAATAGAACCCAAATTCCAAAACAGTTGGGATGCTGTAAAATGTAAATTAAAACATAATGCAAATTGTTTTCAAATCACTTATATAAATGTTTAATTGTAGATAGACTGACTGTTGAAAGAGAAATTGTATTGTTTTATCATTTTTTTATTTCGATGCCACCAACACGTCTCAAAGAATCTGGGAAAGGTTTATGTTTACCTCTGTTTTGCATCACTTTTTGTTTTTACAACACTACTTTTTATGCAGCTAAACCTAATCTCAATATAATATCTTTATAGACCAAGTAGCCGACTTCAACCAACTGCCGACACTTATCTGGCGGATAATGAGGATGAATCAGGGCTACAGCAGCATAGCAACGGTTTACCGGATGCTCCACCAATCAGCCCACCAAAAACCCTGACAACTCTCCACTCTAAGATTGACCTCCACTCAACAAACATATGCTGGCCTTAACCAAAACCAACTGGAAGACGAGATGTGCCAGTTTTCCTGCTTTCCTTGCAGGCATGCAGACGACCAGAGGAACAGCTTGCAGACTCCATATCCCAATCAGTGGCTTCAGCAGTGTGAATGTAAATGTTTATTCAACACGTGTCTTGATTCATGTTTTAATTGACAAATTATGGTCATTCATAATTTTCCTTATGACATAATTTTATAACATCCTCAATATGTTTGTCATGTGAACTAAAGCTTTTCAGGAGCCACAAAAGCCTGAAAATCAAAGGACCCTGCAAAGGCCACAAGATTCACCTGCAGGTACCTACAAGTTGACTTAAATATTTAAAATAAAATAAAATTCTCTCTAATTTTACAAAAAAGTAGGATTTGTTTTGAATGATAACTTGTGTTAAAACATCTTTTAGCTTTTATTTGGAGTAAGTTGTAGCCTACTCATAGTAGATAGAGGACTCAGCAAGTTGCAGGGATCAGGTAACAAAACAAAACAATGGTTTGAAGTTACTCTTGTCTATTTAAGCTGTCCAGGTACCTCCAATAAAATCCAATTCATGGACCCTGCGAAGGCCACAAAATAATGGGAGCTGCCACGAGACGCCTGCATCAAGAGTTGGTGACAGTAAGAGAATTAGTTGTATATCTCACATTGTAACTGAAATGTTAACGAAAACATATAGGAATCAGGAAACATTTATTGCCAAAATATGTCAAACATACAAGGAATTTGTCTTGGTGCGTGACAGTAGACAGTGTAACAATAGACAACAAGACAGCAGTGCACAAGTAATAAAATGAAATGCTAATGCAATGGGTTGGTAGAATAAGGCCATGGGTTAGTATAAAACAAGAGAATAAAGTTAAAGTTAAAAATTGAAAGTATTTAAAAAGTATATATTACTTAGTGTACTTGTCTGTGTCTAATATTTACTATCGAACAAGTGATAAAGTGACGAGTGACGACAAAGTGACGAGTGAGAAATGACAGTTAAAGTGACATGTGCAGTATGAAGGACAGTGACCGGTGGAATGTCAGAGTCAGTCAGTGGGGGACCGGGCTCTGTCGGCGTTGCCCGAAAATTGCCGTGAACAGCCGCAAACCTTAAATTCCACGACAATTTACAGTGCCGCCGCATACTGCCGAAAATCCCACTTTTCATGCAGTGAAGAATTCAAACGGTGGTTAAAATGTTTTGTATTCTGTCAGCAATGCACTCTTATTAATTCTGATTTATCTCTGTCCTGTTTACAAACTGTCCAGTTCCCCCAGAAACAAGAACAAGAAACAAGGACATTCATTCACCAGAAGGCCACTTCACAGAAGACAGTTCACCAAGTGGGATCTACAGCAAGACACCTGCAAGAGTTGACTGTAAGAGGCCTAGTTTCAATGTGTTAAATAATTCAGAGTTACATTTTCTGTTTCAACGTGATTTCAATGGATTTTCTTTTCCTAATGAACATGTCTTTTTATTTGTTAGGTACGTTCATCACTCCAGTGACTTAACTCTGTCTACACTGTAATTATGCAAATGGATGACAGTAGATGCTGAACTTACCTTAACTCAGTATTTATGTTTGGCTAGAAGCATTTTTTTTTCTACCCAAATCTAAGATCCCGATCATCCAAATCCATGGCCTCAGCCAGTGCATAAACTCCAGGATGGCACAGATCCTGGAGTCATGAGGCCCTATTTGAAACTACAAACTGTAAGTGCAAGAGCATTTATGTATTGTTTTGGCGTTTATCCTGAATGTATTTAGTAGTGGTGGTACATCACTGTTTGTGTCACCTTTGTGTAAAGCATATACAAACCATATAATTGTCAAATATACACTTGAATGGACATAAAACATTTAGGTGTGAATACAACCTAAATCCCTAAAACAGTTGAACTCTCCATTATATCAAATGGCTTCATTCTGTTTTAGGAATGGGAGCCAAATTATGTAATTAATCACGTAAAAACCCCAAAGTCAACTTTTAATTCTTGTATGTCATATTTTACATATTTCTTTTTCAGCATTAATGCAGGAAATGCTCACCAAGTAGGAGATGATTCTCGAGCAGCAAACGCACATCCTAAAAATTCTACATGCCAGAAAACATGTCCCTCAATTTGAAATGGATGAGGGTCTCCTGCCAGCAAGGCCTCCAAAATCTCAAAAGCCAACTTCAGGAATCTGATTTGATCAAAACTGGTGAGTGAGTGAATGAGTATTTTTTTCCTGATGTGACCTAATGGGCACTTAAAATACTTTGGAATAGTATCCAGACGTGACAACGCCACTCTCTTTGGAGGGGAGAGACCCTGAATTCAATTATCTTATTGGCCAAAACCCCATACGAGGTAGATCATAGACAGAGGCTTCTGCGTGTACAATGCAATATCACTTTTATTTAAACAATAACTTTATAAAACCACATCCAAATAATTTATACCAGTAGTGATTGACCGGGGGCACAATGACACTTCCAACAATAAAAACACTGCACACTGTTAAGAAAGGCTAAAATAAGCAACACTACAAACCAACACACTCAAATACGATTACTGATCCTAGTTAAAAGACACAACACAATAGAAGTGGGGAAGGGGGAAGCAACGGTCATCAAAAGGGCACAATATCAGTGTGTTATCTCTATAAATAGAGGGAGCAAGATGGAGGCACTGGAGCACAATCTAAACTAAAACTATGGTCGGAGAAAAAGAGCAGTGGCTGTCCTGCTGACCACTACGTGTCACCAGTTCAGCCTGAAATGCACAAAACAGCCATTAATCACCAAGTACCCACCATCCTTCTTATTACAAAACGCATAATGTGCTTGCAAGCCCAACTTCCTACCTTCTTGGCCCAATGCACCTGTGCACCAGCAGGTAGGACCCTGGGCTCACCAGGTCTGGTTCAGGTCTAACCTTCTACCATAGAAAAGAACATTATATTAATTTCCCCATGGCCTACAAGATGTAGATTAAAATTGCACAACCTACCTCCTTAGTACGGTTTGCTCACCCGCACGGTACTGGCGAGCAACAAACAAAGCACCCAGACTTCAGCACATGCTGGACAACGAGAACAAACGTGAGTTGCTCAACTCTCACGGGATCTCCTTTATATGGAGAGGCTCTCCTTGAGTTTAAGCCTCCCGCTCTATGCTGAGGCTCCCAGGTCCTAAGGTCCCACCCCTCACACTGACAAGAGGCACACATATAATCTAATTATACTTTAGATAAACCACCTCAGCCTGATTGGCGGAAGTGATGTAAAGGACACAGTGTGGCGGCTAATGAAGCACACAATATCAAACACCCTCGCAAAGGAGACCAATTAGAGAGGAGTAAATGGGAAAACATCCATGGCTTCCCTACAACTGAAGGCGGCTGTAATCGGTAAATGCTCCTCATAGTTCAAATAGAATTTCACCTCATTTTATTTGTTTTTACCAACAGAAACTTTAATGTCTTTGGAAACTTTTTTTCCACATCAGCTGCTGTAAAGAACCTACTTGAGGGCTTCTGAACGGGAGATGGAAATGTTTATGAAGAGATGGCTACAGCTGGCAGCGGATCGAGAAAGGGGCAGAAGACGCCGAGCCCAAGTCCTTTGTAGCTCCATGAGCAAAGTTGATTAATTAATTAATAAAATATTAAATTTGAGAGTGTAAAATATATTGACTGCAAAATTTTAATTAAACTTTCTGTAAGGTAAAGGTGTAATTTGTTTGGCCGTATTCTGTTCCTTAATGGGTTTTTGTTTTTCCTTTAGTCTGCCATTGTGAAAAGGTAAAACATGATACTGTCAGGCCCACGTTTAAAGAGAGGACTCATGAACAGAAAAAGGCAGTCTTTATTTGGCTCAAAATTTCACAAAACTCAAAAAACTCAAAATCACTCCATGAGGAGGAAAACACAAAAGGTATAATAAACAGGTTGGAGGAACTGAGTCCATAAACAGAAACTCTTATAGAACGGGAAAAGCAAGACCGAACCAGGCAGGCAAAGGGACACCGAGTTACAGGCTCAGGTTGCAGAACGGTCGGTACACTCCAGCACCAGGGAAAGGGAAACACAGACTAAGACACGTGAGGGTAATGGGAAACAGGTGGACACAATCAGGGATCAGGGGAGACGATTTGACTGGTGACACATGAGGGGCAGGTGACCTGAAACGAGAGAGGGGTTAATCTTTCAAAATTAAACAGGAAATGACAAGACAAGGCACGAAAACGAGAAAACCCCAACTTGATCTCACCGGGGTGTGACAGTACCCACCCTTTTAGGGCAGACTCCTGACGGCCCAGGTCTTTCAGGGTGGTCCCTATGATAATCTCTTATACGGCGAGGGTCTACAATGAAACGAGACGGCACCCACTGTCTCTCCTCCGGCCCGAATCATTCCCAGTCCACCAGGTATTGTCTACCTCGGCCCCGATTGCGTACTCCCAACAGCTGCTTCACTTTGTAGACCGGACCGCCGTCTATCACTACTGGTGGCGACGGGACGACAGCCGGAACCGTCGGGCTCTTCTTAGCCAGCTTGACTCGCGTGGAAGGTAGGGTGGACTCTGAGGGATCGAGGCAGACGAAGGCGAACTGCCGCCGGGCCAATGGCCTTGGTGACGGGGTACGGACGGCGGTTACCGACGTTCAGCCTTGGACAGCCGCCTTGATAATGCGCAGGGGTGCATCTTGCTATCCTGCTCAGACCGCTGGGAGAGCACCGCCCCGACCCCTTCGTTGGAGGCATCTACCTCGACCACGAACTGTCGCTGGGGATCTGGCATGATGAGGATGGGGGCTGAGGTGAAACGACGCTTGAGGGTCTGGAAGGCTGTCTCCGGCTCCGGAGTCCACCGGAACGGCACCTTTGAGGTGGTAAGAATATGGAGAGGAGCAGCTATTGCGCTAAAGCCTCTGATGAACCGTCTGTAAAAGTTAGCAAAACCAAGGAATTGCTGAACCCTTTTACGGCTATCTGGTGTGGGCCACTCTGCCACAGCGCTAATTTTTGCCGGATCCATCTGCACCCTTCCAGGGGCTACTATGAAGCCCAGGAAGGAGATGGTTTCGGTGTGAAACTCACTCTTTTCGGCCTTAACGTAGAGCTTGTTCTCCAACAGTCTCTCAAGCACTTTAGACACATGACCTCTATGTGTGTTGAGGTCAGGGGAGTAGATGAGGATATCATCCAAATACACGTACACAAAGTGGTCTAAAAAAAAATCCCTTGGGACATCTTTAATCATGGCCTGTAAAACTGCTGGCGCGTTTGTGAGCCCAAAAGGCATGACCAGATACTCGTAATGTCCACTTGGGGTATTGAACTCAGTCTTCCACTCATCACCCCCTTTATTCTGATCAAATGATAGGCATTACGGAGGTCTAGCTTAGTGAAAACCTTGGCCTGCTGGAGCTGATCAAACACAAAGGACATGAGAGGGAGAGGGTAACGGTTCTTTATCGTGAGGTCGTTAAGTGGGCTGTAGTCTATGCATGGTCTTAGGGACCAGTCCTTCTTCCCCACGAAGACAAAGCCGGCGCCTGCTGGAGACGACGGGGCGGATCAACCCTGCTTCCAGAGAGGTGTGCATGTATTCCCGCATGGCCTCCTTCTCTGGCCCTGAAACGGAGTATAGGCGCCTCTTGGGAATACTGGAGCCTGGTAACAGCTCTATGGAGCAGTCGTATGGTCGATGTGGGGGTAGGGACATGGACTTAGTCTTGCTAAAAACCTGGTGATAACAGGAGGGCACGGTGTTCAGGTCTGGGTACTCTGGGTCCGCGGTGGCCCTAACGGAGACCCTCGTTTTCCTGGAATCGAGAGGTCAAGACAGTCCTCAACACAGTCCTCCCCCCATCCTATAATCTCTCCCGTTTACATGGAGATTGTGGCGAAACAGCCATGGCAGCCCCAAAACCAGAGCCTGAGACGGTGACTTGAATAAATAAAAACGGATGGTCTCTTTATGATTAGCTTGAGGGGTTCAGTGACGTGAGAGATGGTGAACAGTTCTGCCCCGTTTAGGGCCTTGGCCTGGATAGGCTTTACCAAGTGTTCTGATTTAATGCCCAGCTTCTCTGCTAATCCCCAGTCCATCAGGCTCTCATCAGCCCCGGAGTCTAAGAGTGCGGTGGTGGTGTGGTGCATTACCCTGACGGCCGTGAGAGTTTGTGTAGTGGAGCTGGGAGCAGCGGACTGCCTGGCCCCTATGGGCCTCTTGGCTGCGATGCGGTGACCACGGTCCCCGCAATAGAAGCAACGGCCTTCTTGTCGCCTTTGCTCTAGCCGGGCCCTTCCAAGCTGCATGGGGTCTTCCTCTTCGTCCGTGGCAGAAGACCAGCGGGGTTTTGGCGGAGAACAGTGGGGAGCCGGCCCGCCCGGTGCTGAAGTGCGCTCCGGAGTTGTCGCGGAACTGCTGCTTTGCTGTCGCGAGAGTTGGCGGAGCCGGTTATCCGTCCGGATAGCGAGCATGATGAGAGAGTCTAAATCTGCAGGTAGATCCAAAGGAACGAGGAGGTCCTGAATAGGGGCCGCTAGCCCCTACAGGAAAACATCATATAATGCTGTGAGTTCCACCCGCTCTCCGCAGCCAGGGTGCGGAATCAGATGACGTAGTCACAAACAGAGCCTCCACCTTGCCTCAACCCACTCAGCTCCTGAGCCCTTTCGCGGTCCATCGACACTGGGTCAAAGACCCTCTGCAAAGCGGATATAAAGTCTGGAGGAGAAGCAGAGTGGAGAGTCACGAGCCCACTCCGTCGAGGCGCATGCCTTGGCTCTCCCGGTCAGGTGGGTCATCATAAATGCAATCTTGGACCTTTCCGTGGGGAAAGCATGAGGAGTTAGTTCGAAATGGATGGAACAGTCAATGAGAAAGGCTTTACACAGTCCCTGTTCCCCTGTAAACTTCTCTGGGGAGGCCAACCTTCCTGCAACTCCCACGATGCCGGTTGTCGGAGCCGGAGCGGCCGCAGCCGTCGGCGCCTCGGGGGCCGTGCTGTTCTGGAAGAGATGGGCGTGCAGAACTTGAACTTGTGAGGTAAGTTGGCTGATGTGGGAAGCCAGGGATGTCTGGAATTCCTCCTGGCGGGTGAGGCGGGTGTCTTGGTTTTCCAGGGCTGTCGCCATCTGTTCTGCCTCTGCAGAGTCCATACTGGCTGGAGTGTTCTGTCAGGCCCACGTTTAAAGAGAGGACTCATGTGGCCGTCTTTATTTGGCTTAAAAATTCACAAAACTCAAAATCACTCCATTAGGAGGAAAACACAAAAGGTATAAACAGGTTGGAGGAACTGAGTCAAAGGGACACCGAGTTACAGGCTACAGGCTCGGGTTGCAGAATGGTCGGTACACTCCAGCACCAGGGAAAGGGAAACACAGACTATAAGACACGTGAGGGTAATGGGAAACAGGTGGACACAATCAGGGATCAGGGGAGACGATTTGACTGGTGACACATGAGGGGCAAGTGACCTAAAACGAGAGAGGGGTTAATCTTTCAAAATAAAACAGGAAATGACAAGACAAGGCACGAAGACGAGAAAACCCCAACTTGATCTCACCGCGGTGTGACAGATACTAGGTATTGTATTTTCTTTACAATTTCAATACAATATTTTAGCATTTAAAAACTGCAGTTGAGCAAAATTGTATTATTAATTGACAGAAAAAACAATTATCAAGTTTCAGCTTGTGAGACACATAATGAAAAAAATGCAAAAATACCCTGTGGAATAAAAGTGGGTTGGTGTTTAGGTCTCCATGGCAACAAGACAACCCAGCATGCAGTACATAGGCCAGGTCTGGGCCAGCAGCACAATTATAATCGGATATCAGTATTTGCGCCAGAGCTGGGCCATCTGTGTCAGCTGTGTTTTGCTCGGGGGTGTGGCAATGGGCAGCGTCTGGTCCTGGGACCAAGAACACACCGACAACGAGCACATGGAAAAACAAAACAAACCGGGATGACCAAAGGTTTCTTTTGTGTGCCATGTTAGGGATTTAATAAGTGCACCTCTAGTGGTGGAAATTATAATACGCGTAATAATGTTTAGTGTTAGAATTGTAGTTTGTGCGTTATTAGATTAGTTATTACATTAGCATGTTAGATGAAGTCAATGCAATATGAATCAAACACAATAGTAGAGTCATGTAAATCATATAAATGGATGGAAATGGATTTCTCCCAATTTTCTCCCCAAAGAGGGTTTTTTGGGAGTCAGGTAGTAGATGAGCAACTGAATGCAAGACAGCCGATTGAGGCAAATGTCTTGAGTATTGGACCACATGAACTGTATTAGATCTTATGATGTAGTGTGATGAATTGTGATCATTTATAATGCGTTGTAATTAAAGTGTACTAGTTATAAGATGAAGACAAACTATGCATGCTTTGTTATATTCACTCATTTAGGCATAAAGCAATTTGTATATACATTGAATGTCTTGGAATGTGAGGGACATATAGGACGAAGAAGGTCTCAGGTTACAGCTGCAGCTTTACACCTCAATGTGAAAAGAAAAATCCAGTAGGACACGTTTGAAGGAGAAGCCAATGACATTCAAATGCACCCAAGAAGACACACCTCAGGAGTTTTCAAAAGACCAAAGCGCGGAAAGGACTGTTAGAATTTTCCTGCAGCCGCTTTGATAAGTCACTTTAGACTTGGTCAGAGAATTCTCTATTTCGCAAAATATTTCACTGTTCGCATTGCATTTCACTTTGTAACTGTATTCCTTATCACTTTGTTTAGTTATTAAATACTTTTGGATTTTTAAATTTCACCAAGTTCACTCTTTTGATTCATCGTTTCCGGCCAGGACGAGAACAAAGGAGTGAGGCCTCCCGTGAGGGCTATCCGAACCCGAACAGCCATATGCATTTATTTCTCCACTAGTACCATATAAATTTAAACAGGCACAGCGGAGAAGAGACACAAGTTACTCTACGGTTCGGTCCAAAGACGCCAATGGGTAACTGAGTAGATTAGGGTAAACCATTGCAGCATCAAGTTAATTGTCAGGATTTGCTAAAATATTTCATTAAATTTGAAAGTATAAGATTTGAGAGTTTAAGTATAAAATTTGAAAGTTTATTTAAATGTAAACCCAGTTAAAAACTTAATATGGGAATGGTTAATGTGAATGTTTAATTTTGAAAGGTAATTTATGTTCTTTGTCTTTAAAGGTTTACAACCTAACTCTGAACTGGCAAATCAATAGACAAAGGCAAAAGAAAAACTAAATAAAAGTGATTGAGCCAGAAACTTTGATGTGTCCTTTGGATTGTGAGCTGGAGATAACTTGACAGACATATTGATCACAATATCAAATGGACAGGAAATAATATTGACAATGGCAACCATATTCTGAAAACAATTATTTTCCATCTTCAAAAGGCAATATGAGTGAAATGCACTAAGTCCAACTGGCCAACCGGTTTACAGACTTCATGACTAAAAATAGATGGAGATGGATTTTGTCCAGGGGGGTGACGACCCATTTGTTTTCATTTGCAGATGGTCGTTGCACCACACCCCATCCCAACCTTCAGATTACACACTCCACCTCCCTCTTCCTCAGGCTGCATGTCTCATCCATCTCGTCCCCATCACCCCTACTGTGTTTCTCCTTTTATGCCTTAATCGCTGGAGTGGAGGGGTGGTGGTGGGTAAAGCAGTAACCTACCAAGAGTCAGACAGTGAATTAATATTGGATTTATCTGTGTACCTGTTCATGTAAGCTTAATGCTGCACGTTATAAACCGACTAACTGTGGACAGTAGGAGGTTGCACTCATGCAACGTCAGCATGTGGACAAAAGTTGCACCTAACACAAATTGTATATTTTTTCCGATAAATAGTAATGCTGAATAGAATGCTGAAACGTAACTTTTTGGATACTCTGTTTTAAGGCTTTCAATGGTTAAACAAAGAATTTGAATTTCAGAATTATGATTTTTTTTTTAATTACAGTTTGGCCCAGAATTAAAAAATAGGGAAACAAGTGATGCTGTTTTTGTCACGGTTTGGGTTCACATATTTTATTTTGTAGTTTCATGCCTCTGGTGCTCCTGGGTTAACTTCACTTCCTGCCTTGTCCTGTCGTCCCCTGTGATTGACGGCCATGTCATGATTGTTTCCACCTGTGTCACCTGCACCTTTCTAGTTTATTTAAGCCATGTGTGTCTCTTGTTCCTTGTCGGGTCATTACTGAATGTTTGCATGTTATGCCTGCTTAGGATTCCCTTAGTGTCTTGTGAGTTCCTGGTCCCTGCTCGCGTTTTTGCCCCCTTGGAAATTTTGATTTTGACGATTAAAGTCTTTTTGTTATCAAACTCTGCGTCCGGGTCCTGCCTACTGTAGGATATTAGAAACACATTAACGATCCGGTTCATAAAATTAATAAAAATGCATATAGCGTATACCAGAATACAGCCATGATTCTGAAACTGTAATCAATAAAGTAATGACAATATTGTAAAACCACTGTAATTCTGCAACTGTAATAGAATAATACCAATGTGCAGTTATGATTGTATTTGATGTAATGTAATCAACTGGAATGCATGCATGTAATACTTGAACAACAACTGATATTGACTAAGGACCATTCGAAATCCGAGTTACATTGAACTCACCAGAAGACCACTCCCAGAGGTGTGGACACTGACTTTCACACCTTTAAGCATTGTTATAAATACCTGTAGGAACCATTGTTCTCGAGTTCACTGGTGGATGCGACAGACGGGCACTAGGGATGGTCAAAAGGACTGACTTGGGGCCTGTTGGTTGCTAAGACCAGCGGCTCCTCAGCTGAGATGTTCTTTTTACCGCAACGCCATCTCTTTTATTAAATACATTCGATTTAACCTTTTGATCAGCGATGACCTCTGTGCGTCCGGCGTTTCTTCATTTTTGAACACAACACTACCCCATTCTTGACAGTTTTATTAATACACGTTGGCCACAGCGTGATTAGTTGATGCATTTATTTAACAAAAAACAACATAGATAATACGAAAATGAACATTATGCTCCCTGAGGCATTGATCAGTTAATAGTTTTTGATTCATTGTCAGCCAAACTTCTTACAACCAGCTAAAAAGATCCCCCAGTTGAGTGAAAAATTTGAACAAGCACTGTTTGTCCAATTCAGTCCATTTTTGCTGTAGTTGTGTTCTAAAATATTCTTGTAATATTACATGACTGGGTGTAGTACACGAGCCATCATCGCCACTTGATGCTGCAACAATTTTTTCTAAATAAAATACCTGATGACACCTGAAACGTGAAGCAATTATTTAAATTCATTTAACTCTATTTAAAATAATAGATGTAGACGAACAGGAATGACCTGATCTGAAAAGACAAATATTTCAGCCTCCATTTTGAGTAAAATTAATAAAGCTCTTTCGGATAAATAATTCATCTGAAAGAGCTTTATTAATTTTTTCCCCCTGTTCATTTTCTGGTCCTGCTAAAGTTCTGCCTGGTGAAAGATCGATAAGCATTGTATACTATTCTTGTATGGGTGTGTGCACATTTATACACTATATTTGCGTCGGTATATGTGCTTCCTGTAGGTGATATGAATATATACATTGCTTGTGTCCATCCTAAGGTCAGTACCTTGACATCCTTTACTATCTCAGACAGTTGAACCCGAAAACAGAAGTGGCATTAAACCTTAAATCCAATTTACAAAATATATGCAGCAGACTGGGTGACATGTAAGCGTTTATCTGTTATGCTATCAGTTGGTTCGGGGATGTTGCTGAGATTCTCACGGTGTCAGTGAACAACTACATGGTGGTGGCTCTATCCATCTTGTATGTGTGGTGTGAGTTTGATTGATGGTGCAGCAGTGGACAGAGCGCTGTGGATCCGGAGTGGCCGCTGACGCAGTTCTCCTACATGGCCGTGCCTGGTATTGATTGCCCGAGTCTGGCCAGGTGTCTGCCTGCAGAGGGGAAAAGAAAGAACAAGATGAGCCTCCAGACAGAAAAAAAAGATGCAAGAGGGAAAGTATGTGGCCAGTAAGGTTGACCATAATGGAAAAGGAGGGCGTGTGGAGCAGAAGCAATGCTGTAATCTTAAGAGGACAATTGTGAAAAAGAGAGATCCCAATCTACAAAAAAAACAGATTCTATAGATGTCTATGACAAAAGTACCATAGTTTTAACTTTTTTATAACCTCAGTAAACATTGTAATCATGTTCTCAATCGTTAGTATCACATCCTCGTCAATACGGTACGATGTCCATTTAGTATATTGTGGTAAATGGACTGTACTTTTGTTTCTTTTGTACTCTTTCAACCACTGAAATCTCTTAACACGTGATGTGACCATTCACCCATTCTGACGCTGAAGACAGGAGCTACCAGACACAGTACAGTGCCATCTGTATACAACATTTATACTATTCACACATGCTAGTCACAGCTACAGACGCAATTTATGTGTCCTATATTTTGTGTTGCATGTACCGATCCTCTGGTTGAAGGACGACCCCAACTGAGCTACAATTATCCCATTTAGATTAAACAATTCAGGCTTTTGTTTTGGGTGAGCTAAGTTTGACTGAGGAGTTGCTGCTGCTGATACCTGTAGCCCTGTACAGCGCCTTATCGACATCCTAAATATAGTAACTTCAGGTTACTAGCTGCAAAAAAGAAGAGGATGACGACGGACAAAATAGTAAAAATCAAGGCTTAATGCCAGTCCACAAAGTAATGGGTGACGTCACAGCCGAGCTCCATCACCACCCGGCCCTTCCTCCGACATCGCCGGTCAAGATATTCTGTGCTTCACAGAACACGTTAAATGTACTCTAACAGCTGAAGATAATTATCGCTGTCTGAAATTTATATTTTTACTACTACTTTACTACTCTGGCCTGTGAGTAATTTTCATTTGTCTATTATAACTGGCCCGCCGCGGCTGATACTAAAAGCTACTCCTGACAAATCTAGTGACTTCTCTGATGGAGAAGGCAGGGCTGCCCAGATGTCTGGAGGAAGGTGAATGAAAATATTTTTACTTATTTTGTTTTGCATCTACACACACACACACCCAATAACACACCCAGCATGCAATATTATTGATACCACTAATGTTCACACCCCATCATATGTTCTGTTCCTTTCTACAATATAGCTCATACTAATTCTACACTGGTTCCAGTGTCTTTATTGTGTGGTCTTTCTCTATTGGCATTTATTCCTTACAGATCTTTAGTCATACATATAATCAGGGCTTGAAATCAACATTTTTGCTGACCACTGTGGCCAGTGGTTTTCCAAAGTTACTAACCACTCAGCAGTTTCATTAGCCACATTTTTTGTTGTTGGGAAATTGACTTGTTGACTATGGTTTGCTACAAGTTACTCAAAGAACTAGATTTACAATCCTTTCAAATGTAAATTACCATTGGTAATACCCAAATCAAGACTACATAAAATATATATGTATATGTATCTTCACCTCTTATAAGTGTGTAAAACTAATTTTGTATAAAAACATGTGTAGAAGAAGCCTGCAATGAGTTTGGAGAAGACTACTGTAACAGACTGTCTCATCCAGCCGAGGAAACTGACTACCGTCACCAGAAAAGGAGCAGACAGGTGCACATGGATTTCTGCTGGCCGACCGCCTACCGAACAGCCCTGAGATGTCTCTGAAGTGCCCCAGATTCATCCTGATAACTAAACTGAGAGAGCTGAGCTAAACTAAGTCGGTGCGCTAGCACCACAGCTGCCACCTGTGTGAACGACCATTCTGGGTTCGTGGATGATGTGCTCATGACACATTAATAACTGCCGTTACACTACAATAAAAAAATATAGAAAGATATATAGAATTACACCCACCAAAGTGTGCTAGTGAGGGGTACCGCCACAGCCAAATTCTATCCACATTTGGCGGGTGGGCGGGTGCTAATGTATAATTTTATTCCATATGTCCTTCCAGGCAAATTGGTGGATACAAGTGTTATAAAAACATGTAATTTCTTTGTAATCATCCAAAGAAATGTTAAGTGTATGGGTATTTTTCCAAGTAGGCTACTGGCTGGTCAACATGTGCATTGAGTGAGCAATGCACCCTTTAAGCTATTCTTAGAATTGTCCATTCATACATTTCCAACGGACAACTGCTTTCATCTTCATCCTCTTTCCCCTTAACATAGCTGCTGAGCAGAGTTTATGTTATGTTTTTACGTACAGTAAGTGATGTACTGTAAATCCGAGGGGTAATGGGTTAACAATATCCTCTTTTAAAAACCATCGACTCCCTCTGAAAACAGCTAAAGCAGCCAGTTACCTCTTTCCCCTGACATCATTTTAACAAAGTAATTGCGACCCTCCATCGCTGTGGCCACAACACCCCAACCCTCCTCTCTTGTAGTGCTTTTGATGCACCCACCCCATCTTTGGTAGCTAAAGGTAAGGGCTTAGATGTCTTATCTCAAATTCATCATGGCTTCAACTGTGTCACTGAAAGACAGCTATAACCCTCAGAGGAGGCTTTCATTGTGGAGGGCAGATATGAGGGTATCAAAAAGCAGCTGGGTATGACTATGGTCAGACAAACTGTCCATATGGAACACCCGTGTGGAGACTATATGGACATTCTTGTTCACATACTCTTCTCTCTAGGACAGGGCTGTTTTTTCCCTCTATGTGTTGGCATGATTTCAAAGCAAGATTGATATTTTAGACACTATTGTTCTTTTACCCCCATATGCATAGGCAGGTCCACAAGGAAATGGTTTTCCCAGTATGTTGAGGAAAACCTTGACTGATCAGCATACAACCTGGGCTTCGTTCCTCGTATGTGGTTCAACAAAGTCGATCAGACGTCCTATTAGCCAGCTTAAATTAACCTGATGATTAAATGTCAGGCTATCTCGGTTCCTCAAAGGCTGATCCTCTCTCAAACAGTCTCGTTAATTTGAACCAGACGTCAGTCATTGCATTATCGTGCGTGTCCATACTACTTAATGAGGGGTTGATGACCAAAACCATGATTTTTTTAACAGTACAACAGCCTCATGTATATATATATATATATATATATATATATATATATATATATATATATATATATATAATTATAGAGTTGAATCATTTAAGTTGTATGAATTTAACGTACTGTACATATTTTACATTGTTCATTCCGTCCATCCCAGGAGAGGGATCCTTTGCTTTTTTTCTCCCCATCATAGGGTCTTTAATTGTTGAATTTTTTTTTCCTGTGCCGATGTGATCTTTTCGGGACAAAGGATGTTGCATGTGTATGGACAGTAAAGCCCTCTGAAGCAGAGTGACTCCGGTCTATTCCGCGGCTCCTTCGTCCTGCGAGGGGTAGAGCAGCGAAGAGCGGTGAGTCCTGTCGTTACCCCGTCTCTGCTACTGGGTCTCTTCTGTTCTCCTCTCGAGTCGGTCTCCTTCCCTACATGTATCCTCCACCTCTAATTAAGTGATCGCTCGCAGGTGTGACCAATGCCACGTTCCCAGTGGCAAAATAAACATATCTTTACAAACAGCACAACATGCAGCGGCTTTCCATATGTTCTGTGCATCGCAAGACTGTACAAACACATATAGTATGAGAGACAGAGGCTGAGACCACCAAGACAAATTCCTTGTATATTTGACATATTTTGGTAATAAATGTTTCCTGATTCCTGAGACAGTATGAGAGAGTGTGTGGGACAGTCAATGCTTGGCCGTGGCGTGTGGTGTTCACCACGTAACGTAACGGCTCGAGAAAGTCTTCTTGTAAATTAAAGTAAATGATTCTGTCGGCAGCATTGATAGCCCTTGTACAGGAACTGAAGGCTAGAGATAGTTCCTTGTAATGGTTACTGGCACCAATGCACGCTGGAACCTAAAAGGACGACTTAGAAAAAAGATTGACAAGACACGTAGTTTACTCAAAGTTCAGGCAGGGTGAAAACCTAATCAGTCATTAGGTAAACAAATCCAGTGAGTCAGGCAGAAAATCTGTGGATGAGGACAGCAGAGTTGGAAGCAGGAAAGTGGTAAAACAGACTAACAAATCCAAAAAGGAACGGGCTAGGTTAGGTCAGACCAAACAGATATCAGGCCAATATGAAAACACTGGATATCTTGGCGATAAGACAATCAGGCAGGGAACATAGAAAGTGATGGGCTTAAATGGAGAGTGACTGATCAGGGGAGGTGCTGCAGGTACGAAGGGCAAGGGGAAGTGGGACGTTAGCTGATGCTGTGTGAGGATCTCAAATGACAGGAGAGTTAGTAAACATGCAGGTGAGATGAAAACAATCAGAATGTGGTCGAATGTGTGACAGTTCTCTGTGGATACATAACATTTAATGCAGCTTTAGCTTGGTCACCTATCATTTTTAAGAATGTGTCTTCCTCTGCCATTCAAAATATATCATTTTCACTGTGTATACATGTCTATAAATATACAAATAAATAAATGTGTATAGAACCAGTCCAAAGGCTGTACACGCTTTTTTATTGAATTGAATGAGAAAATGTGTCAAAACGTCAACCAAAAGATGAACAACCTGGCTAAATGTCCCGGGATTAGATTTGTAAATCAAAAACCAATATAAGTAACATGCAAGAATTAATCTGTTTTATATTCCTTGGTTACATTGTTGGTGAAACACATTTGGAAGATTTAGAATGCATTTGTGCCTGCTGCTCCCCACCATTATATGCTTCAGTTCATACATCTATTTGTGAGTCCATAAAAAAGGCATTGACTACCCATGTAAATTGTGTTCCCGCCAATAAATTATATGCATACTTGCAAAAATACATAACTGCTGTTGGTCTCCCCGCTCCATGTCACCGGCATACTAATAGCACCATGCTAGGAGGCCAATGAGCTCACTTCCATTATTTTTCCATTTAGCTATGATTTTGCGAAGGAAGTTGTTGAAATTGCCTCTGTGCCTGATTTCTTCTGTCACAGGCTGGCTCTGTAGCTCTCATTCTGCTATTGTGGGGGTTGTTTTGATCCCGGTGAGTGGATAGAAAACGCCAATGACCTGTAAACGCCTTAGGTTCAGTGGGCGATTTTGTCTATGTGCTGTGGAGCTGTGGAGGCTACAAGCTCAGGAGTTGCAGGTCAAGTTATCCTGCAATGAAATGGACACCACGGGAAAGTTATGCAGCGATGACCTGCTTTGTATGCCTGGCTGACAGCAGTCAGTTTGTTGTTTTTATGATTGCTGGATATGACGCCCACAGTCTGTGCATATATATTAGAATGCTGTTTGTTTAGACAAATAGTCAACTAAATATTTTCCTTCACATGAGTAAAGCTTTCTTCTGACAGCAATGTGTTAATAGTGCAGTAATGATACTGCGCACACTACTCTCCCAAGGCGGGGAGACATTGAGTAACACCTAGACATAAAGCCAAGTACATCCAATGATTGTTTTCCAAATCATGCTGTGATGACAAAAGTAATTGCTGCCTGGGTTTTGTTGTATTAGGAATTTCTTTTGTAGTGTGCGAACCGCTTTGCTATCTTCCACACAGAGTTTACGGTTGAATGAGTTTAGGGGTGAATGGTGGCGCATTAAGTAGAGAGGATGCGCCGGGAGCCGCAGGGTTGGTGGTTTGAACCCCGGCAGCTCCATGTCCCATTTCGAAGTGTGGGATGGATTGAATACAGTGAACAGTTTACTGTATTTGTAAAATAATACATGGCAATAAAATGTCTTGTTCTTGTTCTTAGTAATGAACTTTGCTTTTACTTAAATATATAATTTAAGTATATATATATATATATATATATATATATATATATATATATATATATATCTACACATATTTCCCAATAAGCAACCATTATGTAAGGAAAGCAAAAAACAAATCTGCTGCTGGTTAGCTTTTACACGAGATAGTTCAATTTATTTTCTATTCAGCATTCATAGGTACTATGAATGAACCTCTCCAGTTGATTCAGAATGCTGCAGCACATGTATTAACAAGAACTAAGAAAATGTATCGTATTACTTCTGTATTAACTTCTCTGCACTGGCTTTCTGTTAAATCAAGAATAGAATCGCCCTGGTGAAGCACTGTCTTATCTTAGAGTTCGTAACACCGTATTGCCCTACAAGGCAGCTGCGCAACATAGATGCTGGGTTACTTGTTGTTCCTAGAGTCTTATAAAGTAGGATGGGAGCCAGATCCTTTAGTTATTAAGCTCCTCTTTTGTGGAACCAGCTTCCACTTTCAGTCCGGGGGGCAGATTCGGTCACCTTATTTAAGATAAAGCTTAAACTTTCCTCTCTGATATAGTTTATAGATAGGGCTGGCTCAGGTTAGCCCGGACCAGCCCTTAGTTAAGCTGCTATAGACTGCCGGGGGACTTCTTAGGACACGCCAAGCTCCTCTCTCATTTTCCCTCTCTCCTTCTACAATAATCCACATTTTCATTAATGCACATAGTTCCGTCTGGACCCTACTCCTGACTCCTGCCTGGCACCCACCCACCATTGATATTCCCATTTCTATTGGTATAAACATTAATGCGCATCACAACTTTGTTTCTTCGAGTATTTGTGCTTTCTCGCCACAAAGGATTCCATGGATTATGGTTATATCTCGACCCCTGCCTTTTACCATGGCCCTGCTGACACCTGCTGCTGCTATCATCATCATCATCATTGTTGGAATGCATTAACGATGCATTCCAAGTATTGTTCTTCGAATCTTTATTTCTTCATCTTCAACTTCTTCTATTTCTTCCGCGCCACCTTTCAACTCCTTCACACTTTCAGCTATTAAAACCGTTCAAATATTAAAATGTTCAGCTCCTTTCTGGCTTGAGGGCTATGACTTTTCAGCTTTCTACCTCTTATGCTTGAATTTATATAAATCAATAATCATTAATATTTTAACATGGTTTTCAAATGGAGTTTGCTTTCAAATCCTCCTAAACTTCTTCAACTTTCAGATTTTTCAGCTTTGCAAATCTTTCAGCTACAGACACCCTTTCAACTCTCAAATGTTCACACAAGTCTCAACTATTTTATGAAAAAAACTGCTTCTTGATATCTATTGTACTTTTTTCATAATCACTGATTATGTTTCACTAGTTCTTCGCTCCGTTTCTGACTTTTACATGAGTGTGTATTGCGTCTGCTAGAGTGGAGAGCTCGAGGCTAGAGTGTGGGGCATCGCAGGAATCTGGTTAAAAAAATATGGAACTTCTGTCCTTGCAGCCAAAGTATACACTCTAGAGGCTTCATTTCTTCAGATTAATGAGGGTATGGTTGTGCTGATTGGATTAATGTGTTCATGGAATCCCAGAGTTTTTTAGTTTTGGCGCAAGGAGTGTTTGAGTGACACAACCTCTGCCAAAAGCCCCATAGGCTCCAATACAAATCTGCCGACATATTTCTCACAAAAATCCACAAGGTACACGTTTTGTAAACGGCCATATGAGCCGTATTTATTACCGGACAGACATAAAAAGCACATCCACGCGTTCGGTAGAGTCTTGGGTCTCATACAAACGCCGTATTTTTTAGATAGCTGTTATAGTTTTGCGCTGGTTCTCATTTGTTTGAGGTGTGGATTCTGTGTAACTCGCTGCCATGTCTCTGCATTTTGCAGCCGTTAATGATCACAGGTGCGCCGTTGTCGTGGTTACTCGTAAACACGCTGCAGTATCTCTGTGTGTGACTCACAGCTGCTCCTATGACCTGATTAGTGGAGTCACATGACGCAGCTATGCTTTCTGTCAACAGACCAATATGATAAAGACACTCGCCCCCCTCCCCCCTCCACCCTGACCTCTTCTCACTGTTAATCACTCAGTCAGTCAGTCTGTCTAATTCTCCTCCCCTCTCCCTCTCTATCTCTTCCTCACCACCATTCCCTTCCTCACCCTCTCACCCTCTATCTACACCCCCCCACCCAATCCATTAGGTGCGCCGTTGTCGTGGTTACTCGCTCACACGCTGCAGGATCTCTGTCTGTGGCTCAAAGCTGCTCCTATGACCTGATTAGTGGAGTCACATGACGCAGCTATGCTTTCTGTCAACAGACCAATATGATAAAGACACTCGCCCCCCCTCCCCCCTCCACCCTGACCTCTTCTCACTGTTAATCACTCAGTCAGTCAGTATGTCTGTCTATTTCTCCTCCTCTCTCTCTCCCTCTATCTCTTCCTCACCACCCCTCCCTACCTCACCCTCTCACCCTCCCTCCCTCTATCTACACCCCCCCACCCCACCCAATCCAATAATTTCAAAATAAAAGCCCCATGGAGGGAATTTTTACTGTAATGTTTGTGATGAGGCCTATTAATTAAAAACTTCTTAGTTTGAATAACAAACATTCTGTCTCCCAACCCCCCCTCACCCAATTCCATCATTACAAACTAAAAGCCTCAATGATTATCTGTACCTTAACCATGAAGCGGTTTCGTTGAAATACGCATTGCTCTTTCAAATACTATAACCACTACGAATATTACTAGTACTTCTAGTAGAACTACAACTGATACTTCTACTACCATACTACTAGTATTTCTACTGCTATTAATACAACTACTACTAATGTTATTAAAAATACTACTATGGCTAATAGTATCAGTATTCCAGCTGTTTCTACTGCTATTGATACTAAACCGACTTCTACTGCTAGTACTAATACCCAAATTACAACTAACATTACTACAAACAATTTTAAACCTCTTTTTATTCATCTCAGCTTTTGTTATTTCTGTACTTTTTAAAATTCATTTAAGCTCCTGCAACTTCTGTTTTGCAATATTTCACATTTATTTCAGCTGTTTTCATTTCTGCCTTTTCAGCAAATCTATTGAAATTCCTTTCAGCTTCTCCCATTTCTGTATTTTCAACTATTTCAAATTAATTTCAGCTTTTCTAATATCTTTTATTTCAGCAAATGTATTCAAATTCCCTTCAACTTTCTGTATTTTCAGCTATTTTCAAATATTCAGCAAATGTACTCAAATTCCCTTCAACTTTCTGTATTTTCAGCTATTTTTAAATATTCAGCAAATGTATTCAAATTCCCTTCAACTTTCTGTATTTTCAGCTATTTTTAAATATTCAGTGCAGCTTTCAGCTTTTTGCATTCCAACGCATTTTCAGCAGGAAATGCCTTTTCTAGTTATTATTACTATTTTAAATATTAATCAAATCACTATTCCTGTCATCATAAACTGACATGACCCTTCCCTGAAGTCTTTGTGCTTTCCCTCCCCACAGGCTTCTGTGAATGGTGGTTCTATCTGATGGTTGCTGTCCCTGCAGTGGTCCTACGTACACCTGGCTTAATACTCGCAATTATTTTAATCCTTTATGTAATAGGAATTGAAACATCTTTTACATTGTTCATTCTGTACACCTGACATCCATTGTAGTCTGTCCATCCCGGGAGAGGGATCCCTCCTCGGAAGTTCTCCCTAAGGTTTCTTTCCCCCATGGGAAGAGTTTTTTTTGTGCCGATATGAGGGTTTTGCATGTATACAGACTGTAAAGCCCTCTGAGGAAAATTAGTAATTTGCGATTTGGGCTATACAAAATAAAGTGAATTGAATTGAATTATTACCTTCTGTGTGTCACTCACAGTCCAGGTTTTACAGTTGTAGGTTCTGGCGTTTAAACACTTCTAAATCATCTTTGAGTTGCATCTTTACACTACACACTATTTGACGGATAGATAACAAATGTAACTGGACACAAACATCACTAATGGTAATGTAGATCCTCACAGATTAATTTATTTTCACTCATTTTTGTCAATGCTAGTAAATAACCATAATGATTGCATTAAAAGGTGGATAAATTACAGTTGGATCGTGTAGGACGTCATTGAAGGCCATGGCGTGTGTATTTAGGATAGTGCTGGTTAGGGTTAGTGTGAGTCTCCAGAGAAGTGAGTGAGTGGGAGCGGTAGGACGGCTGACAGGTAGTTTTCTTACGGAGACTGAGGCCTGAAGGTCACTACAGCTGCTGAGTATATATTCACTCATGGTACAGACGTACTATTCAGTCAAACACAACACACAACACAGCTCTTACAGCTGTTGAAAAAACTCAAAAATTGCAAATTACTCATCGTGATTTGACAATATTCAAAATAAACAGCAGGTGCAGCTCTGGAAATTCTCCACTCCCCTCTGTCTCTCACCCCACATTAAATATGAATCTATCCATGGCAGGGATGACTCCAATCAGAGGAGAGTCGACATACAGGCAGACTCTTGCTGCACCTCCCTCGGTGAACATTGTTAGCTTCCCATCCACCCACACTACCGGTGCCTCGTCCAGCTCCCAATTTCAAACATGCACTGTGACACAGGAAATAAAACCTTTTTATGCAGACCTGTGAGGAATCTGTTCAAACATATTCTGTGGCTCTTATAATGTGCTGTGAATATATTTGATAAATAACTAACTCCACCCATTGATCATCAAAAAAGGCATCTTTACGGTCCGACCTAGATCTGGACATCTGGTAACCCTAATCTGCACATATCTGTACATAACGTCCGGTAGCTACGTGAGCAACAGCTAGGCTAGCGCATCTCGTAAGGGGGGAAGGGCTGTTTTAGGTGAAAAGGGTGCTTTTCTTATCTGATGCACGTCAATTGTAAAGTTGTGTTAGTGATATAACAGTGACACACAGAGGCTCAACACTAATACATAGTCACTGCGACTGGTGGAATGTATCTTCTCCTGTTACAAGAACTTTCCTTCTCATCACAGAAGTTTGTGAGAGACTCCACAAGGTGAAGCAGAGGAACACGGTCGATAACCACAGCTTTATTTTTCTTCATCTTAAATATCAGAAAGAAATAATGCAGAGTAAACATGCAAACAGGTATCAAGCAAGATAAATATAAAAAGACAACAGACAATACAAAAAAAGAAATCAATGCACAAATGCCGAAAAAACAAAAACAAATGAAAAAATATATTAAAAGACAAAGCATGATAGCACAATAGCACATTATGAAAATGAATGTGCCATGAAGTAAAATTGCAAAAACAACAAAATGAAAAAAGATATGCAGATATTTTCCTAAAGATACATTGTAAGAGTTTTTTCCTCAATGGAGTAGTAGCACAATAAATCAGCACATGGAATTTACACACAAATACACAGATTTAATACCTACTTATTATTATGATATCTTTCGATCAAACGTCCCATAAGCTAGATAAAATGAATGAGATGATTGATGTCAGGATATCTTGGTTCCTTAAAGCAGTGTTTTTCAACCAATGTGCCGCGAGAGGCTGTCAGGTGTGCCGTGAAAAAAAAATCCTTTTTTACATACTGTCACTTCATTGGTGGAAAAAAAAGAGCCAACTTGTGTGTTTGTGTCGTCGCGCTGTTGGTGGCATGAAGGCTCAATACTCCCCTCTGCCTGTGGGTGGCGCTACACAGCGTAATTAATAGGCAGATTTGCTGAGGCGACAAATAAAAAAAGTGAGATTTAAGGTCGGCGCATGTTTCTGCGTCGTTGCGTCGACGCACTCGTTTCACTTCATGGTTCTGCGTGTGTTGCAGAGCAATTCACCGCCAGAACAACAAACATGGTGACGTGTTTTGTTGAAGACGACCTAGAGAGTCACGTCTATTTATTTATTTGTTTATTTATGATAGACTTTATTGCCCCGTGCATCGCCACTGCTGCTTTTCATCGCAGACACATTTGTCCTGTATTTTCCTCCACAACTTTGTGCACCTCTCGACCAGCAAACCGGCATTTGCGGCGATCTCCCTCCGTGAATCCAACCCGCTTCTACAACCCGCCAATGACGGCTTGTATAAGCGGTCATATTTACGCATTTCTTCCGTCAAAAGTTCTTCAATCTGCTCCGTTCTCTCTTAAACATTCTTCGTGTTAATAATGGCGGTAACGGGCTATGAAAGCGGAAATGTGAGACTCCGTAAAGGACGTAGTTAGCAGACCAATCGCAGCCTGGTGCGCTGCGGGAGGCTGCGTTGCTTGCGTCGCTTTCGACGCAAGCCTAGAAAAATGTTTCGACACACGCAAGGGGGTCTTGCGTCTGCGTCGCTCTGACTACATAGCTGACTCTGACTACTATAAATCCGGTTTAAGAGATACCTGGGCATAAAGCCTGTGCCATCTTGGCATTAGGATGATGTTAAGTTTAATAAAACACAACAAATAGAACACGCGTTTCCCTGATTTCTTAGAGTATGTTATGCTCATGCTGAAACTATGTTTGGGATTGATTTTCATATCGTTTCTGGTTGTTGGTGTGCCGTGAGATTTTTTCTCGCAAAACAGGTTGAAAAACACTGCCTTAAAGGCTGATCCGTGCTCAAACAGTCTCGTTAATTTGAACCCGTCAGCAGGATAATCGCGCGTGCGCTTCCTACTTCAGAAGGCGAAAGAATCGATCACCGAAACCAGGATTTTTTAACAGTACAATGGCAAGGAAGAGCCTCTTTTTTCTCCACTAATGAGCAGGAGATGATAATGAATGCATATGAGGAGTTGTACATCTTTTACGTTGTTCATTCTGTACATCCATCGCAGTCTCTCTATCCCGGGAGAGAGATCCTCCTCTGTTTCTATGTGTGTGTGTATGTGGGTGTGTGACTCTGTGTATGGGCATCAGTAGATATATATAATTCATAATCAGACATTTAATCAATTGAAGCAGTGAAACATGGAACATCCAGAAGTAACCAGTAAATAAGAAGGCTCTGAATCAAATGTATCTTTCTCTGTTTATTTCCCTGCAAGGGAAGAAAGGTCACAACAGCTACTTGCTCAGTAGACTGCCAAGAACCTTCCGTTTCTAACAACAGGGCCAGGCAGTTCTTATACCTCAGGTCAGTGACAGGTGGCCTCCAACACATGTAAACAAACTTGTTGTGTCAGCCGGGACTTATCTCACTCTTATCAGTGTGAGACACTCCAGCTCGATTCTTTTTCATGGCCACACCATCCCAGCATTTGCAATTTATAACCTTGGTCGTACAATGAAACATTTTGAAGGGTTACATACATTTTTTCCATTACACACAAAAAATAGTGTTACTTACTTGACAATCAAGTAATAACTATTGACACAAATGCCTCTAAATCACGAATCAAGTTGAATCAAATGAAATCAAGTTGGACAATAGAGCCACAATGGTCCCGAGATTAGCATCTATTACTTGGATGCATTAGTGCCTCACTCCCGTATTAAGATCCTTGTTTAATACCGTTCAAGGGGTGGTCCAGAAATCCCCAAGTTTCTAAATTGGAATTTAATTCCCCCAGGTACTTCTGCATATGAGAAAAGTTGGAATGCATTTGATCTGTCCTAATTTCAATTAATTAGCATCAATGGTTGCTAGGGGAGTTCCACAGGGCAGAGGAAAAATGGGCTGAAGGGAAGTGAGCGTCAGAAAATTGATGGGAGAAGTGGCATCAATAAACTGTTAAGAGACTCATTAGCAGGCTAAATGGCTCTCCCAAAGTCACGACATTTTAACACGGGACCTGGTGCCTAATTACTGGCCTCACTATCCATTACAGGCCCCTCCTATGCTCCCCTCTCCTTTTTATTCCACCTATCTCAGCCACAGTGGAATGGGCATGTTAATGATTGCTCTACAGAGCGAGATTAAAGGGCCATTGTAGTGGGGGTGTGAGTGTGGGCAGCCATCATGAGAAAGTGGATGTTTAAGTTGGTGTCCATATTGATTAAACCTTTCAGGGATGTAAAAGTATAACAATTGCCTGCTTGAGTCAACCTCTTCAACTCTGCCAAAGCCACCTGTCGTCCATCATTACAAAGATGCAAGGCTTGCTTACCATTGGTCAGAATGAAGAAAAAAATACTTCAAAATTCTGCTGTTGGTTTATAAAGCACTGGATGGTTAAGGGCCAAAATACATTTCTGATCTGCTGATACCTAATGAACTGCCACGAACCCTTAGGTCTAGGACTGGTCTACTTTCTGTTCCCGGAGTAAAAACTAAACATGCGATGCAGCGATTAGTTTTTCTGCTCCACATATCTGGAACAAAGTCCCTGAAAGCTGCAGGTCTGCTGAGTCCCTGAGATAAATCCAGATTAAAGACGTTTCTGTTTGCTGCTGCCTTTAATTGACCATTTTTGTTTTCGGAATTCTTAAACTACACTGCATTTTATACTTTTTTTTTTTTAATTAGTTTTTAAATTCTTTTCAATAACCGTTTTTCTTTTGTTTCAATCAAAACTTCTTAACTGTTTGTAAATCTCCTTGTTTTATGTTTGGATGTTTAGAATGGTTTTACATGAATTACCTCATTGTTGAAATGTGCTATACTAATAAAATTACTATGCCTTGGATAAAATTGTGAAGTACCTTACACTCAAATAGACAAAGTCCTTCAGTTTTAGTCATGTTTTTTTCCACATTCCCACAAGAGTAATATAAAAAATAGTCTATAATTATTTAATATTGAAGGAGAACATGGTGGGTCCATATTACATTAGAAACTGTTAAGTGTTAGCTAAATGAAGCTGGAGAGACCTTCTAAATGGCTGCAAAGACCAAGACAACTGACAACACTGCCGCTCACTTCAGAATCTGAGCAGCACCATATATATCAAGAAAACGAATGGCTCAAAGGGTTAATCAACACAGCTTAAAATGATATGCTCTAACAACAATCTGTTTTCCAGGTGAGTGTTATTATGTCCAACTCTGATCCAATCAGCTGTTTAAAAAGTAAATCATGTTTTAGTATTATTTGAAATATTGATATTTACACAGTAATGCAGCAGTTAAAACATTACTATCAACATCAGGTGTGTACCATTCTCAAAAGAAATTAAGACCGCAAGAGATACAATTCTGATAAAGGAGGTACTGTAAGTGGAGAATAAAGACGCTTCAGTATCAGACCATATCTACAGTAAGGGTGGGGGTGATGACTGGGGTAACTAAGCTCATCTCATGTCCTCTCTCTTGCTTTCTAAATGGGGTCCTAATTGGCGATACTGTGTGAATAGGCAGCTGGCCGAGGAGTGCCTGTACAAAAGAACACAGTAAGACGACACTGGAGATGAGGCCTTCTGTATTCATCCCCCCAATGAAAAAAAGGAGCTGAAGAGAGAATGGGATGGAGGGGGGATGGAGTTGAGGTGTGCTGGGGCCTTGGTCATGAAACAACAAAGCAGAGTAGAAATCAGAGAGTGAGCGAGAGAGCCGATGAGAAATAGAAGGTAATCACAAGAGATTATCTTCTTGTGATGGAGGCAGAGCCTCAAGGATAAGTAGGCTATCCTGTAGAGGATGATCCAAAACCAGTCAATAAAGCCTCGTGTCTGGAGCCCTAATGTGGGCGGCTGGGGTGATGTGGTGGCGGTGCTTGAGGGGCAGTTAGGGCAGTAAGGGGCCAAAAGTGGTCCTCATGATGTTGGGGCAGTAATACTTTGGGGGGCTTGCGGGCAGAGCTTCACTGCATGTGTTCCAGTTCCCACAGAAATACAACAGTTGAATGACCAAGACGCCTCTAAATATTCAAGACAGTCCTTAACAGAAGAACATTGGTTGTGTGTTTGAACACTTGGACAGGCTTAACAGAGGGGTAACAGATTACATGACAACCGTGTTGCATAATTAGATAGGAAATAGGGTAACCGGAATACGTTAGAGTTTGGAAAAAAGTGCCGTAATCAGGTTGCAAACATATTTTATGAGAATGGGATTAGAATAATCTGTTTTGGTTTTTCATAAATATATATTTTTTGTATTTTTAGGGTAAAATATATTGCCTACAATGAAGATTTGCAGATGTGACCCTTCCCAAAAATCACACATTGATGTATATACATTAAAAAACGTACATTTATATGCAGTTTCTCAAAGTTTGAATCTGGCAAAAATATTGATCCAAATATATTGAAGTCCTTGGGTGATGGCAGAATTTTAACAGTTTAAATGGCACTGTACTGATGCAATGTTTTCATTCATACTAAATCAACAAGGACATTAATTAGCCAAAGACAGCATGTTTAACTTTTATCTTTAATAGCATTCCTGGTATTATAGTAACACAAAAGTAATCTGATTATATTGGGACATTTGAATTAGGGTTATTGCTTACATATTCCAACAGGTCCATCACAATTCCAGAAAGTTGTCACAGGTGACAGTGTCCAATTTAGTGTCTGATGTCAACACTAAAGTTTGTAGTTTGAATCCCATCTACTACATTCTTTAAGTCTAATTGTCTCATTGGAACATGTCTGCTGCTGGCAATTCCAAACCCCACTTCTCATTGGACTGAGTAAAAAAATCTTTTTGCTAAATTAACAAGGGGTAAAGAACAAACCAATCTTGACCCCATGACGTTTTCAACAGAGGTCAAGCAATAGTGCTTACAAATAGACGTTGGGAGGTTAATTTTTTTGAAAATTTGAATCAAGCCCAAAGCTTTTTTATAGGAGTGCGTGGAGACCTCTGGAAAGGATGCCTTCCACAAACCTGCCCCGCAGCTCCTTACACTAGAACGCAAGAGACACCAAATACTTCCTAGCACCATATGTTTAGAACATGCTTCCATAAATTGGTCATGTGGTTACATTACATTAAATGTATGGTGATTTCGACAACAAGTGTCTCTGAAATTGATTTTTTTTTACAAACCAGCAAAGTCATCCAGGTAAAGTTAAACAGTTTGTTTATTACCAGTGGCTTCAGTGAATCTGAATTATATTCATACATATGTCAGTGAACTGCAGAAAGATTAATATTTGCTGCTGCATGTGAGGATGTATGCAGTTTCAATACATATTCATTATATTATACAGAATGGTTTGTCTACTCATTGTTCTACGCGAAAGCAGTAACGCTGTGGATCAGAAGGGCTTCTTCCACTGAAACATCACATATTTGTCATTTGACAGAAAATGGCGATTTAGGATGAGGCAGGTTGGAGGAAATGGCAGCCAATATGACTTTCATTTTATAGACTGGTCACCGGCAAAATGGAAACTCCAGGAGGTTTGTAGATTGATGGATATAACCATGTCAAACATGAACATTCCCACATAAACTTGACACACAGGTGCTTGGAGATGCACACATTGTCTGAGGCAGATGTTTAGAAGCTGTATCCCAGAGTATGGAGGAAAAGGCAACACAAACACTGAGATAAGATGCTTCAAGTCTTTAAGCTTGAAATGAATGACCCATACAACCTTTACAAATAAGTGTTCTTGAGTGTCCTCAACGGTTAGACATGAAAAAACTCCCTGTAACGGGTGGGTGTGTGGGGGTCCCGGAATAATGAGGATGCGGCTGAGGGTTTTAGTGAACAGTCTTTATTTTATCGTTTTTTTACAAGCGACCGGCTCCAGCCTCCTCGCCTCGCTCAGCTCACTCGCTGTTGCCGGATCTCTCCTACTTAAAGGAGGAACACAAACAATGATTAATCTCAGCTGAGGCTGATTATCCCTCCCCCGGCACCGTTCCCCGAACCACTCCCTTCTCCGTCCCCTCTGCAGCCGCGCCAAACCACGCCCGCCACCACACTTCCCGTTTCAGTGCGGGTAAACGGGTAAAATTTGGTTATTTGTAGTCTCAACCAATCCACAAAATGAGACAACTCAGTTACTTTTGGGCTGCCTTGATCGGAAAACATTCAACAAGCCTGTCAGATTTGGCTCATCTTCCTACATTCCACGCCGGCTTAGTACAATATACCGTTTTAGAAGATGAACAGAGGAACATTCAAACAGCCAATATGTGAAAAATTATTCCAAAGCATTTAAACGAAGTTCTACAGTGTATACTTGTCTCTCCTTTCTCTTTGACGCTATCTTCTGTTGTTCATAAAGATGTGATGAATACCAACAAATAAACCATCTGTTTTCCCACAAACTGTCAATTAGAAGAATCCCACCTTATCCATCACAGCAGTACGATTCCCTCACTGGGAACGATCAAGCAGCTGTGGGGCTCATCTGTACACTTGCTGCTGCTATGGGCAGCATGGCAGAATACCTTTGCGTACACAACAGATGTTGATGGCTGTGTGTGTCTGAGCTTGTGTGCGTGTGTCAGAGGGTGTGATTTCTGCTTTTATATCTGTGTGTTTCTCCAAATGTGTAGATATGTATATGAACGTCAGAGAGTGTGTTTGTGTGCCAAATGCCAGCCGGCCTCCACATCTCTTGCCATCTGGATAACTGATTGTTTGCTATCATAAAAAAATAAAAGGAGAGGGAATGTGTCATAATGGGCCACTTCTTAAACGCCCCTGTTATCTGTTTTCCGCATCTGTTTTATTTGCGAGGGAGCTGCCAGTTGTCATGATGATTATAAAGATGGTTTTATGGGGTAGGATTATTCATCCGCGTGCAATGTTTGAAGATGATCAATGACCTGGGGCTTTTAGTTGGTACTTAAGGGCTCAGAGAAATGTCACAGTGTCACACCTCATGTACTACAAAGCAAAACACCTTTCCAAAGATAGACATGTGTCTTAAATGATCTCTTATAGTGCATTCACAACCAAACACAACCCCAGCGTTTGACGGCACAGGATTACATACAAGTCTATGCACAGATGCAATGAGACTCGAGCGACGTAAATCTGCGATTGACCAGCGCGTCTCCCACGCAATGTCAGTCAAATACAGTAAACGCGAAAGTTTAAATATTTCAACTTCATTGACACTGCGGCGCAAGAGCCTATCAACGTTAGCCCATCATCACTGACGTCCTGCAGACAGCGGTACCCAGCATACGTGCCTTTTCTACAACATCCCATAGCTCAATTGAATAGCGGTTAGGGGTGTCTGTGGCGCATTAGAGAGGGTGCGCCATGAACCTCAGTGTTGTTGGTTCAAATCCTGGCTGCTCCATGTCTTAATGACCAGCAAGACTGCATATGTTGTGTTTTGGTGCTGGTATGCTGGTGACCAGCATAATGCTGCTGGTGCAGGTATGCTGGTCACCAGCATGGATGATGCTGGTGCTGGTATGCTGGTCACCAGCATGGATGATGCTGGTGCTGGTATGCTGGTCACCAGCATGGATGATGCTGGTGCTGGTATGCTGGTCACTAGCATGGATGATGCTGGTGCAGGTATGCTGGTCACCAGCATGGATGATGCTGGTGCTGGTATGCTGGTCACTAGCATGGATGATGCTGGTGCAGGTATGCTGGTCACTAGCATGGATGATGCTGGTGCAGGTATGCTGGTCACCAGCATGGATGATGCTGGTGCTGGTATGCTGGTGACCAGCATGCATGCTGTTATGCTGTTTAATAGGACTAAATGCTGAGGATTGCATTTTCTCATCAGGTTTGTATGCGGACAAGTTCAATGTTGATATTATAAAAACAGGGCATATTAGATCATTGCATTACTCCCTTGTCTTTTGTATGCTAGCATCTACCAATTTTTTTATAACAATATTTTCATTTACTGAATGGGACAGACACGTAATGTAATACAGACACTGTGTAATACAAAACGTAGTCACAGAAACCAACAAAGATAGTGATTTATATATATATTACACACACACACACACACACACACACACACACACACACACACACACACAAACAGGCCAATCATTTCTACACATAAACTGTACTTGTATGTTGAAGACGACACTTTCCTACGCAACAATGTATACAATATAGGGATGGGGCCGATCCGATCCAGTATCGATATCGGGACCCGATACCAGAGAAATTCGGGTATCGGATTTTCCGGTACAACCTTTGGAGATTTCCGATATCAATGAGCTATGTCTGCTCTTTAACGTCGTCAGCAGAAATGACTCTAAAAGTGATCCCCGCGTGCTAGTCTGCTAGCTGGCTGCAAACTGTGGAATGGATTTCCTGAGCGTGTCTCATAACTGTCTCTCATTGAGCCGCGCCTCCGTTCAGGAATCCATTCCACAGTTTGCAGCCAGCTAGCAGGCTAGCAGGATAGCGCTGAGGCTAGACTGTTTAGCACGGCATCCAATATCGTGGATGAAAAAAGGAATTGTCTAACTGCAGAGAGCAGAAATGCTCATATTCCTCAAGAAGAACCTGCCGATGTAAGTTTTGTTGAACACTACATCACTTCCTCAGAGTAAACTTGGAGACATTACATTTTTGTTTTCTTTTAAAGAATAGTTAGACTCTGGTGTTTAGTTTATTCCAGGTCATCTTAAGTGCTGTTCTGATGCACACTGTTTTAAAACTTATTGTGTGTGTGTGTGTGTGTGTGTGTGTGTGTGTGTGTGTGTGTGTGTGTGTGTGTGTGTGTGTGTGTGTGTGAGAGAGAGAGAGAGTGTAAGTGTGATTGCGTGTGTGAATGAGTGAGTGAGACTGTGTGTCAAGTGTGTATGTGTGTAAGATGTTTACAGTTATTTTATTGCACTTTTCTTTAGATATTTGACATGTTGTTCATGATACAGGAGTCAGTTTACTTGATTTGCGCTGTTATTTTTGTGAACGAGTGACTGTGTGTCAAGTGTGTGTGTGCGTGTGTGTGTGTGTGTGTGTGTGTGTGTAAGATGTTCACACTTGCACTTTTCATATTTCTAAATTTTTAAGACTCAAGTATTTGACATTTATGAACTTAAATAAATATTGACATGACAATCAGTCTGAAACCCTTAGTTTCAAATTTGTTTTCAGAATTTTTTCTGTTAACAGGATTTCCTGTTTTTCAAACACAGCTCTGGTATCGGAATATTATCTGTATCGGCCGATATCCAAATTTAGGTATCGGGATCGGATCGGAAGTGAAAAAATGTGGATCGGTGCATCCCTAATACAATATATTACTTGGTGTTGGAAAGCTAACCGAAATGCATTGCTTTGACTTCCTCGCTTTCCGACGGAGGCGCGGCTGGCGAAGTCTCCTTCAGCAGACTCACGCGGACCCGCTTGCCCTTGGACAGCTCCTCCTCGATTTCCTGTCTGGACTCTGGAATAAAGGAGTACTATTTTGTTTAGTTGATGAACAAACTAACGTAAATAAGCTGTATAACTTACCCTTGAACCTGAACCTGACCCTAAACCCTCAGGATCAGTATTTGGGCCTTGAAAAAACTACCCTGCCAGCGCACCCAGTAAACCTTTTTGACATTGCAGCTGTCAAAATTTTTGTCTGACGAGGGAACAATTTCCTTGCACCCGTCGTCAATATACTTCACATAGGCAAACATCTTTAATACTGTTTAATTTGTGTTGTTTAGTCCGTTAAACGATATCCAAGTATCAAACTATGCGCGAGGGGATTTAAAGCGAACAGCAGGAAGCGCGAGCGGTTTGAGACCTTCTGTTGCCATGGATACAGTCAAAGACAGTACTGCCTTACAGGTGCTGTTTTACATCACATAGACACGGATAGGAGAAAAGGGATGAAGTTGCAGTTGTCATTTTTTCATCAAATCAAAATATCCATGAGGTTATTATACTCAAAAGGGCTTAGATAATACATTAATTATAATTTAAATAGATTATTTTGTTATTTGTCTGTTTTAATCATGTACACATTTTTAATATCAGAATGTCCAAATGCAGGTACAAATTGCACTTGGAGCCAAACAACGTCACCAAAATACCGCGTTCAAGACCGAAAATAAGTCATTTGAATGTAAGTCTACTAAGACACATATGTGCTACCCCCTTGTTCAGTTTGTATATGTCTTGCCTTATCAGGTTCTTTTAAGATGGCAAATAGTTGAAACTGCTTTGTAAATTTTAAAATCTACCTCAGGCTTTGGATTTCACTGACGCCCCCATAGAAGTGGACAGAATCAGTCCTCACCTGAGCACTACAGATGTGGAGGTAAGACGGTTATATGCTCTTCAAATATGTGGTGACATGTTATTTGACACTGCTCCTTACTACATGGTTCTTGTTTCTGTTAACTTTCTGGTTGTGCAATCTCTTCTTCATCCTATGCAGACCACATCTCCATCTGGCCACTCTGAGCCTTCTCCGCACCATCTACCTCAGGCTTTGGAACTCACCAGTGACCACAATGAATTAGAGAACAGAAACTGTCCTCTCCTGAGCGCTGCGGATGTTGAGGTTGGGAATCTACGTGCTCCTTTTCTTAATCCAAAATGAAAAGCTAATTTTTTCAATGTGCTTTGAAAATATATTTAGCATCCTATACAGGTCCTATCTCCGCTTCTTGATCCTAAGATGATTAAATTGACACAGTGGACCAGGTTAGCTTTTCTAACAGCCATACTAGAGGGGCATTTCAAGATTTCCAATGAAGCAAGTCTCATTTAAAAAAAAAAAAGTTTCATATGTTAAAGACCTAGTTTAATCATGAATATTTTAAAGTATTCCAGTCAAGATGATCAAAAAGGTAAATAAATATAATATAAATAATCGTATTCATGCAGAAAGTATTTTCACAATTTCCTCCTTTTTTCATAATTAAAGGAAACTCTCCCAAGAATACTGAAAACTGATATTAAATGGTCTTTAGCCATGGTCTAATTTTATACTAAAAAGTTGTGGAATAGCATCGTAAATAAACAAAACGTCTTGATTTTGTAATATATCCAATGAAAAAGGAAATCACAGTAACACGCTATGGATTTGTATTGATGGATGTACATGGCATGATACAGGCTCTGCTGCAGGGAGAGGGAGATTGTGTCTACTGTCTAAGCCAGATATACATCAATCTTTAAGAGCAACTGAGATAGTCACTACAATGAGTGACTATAGTTCATCATGTGAGCTGGTTAGGTTAAGCTATCCCATTTGACTTTCTAGGCGGGGCTTACCTTAAATTGTACAATAATGTTTTCAAGTAAAATAACCAATGCATGAAACTTTCTCAGCTACACAAGGGTATGTTTATTCCACAATACAAACTTCTTAAATTCATCATATGTTCAGGAAAACAGCCTGTCAAATGGATATTAGAGGTGAGCCAACATATTGCTTATTCTGTGGAAATAACCACAAAGAAATCAGATTTCTTGGTAGGCAATGTATTGTTTCCTTATGGACTTTAAAGCGGTGCTGTTTTATATGTAATTGGATTAATATCATAATTGTAGAAAGAACCTCCATGCTAACAGTCTGGTTACAAATTGTGCATTTACGTCCGTGTACACATGAATGGAATAGAAAAATGGAGTCACATATCTGAATGTTTTAACATAGCACTACCAGTGTTCAGCCCTGATGAATTCTCTTATGTTTGAAAGGGGACAGTAAGGGATTCAGAGAAGGATTCGGTTTGTTGTGGTGTGCAACCTCACCTAGATTGCTCCAAATTCTTCAAATGCACTTATGAATGTGTGTTGTTTTTGTTTTGTAGCTAACATCTCCATCGGGTGACTTTCTCCCAAATTCTGAGCTGCAACCAAGAGACGTGGAGTCCTCACCTGAAAAGAGTGTTTATGGATGCTGTTCAAATCTGGAAGATCTTGGAGAGATGACAGGTTTTAACGAAAATATGGACTCATGTCAGCTAATGTCAGCAGCTACAACAATAAAAGCTGAAGCACTGATCATGATAATGAGTCATGCAGCAAGGCACAATATAACAGGAACACAAAGATAAGCCTATAGCTATGCTAATGAGAATACAGTTTCACCAAAATAGTGGCATAATTGTATAGATATAAACCAAACTCATATACACAATTATTACTATTTCCCTAAAGTAGTATACTATCAACAATATATGAACAGTCTTACTCCAGCACTAGCCTGATTAAAATGATGAGACGGGACACTAAGATAAATTTAATTTTCTTTAACGTGGGTTCTTTATTTCCCCCGACTGCACTCCTGGAGCACAGCCTTAATGTGTCAAATGAAGGAGACACTTAGGACAGTGTACAACAAATAACCAATTGCTTTTCTTTACTAAACTAGAACAGTATGACATAGAATAGAGCTGACAGTCACATAAAAAAACAACCGTAGTAACCCCCTCCTGTTAAACAGCGACAAAGAACATACACATCGGTCTGCTCAACACTCACACCAGTGTCGTTTGTCCAAAAGGCAAGAAAACAATTAACTCACTCGAGTGCCTGTGTGCACGGCTCCATACACGTGCGCCCTCCACCCACGGCAGCTTGTTACGAAGCAGACGCGCATAACCCAAGAACATACACTTAGTTAACAATCAAGCACAATTTACATAGTGAGTTTATTAATGCACACTTACGCTGACCCGCTGAACAAGTACTTCCCTAGCGCTGTCTTGATGCTAAACGCGAATACTGGGTTGTCGTCAGTAGCCCGTTCTGCAGCTCCAAATCCCACATGAACTCATTGACATGTACTTAAAGTGACAGTACGCCCTCACCCTGTATGCAGACCATCTAGCAGTACGAAAACCTCCCTGCCCCCACTTCACCCGGCTACAATAAGATGGGTCATTAAAGAATTATTGGTTGCACCGTCATTTTGTGTCCTGGCTGAAAGAACACGCTTATCAATGAAACACAAAATCTACAGTGCATATTAGCGGACAAATTCACTCTGGAGCTAGTTAGTCACAATAGCTCTAAGCTGGCTTTCTCAGTTTGCGGAGGTGTGGGGGGTGGACCAGAGTCCATTCCGGGTCAGTCCATTCTATCACTACGGGTTGGCGAAAGTAGGACTCAAACGGGCTCTCTTTTCAGCCAAACACAAGGTATGTAACCTGAGTGGAGCAAATTCATTCCCACACGAGCTGCAAAAAGACACTCTGTCTGCCTCAACATTTGGACTGAAATAAACTCATTCTAACTCATTACTCAGGCGGGACTGCATGTGCTTCCCCATGGGGAGCATTTATTGTGAGTGTGCAGGCTGTCACTGGCAGACGTCCTCATTCAAATAGCCTGGTATAACTGGCTAAGCACAGACTTCTAGGAAAATTCCCCTCACAGGGTGTATGTGTGTTTATTTTTGTGACGTACATTAGACTAAGGCACGATAGGCCTGCATGTTTACAAGCTCCAGTAAGACACGAATCATATGATATCATGATTGTGCTGCTACATGACTACATTCATCACATTTTATAAATAAACGCTGCATAATATTAAACAGTATGCATATTTAAAATAAAATATTAGTGTCACAGTATCATTAGTGTCACAGTATCATTTTAAGATTTTGCATATTACTTCGTTCTCAGTGAGTGTGTAGTTAGCGTCGACACAACACTCACCACTCATGCATGCACACTTTAAAGAGATATTTTCATGAAATTGCCAATATAGCCTAGCCGTAAGGAACTATTTCTGTATTTGAAACTCAATCACAAACACACACACACACACACACACACACACACGCGACACTTTTTAATTTAGCACGCTATTGTCTATAAAATCCAACTCTGTTCTCTGCAATATCTTTTCATCCAGCCTTCTCTCCCTCTTTGACCCCTCCTCACTTGTTCTCCGATACCTTCCTCCACATCTCTCCATGTGCATTATGTAGATAACCCGAGAACACCATATATCCCCAGCAGGTCAAACCGAGGTTGCAATCACACACTTTGACAGTGTGAGCCAATCCCAGTCCATCATGGAGAAAGGGAGGCGAGATGTGTCTCTGACTAAATGTGTGTGTGTGTGCAGCTGGGTTTTGCTAAGGCCTCCCTGCTGAGTGTGTAGGACAATAAGTTGAGTGGGGGATTCAGAGATGGGAGGAGGTGGGGGTAATGGAAAAATGGTGGGGATGGGAAACTTTGATCACCGGTGAAGTAAAAGAAGGAAAGTGTGCATCTCGACTACAAGGCCATCAGATGGAGTAATATCAGACTATGTATCTTATCTTTAAACCAAGCTAGTCTGCTAAATCTGTTGTTGATTTGAGTGTTTTAAGTTAATTTGATTGCTAGTTTGCTTAAGCTCTAGCATGGCCTCCTAACTTTGCTAGGTTTGACCCGATCTAAGTCTGTTTTGCCTTCTCTTCTGAAGCAGTAGAGACTTGAATCCTTAAACTCTTAGTTTGTCAGAACACCACATGGCGATTGTTCACTGATTAATGTGTTAGGCAATTGTTGTTTTGCATTTTGAGGAGTTTCTGCCGAGGCCAATTTATCTTTTGTCTGCTAAATGACGGGGGAGTGGTCAGCGCAGCCGTAGCCGACTTCCACTAACGAGGGAGTATTTAACGAAAGGTTGTGTGAAGCGTTACCCTCAATTTCCACCAACTCCGGAACGGCTGCGTAACGGCTGCGTAACGGCTATAGCACGGCGTCGGATTCAAAAGTTTCCATTAAAGTCAATATGTGTATTTCCACTGACTGCGGGACGGCTGTGTTCCGACTCCGGCGATCCGCAGCCCTCCGGAAAAAATACGCAGAGCTTCTATTTTTGCCGGATGCCGGAGCGCTGCGCAGCACTACAGGGCAGAGTACGCAGGACAGGAAGTCAAGCAAAAAACAGAACAGCCAGAAACAAAATAAAAGATCCGTTTAATTTTCAAAATGAAATACACTGTGCTCATGGCGGATCATATTTCCCTACACTACACCTTGAAAATGTCATAATGGGCGGAAACAGGCCTGTTGAAGTTTTTTTAAGTTTATAGAAACTACATATCGCACGATCACACCAGAATTCGCGAGATTACATGGGGCATCGTGACGTCAGCTGTCAATCATGGCCGCAGCCGTTCCGCAACAAATCCGGACCTGGTGGGTATTGACGGACTATGGAACACGGAGCTCTCACGCAGCTGAGCCGTTCCGCATTTGGTGGAAATCGGGGGTTAGAGTCTTTTGTGGGAGTCAAGACGAGCAGAACAAAGAACTCTTCCCGCAGAAACTACAGGCCTCGGGCTAGATCTGCTCTCTATCGTAACCTCTCCTCTCTCACCTATCCCACCAGCTCCACACACGTCAAGCACCTCGTCACGGGAGGCCTCTGGAACTGCCAGTCAGCTACTCGTAAGGCAGACTTCATCTCCGGCTTTGCTGTCTTCGCTCTCACCGAGACCTGGATCACATCCTGAGAACACATCCACCCCAGCCTCTCAAAACCGACGTTTGCGGAGATCTCCCTCCATGAATAGGAGGCCATCCGTGCGTCCTTATAGTCCGCCAATGAGGGGTTGAAGAAGTGGTCATATTTACAGATTTTTTCCGACAAAAGCTGTTCAATCTGATCCATTCTCTCGTAAACATTCTTCGTTTTAATAATGCTGGTATTGTGCTATGAAAGCGGAAATGTGAGACTCCATAAAGGATGTAGTTAGCAGGCCAATCACAGCCTTGCGGGCTGCAGGAGGCTTGCGTAGCTTTTGCAAGCCTAGAAAAATGGGTCGTGGCACGCAAGGAGGTGTGAAAAAGCATGCAAGGGACACGCAAAGGGCCTCTTGCATCTGCGAGTCCTTGCGTCTCTCTGAAAACGCAGAAGCATAAACTAGGCTAAAGCCTTCTCCTTCAGCCACACACCCAGGCCCACTGATAGGGGTGGTGGCACAGGTTTACTCATTTCAACCAAATGGAGCTTTTCTCAATGCTCTGTTATCTGGCTGTTTTCCCAATTCTCTGAAGGAGGCAAGAGTTAACCCACTCCTGAAGAAACCTACCCTCAACCCTTCTGAAGAAAACAACTACAGACCGGTCTCTTTTCTTCCCTTTTTGTCCAAAACTCTTTAACGTGCGATATTTAACCAACTCTCCTCCTATCTCCACCGTAACAACCTCCTTGACGCCCACCAGTCAGGCTTCAAGGCAGGCCATTCCACAGAGACTGCTCTCCTTGCTATGTCAGAGCAACTCCACACTGCTAGAGCCGCCTCTCTCTCCTCCGTCGTCGTCCTTCTGGACCTCTCTGCTGCATTTGACGCAGTTATTTCCTCCCTTCAGGAACTTTGTGTCACAGGCTCTGCTCACTCCCTTCTCTCATCCTACCTCGACGGCCGCACCTACCGGGTTACCTGGCGAGGCTCTGTGTCGGAACCTTGTCCTCTTACTAATGGAGTTCCTCAGGGTTCCGTCCTGGGTCCTCTTCTCGCTCTACACCAACTCTCTCAGCACTGTGAATCGCACAGCTATGCCGTTGACACCCAACTAATTCTCTCCTTCCCTCACTCTGACTCTCAGGTGGCGGCACAGATCTCTGCCCATCTAAATGAAATCTCTCAGTGGATGTCAGCTCCCCATCTGAAAATCAACCTCGACAAGACTGAACTACTTCTCTTTCCGGGAAAAGATTCTCTGACCCAGGACTTTGGCAACTCTGTGTTAACGCCCACTTTAACTGCAAAGAACCTAGGCGTGACACTCGACAGCCAACTCTCCCTGACTCCCAACATCACTGCAACAACGCGATCCTGTAGATACACGCTCTACAACATCAGGAGAATACGTCCCCTTCTCACTCAGAAGGCGCTGCAGTTACTGATTCAGGCTCTTGTCATCTCCCATCTGGACTACTGCAACCCTCTCCTGGCAGGTCTCCCTGCCACCGCCATTCGGCCTCTGCAGCTCATCCAGTTCAAAACATTGGTGCTCATGTACCATGCTGTGAATGGATTGGTTCCAGCTTACATCCAGGACATAGTCAAACCCTACATCTCGACCCACTCTTCGCTCTGCATCTGCAAAACTGCTTGTCCCTCCCTCACTGAAGAGCAAAACACTCGACTAGATCGCGACTCTTTGCTGTCCTTGCTCCAAAATGGTGGAACGAGCTTTCTGATGACACCAGGACCGCAGAGAGCCTTCACATCTTCTGCCGCAAACTGAAGACACACCTCTTCAGACTCTACCTTGACGAAAAGACTAACAAATTGTAGCACTTAATTTGTACTTATAATGGCACTTATCTATAGCAAATTTTAAATTGGCTTATTTGATGAAATGGCACTTTCTTGTTTCTTGCTCTTCTGAGTTTGTATCCCTATGGTTGAATGCACTTATTGTACGTCGCTTTGGATAAAAGCGTTAGCTAAATGACATGTGCCTTGTTACGATCACTGGCGGTCTAGGGACAGCCGTAACACTAAAATTTGTCGATGTATCACGGGGGAGAGGTAAATGAAAGGAGACAAGGCAGGCACGTTGTAAAAGAAAAAAAACTGGGGTTTTATTGTTCTCCCCGGACCCAGTCGAAAAGAGGGGGATAAGCACCCCTACCTGAATACATTGGGGAAAGAACGTAGGCGGCGCCAACTGAGAGAACCAAGTATAACCAAAACACCCCTACCTCGACCTACCCCTATCCAAAGAAAAAGGTCGAAAGAAAAACGGAGTCTTCGCGCACTCGGCGCCTACACCTCCTATCTAATAACAAAAATACAGGGGGTGGCGCTCACCTCTACCCTAGGGTGTCTATACACAGGACAACTACGGGCAGGATGTATATCGCGATATACTAACCTACCGTTCTTCCCCCCGGCGCGGTTTTGCAGCTGATGCCGCTGATGACACGAAAACACTTATCCAAAACAGTCTGAAATGCACAACAATCTGGGTGCCGGAGAGCAGCCCACAATCGGCGGCCCTGAGCGTCAGCAATACTGAGAGGCGTCCCAGAGAATGAGCCCGCCGTCCCTCTTAAGCAGCGGCTCCGTCTCCTGATTGGCCCTCGTCCTCCGCCCCACTGACGACCGATCCGCCAGTCACAGCGACCTAGAGGAGGGGCAATTCACAGGAAACCAATCAAAGTGTAATCAAACAATAAACAACACTCCTGCAGTGCACGGGGAACGTAACACCTCCCCCCTTAAGAACCAACTATATGTAAAAAAACTACTCAGCATATAGTTGTTCAAACGATCGTACTCACACGCCGCCAGAGGCAACTCTAGACAAGGCATCGGCGATCACGTTTTCTACGCCTCTTTTATGTTTGATTATCAAATTGTATCCCTGTACAATCAGCGCCCAGCGCATCAAACGCTGATTCTGATTATACATACGAGATAAGAAAACTAACGGATTGTGATCAGTAAACACGGTAACGGGACTAATACTCGATCCCACATACACGTCAAAATGCTGAAGGGCCATCAGCAAGGCTAATGCCTCCTTCTCGATCGTCGAGTAGTTTAACTGGTGCTTATTAAACTTGCGCGAGAAATAGCAGACGGGATGGTCAATACCATCTTTACCGCCCTGAATTAGCACAGCTCCCGCACCCACGTAACTCGCGTCCACATCGAGTTTAAAAGCAGAATCAAAATCTGGAGCGGCCAAAACAGGTGCGTTACACAGAAGATCTTTGATCGCGTTAAACGCATGCTCACATTCCGTGGACCACAAAAACGTCCGCGACGGACTGAGGAGCGACGTCAACGCCTGGGCAATCGTCGAAAAGTTTTTACAGAAGCTGCGGTAATAGCCAGCCATCCCTAGAAAACGACGAAGTTCTCGACGGGTGGCGGGAGCAGGAAATTCAGATATCGCAGTGACTTTTGCTTCGATCGGCCGCACTTGCCCGTGACCCACCTCCTTTCCAAGGTACGTGATTGTAGCCTGACCGAATTCACATTTGGCCAAGTTTAAGGTCAACGAACCTTCTTGTAATCGCTCGAAAACCGTTCTTAGTAAAGCAATGTGTTCGGGCCAGTCGGACGAGTACACTACTAGATCATCCAGATACGCGTTACACTTAGGCACCCCCGACAACACACGATTAACGAGTCGCTGGAAAGTAGCCGGTGCGTTACGCATGCCGAACGCCATCACAGAATATTGCAGGAAACTATCCGGTGTCACGAAAGCGGAGATGTCAGAAGCGCGAGACGTAAGCGGCACCTGCCAGTACCCTTTTAGTAGATCCAATTTACTGACATAACGGGCCGAGCCGATGTTGTCAATGCAGTCCTCCATCCGCGGCAATGGAAAACAATCCGGTACCGTGAGCGCATTAACCTTACGATAGTCCGTACAAAACCGATCAGTGCCGTCACTCTTCGGTATCAGGAGGCATGGAGAGCTCCAGGGGCTGCAGCTGGCTTGAGCCAATCCATGCTCCACCAAATACTCAACCTCTCCCCGCATACGCTCTCTCTTCACTGAGTTCATGCGGTACGCATGTTGCTTGACCGGAACAGCATCCCCCACGTTAATATCATGCTCTAATACTGTGGTGCGAGAAGGTACATCATTCAGTAAAGCAGGAAAGTCATTAATTAGTTGCACAACATCATTTCCTTGCTTTTCAGATAAGTGAGATATACACGATGACAGATCAGACAGTACCTCAGAGTTCTTGAGGCGAGGACATTGCTGGTAAGTGTGGCGAACAATTACTCCATCATCATCATCATCCGGGTTAGAGATTTCCACCGCAGCGCATGCCACGGAGGCAGGAGCGGGGGAGGACAGGTGAACAGCGGTTTCCTCTGTCGGCGAAACATCGGACTGGATACCCTCTCTGCAATAAAAAGTCTTCAACATATTCACATGACAGACACGAGTCTTTCGTTTTCTATCGGGTGTCCCGATTACGTAATCTGTATTGCTAAGTTTCCGTACCACCTCGTACGGACCAGAAAACAGGGCTGATAACGCCGACCCTACCATAGGCAGCAACACCAACACCTGATCGCCCTCGTTAAAGGAACGCTGTACAGATTTGCGGTCAAAAAGACGTTTCATTTTCCTTTGCGCAACTTCAAGTGACTCCTTCGCCACCGAGCAAGCTTTATGTAACCGTTCACGGAACTTGCTCACATAGTCCAACACATTCAGTGATGGACTAGCCCCAGAAGACATCAAGTCCTCTTTAAGCATTTTCAAAGGTCCTCTGACAGTGTGTCCAAACACCAACTCAGCAGGACTAAATCCAAGACTTTCTTGAACTGTCTCCCTGATCGCGAAGAGGAGCAAGGGCACACCCTCATCCCACTCCTTACTGGTTTCCATGCAGTACTTTCTGAGCATTGACTTCAAGGTTTGATGAAAACGTTCTAGCGCCCCTTGGCTTTCCGCGTGATAGGCGCTCGCGATCCTATGGGATATATTTAAGCTGGACAACACTTGAGTAAAAATTTTCGAAAGAAAATTAGTGCCTTGATCTGATTGCACAACTTTTGGTAATCCAAACGTAGAGAAGAATTTCACCAGTGCTCTAGTTACAACAGGTGCTGTTATCTTTCTCAAAGGAATTGCCTCAGGAAATCTGGTTGCAGTACACATTATAGTCAACAGAAACTGATTACCAGCCTTAGATTTAGGCAAAGGCCCCACGCAGTCCACAATGACGTGTTCGAACGGTTCTCCTACCGCTGGAATAGGAACGAGTGGGGCACACGGGATGACCTGGTTCGGTTTGCCAGTGATTTGGCAGACGCGGCAGGTACGACAAAATCGGGTAACATCAGTCTTTAACCGAGGCCAAAAGAAGTGTCTTAAAACTCTGTAGTAAGTTTTCTTAATTCCCAAGTGTCCCGATAGGTCGTGGTCATGAGCCAAAGAGAGAACTTGCTGTCTGTAACAGGACGGAATCACTATCTGATACACACTGGTCCATTCAGCCCCATCAGCCACATCCGAGCACCACTTACGCATTAGTAAACCATTCTCCATAAAGTAAGCAGTTTTCCTCTCCCGTGCTTTCTCCGCGGAGACCGCAGCAGCAATGCACTTTTGCAGACTCCTATCCTCATGCTGAGCAGCAATAACCCTCTCCCGAGTCACACTCAGCTTTACACCCGAAGTGTCTGATCCAGGCACCTTTTCAACAGCCTTATCACTCGCATCAGGTAACATGTCGCTGAGAAAAATAGGTGAAATAAAAGACGTAGCTAACTCTTCAGCCTCCGTCTTACGGGACTGAGCGCGCGTGACCACACAGACCGGAAAAGTTTCCGGAAAGGACTTCGCCAGCTCATCAGGCTGATCCGATACCACCGGGTTATTAAATACCTCGAGTAAAGGCATAACTTTCCCGCCGGCTAAATCATTGCCAAGAATGAGCTGCACCCCGCTCACCGGCAGACTCTCCCGCACCGCGACCTTCACAAGACCCGTACATAGTTTCGACTCGAGGTGAATCTGGTGCAACGGGACTTGAACCAGACCCATTTCTATGCCCTGCACTAGGACATGACTACCACAAAAGGTCTGCTCCGAGAACGGCAATACATCGGCACAAATAAACGATTGCATGGCCCCAGTATCCCGGAGCATTTTCACACGTATCTGCTCCGCCGAATTTCCTGTAACAGAAACTGCCCCCTCCAACAGAAAAGGGGCATAACTGGAATCAGGTTGATCACTGCGATCGGTATCAACAGGAGCCACTAGCTTAATGAACCCCGCACTCTTAGGCACAGAATTCGATGGTTTTCGTTTTAACCCAAAACACTCTGCAATTAAATGACCGGGTTTGTGACAATAATAACATTCACGATCCTCTTTCGACTTTAACGCAGCCGTTTTCGGATACGGTGAATTACTTGAACTTGCCTGAAACGACGTAACCCGCTCAGAACGTGTAGGGACAAAAACATTCTTATGCGTCAATGTAAATTCATCTGCAAGGACAGAAGCCTGGGATACCGACGTCACCTTCTGTTCGTTCATGTAAACAACCACACGCTCAGGTACGCAATTCTTAAATTCCTCTAAAAGAATTAATTCTCGCATGTCCTTAAGATCATTCACCTTACTGGAAGTGCACCACTTATCAAACAAAACGCTTTTCTCCCTCGCGAACTCAACAAATGACTGACCGGGATTTTTTTTATGACTCCTAAACCGTTGTCTGTAAGCCTCGGGTACCAGCTCATAAGCGCGCAATATGGCAGCTTTCACCGCTTCATAATTCACGCTATCCTCTAAGGACAACGTAGCACAAACGTCTTGAGCTTTACCAGTCAGCTTGCACTGCAGCAACAACGACCAGACCTCTTTAGGCCACTGAAGTGTAGATGCAATCCGCTCAAATACGTTGAAGTACGAGTCCACTTCTGTTTCTCGGAACTGTGGTACGAGAGAGATGTGCCTACTGACCTCAAAGGTGGTCCCCGCCGAGCCAGCATCGGCAGACTGCGACGGTTGTGTACCCGGAACCGGTGTTCTGTCCGCTGCCCTTATTTCCAATGCCCGCAGCTTAATCTGCGTTTCCGCCTCGATTTCAAGTCGACGGATTTCAAGTCGGAACTTCATATCTGCCTCAAGCCGACGGCTTGAAATCGACAAATTTTAATGTTACGATCACTGGCGGTCTAGGGACAGCCGTAACACTAAAATTTGTCGATGTATCACGGGGGAGAGGTAAATGAAAGGAGACAAGGCAGGCACGTTGTAAAAGAAAAAAAACTGGGGTTTTATTGTTCTCCCCGGACCCAGTCGAAAAGAGGGGGATAAGCACCCCTACCTGAATACATTGGGGAAAGAACGTAGGCGGCGCCAACTGAGAGAACCAAGTATAACCAAAACACCCCTACCTCGACCTACCCCTATCCAAAGAAAAAGGTCGAAAGAAAAACGGAGTCTTCGCGCACTCGGCGCCTACACCTCCTATCTAATAACAAAAATACAGGGGGTGGCGCTCACCTCTACCCTAGGGTGTCTATACACAGGACAACTACGGGCAGGATGTATATCGCGATATACTAACCTACCGTTCTTCCCCCCGGCGCGGTTTTGCAGCTGATGCCGCTGATGACACGAAAACACTTATCCAAAACAGTCTGAAATGCACAACAATCTGGGTGCCGGAGAGCAGCCCACAATCGGCGGCCCTGAGCGTCAGCAATACTGAGAGGCGTCCCAGAGAATGAGCCCGCCGTCCCTCTTAAGCAGCGGCTCCGTCTCCTGATTGGCCCTCGTCCTCCGCCCCACTGACGACCGATCCGCCAGTCACAGCGACCTAGAGGAGGGGCAATTCACAGGAAACCAATCAAAGTGTAATCAAACAATAAACAACACTCCTGCAGTGCACGGGGAACGTAACATGCCTGAACAAATGCTTTTTTTGTTTTTAAAGCACAAAACAACAATTGACAACATTAAAGATATGTTTTTTTTATACTTCAATATATGAACTTTTGGGGTGACATGGTGCAGGGGTAGAAAGGGTGCGCTTGGAACCACAAGGTTGGTGGTTCCATGTCGAAGTGTCCCTCAGCAAAACACCTAACCCCTAATTGCTCCCTGGGCCAAGATGTAAAAGGTTAAAAAAAATGCAATGTAAGTTGCTTTGAATAAAAGCGTTGGCTAAATGACCTGTATAACATTTAACAATATGTTTATAATACAATATACTTATAATGTCGCTGTAATTAGAATTCTTGGGAAATTGGGGGAGGGAGACAATCATTGTGGACACGTGCTCTGTGTCCGGTGGTGGAAGCGTGATCATCTATGTGTGCTTGCACGTGTCTGCCTGTCCATCGGGGCGGAACTGCCGCTCCCACCAGCGGACTGACTGAAAATGTCAGTGTCGGCATCCGGTAGCCGAAAAGACAGACGCTCTGCTTGCGGTGGGAATTATTTGCGCTGCAAGTATGAGAGCATGTGCCTGCTCATATCTTGAGCGTCTTTTTTTAAAAGCATATGAATTGAACATTTTTGCATGACTTTTCCAAAACTTTTGGGATTCAATTTTTTTGCATGACATTTCCAGGTATTTCATGACCGTATGAAGTCTTGGGGGAAGGTTCCCTCCCCTTGCATGTCAGGGGGCAGCCGGGCGGACGGACAGACACAGTCGGAAAAAAAAAAGGATTGAGGAAAAAATATATATTTGACAATAAAGTTAGTCCAGGATGGGATGCCAGTCCCAACACTCAATGACACTTGGCCAAAGTCCTTGCTGTACTGTGATGTCACGGTGTGGTGTATTTCCCGTCTTATTTTGTAGTTTCTGCTTCTTGTCTCCCTGGGTAACTTCACTTCCTGCCTTGTCCTGTCATCCCCTGTGATTGTCTGATCGTTTCCACCGGTGTCCAATCACCTGCACCTCCCCAGTGTATTTAAGCAGTGTGTCGCATCATTGTCTATGGTCCTGAATGTCCCTAGTTTCCGCCTGCCTTTTTGCCGTGGTTCCTGTGTGCGTTTTTTTTCCATTGGCCCTTTGACTATTAAAGTCTCTTTTGTTTAAGAACTCTGCATTTGAGTCCTGCCTTCCCACGCATCGGTGACAGAATGACGCGACCATTCAAGGACTCAGCAGTTTTTTCCCCCAGAGCCAGTTCTGGGGAACCTGTATTGCCCTGGGCGGGCCACGTAGCCTTCAGCTGGCTGCCTGTGTCGGAGAGAACGCCTGCCCTTGATCGCCAGCTGGGTTGCTGGCAGACGCAGTGGGCTCTCCTAGAGTCCCCAACAGGCGTTTGGGTCGCCGTTGGCGCCGCCCTCTGGTCACCACTTTGCCTCCAGAGGTGGAGGTCATCTCCTGGTCTCCAGTTCCCGGGTCACACTGTGAGTGGGTGCTTGAACAGGCGGCCCAACTCCAGGCCACCTACTCCCTCCACGCTGGGCCGCAGCGCACTGCTTTCCGCGCCGGGCTGCAGCGATCCCCCGTTCTCGCTGGGCCGCAGCAACCTCCTGTTCCTGCTCCCCAACTCGCTCCTCAGACCCCGGCACTTGCCCCACGACTCCAGGCCCCAACCCCGCAGGTTCCGGCCCCACGACTCCAGGCCCCAACTCGGCCAGTACCGGCCCTGAGACTCCAGGCCCCGACCCTGGTACTGGCCCCACGACTCCAGGCCCCGACCCCGCAGGTACCGGCCCCACGACTCCAGGCCCCGACCCCGCAGGTACCGGCCCCACGACTCCAGGCCCCGACCCCGACTCGGCCAGTACCGACCCGAGACTCCAGGCCCCGACCCCGACGCCTCCAGTCCCCGCTCCGAGACTCATGACCCCGACGCCTCCAGTCCCTGCTCCGAGACTCATGACCCTGACGCCTCCAGTCCCCGCTCCGAGACTCCCTCCCTTCCATCCCGTGGTCCTCTCCCGTTGGTGATTTGAGGGCCGTCTGGGATCCGGCCCTTGAGGGGGGGGGGCTATAGCAGGAGCTGAGCCGGAGACTCCGAAGGTGTTCCGTGTTCCCCGGCCGGCGACTCCCGAGGTGTTCCAGAGAAGGAACATGAAGGACACAACTTTCTGATTTAGTAGACGTCTGGGTGTTTGGATGAGAAACCAATTTCTCTTGTCCAACGCAAGCTACCTGTCCAATATCCACACTCACACAGGTTTGGGTGTGTGGGAAGCAGAAGCACCTTTACCGGGGACCAGTAAGCTTTGGACCAGTTACAGCGCTCCGTTTCCACATATTTATCTGAGGGCTCCTCCTCTGCAATGACTGTTTTCAAAACAAAGAAAAGGAACAGACTACCTCCCTGCCACCAGACTGACAAAGACACTTGGTCAAGTGAAAAAAGTGGTATTGGGTGGAATTAAATCCCCACTCTGTGACTCGGTAAACCAAAATGCTAACCACAAGGCTACTGGCTCTGCCGTACCAACATAAAATGTCGTTAAATTATTTAAGATCAACTCTATACAGTCCAGGCAAAGAATACGAGGTGGTGACACACAACTTCTGCTGCACACAGAAGTGCGCTGGTCCTCGAGAGAGAATTCTCAACCGGCTTTTGGAGTTAACATAGGAAGTACACACCTTTCTGATAGAGTAGAGGTTTGGCAGATATTCTGCAAACTGAACATATTGAATATGTTTCTGCATGGCAAGGACATCATTATTTAAACCTGCATGATAAGATGGTTGGCTTTCAGAAGAGAGCAGAGCTGTTGATCGGTGACTCTGCACAAACCTTTTCTTTTAATCGAGGGGATCATTTCTCTCATTTGGCGATGTGGACACAGGTCCTGTCATGTCGGTCACAGTGAGACATTTAATCAACTTGATTCCCTATTTTCAATCCTACTTTCCTGACATGGAGGTTAAATCTGCACAGCTGCGTTGGGTGACCCATTTCAGCAAGCTACTTGACTTTATCAAGAAAAACTCCAGACCCCAGGTGAAGTTTGCACAAAAAATACCAAAAAAAGTTGTACGGGGTTGGTTTATTGATCTCCAGTTAATAGCTTGGTAAACCATATTACTAACCGCCGGACTACTGACTGACTGACGGATCAAAGCAGTTGCAGCGGCTGCTAAAATTAATATGTAGCCATTGCCATTTGGAAGCATTTAAATGCACGAAACAAAACAATATTAAACACCATAACTTGGGATTGTGCTGTCAAAATTTGAAGTAGCTATGTCCCAGGGAGGGGGTTTGTCCAGCATAACTTAGAAGGCATGAAAAAGAGAGCAAACAAAAAGCAAAATGCCTGAATTCCTGTTGTTTTTAGAGCATGGTCCCAAAGCTTTTCGGAAACTCCTTTTAACGGCAGTAACAACACAAAACCTGGAATGAACACAATACATTTAACTAAATTTAGAGCCATGGATAAAGTTGCATGCAAAACAAAATCACCTCAATCAGGACATGACATTTCCCTCTATTTCCCTTATCACAGTTGATACAGTCCAATTTCCTGTAGCATTCCTATAACGCAGATCAACTTCCTGTATCATTTTGTAACCCTGCTGGTCCATTCCCACAGCACGCCCGGGTACTAAACATTTGGTTATCTTAACATGAACTTTAATCATGCTATGTTTTTATAAATCACATTTTAACCAAAGTGACATTTCATTCTTACGCCAAATAACTAAGCTTGTGTACTGACTTAGTACATTGTCAAATAAAGCTCTTCAGCACTGTACTACACCATCACCACAACTGAGAACATAATGAACATATACCAACACCCCCACTTGTACTCAGATTGCTATCTCCTTAAGCAAAACGAAAACAACAAAAACAGAATGAATGTGGACTCCTGTCATACACATATCAATCTCCAAAAAGAGAACCTGCAAACTTCTTCAGATTCAACTTATTTACAGGTTTGGTCATTACATCAGCAATCATGTTATCAGTAGAACAATACATCAAAGTCACTCTTCCCTCATTCACAGTTGACCTGATAAAGTGATACTTTATGTCAATATGTTTACATCTTCGTCTGTTTACAGGGTTTTTGGCGAGAGCGATTGTTCCCTGATTGTCCTCATGTACTACAGCTTGTGTGTACTCATAGTTGTCTATACCTTCCAGTAACGGTTCTAGGTATAGACACTCTTGTATGGTTGATGCCAGTGCCATATATTCTGCCTCATACGTGGATAGCGTAGGCTATCCAGTAGGCTGCTTTCTAGTCTTCCACGAGATTAGAGAGCTGTTCTGACTAAGGCTCACACAGTATCCTGTGGTACTGCGTCTATCACTGGTATCAGCAGCCCAGTCGGCGTCACTGTAGGCCTGTATACCTAGTTCCTCACTGTTGTTTCTCCTAAAACTTAACCCTTTTTCTGCTGTGCCTTTGAGATACCAAAGTAGATGCTTCACAGTGATCCACTGTATTAGTAGAATTGTGACAACCTGCTCACAACGAAGCTTAAATTTGGTCTGGTGCAAACAGTCAGATATATAAGACTTCCCACAGCCTCTCTGTACATCCTGACATCTTCCATCTTTACTGCACCCTCAGTATACTCCAGCTTTTGCCAACAAGGTGTTTCTCTTGGTCTACAGTCTTGCATATTGAAACTCTGTAGTATCTTGTTGGTGTACTTTTCCTGTGACATTTTTACACACTCATCTGACTGACTAAAATCAATACCCAGAAAATGTTTTAGTTTGCCAAGATCTTTCATTTGAAACTTTTCTGCAAGCATCTCTTTCACATTTTTCAGTCTCTCTTCATCGCTCGCTGCAATGACCAGATCATCAACCCATATGATTATGATCACCTTTCCTTCTTTTGACTCTTTGGCATAAACACAGTGGTCGGCTGGGTTTTGTGTAAAACCATTCTCAGTTAGGCAATCATGCAAAACCTTATTCCAATTTCGCCCAGATTGTTTTAGACCATAAAGCGATTTTTCTAGCTTATAGACTATACCCTCTTTCTCTTGATAGCCCTCTGGTGGATTTATGTAGATGTCGTAGTCCAAGGGAGCGTGTAAATACGCTGTTTTCACGTCCATTTGGTGTAAGAGTAAACTCTCCTGTGCTGCTTTCTGTAGCACAACCCTCACACTCGTCAAGTCTGCAGTGGGTGAAAACGTTTCCTCATAGTCTACTCCCAGTTTCTGGCTGTAACCCTTAGCTACAAACCTTGCTTTATATTTGTCTTTCCCGTCTGCATCAGTCTTTATGGAGTAAACCCATCTACCCCCAACTGTTTTCTTGCCTATTGGTAGTGTTGTCGGGGTAAAGGTTATGTTCTCGTTCAGGGATTGGATTTCCTCATCCATTGCTCTTACCCATCCTTTTGAGTTAGCTGACTCCATTGCTCCCCCATAAGTCTGTGGAATGCCACATACGGCTCTACAGCAATAGTCTACTGTGATATGAACCCCGTCACCATCACTGTCTTCAGTTACAAAGTCATCTAAGTAACTCGGTGTTCTCCTTTCTCTAGCTGGATACCTCCTACTCTCGGGTTCATCACTCGTCACACTCTGTTGTGCTCGTGCATTTGGTTCTTGAGCATTTTCTGTACTCTTACTCTGTGTGGTCTCGTTAGTCAGGGGTCTCACACTGTCAGAGTCGTCGCTTGGATCTGGCTCACCTGTCTGTGTCTATTTTTCCACAGCTGCCTTGCTCACAAACTTCACTAGTCTGTGTTTTTGAACTTCGTTTGTATCTGGATAATACACCAAATAAGCTGGGCGGTTCTTATCATAACCCACAAAACGTCCCATGTCACATCTGGAATCAAGTTTTCCCTTTCCCTGTTTGTAAGTGTAGTATATAGAACCAAACTTTTGCATCTTAGATACATTAGGCTTCTTGTCTGTCAACAACTCATAAGGAGTCTGTCCAGTACGTCTGCTAAAGCACCGGTTGCGTACTATTGCTTCTGTTTGAACTGCGTAGGGCCACAACTGCTTTGGTAGTGCACTTTCAACTATCATACATCTTCCCATCTCAAAAGGAGTACGCCAACCTCTCTCTGCAGTTCCGTTTTGGTGTGGGGAATACGGAGCTGACGTTTCATGCCTGATGTTGTTCTTTCTCAACAGCGCTTGAAAATCACCACTTGTAAACTCTGTTCCGTTATCGGATCTTATGCACTTTACTTTCCCGTAAGATGATACATCTGCTAGGAACTTTTCCGTAGCCTGTACGGTGTCACTTTTCTTCCTCAGAAAATATACAAATACTGCGCTTGAGTAATCATCAGTGAATGACTGTACATATTTGTAACCATCTATTGACTCTGTGGCTACTGGACCTGCGAGGTCCGTGTGTACCATCTGTAAGGGAGCTTTTGCTCTGGTATCAGGGTCCCTATTTCTGGTTTGGGCGAATTTTCCCTGAATACATACCTCACACTCTTGCTCGGGTCTGCCTGTTTTGCCCTTGATCTGCATACCTTCAACAACGTTCTGCAACTTAAAAACGTTGTCATAGTTACAGTGACCCAATATCTCGTGCCATGTCTGTATGTCGTGACATGCGTTCAGTGTGCAAAAAATACAACCTTCCGTATACGTGAATGTTAAACCTGGTACCATCTCTGGCTATCAGGGTGTCTTTATCTTCTTTAAAGACAACCGTAGCCCCACTGGTGGTCGATGCCTTCACAGTGAAGATGCTCTGGGGGTACGACGGTACAAACAAAGTGTCTTTCAGCACCGCCTTGCGTCCTCCGCTGTCGATGAGGGAAACCTCAGCATTTCCCTCCTGCTGAGCGATCCCGCTGCACCGGGTGCCGTCTGCCAGCTCGACACTGCGTTTCTGGCCTGAACGCGCTGTCAAAGCTCTTGAACATGGTTATGTCCGTGATGATATGAGAGGTAGCCCCTGTGTCCACCATCAGTCCCCTCTGCTGGAGAAGCCCTTGGCGGGCCGGCGTCCAGTTTTCCCTTGAGTCTTCATCACGCTGTCGCTTGAATTCTGCAAACGTGATATTATCGTCTGCATGTGCCACATGTATTGCAAATGGCTTAAAACTTTAAGGCAATCCTTTTAGGACCATAGCGACTAGCAGTCCGTCTCCTAACGTTTCACCCGCGTTGCGCAGTGCTGTGATGGCGGTTTCGGCTGATAATATAGTCCATTACACTTTCATCATTTGCTTTCAGAAGCGATGTCAACATAGTGTACAAGTTGATTATACGGGGCTTTCCCCTCCCCGCATAATACTCTCTCAATATTGCCAAAGCTTTTCTTCCATTGTTGGGTGCATCTCTCATAACTAATGATAGAATTTTGTCATCTAAAAGTAGAATTAGCTCTGCATACGCGTTTTTCTTTTCATCTGCCGCTATTTCGGCTTCTGACACCGTTTCTTTCAGCACCGTGTCCTCCAGCCCTGATAAATGAAAATGTCCTAACATTTTGGTCTCCCAAAGCTCATACTTAGTCTCATCTCCGTCGAACGTCAGTCGAGGCAATCTCCTTTGTTGTTCCGCCATGTTAGCTTACTCCAAGTCCGTTTAGCACGCGGTCCGTTGCGACTTTCTAAACGGTGGGAAACAACGAACCATATCTTCCGAACGACTCCTGGGCCCATAACCTGTTGAGTTGCGTTACTCGCATTCTTGCAGCTAACGTTGTATTCGGAGGAAAAGAGCGGACGATTCAGATGAGCCGTCTTTAGCCGTCTTCGGCATATTTATTTTACGAGCTGCCGCTGACACATCAGTCTCACCTTCAGACAGCCTTCATCACTTCTTCATATAAAACGGCAAAACATTTTGGGACAAACAAAACAGCACTGCAAACGAGTGCCCCCGCACAACACAGATCAGCACTGTACTACACCATCACCACAACTGATGTGGGCTTTTTGTCACTTCCAGATGACACAGCTGCATCTTTGTAAAGAGCAGACATTAGTATCACATTCTGTTTTTGTTTGTGGACGGCCTGCTGACTAAAACCTGCATTGAGAACATGGTGGACCGGACAAACCTCTACGCTATCCAATGTCATTCAGAAAAGCCACTCAAATGTTACCTGATATAAAATGGAGCAGTTTATCGGCATCTGTTTCTATTTGTCCATTTATGGGCTGCCAGGATCCCGGCTGTATTGGAGCTCAACCAAAAGGGTTGACTGTGTGGCCGATACCATGACTACCATGATGACTCCTTGACAGCTTCCAAGCAATTCCAATGGATGAGAAGCTCTGTGTTTACGAGCAAATCGTGCCATTGAAGGGGAAAAGTGGTCTGAAGCAGTACAACCCGAAAAAATCTAAGCAATGGGGGTACAAAATATACATCAGGAAGTTCCTCAACCGGAAGCCCTGGATTAACAGTCAGGTACGTCAGATGCTGCGTGCTCGCTCTGCTGCATTGAGATCAGGCATTGAGACTGAGTACAAAGCTGCTAAGTACCGACTGAGAAAATCCATCACAGCGGCAAAGAGGCAGTACAGAGAGAAGCTGGATGGCTTCTACTCCACTGCTGACTCCAGGCAGATGTGGCAAGGCCTACAGCACATCACCGACTACAGGACCACCACCAGCTCCATCAGCGCCACAGACCGGAGGACCTCAACGCCTTCTACACCTGCTTCGAGACCTCCAGCTCCAGCATCCCTGGGCGTGCCCTGAGAGCATGTGCAAATGAGCTGACTGATGTTCTCACCTCCATCTTCTAACTTTCCCTCAGCATGAGCACTGTCCCCACCTGCTTCAAGACCACAACCATCATTCCCCTCCCCATAAAGAGCCCACCTACCTGCCTGAATGACTACAGGCCAGTAGCACTCAGTCCAATCATCATGAAGTGCTTTGAGAGAGTGATACTGTCCCACATTCAGAGCAGCATACCGGAAACCCTGGATCCCCAGCAGTGCGCCTACAGGCGCAACAGGTCCACCTCAAGACGCCACACCTGCTGCCCTCCACTACTCCCTCTCTCACCTAGAAAACGAGGACTCCTACATTAGGATGCTCTTTTACAGCTCCGCTTTCAACACGGTCGTCCCCCACAAACTCAGCCATAAACTCTCCACACTCTCGTCACTGGGGGGAATGAAGAGGCATACAGGAGGGAGGTGGCCCGTTTGGTGTCATGGTGCGAGGATAACAACCTCACCCTCAACACTGACAAGACTAAGGAGCTGATAGTGGACATGAGGAAGGAAAGGAGACCTCATCAACCACTTTTCATCCAGGAGCTTGAAGTTAAGAGGGTGAGCGGCTTCAAATACCTCGGGGTCCACTTCAGCGAGGACCTCACCTTGACACTCAATACAACGCAACTGGTCAAAAAGGCTCAACAGCGGCTGTACTTCCTGAGGCGGCTGAGGAAGTTTGGGATGTCTCCAAAGATCCTCAGCCACTTCTACAGCTGCATCATCGAGAGCATATTGACCAGCTGCATCGCCGTATGGTACGGCAGCACATCCACAATGGACCGCAAACGCCTGCAGAGAGTGGTGAGGACAGCAGAAAAGATCATCAAGACCCCACTGCCCTCTCTGCAGAGCATCTACTACCGCAGGGTTCACAGGTGAGCTGCCTCCATTCTTAAAGATCCCACCCACCCCCAACATCTGTCCATCGGTCTGTTCACGCTTCTACCCTCAGGCAGGAGGTATAGAAGTGCCAAATGCAGGACCACCAGACTAAACTCTTTTTTTCCCCACTGCCATTAGAGCCATCAACAGCTGAGAGGACTCTATAACCTAATTCACAACTGGTCTGCACTTTACCTTGTTAGGATTTCACTTACTGTTACTGTACTGTTAATTTATATTGCACACCATCCATCCATTGTCAAACCGCTTATCCTGCACGCAGGGTCGCGCGGGGGGGGGGGGGCTGGAGTCCATCCCAGCCAACTTCGGGCGATAGACAGGGTACATCCTGGACTGGTCGCCAGCCAATCGCAGGGCTAACACAGAGACACACAACCATTCACACTCACATTCATACATCTACGGGCAATTTAGAGTCCCCAATTAACCTGATCCCCAGAACATGTCTTCGGACTGTGGGAGGAAGCTGGAGAACCCGGAGAGAACCCACGCAGACATGTATATATATATATGTCTGCACATTTCATTTCATTTAAGATTTTCTTGCTCAGTTTTGCACTTTTCCCCTTACCTCATTTGTGCCTTATCCTTACCTCATTTTTATTTTTAGTTCATATACATTTATTTATTTATTTATATTTTATTTTTAAAATTGGTCGGCTTCCCAGAAAAGGCAAGCAAGAATTTCAATACACAGCGGGTGTGTAATTGACAATAAAATTCTTTGAATCTTAACAGACATAGTTGAAACACGTACGAGGAATAGGGCCCTGGTCCGTCTACATCCAGAATATGGTCAATCGTTGCGTCCCTGCCCGCTCACTTCACTCTGCATCTGCTAATCTCAGGGATCTGGGCATCAACACCTCTCTTAGTAACTGGATACTGGACGTTCTAACTGTTACCCTCATTAAATGAGGGCTAATAATATCAGGAGTAGTAAAAGTTACTGCCTAAAGAGGGCGCACTTGAATCAAAGAAAAAAAAATGGGATTCCTTCTTGATCAGACCCGTAAGTGCGCGGAGAGCAAATCCAGTCTCGGTCACCATCCCAGGTTCAAGAAAAAATCCACATACCTATCCACCATGGCACTCGAGGCATTCGAACTTGCCGACAACAAACTGCCAACGTTGTTGTCAACTCAGCACTGAATTCTTCTGCTGTCTTTATCAAAGGGAGCGAAAACATTAAGAAATATGTGTCCTTTCGTTACCAGATGACAAGTAACATACCATCGCCTAAGGTGAGTGATAACCAAGTATTCATTATTTTTAAATGATTTAGTTAGCTAACATTAGCCAGCTATTTAACTAGCTAGAAAGGCTGGCTAGCTAAAGTTAGCTAACGCAGTCAGCGATGTTTCCCCTCTCATAAGTTACTGCCATCTCGTGGGTAACGAGCCAATCCTCTATTTGGGTAAAAAACAATTAGTTGAGACTGCAGTTGACTGGGGATTTCAATATTTAATGTTTTGTTCTTTGTTTTTACAGAAGCATGGATTAATCAGCTCAATAACAGAGAGCTAATTGTGGAAGCTCCGAATCGGATGCAGAAAAAAGCGGTCAAAATGGTCAAGCTGTTTGCTAAACACGATAAACTACAAATAAATAAAAATATAATCGAATGAGTGATTTTATATTTTGTTTGTTTTGGTTAAAAGAATTGAAGAAAATACTTGGAATCTTTAAACTGCCTAATAGTCTTATTACTGCCAGTGATGACAATAGCATATACACTAAGCCCAAATAAGTATATTTATTGTTTTTAACAAAGGTTAAATGAGTGAACATTTTCAAAAAATGCCCCCTGGTATTCAGTCAGCGGGGGCAAAAATTGCACCCTAAATAATATGTACATTCCCTAGCCTCCACTGCATACTTTTGTCAAATAAAACAAATGTTGAGTTGATCCTGTGTGCCTAAAAAGTCCTCACTGTTAAGGAAACATCTCATTAGTCCTTTTTTTTTTTTACTATTTTAATTGATTTAATATAAATCACTTTTTAATTGAGTTAATGAAACTCAAAACCTGGGTTGTGGGATTTAAACAGATGAGAAAAACATACCTTGTGAAAGTGCAACTCTTTGCCCACTGCATCACTGGGACTTATTTTGATCTTCTTCTATCCAGTTGTGGGTGGCAAGAGATGAAGCAGCAGCAGAAAAACATATCTTGTGTATTTGTTGTTAACCCGGAAATACCTTTTTAATTTACACAAGGTTCTTCCTCACCTGCATTGATGAATTCCAAATAAGTGAAACCAATCAGTAATCGGACGAACGTTATGGTACTCTGGTATTTCACCTTCAGCAGCATGATGGAGTGGAAGACACGAGCAGTTCTCTCTTTAAGACCCTCCTCCTGAAAAGCCTAGCCTGCTGTGATTGTTCGGCAATTTTCCATTGTCTATATTTATATACATCCCATTGGATCCAAATGCTTTTATAGTAAATACTACTAAGCAACAATGTGTTTTTTTTTCTTTATGTGTGATGCAAAAGAGTCTTCAGCCAAATAAATTATAATTAATGCCATCATTTACAAGACCAGGACCACTAAAATGACACTGTCAAAATCTACATATTTAAATCATATGGTTTCTTTTGATTGTTTTCTTAATTGATCAACATTTCTTTGTATGTTCTAAGATGGAATGTGTAAAGCATTAGGAACATGAATAATATTGTACCTTTACAGATCCTAGTTTCTCTTTCGGTGTGTTCAGCCACAACGTAGCCCAAGTTAGCCCTAAAGGTCAAATTAAAGTCAGCATGGCGTTGACAGGCTCTACTGGGGTTGAAAGTGATGTAGAAGATGGATGTAAGAGTAAACCTCTCCCTCTTGTGTACTGATTAAGAGGCCTTATTGGCATGTACATCTGTATTAACACGGCCATCGGTGACCCTCCGGTGTGTGTATGTGTCTGGACGGGCGAGACGCAAAGAGCCCTGCCAGATTGATTCACAAAAGGAAAGGGCTGCTTCACGCTTGTCACAGGAACTCAGGGGGGTTTGAATAAAACTTCAGGCGGGAGGGTTGGACTCAACACACACCCAGACTATAAGTACAGCAGGAGAAAAGTGCTCACCCCTTTGTCCAGCTGACTCGCTCTTTCTCCCCCCATCTCACACACACAAGCGCACAAACACCACAGGAACTAGGATTAACCCAAGAGAAGACCATAATAGGCCCACATGTCGTCCCCCCCCCCTCATCCAGCCGGGGCCCATTCAGGTCCTCTGTTACTCACCATCCTAACAGGGATTAGGTTTAATGAACTGGAAGGAGTTAACAATAAATGAAGCAGGGCCCATAAGCAGCCAGCTAATTCCATTTTGTGTTTTGCTGCTTTTCTTTCCTCCCTTTCTGTTTGAACACAAGGTGTAATCCACTTGACTATCAAAGGTGCAGCGAGAGTATGAATTGAAACTAGCCCTGTCACACACACACGCGCGCACACACACACACACACACACACACACACACACACACACACACACACCGACTGCCGCTGTTGCAGCTTGCCGATACCATCTGCTCCCATCGATACTGGCTCTGTAAAGCACGTACAATTTTGGGCAGGGGGGTAGATAACAATTCAACTAATATTTTTTATATTAATCTGAACCATTTCAGAGCCCACTCAAAGAAATACTGAAGAATGGAACAGCTAATTAAATGCATTAATATTAAATGCAGCGTACTGTTCAGTTAGTATTGCAGTTGCCTGGAGGGGACTGTAATATATTTGTTGTTTCAGTTTGAAACAGTGCATTTGGGCAAACTTTTCAATTTCTTCTGTAATTATGCCTTCCTCCGGTTTTGTCAAAACTTGTTATTTTGATGTTTTGACTCAACTAGGCTGAAAAAGACAATACAGAAAGAAGAGACAAAAAAACAAATTTTGATTCTATCTCAACAGAAACAGTTTTGTCGCGTGTTGGTTTATTTGTGTGCATGTTCATTCATGTGTGATTGTGGCTGCATGTGCATCGGCGCATTGAGCTTCTACCCTGCATCAGCGTGTCATCTAGTGTTTGTATTGACTCTGGTCTCAAAGGAAAAACCTGCACACCTCTTCCCTGCCCATGTTTTTTAATTGGAGTGGCTGTAGTGTCTTTCAAACACAGACACACACACACACACACACACACACACACACACACACACAGCTTAGCGAATGTGTGTGTTTGTGGATGGAATAAACTGACAACCACTTGAGATATTTAATTAGAGCCGGGACATTAAATGGTCAATTGCATAAATAATAAAGTATAATATATTATTTTAGAGAAACAAAAAGGGTTGGAAGGATGAAAACATGGGAATTAAAACTACTATAAGGAGCATTATGCTCCTATATTGTTTCATACTTCCAAACCCCTTGTTTTTGCTTGATGGTACAGAAATCTGTAAATCCCAGATTACATTTCCATGTTGTTATAAATAGACATTGCTAAATCTTACAATGATTGGTTGCATAGTTGTATTTCCAGAAGTTGAAATTCAAATGTTGACAATGTGATCATTATTTTATCTTGAGTTATTCCATTTCCCATGTTGAGGTTTTTAACAAGTAAAAGAAAAACTTCTTCAAAAAAAGCTATTTTATTAATGGTGAAAGAAATGTGACAAGTCAAAAAAAATCTCAATTATCCCACAAAAAAAAACTGATGAGTCCAATGGTGATTATGTTGTATAGTTTAAACTCCAAATGGTAGTCAGTAATGAAATGTCACACACCATGACATCTTGAACAAACGCCATTCCTTCAATCAAGGCCTCAAAAATCTTATTTAGACAGACAGAATTTCCACAACTGACCACAAACCAGGGGGGAAGATGACAATGATGGTTGATCTCTCCCTGATAAAGAGCCTCAAAGCTTGACAATTTAGTAAGGACTTTGAATATTCCAGGATCAACGTTTTAAGAAGGCGGCCACATAGGAAAAACAGCATGGTTGAGCTTATAATAAATAGTAAAACCAAAAACAACACAAAAGACTAAATTGTATTAAGAAGCAAACTGGTCTTGTTTGTGCAGGTTAAATGAAACCCCTGAATATTCATGTAACCAAAGGAAGATCTCCAATCATTTGAGTCTTCTCCCCCATGCCCAATTTTACGAAAGGTTATGTGGTCTTTCTAAAACTGCCAGCTCAGGAATAAGGTCAAAGTGACGGTGAAGTTTTCTATCCTTTTATCATGATGAGTTCATTCTTTATAAGAATTATTACTGCTAAGGTGTATTCACATGGTCGTATAATAGTGCTGTGCCAATAATTTACTTTTGCTTTCAAGGATGTAGAAGCACATGTAGGGTCTCAGAAGAAAAGAAAGCAAATCTGACTGACCAGTATTGCATATTAATACAATAAAAAAATGAGATTCACACATTGGATGCATTTAGACGGATGCTGATCCCAAGAGGTTAGCATTCAGTGACTTTTGATGTATTTTTACCTCCAGGAGGCCTTTAATACACCCTGGGCTTTCTGAGGCAGGAGAGGGTTCACCCGGTAGATGGTTGCAATTCCAGAGGCAATCACATCTAAACTAACATGTCGGAGAGGTTGGTGGCAGATGGAGGCCAAGCTTGGTTCATCTCCTGTGTTGCACCTCTGTGACAATTGAAGCAACCCCAACCCCCACTCCAGAACTGCTAACAACCGTACCACCACAAAGAGGTCATCCATAATCACTCTGTTCTGACCATCTCCCTCCGCCTCGACCCATCCTCTCAGCTGATATGTGTGAAAGTGCATATAAAAACTCACACTCCTGCCATAAATTCAAAATAGTTCTATGGGATTCTTGGAATGGCAATGTCATTCAGTATGTCCATCACTCTGGTTCCGGATGAAAAACAACATGTATGCATAGTTCCCAGAGGATATACACTAACAACTTTGGTGATGCTCTGACCTTTTATCTAGTGGAACCATCTGGTCAGTATCTCCTCTCATCTCAATATCGACTCAATGGAGTTGTTTTCCGTTCTGTACAGACTTGGTACCATGACACACCTAAAAGCCGTCTGGTACTATTTGTTTCAATATAGTGATATTTTAAACATATATTCATATTTTCTGCCAAACTAACAATCAGACTTAATTGCCATTGTTCTCCTCAGAGCCAGATTTTAGAAAATTGATTGTCCCCTATATAACAACTATCATGTTTCAGTCAACATATACGCTGTGGTATTTTAATTCATAGTAGTTCATATTAATTGATGAAAAATGTAGAATTGAAAGTTGTTATTCAAGAATGTTGCCTATACAGCTGCACCACCTTGTGTATGCATGAATGCAATTTTTTGGTCATTTTTATTTATACGCTGCGATTATTTAATTGTGCTCGCTGTTAATGGTGAAAACCCCAGATGTTTTTCAAATCTTGAATCAGAGTTTTAATTAGGTGATCTGTTAAAATGACATATGTGGTAAAACATACACAAACTGTATAACTGCCCCACTAATGGCACTTCCAACCTAAAACCCTGTTAAAAAACGTGCTGACATTGTATAGGACCAATTGTTACACTTTGGTCAACAACTGAGACCAAAATTTTCTTTTTAAAAATCCCGTAGATTTTTTGGCATGTTCGGTATTCATATTCAATTTTGACTGACCAGGAGGAATATCATTATATACATATAGCATTATATATAGGAGCAAAAATCATTATATTACTTTATATATTAAAAGTAAACTGAAAATTCGAAACCAACCCTCTTATTTTTATGTCAATACAAAGTCAAATGTGAACATTTGCACCCTGTTTGTCAACAGTGTGTCTCCCCCCACCAAAACCCAATCCCAAATCAGTGTGTGTAGATTGAGGCCTGTCATTTCCCTCTGAGCGCTGATGAGGACTCATCCACACAGGGGCATCATTGGAATATGAAAGAAAGAAATAAGGGGTCAAAAGTTTCCTGGGTGGCTTTCATAGAAAGTTCTCTTGATTGGGACATTTATGACTATCATTTCGTCCTTCCCTGTTTACGATTTGAATCGTCCTGTGATTGTTTGTTGGTCTGCGAGGCGATCATGGCCCCCGTTCTGCAGCTGTCTCGTGGGTGGGTAGTAAAATCAATCCTGAACTGTCAGGCAACGTGGTGCAGGTGTGTGATGGTGGGAGGGTTTTAATTTACATTTATATATGAATGTAGATGCCTCCGGCGGCATTCCCATGGACATGTTAAGACGTTGACATGTTAATCACAGGGGTAGGGAATGCCACCTGTCCAGCGAGGTGACGGAGAGAGATGGCCAGAAAAAAAGACACACGCAGACAGGTTAACATGTATGTCCTGCTCCTACAGATAACTAGCTCCAGTCGGCGTCACTCCTCTCAGGACAGAATATTATGCAAATAGCCATTTGTGTGACAGTGGTGCTGCAGTCAGTGTTGGCCACACGAGCCCGCTGACTGCTGTACAGCTAACTTAAACTTATGATGCGTCTCTGCAGGACCCAAGCCTTTCCACCCTTTTCCCAACATCTGGTCTCCCCATTGCCAATTTTTCTTCACTGTCTGGATAGTTACTGTATTTCTTCCCCTCTACATCCCACTATACCGCTTTCTTTTTCTAAATCCATTTGATTTTTGAATTTCTCTGTGTATCTCTCATTACCCACATCTTGAGGTTAGAGCCAATTTGAAACTGGGCACCTACATTTCTTATTTGTTCAGCAGTGTGACCTCTGACCTTTTGGTGCTGCCTCTCTTGGTCCCGCCCTCTAATAGAGCTGTGTGGCAAAGCTGCCAAAGCTATCAGTGAAACTAAACCATCAGCCTCGACTGATAAGACTCAATCCCACTCAATCTCAACCTTTAAACTTTCTTTGCACCGAGCCAGTCAAATCAATTACAACTGGAGCAAACTATAGCAAGACAAGAAAATGTTTTGATGCATTATAAAACAGAATTGAGAATTAAATATTTCACTATTCCAACTTTATATATAGTTTGCCTTATATAATCTCACTTTCTGTATGATGTGACAATAACTTGTGGAATAGCTGTGTCCAAAGTAATTGTCAGTCAACTATTCATTTTGAGTTTGAGTTTGTGCATTGTCACGTGAAATTGTATCAATTGAGTCAAACGTTTCATTTTGTTTACTGTGCTATTAGTTTAACTTAACAACCTCATTCTCACTCATGTATTTATATCGGTTTGAGAGCTCTGGTGCAAAAATAATAATTTTATGGGGGGCGGTGGCTCAGTGGAGAAGAGGGTATTCCTTGAATAAAAAGTTCAGCAGTTTGATCCCCAGTTCCCCTAGTGTCCTTGTCGATATGTTCCCGGGCAAGACACTTAACCCAAATAGCTGCCATAACCGTGACTACGGTGTTCTGATGCTGTAAATGTTAGTTGCTGATGTGCAGGTGCTAAGCTAGTTCTATCATTAGTGTATAAATGGGTAAATGAGTGACTATAAAACGACAGTCCATTTACCACCACAAGAGATAGACCGTCTAAAAGAAGGCCCCATATTATATGAAAGGATTTAATACACATAAGTTACTGAGGAAAGTCATTACCACATTAACAATTACAGTTACAATATCGTCCATTGTCTTACTGTCTGATGTTATGCACCAACCGTCAAGTCCAATTCCTTGTATGTCCGACATATTATGGCAATAAATGTTTCCTGATTCATGATTAATTTCATCTATGAGGATGGGTGTCAGAAAAAAGATAAATATCTTAATAATCAAAGGGATTTAATTTTTCCTTGAGATGAAATTGAACAATTTAACCTCACACTGTACAGACAAGCTGATTACATCTGTCTCTAAAGCAGGGCCATTTTCCTGGCCCCTTTCCTAATTTCTATTATGCAATTTGACCTTCCTCATCCTCCCTGGCCTGGCAAAAAGACTGTTAAAGGCTCACTTATTAAACATAATCTGGCAAAGTTATTAAAACAAGCCAGTTCACTGAGAAACCTGCCACAATTCAATTACCTGTGTAGCTGGAGGGAAAAGCAGCTAAATAGGGTGACGAGTCTTCTGCTTTTACAAAGCGATAGGAACGGCGTAGTTAGTGTGGCTTCAATTAACACAATGGGGCTGTGGCGGTAATGAGCTAGCCTGCAATTGGCAGACGGAAGAGTTGGAGGTTGGCGTCTGTCTGCTGTCGGCTCTGAGGGCAGTGTTCGGGCCACAGTGAGTTTACTTCCTTGTCACTCACTTCATAGTTAGCTCCTGGATTGTGGCTTTTCCATTAGCGCTGGAGTCCAAGATATGACATTGTCATTACAGTGCAGTAGGGAAAAGAAAGACAATCTATCTCATTTTTGAGAAGCTCCTTGTTATAAATTACTGTCATTTATCTCATCTTGTCTATTATCTATTTTTAGTTTCCATTCTATATGTCATCATTGCTGATCTTGTCTCTTTCCGTCATCTAATCATATTTGCCTTTCAGCCCCTTGAACACTATATATGTCCTGGTGTAGCTACGTAGAGTCTTAGTGCATTGTTAATACACCTCCAGTGATTCAAAGTACATTCTCCAGAGGAGGCCTGCCATTGTGCTGATATTCCATCAAGCCTCTATTTTCTTCTAGTGGATATTTTCCAGGGACCAACTAATGCTTTGAAGAAAAAGTTTTAAAGTATGCGTTGTAACACTCCGTAGACAAAACCTTTGAAGACAAATTTAAAAGTCTTTGAGTGGGTTGCTCTTTGTAACTGTCACTTTCTTATATGTTTATATGTGAGAGCACTATGTATATGTTCATCATATTAATTACTAATATATACTCATACTAAAACAAGTGGCTCAGACAACATTTTATTTATAAAAAGATAAAAAGATCGTATGGACAGGAGTTTAAAAATGCTGACCATCAGGTGACAATGTGTTTCTAGTTGAAGTATTTCTAGCAATTCCAGGTATCAATGTCCCTCTCAGATAATATAAAAAGTGCTGAGTAAGGTAAAGATAAAAAAAATGTAACTTGAATTTCAATGACTAATCACATTATGTGCAAATTTCAATATTGAATATAATAATATAATAAGAAACAGGTCTTTTATCGGGAAACAGCATTATGAATAATGCAGCAGTAAGGGTCCTGTTAGAGTGAGAGTTAAGAAAGAAAAGGACTTTTCAGTCTGTAAAGCCTGTGGATTTCCTTTGAATGTCAGTCAATGAAGAAAAAACACTTTCAATGATGCAGTTTTAGCAGTTATACAATAACAAAATTAACTGTTAACATCCACCTTACATTTTCTCCCTCCTCTGGACCCAGCCGGTTGCTAAGTCTTTGACTTTTTCAGGTAGATAAAGAATCTCACTTCTTCTGAAAAAATATAACCAGCAAGAGAAAACCCTCTTCACCGGGTGCAGATTATGTAACATCTCCACAAAAAACAATGTTAGCAATGACGATGGACATCTGCCCGGGGTTAGGGCAATAGCAGGGCACAGCTAATTCACCGACGTTAGCGTCCTTTTGCCGACTCTGGTTAAGACAATTTTAACTTGCATAATTTTAACTTGCATAATTAAAACAGTATTTGGCTCAAAATGTAAGGCACTAACGCTTACTTTACCACCATTAAATTACCTGACTACATCACACAATACTTTTTATCAATAGATCTACTGGATAGTTGGGTAAAAATGTTAGGACACCGTTGTGTTACTTCAGACTGCTGTGTGAGTATGTCATCAGTGAGAGCAACACTTGTAAATGCTCCGTGTAACGCCCTCACTCCGTTTCATACAACTCTTACGTGTTCTTATGTTCTTCTTACGCCGCAGCATGTTGATGCATGACGGGGCTACGTGCCTCATTTGTTTCAAGACGCTTCATTATTCTTGCATTTGTTTGTCGATAGTTCTCCTGCATGCCGCATACAACGTAGTCTGCTGAAGTCCCTCTCCACCGGTTGACGTAGTACTAGCACTGGTAGTACTCCAAGCTCGTAGTATCTCGTAATAAAATACTTTCGGTTCGCAGTGATTAAAAATGGCTTTGCATTTATCGACTATGCCGTTTGGTAGAGACTTCAAATGAAAATATCCACGCATGTACGCAGCAGCATTAAGCCCCTCCCAATGCCGTTAACGCATTATGAAATTACTGTCAGCGTTAAGTATAATTATTTTAATGAACAGTGTCCAACCACCAATATTTCTTATCTTTACTTTCTTTTTGGTGAAAAACTACCAAACCTAGATAATGTATCTCTTCTTAAAAAAGTGTTTTCGCTAATGCAGGTTCTAGATGCCTAATGTGTACTTTGTTTCAATGGATTACGGTATCTGTAATCTTTGAAAACTGCATTGCAATGTCACTGTTTTTGTAAACCAGCCGGCACATATCATTGTCTTCTCATGCATGTGTATGTATCGCAATCAGCATTTTCTGCTTTGTCTGAGTGTGTCTGTTTACCTCAGTTTGTTCTAGTGTCTCCTGCACACAGGGGATCGTGAGTTATCAGTGTAATTGGATCACCTCTCTGTCATTTTGTTTCAGTGTTTGTTGATAGGCCCTGTTTTAATTCGGCCTTTGAATATAATCTGCGGTAGCTAGTCCCGTTACTGCAATAATCCCTCAGATAAGTGGAAAGCAGATTGGGTGTCCAATGAGGAGAAGCCATGTGGCCTAGCCTTCTTCGTAAGCCTCTGTAAATATGAAGCAGTAGAGGCTATTTAATGGGGAAAACCGAGTGAGATGAATGTGTGTTATGGAGCTGGGCTTCTGTTAAAAAGCTCAGGCACTTCACTCAAAAGACAGACCAAGGTCAACAGAAGGTATCAGCTGAGATCATAGGGGCTTCCAGCATTTCGTAACTATACCTCTGGATGTCACTCCCATTGGGGATTACTGCTGGGACTCACAATCACACAGCCACCAGTCCTTGACTTGACAAAGACCATCTCCTCCTAATAGCTATTACATCACTAATCAAATCTCCTAAAAAGATCATTGTCAATGTCAACTGTGGCTGTTTAGAGATGACTGACAGTAGGTTAATTTAATTGCTGCTGATGACTCAAAACAAATGGACAGGGCAGATTATTTCTGTTATTTAACACCTTCGTTATAGTTATGGATTATTTTGACAACCCTTTAACCCGTGGCTACTTATTTCTGATTTCATAAAAATGAAGCAGTAAAACAATGACTTACAAAAGTTCCTACAAACTGTCACTGCAGGCTCTAGATGAGAAGGAAGACTGTGAAATGAGTCAATAGAATCTTTGATATATAGGCCTGCAGCTGTATATTTTGCATTCTATGGAGGGCATAACTTGCTTACGCCAGGCAGACATTGTTCTGCGGTGGGATGTGTATTTTTTTTGTATAAGCCAAAATCACAAATATGTCTCAGAACGCTTTACAGTCTGTACACATGCAACATTCCAAAAAGGTTCCAAAACCCTCACATCGGCATAGGAAGATGTCCCCAAAAAATGAAAAACACTTTCAAAGGGGAGAAAAAAGAAAAAAAACCTTTAGAATAATAATGATGATAGTGATACACATAGGAACATAAAATATTTTACCCAGACATTCAAACCCAACATGCATGTCTAAGTAGTAAGAGGATGCCAGAGGACCTAGAGAACATATAAACATACGCAAACTCCACACAGAAATCCAGCATAGTATAAAACCTGCGCCTTTTCTATTAGGGAAGTGTTTTTGCTGAAATTGAATGAATTTGATGGCTTTGTTATTGAGATTGAATTTAACAGTGTTTTTGAAATCTCCAAAGCCTGTTTGTGTCTAGAGCTGGGATTGGCCTATTATTGGTTGCATTCTTTCAAGGACACAATACAGTGGCCGGTGCAGACACATCTGCATCTTCTACTGAGTTCAACCTTTCAGTTTGGTATGAGAAAGGGAACAACATCACAGTACAGTTGTGCCTTCCAGCTGTGAAATGTGTGAGAAGTCTGACTAGCATTCTTTCAAAGTACCATAAACACACAGGGATGTCAGGGACGTCCTTGGACAATTATTCCCATTGTTGCACTGTACTTTTTCTCCCGTAACAACAGTTCTATAGAGCGGGGTTAGGTGTCTTGCTCAGGGACACTTCGACTTCGACATGGAACATGGAGCATGGGGCCCGCCATGGAACATGGGGCAGCCTGGAATTGATCCACCAACCTTGTGCTTCCCAGCACACCTTCTCTAACCCCTGCGCCACGACGACCCCATTTCCTGTCTTATTTTGAAAGATTAACCCCTCTCTCGTTTCAGGTCACTTGCCCCTCATGTGTCCCCAGTCGAATCGTCTCCCCTGATTCCTGATTGTGTCCACCTGTTTCCCATTACCCTCATGTGTCTTATAGTCTGTACCGACCATTCACCTACCTGAGCCCGTCACCTTAGAACCCGTGTACACGATGGGAAAACGCGTATATTTTCATGCGTTTTGGGCTTTCATTTACACAAAAACTGAGGTTTTATCACGGAAAACGATCATTTCTAAAAACTCCGGCCAAAGTGGAGATTTCTGAAAACTGTTTTTGTGTGAACTAGGTCCAACGGAGTTTTAGGTTGTCAAACGTCACAGTATGCGACTTGTTGGTTTTGAGAATCCTGATTGGTTTGCATTTCTTTATCCTTCTCGTTACACTGCCAACTACAGGTTTGGCATAGTTATGATGGCGTCCGGGGCCGTATTATTGCGGGTTTATATAAACAGAAACTTTTTTGAAAACGGAGGGGCAGAAATATTAGTTTCTGTAAATACCCGGCTATGTGTAAATGTGGCCTTAGACTCGGTGTTCCTCTTCCTGCCTGGTTTGGTCTTGTGTTTCCCCGTTCCCGTTCTAGAAGAATTCCAGTTTCTGTTAATGGATTCAGTTCCTCGAGCCTCTTTGTACCTTTTTAGTGTTTTCCTCCTAATGGAGCGATTTAGAGTTTTGTGATCTTTGAGCCAAATGAAGACTGCCTTTTTCTGTTCATTCTGCTCTTGAGTCCTCTTAAAAAGTGGGCCTGACAGTTTTTAGTACATATTTTGTATGTAGTTCTTTCATATTTTTATTAGGGCTGTCAATAGATTAAAAAAAAAACAATTAATCGCACATTTTGAAATTCATTAATGGCGATTAATGAAAGTTGTTAAAATGTTATTTATAATGAATGTTTGTTTTTCTTCTAAAGACAATCTTAAAAATAATGAGTAATCACTTTAGAAAGTGTGTATTTTAGACACATTGTTAATGTTATTTTAAATGCAAAACTACACACATATCATCATCTTGGAGGCAGAATTCCACCTGGTCGAACATGTTGAACTAGTGACTCTTCCTGCTGTCCTCGTGCACTTTGCTCTCAACTCTCCATAATTTAACGGCTGTGTTTGAAGTGCAAACAATCTCCCCACATTTAGCCAGAACGTTTTCAAACCACGGGACACATCTCCACTCCTCCTCTACAGACTGTGTGCCGCCGCGCAGGGTAACGTTAGATGTTGAGATGGAAGTAGATTAGCAGCTATCCTAGCCTAGCTGCTAGCTTAACATAGTAGTGCTATAAATGGTCCGTTTGCCACTCACCCCCCTTCTGTTTGCCACGTGGAGTAATTCCTCTTTGCACAGTTCTCTGCTGTATCTCGCACTACTGTTATACTTCCAATGCGAAAAGCTCTCTGCAGCTAGCGGCCGTTTCGTTTCCGGTTTACTTCGACGTAAACAGACATTAGCTACGTTAAAATATCTTATTTTTGTAAGATGTTTTTGTATTTTGCATTAATCGCATAGATGAATGCATTAATGTTGACAGCCCTGGTTTTTATTGTATTCTTCTTCTCTTCTATTCAATTTCTCCCAGCATGTTCAGATGTTTCATTTATTTTCTTCTTCTGTGAAGCACAAATTGTTCTTAAACTCAGTGTTGCCACCATGTGTCAGTCTTAAGGGAGACATGCTGATGAGGATGACATCACCGTGGATAAGACGCAACCAATAACAGGGATTTCTCCTGAGTCCTGCAGAGCTGCTCAGTTAGCTCTTTGGCCTGGCTGATATAATGGGATCCTAGCTGACCGCTGAGGCATCTGATGCTTATAAGAGTGTTAGCATGCAGACAGTCAATGCAGGGTCTGAATTGATGAGGTGTAAGTTTAGTACTGACACTCCAGCCTGTAGGCAGTAGTCTTCAGAAAAAGAGAAAAGAATCTGTGGGCTTGAGAACAGTTTAATTGAATTAGGGAAGAATGACAACATGGAGAAAGATTTCACATGCCTCAAAAATGCTCGGAGATCTGTTACTTAGGCCAGCAGGATTCTGGGTTTGGTAAAGCGGACACTAAAACCGTTGATTACACTGAGAAATTACAGCCATTGCAAGGGGAATTCGACCTCTTTTCCGGTAGGCCCGGTTTGTCTACAGCTGTTTGGAAAATAGGAATAATTCAAACGCAGAGATTCTGAGGATTTTTATTCTTCAAAGTCTGCTCTCATTCAATGGATTTGTATATATTTTTCAGTTTTTTTAGACAAAAAAGGTTTGACTGATATGTTAACAGTTTACTTGCACCAGAGCTTACTGTTTTCCATGTTTACCTTGGATGTACATTAAGTGAATATTTTTTTAGGTAATTCATAGGTACATTCTTTACACTTTTATTCACCCTTTTCTGTCTTTTTTAAAGAAGTCCTTACAGATGAAAAGTATTGCATGTATTGTGTTTCTTGACCAAGTCTCTCTCGTAAAACAGATTATGTCAGCAGTGTTTCTGGATAGATAGAAAAAATGTGAAACATCCAAACATTTTGAATTTCTTTCTAAGCTAAGTAATTTTTCTTTTCTTCCCGGCTTTGTGATGACACGCCTACATTGCTGTGACCTTTTCCTGTTTGCTTTACCACAGATTACCTCACAATAAAACTGTGCTGGAATGTGCATGGTTACTTTTGTTATACATAAAAAAATCTACAATGGAGGTGATTGGACATTTTTTAGTGTTGCAGAAACCTTGAAAGAATGAAATACAAAAATTCATTGGCAATGTGACATTCAAAGCACCGAATGTGCATTCAGCAGTTTGAATGCAGTTCCATTGAAATAGTTGACAGACATTGTTTAGGAATATAAACGTTTTTGTTGAATTTTTGATAAGGATGGCACTCAGCTCTATGGTAATACGGTGAAAGCAGAGGGTTTGAAACCAATCAATTTCAAATTGGTCCATGCAGCACTGAGGTTGTTTTCACTGCGTCAGTGTTGACACATCTGACAGGAAGCTTTGTCTTTCCTCTGCTCTTTGCACTGCAGTCTGGTTCATGCCGTCTCCGGGCCTCCTGGTAGCACTAGTCCTGTTTGCCCTGTCCTCCCCAGCAGCGGTGCTCGTCGGCCTATTTGTTTTAATCAGCACCATGTTTGCCAATGAGCTTACCTAAGGAGATGGAAGTCCTTGTGTGTTCTCCTGCGATGCAGAGAGGATGAGGCCAAGTGGGGGGCGGATGAGTAAGGGCAGAACTGTGTGCCTTTAATAAAGATTTTCTTCTGTATTTTCGAGATTTTGGGCCTTTGATTTCAGGTTAGATGTGCGTTAAAGGGGATCTTTCAGGGAAGGTTAATCAATAGCAATGATTCAACAATTACTCAGCGTGGGGGTGAACTGCCTGACTTTTCAACTGTGTACACTCCACATGCAAGGCTCTACCCGTATCTTCAGTCAGGAGGGTAGTGCTATAAATGAGGAATTAGAAAATAAGAACGGAACGGAGCCTAAAACAACATCAGTTTTCATTATCTGTATAATCTGTGTCAGAGACATGTCAAAGTTAGTTGATTTGATTTTTGAACGATCAAACAAATCGCAAAGGATCACAAACGATCAACCTTCTGTTATGAATTGTAGTTAGTAGAAGTAACTCTAAACTCAAAAGTTAGTTATAAGCACTGTCGGGTATTGATGTCAGAAATGTTCCATACAAAATCCTTGTAAGGTGGCTAATTGCTAGCCACCACAGAATCACTCTTCTCTTTGATTACTGTCCTTTTATGTCCACTTTTGGCATTCACATGCTCCACACACCTCTCCTCCCTCTTTTAATTTGTTCTCCATTCGTGCATAGGCCGCCAGTCCGCATTTAGCACGTCCTCTCCCAGCTGCACATACCATCTTTGGAATCACACACTTCTGTCGGGCTGCTTCTCAATGGCACCAACACAGCCCACTGCCCTTGCAACACCCTCTTTTGTCAGCAGCACAAAGTTGATCTATTTACCAACCATCCAACTCTTTTTCAAACAACTCAAGCTAAAGGAAGGGGGGATGCAGAGGTGTCAACCAGCCAATCAAACAATCAGTCAGCCAGCCTGCCATCCAAACAAGGCTTCTTCCCTTCACTCGGCTATAAAGCCTATCTGCAGCATTCGATGCAGTATCCAATTCAATCCCTTCCCTCAACCTTCCAGAAAGCTTTTAGCCACATTTTAGCACACAAAAGCTGCTGCTCTGGCCTTTGTAGCCAGAGCTCCTATTTAAGAAGGTGAGGGTGAGTATGCAGGGAAAAGAAATCAATAAAGTTTCCTTGCTCTCAATCTTCTTGGCCCACAGTAGAGGTGTTTTTAGGTTGAGAGGGGGAGGGAGGGGAGTGGATGGAGCTAGGCTGTTTTTGTCATTCATAAGCTTTGCTGACAAATCCTTGACATCATTTGGCGGATTGTATCGATAACTCCTGCCCAGGACTGCAGAGGACAAATCAAAATCATTTGTCTGGCTTTGTTGGGGTGGTGGTGGTGTGGGGGTTGGGATCGTGGGGTTGCCGTGGGCAGTGGGGAGAGGATGACGTCCGCGACGAAGCCAGTGCCGCGATACACGGCCGTGACATTGGCAGCTGAAGGCATTTGTACTGCAGAGAAGTTGAAAGGTCACTGGAAAACATTTGGGCTTTGCACTTCTAGCAATTCTTAATGTTGGCAGACAGGACAGCTGCTGTTCTTCACAGATGATCTTCCAATACTGATGAAGATCAGTTTTCTTTTTACAGATCTACTTTACACTGTGACATTGATCCCAAAAATCAACAACATTTGGAAGTAAATCAGAAATAATTGGTATATTTTGTGTTACACTGACTGGTATATGTTTTAATCCTAAAATAAATAGAAATATGCAATGACACTCACACACCCCCAAAACACATTTATCCCTCATAAATATGCCCACTCATACAGATCTATAGTCATGTATTCTTAGTGGGGCATGTTCCAGAGGAGAGGAGAGAACTTGCTTTTCCTGCCTGTTTTGACAGTTGTGAGCTTCGGCATCAAATGGCAAATCTCTTAATCTGCCCTTCTTAATAAGAAAAACATGAGACTGTCTGATATTTTCATCTGCATCAACTGAAGGAAATTGCAAAATACTACGAGGTGTTGGTATTATGTGTGTATTTCAAATGTGAAAATACAAATGCTACTTTGGTGACAACCAGATCTAAATTGGTGTGACCCTTGGTGTTAGGCTTAAAAGTGTTGGTGGGGCCTTTCTGAATTAGAAGCAGGAATAAGACAGAGCTAATGACGGTGCATATCTGTGTTTTTTTTCTATTTGAGTGTCTGACTGACTGATGATAGCAGAATAATTGAATTAGCTTAAGCCATGTTTGGGAGCTGCAAAGTATCTAACATTTAGGTCTGAAAGGTCTGTCCGGACAATGCCCCACCAACCTCCATCTCTAGACCTGTTTTTTGGGGGGTTGGTCCTCCTTATAAATACCAACATGTTTTTAGAGGAACCCAGGTCAGACATCATAGGATAAGGTTTTGCCCTAAACCTTAAGCCTGCAATATCATGTCTGCTTTGGTGTCTTCAAACCCAGACAATAGATAAATTACCAAAATAACATCCCATCCACCCCTCCTACACTTCTTAACAATGGGTCTTGTGTGTGTCTGATTCCAAATTCAAGTTCTCAATTTTCTGCCATGTTATTGGGTGACCTGGAATCAGGTATTAAAACAGCTCAAATCAGAGAGGAGAGTCAGGCTGGGGGGTTGTCAGGGATGAGAGAGAAATTAGAGAAATTCTAATTCTAAAGAAATCGTGAAATTCTAACAGCAACACTCCAGTTGCAGTCAAGTCCTTTCTTTCTCTTTTCTTCTCCCTCTCACCTCCAGACGCCGAACAGTGCTGAGCACTTCCATTCCGTTGTTCCTTTATAAAAATTATATAATTATTATAATTATTATATAATTTATGAAGGTGAAGGTGAAGCTGAACGTGAAACTAAGTGTAAAATGTGTACTGTAGATGTAAATGTTGAGTATGGGTCCAATTGGGTCCAATTTGGTGACGTGGCCTGGAGCTCAATGCTCTGAAGACAGTGGATTTCAGGAAGAATGGAGTCCCACGTTCCCCAATCATCCTGTGTGACTCTCCCGGCACAGCTGTGGATGCTACGAGCAATATTGCAAACACAGTACAGACAATTCTGTCAGTCTTCAAACCACTGATATGGACCTACTCACTGCTCAGTAAACCTTGTTAGTCTGAATGCATTGACAATGTCTACAGTGAAATTTTGTTTTTGGATGAGGTGGAAGTCATTGGTAGTGACTCAGGGTGCACATTGTTCACCTCACAAAAACTCTTTTGATTCACCTCCAAATGCTGCTTAAACTATTTTGATATAGTTTAGCTCTGCTAAATATTGGTTAATTACTTCTTGTGAAGGTGCAGTCGAGATCTGTTTTTTACATTCTCTTGGATCTGAAAATAATACTGTCAGTGAAAAGTTATCATAAATGAAATATTTGATCTGTAACACTCCAAAGACCAGTTAAGATATATTGAAATTTTCCTTCAAGAACAGCGAGGAAGTTACAGTTTGAGTTTGACAAGGTCAGAAGTAATAGGAGTTGATAGGGAGAGTATTGCAGTGGGAGCAGACTGCTCAACCTCCCCTCCCTCACCCCATTGTTGTTCCCCTCTATCCTCTTGTGCATCCAACTTCAATTCCACTTCCATTTTTATCAGCCTCTGCTCGCCTCTCGAGGAGATAGGATTGAAACCCTGACACGAATTAGCCCCTCAGATTGACTTGATATTGCCACACCCAGGGGACAGTCCAAAAAAAAGGAGTCCCACATTTTTCTCCTCCTTTTCACTTCAACCTGTTTCCTACATCCCTTTGCTCTTGCCCTCTAAATCATGTGTCCTTCCATTTCTTATCATGTCCTCTTCCTCCTCCCTCAGTTACTCTATCCCATGGTCTGTCCATCCTCCATCTCATCTTGTTTTTCCCTGTGCATGCTTCCTTGTCAGTCACCTGAGCAACATTCCACCTCCCCTTTCAACGTGATGGACAGGCGCTGCCAGGTTCTAGCGAGGTAATTTGCGTACAAAAACGAAATGGCATAAAAAAAGACGGTAGGCGGAGTAGCCAAGTGATTGCATTAGAAAAATGGAGAGATGGAGACAGAAGTATGTAATCCATTTCTATTCATCATCACAGACCAAAGACAGTTTCCTTTTTCTTTTGAACTTCCCCTGACATTTTTTTAATATTTCATCTGTTAAAGCCAGAGCCAGGTCAAAGGACACACTCCAGATACAACTACCACAAAAAAATCCTTCCATAATTCTATGTACCTTTTTTAGTATCTGTGCCCAAGTGAGAATCAAACCCTGAGTCTTTGCAATGTTTGTCTTTTATTGACCATCTGAGCCTTATATATATAATATATGGTCAAACACAAACAAAACCTTTCACACATTACACTTTACAGAGGTTTACTGATCAACAAAGCCCCTGACAAAGTTATCTAAGACAGTGTGTGTTGATGACGGTTGACTTTAAAGTACAAAAAGTAACAGCCGTCCCGTAATCGTGTATGTAGAGGAACCATAAATGAGTATTGACAAACACACACACACACAGATGCACAGAAAGCAGCTCATGTGTGGCTGTCAAGCTTTCTGGTGATAGTATTGATCTGAGACGCAGGCCTCATTCATTACAGGCTGACCAGCAGCAGATGAGCTGAGGCTTTTGCTGAGTGGGGTCTTTCTCTCTGGCTTCTGTAAAACCACAAGGGTAAATTGTACAACCATGCAAAAGTAAATTTGAAGTTGGGCTGTGTTTTTCTCTTAGCAGCGTTACATAATACCTGACATTCTCTCAGTGAGGTAGGTACACACTCTACCTGCAAAAATGATTATGTGATCATATATTATGATGAAGCTGGGACTTGTTTTTGATCAGAAAACATAAACCATATTCTGAAAAGAGTTTACTCTTGAATCATTGGAATTTGGTGCCAATTTCCTGACTATACTTATCACCCAGGCTCTAAAGATTAAAGTAAGGGAAACTCTCCTGCCTTAACAACACGGACAAGCACATAACCACAAGCTAAAGTCAATTTATACTTCTCCCTGTATGACAAAATGGAACTGGAAGTGTTAAAATGAAAATTATTAGAACTGAAAATGTACGGATTCCGTGAGATGTAATGAATGACCATGTCATATCTTTCTGTGAGAGAAAGATTTATGAAAAAACAGTCTATTACCTTAATCCCTACCGACTCTTTAGCAGCCGGTCTCTAGTTATCGGCCTGTTTGCTACTCAGCTGGTAGTTGACCACATGTTTTAGAGCAGGCTTGCACAATTGTGATCGACCAATCGATGGCCAAGGAAGTGCTAGTAGATCGCCTGCCATTAAAAAGAAAATCACGTCACGTCAAGCACGCGCGGTCGTTCGCAGAAACTAATGAAAAACTAATGCTAATGCTAGATCACCATGACTTGGTCTGTTGAACAGTTGCTCGTGAGCCGAAAAAAGTGTGGGCACCCCTGTTTTAAAGTGTCCTAATGGAAAGATGAGGGCAGTTAGACTGAACAAAAAAGGACATTTATATGGTGGCAAATCACTGTCAAAATTCCAGAGCGCAAATCAGGTTGATGCGTGCCTGTAAATCAAACATCCGTGAGCAAATCTCCGTCTTGCAGGAGGAAAAGTCTGTGGAACGTGAACTTGCTTGCTCGCAAAGCTAATGCTAAAAAGTCGAAATTATGAGATAAAACGTTGTCAAAACACAGACGATACCTCTCTGTAATCGTAGTGGGCCGTAGATGACAACCAGCTACAACCATAATTTACAATCATTAACGGCACATTAAGATCAATGGGCTCGCAGACCGGTCCATATTGGTAAAATGAAGTCCGAATCTGTGAATATCTTGGCAACTTTCAATACCTTATTTAAATAATGAGAAGATATGCGCAGGCTCCTCCATAGTTCGATAAAATTGGCAAGATATTCACAGATTCAGACTGACGGACCAGTCTGCGAGCTGGACCCATCGGTCTTAATGTGCCGGTAATGATGGTAAATTAGTGTTGTAGCTGCTTGAGCGCGAGCAAATATCTCGCACGAGACAGACTTTTACTTGCGGATGTTTGATTTATGTGCGCACATCAACCTGATTTGCGCTCTCGAATGTTGACAGTGATTTGCTGCCATACATTTAACGGCCACAAGACCACGACAATGACTAGATGACTGGATAAATAGTTCCTAAACTTTTGGACATCTAGCTGTCTCAAAGCAAAGCAATGCTTATATGTGATACACAGGTTGTAATTACCTTTGCTTTGATTTCTACACCAGTGGTTCCCAAACTCAAGAATGCCGCGGCCCACTTTGAAATCTGAAAATCTTTCGCGGCCCACCCAAACCTTTAATCACAACTCTGATTAAAACATAAACTAGGGATGATTAAATGACCTTAAGAATTTAACCAAAATCAAACATCCGCGAGCAAAAGTCTGTCTCGCGCGAGCAAAAGTTAGTCTCCGCGAGGTATTTGCTCGCTTGCGAAACGTGAACTTCGTTGCTCGCGAGGAGAATCTCTGCTCGCGCTCAAAGGAGTTTTCTACGCGCTCACTGTTGTTCTTTTTGACAGTAAGGTGGAGACGGTGCTTTCAGGGTCCGATCGATGCTGCGAGTTGCGTCCGCTTCCGCCGCTCCCGCCGCCCCCCTCGCCATCCACGCCTTAAATCTTCGGCTGCTTTTAGAATAACTTATTTTCCCCGTTAAGATGGTTCAGCTGCTGTAGAGAAAAGGGCACCGTCTCTCGCTCTTTAATTTCATGAAGTGCTCGGCAGGAACGGCTTTGTTTCTCCGACGCGCCCTGAAACAAGCTCCAAAACTTTATTATTGTAAATGACCTCTCGCGGCCCACCTGCAGTACCTTCGCGGCCCACACTTTGGGAATCGCTGTTCTACACTATTATTCTACTTTAAAATAATAATAAAAAGGACAAAAAAAAATTATACAAAAACAATTTGTATTGCAGAAAAGTCCTGGAAGCACTTGAGTGTGTTTCTTTTAATGTATTATTATTTTATTTTTGTTGGTTTTATCTGCCTAGTTTTCTAATAGGCTTCGATTTATTTCAATGAGCTTATCAACGCATGTAATACATGGAACCATGAACCTTCTCATTATTAGCCTGTTGATAAGGATCTAAACTCAGAATTGTGGTTTATTGTTTTATTATTTTGGCATAATTCGTCAAAGTACCCAAATAATTGCAGTAAACCGCAGAAAAATGGAGTTCATCTAATTGTGTTAACATTACCTGCAAGTCATCCTGGCATATCTGAGTCAACTGAGACGTAATTCCGTCTGTTATTGGAGCTTGCTGAAATCCCTTTCCTCTGTCCTGACCCAGCGAACTGGGCCTCATTCATGCAGCTGTATTTCCACAGAGAGTCCGTCCAACGTGCCGTGTGACACGGGTCGTGTCGCACAGTGAAGAGCCCCAATTGCCACGTGAAACCTGGAAAAGCTGTGACCTGCTTTTTTGGTGCTCAATTTTCCTCCTTTTATCTTAGTTGCAGGGCTGCTGGAAAAGAAGTTATCCTGCTTAACGATAAAATAGTGAATAGAATTTTGAGGCAGAAGCGAGACAGAGGTTCAGAGACAAGAGGGGGGAAGGTGTGGGGGGAGTATATTAGCGAGCTTGCAAACGTGCCCTCATGCCAGGGAGTCAATTTGAGTGAAGCCGTGCATTGTGACATCCTTTACTCAGAACTCCCTAATTTGTCAGCATTAATATTTCAGCTCGAGCATTGCCTGTCATATTGTGCCAGAGATGACTGATCTATAAAAACGACTGCAGGTAAATTATTGAATATTTATGTGCAATGTCATGCGCAGGAGTGCAGCGTACTCTATTCCACGGTGCTCTGCTCTTACATCCAGGATTTTTTCCAAAAATCAAATCTTATCCTTTCTGAGAATGTCACATGTAAAACTGCACCCATCATGTGCTTTGTTCACGCTAAAGTAAGTCACATGGCTTTTATAGCCAATTAGAATTTAACGTTTTGTTGTGAGTTGGACAGTGACAGATGGAGGTATGTTATACCTGGTTTATTATAAAAATGTCAAATTGAATTATCCTTATGCCCCTTGCCTTCAAAAACTATAATTCCAGAATTTATCATGTCAAATTGGCAGCTTGCACCAGTATTGTAGAAAGTTCAAGGTCGGAATCAAAAGATTGAATCAAAACAACCTAGAAAATGTGAACATATACTCTTGTTGAGCATGGGAGTTCATTCTTCACCTCTTAAGCTGCAGTTTGACAAAATGTTTAGTTTTATAATTCCAGGTCTTCCCTCTTATCTAAATTAAATTGGATTATTTAATTGCATTTTTAAATGATTTTGTTATAATGGAGTGGACCTTCTTGTCTTTGTGGTTTTACTTTTTGTCTGCTTTGGTGATTGTTTACTCAAACCAACTAAAAAAAGGTAAGAGATGCCTACAACCTTAAAAATAAACATTATTCTGACATTATATGGTTGTTTTAGATAAACAGTTCTCCTTATACTTGAAAAAGGAGACTTTAGGTGCAAAGACAGATGTAGCTATTCTCCAATAAATATGAATCTAATTTGTGTGTGACTGTGTTGCTGCTGCCGACCCATAGGTCCATGTGTTATTGTCTTATTCCATACGTTTTCACCGGAATTATGCTTTCGATACGGATGGAATTTTAGCACAATCCACATTATATGCAATTATTTACTGCCTGGTAATGAGAAAAAACTATCCATTTTCTGATTTTGTTGGCAGCTTCACTGCAAATTTACACAATAGGCATTTAGCACAGACAGCATAATTACGAGAGCACATCAGGGCTGAAAGTGCTGGTACACAGCCAAGGCAAAAGCCGCTCAAAACCCCATTCGCCCATGAAGATCATTATGGTGAAAATTAGTGCCGGTGGGACGCTGAGCGCGAGAAAAACGTCACGGCAGTGGTATTGGAGCTCATCAGTGTACGCCAGGATATCACTGCCTAAAAAAAATAAAAAATACAGCAGCATAGGGTGCTGCTTTAAGTAATCAGTGAATTGACAGTTTCTAAAGCTTGTTAGATGCAATCAAGAGAATTATTCTCTCATTAGTTCTAAAAACTCAGATTTACACATGTCTCCTCCTCCTTGACTTTCGGGGAGGAAAGGTCTCCTGCGTAGACACTGTACTGCAATGCAGAAATGAGGCAGTCGCTTGTCTACCAAATTACATTTATAAGCCTATACAAAAGTCCCCTGTCAACGCGTTTCAGCAGAGTATAGTATTAGTCCACAAGATCATTTAGGTTTTTTTTATTATGCACCTACTTTTCATGATCTTATCCAAAGATATTTCTCTACATTTTACATTCGAAGTCCCAGATATAGATATGATATGAGTATTAGCAGTAGGATGTTGCGTAAACATGCAAATCAAGATCTAAATCTACCTGTCAGTTTTTGCAGAGCCAATGTATATTCCTTAATTTTAAAAATCTTTCTTTTTCATTTTCCACCAGACGTAATTTATTAGACGTACTGTCCAACCAAATTAAATATAACGGGAGCTCAAAGTTAGGACCCAAAAGCTTTACCAGAGGAGGTCTCCTGTATTAGGTATACAGCTACGCTGAGAGGGCTGGAATGTGTGGAGGCTGTGGTCTGACACAGGAGGCGGCCGAATCGGCGGTGTGAGGTCCCGTGGCTGAACACCGGAGGGCAGGCAGATCGATCAGGTGCTGGACACTGGGAGAGGAGAGCGTGTTGGTCGACGAGCAGGCAACAAGCAATTTACTGAATGGTGGTGAAACCTACCAAGTCAGAAGACAATACAGACTGACAACCGCCGTCTGCAGGACCAGGGTTGATATACTGCTTGTGGTAATGAGCCAGATTGTCCGCAGCTGTGCCCCAATCAGGGGTGGGGCCATGGGAGGTGTTTGGAGGCAGGACCGACAAAACAAACAACGAGCACATGGCATAACACATGAGAGGAGTTTGAGGGATGATTCACCATGGATCAGACAGAGATCCTGACATTAAGAGTTTTTTTCTCCAGGGCGGAAGGAAAAACCTGCCTCCAGCATAACAGAAGCAGTTAGGTGAAGAACAAAAAGCATAACTCAACACTTCCTGTTACAAGCAGTGTGACATTGCTTCATCCAAAACAGACCAACTTTAATATCAAATTCAATCACTTCTAAATAAAGTTCAGGATGAGTCATTTCATTCAGGCTGCTCTATGTCCCATGTCAAAGTGAGCAACACACCTAACACATAATGCTCTCTGGGCAAAATGTAAAAAAAAAAGAAATGCAATGTAAGTTGTTTTGGATAAGAGCGTCAGCTAAATGACATGTAATGTACAAAAAGTACAAATATCACTTCTTACACCACAGTTAGCATTGGCCCCTGTAGTCCCTTCATTATGTCAGCACTAATTGCAAATTCTTAAACCAGTGCCAGACATTACACTAAGACAGTGAGCATATGGCATAATATCCTATTAATGAACACTCTAAATTCAAACTCAGGTCAGCGCTATCACGCCGGAGAATGTCTCTGATCCGATGGAAACAAGAGGAGGGGGCCTTGAGGGGGTGCAGGGGAAGGGAGAGGAGGAGGAAGTGACCTTCTTCTAAAATGCAAAGACTAATTTGGAGGGGGAAGGCAGCACCCGGGGCCGTCTCATTGTTTTACTTGTTTAATTTTTTGCCAGCAATTATTGATATAATATTTTGATGGCAGAGCAAAGGAAGGAGAAGTCATTAAAAGGGACCGAAGGAGCGAGTAGAGATTTTCCTTCATTTTGCTTTGCGCCTACCCATTCCCCCCTCCTCTCCTCTCCCACCCACCCAACCACTTGTCTTTTGCAGCGTTTTCCCTACCTGCCACTCCCTGTCTGTCTCCGAGGCGAAAGTCAGGATATTTGCATTTGCTGTCACAACAGTGTGAGAAATAAGTTGCGAGCGTCTCGCTGGTTTAGTCCTCAGCACGCTCAGTGTTTTAATGGGGACTGTCAACTACAAAAGAGATGGATACCTCGTCTTTTCCCTTCCCTCCTTTATTTTGAGAAAAGTGGGATGCAAATAGACACATTTAGCATGATTGCATCTGCAAGGGATAAATGTTCCCCACAGCTTGTTTCAATTGGATCAAGTTTTCAAAGTTAATCTGCTCAGGTGACTCCTGTCTCAAGTGACAAGAGGGCAGAATGCAGAGAGAAAGAAAATGTCAAAGTTAGCAAGGGGTTAGCAAAAGGTAGAAGAGGAAGAATCTTCCCCTTTTATGGGGCTGTGTTCAGTCTTTTCCTCGTGAGGGCTGTATGGCCAACAGCAATCAAAATGACCCGGCTTTTGCTGTGCATTTGATCGAATGAAATGTACTATCCTGTTTATGTGAAGTCAAAAAAACTCCTTTTAGGGGATTTAGGGGAATCATCATATTACTCAAGGGCCTTTCTCTCTACCTATCCCCAGGAATGGGTCCCTCTCAGAGGTCCCCGGAGCTGTACCCATGCCCCTGGCCCCTGCCAAGCAGTATGGAGCTGTGTTTGTTTAAAGACCAGACTTAATCCTCCACAGCAGCTGTCTCAGATCAGGTCTCAGTTCAGCAAGGGGGAGGCAAAGAGGGCTGCAGGTGCAGACTGCAGAGCAGATGTAGCAATCACTGAAAGTATGGAACGGCTCAAAATGAAAATATCAGTTGTAGAATAGCCAACGTGGCTAAAATGGTACTGTATGTTGAGGGAAGAAGGAGGATAACGAGGTTTTAATAGTTATATGGATTGAGTGCTGATGATTAGCTATCCAGAGTGCTGAAATCAGCACTTAGTCTTTCCAATAGCCGATCAATACCTAAAGAATTTATGTTATAAATAAGTATTGTTTGAATCGATACGATTGATACCAAAAAAGTGAATTTTAGAATGTCTGATAAATCATTGAGGATAATGAAAAACACATTACTCATCATGTGCTTGTAAAGTATGACCTGCTTTAGAAAATCATAAATAACAGCATTCTAGATTTAGATTAGCTAACACTTGGGTTATCTGTTTCGAAATCATGTAAACAAATGATTTCTTCAAATAAAACGAACCACCTTAATGACTCATGATGTTTTATTTCCAAAGAAAAGCAATCACAGGAAAGTTATCAGTACATTTAGTTTTTTAGCGCTAACATGAACTTTTCATTGTATTTGTAAATTCACTACAATAACACAATTTTTTTCCCTCTCTCTCTCTAGCTTTGAGATTGATAAATCCTCACAATTGTGCTTGATTAACATAATTTAAAAGGATTTGTTCCAAAAAACTTTTGTGACACCTATATTTCATAAGAAAAACCAAGGGTTTCATAGATTGAATGCATACAAGTGTGTGGAAAAAAAGTGTGTGGAGGCCTTGAGTTGATCACCACTCAATCAGAGAAAGGACTGTCCTATTAGAATGGACTCTACCTGTAATGCTGCGTTCACACCAAAAGCGAAGCGAATTTTCGCCCCTCTTTACTTGCCCGACTAGTTGTTGGAGTGCATTAAGCATTCCAAGTATTGTTCTTCGAATCTTTATTCCGACTTTTTCTATTTCTTCCGCCGCACCTTTCAACTCTTTCACACTTTCAGCTATTAAAATGTTCAGCTCTTTCAAGAGAGGGGTGCTATGACGTTTCAGCTTTCTAGCTCTTATAATTGAATTTACATAAATCAATAAGCATTAATATTTTAACATGGTTTTCCAAAAAAGTTTGTTTTCAAATCCTCTTAACGTCTTCAACATTTTTCAGCTTCGTCAATCTTTCAGCTACAGACACCATTTAAACTTTCAAATGTTGACACAAGTCTCAACTATTTTATAAAAAAGCCTCCTTGTTGATATCTATTTTACTTTTGACATAATCACTGATTATGTTTCACTAGTTCTTCTGTCCGTTTCTGAGTTTTACATTAGTATGTATTGCGTTTGTTAGAGTGAGGGCTGAAGATCTAGAGTGCGGGGCAGCGTCAGAATCTGGTTAAGAAAATATGGCACTTCTGTCCTCACAGCCACTTTTAAGACTTCATTTTTAGGTTAAATGATGGCATGGTTGTGCTGGTTGGATAAATGTGGCTATGGAATCCCAGAGTTCTGGCCTCAGGAGACCGAGAGTGACACAACCTCTGCCTAAAGCCCCATAAGCTCCAATACAAATCTGTGGACATATTTCTCCCCCTCTCTTTCCCCCTCCCTTCCTCACCCTCTTTCTTTCCTCCCCCTGTCTCTCCCCCCCTTTCTCCCTTCCTCCTCTTTCATTCCTACCCTCATTCATTCTCCCCCTCTCTCTCCTCCTCACCCCACTCGCTCTCCCTTCCTCCCTCTTTCTTTCTCCCCCCCCTCTCTCTCTCTCTTCCTCCCCCTCTCCCTTCCTCACCATCTTTCTTTCTCCCCTTCTCTTTTCCCTTCATCCCTCACTCTTTCTTCCTTCCTTCCTCCCCCCTTTCTCTTTCTTCCTCCTCCTCTCTTTCCATTCCACCCGCTCTTTCTTTCTTTCTCCGTCTCATTCTCCGGTCCACCGGTCACTCTCCTTCATGCTGCACATGTCACTTTAACTGTCATTTCTCACTCGTCACTTTGTCGTCACTTTGTCACTTGTTCGATAGTGCACTTTATTTTTTAATATTCTTTAACTTTAATATTTTTTATTTTTAACTAACTTTATTCTCTTATTTTATATTAACCCATAGCCTTATTCTACTAACCCATAGCATTAGCATTTTATTTTATTACTGCTGTCTTGTTGTCTATTGTTACACTGTCTGTCACGCACCAACCGCCTTGTATGTATGACATATTATGGCAATAAATGTTTCCTGAGTCCTGATTGCTCTCCCCTCCTCCCCCCACTCTCTCCCCCTATCTCCCCCTTTCTCTCCTCCTCCCCCACTCTCTCTCCCTTCCTCCCTCTCTCTCTCCCTCTTTCCCCCTCTTTCCATTCCTCCCCCTTTCTCCCTTCCTCCTCTTTCTTTCTCCTCCTCTCTTACCATTCCACCCTTCCCCACCCTCTCTCTTCTCCCTCATTCTCCGCCCCTTCTCTCCCTTCCTCCCTCTTTCTTTCTCTCCCTTCCTCACCCTCTTTCTCCCCCTCTCCCCCCCCACTCTCTCTTCCTTCCTCCTCCTCTCTTTCTCCCTTCCTCCCCCTCTTTCCATTCCACCTCTCCTCACCCTCTCTCCCTTTCACCTTTGCGCTCTCTGGTGTTCTCTTTCTCCCCTCCCCAATGCCAATTTCAAAATATAACCCCCATGGAGGGGGTATCCTCATCACAAACTGTATTGTTTGTGATGAGGACTATCGATTAATAGTTTTAAGGACAAACATTCTTTCCCCCACCCAATTCCATCATTTCAAAATAAAAGCCTCAATGATTATATGTACCTTAACCATGAAACTCAGAATCAAGCTGTTTCATTGAAATACTTGTTGCTCTTTCAAAAACTACTACAACCACTACGAATATTACTAGTACTACTACAACTGTCAGGCTACAATGGCGGACCAAAATGCACGACTCAGGAAACAGGGATAAGGGTAATTGGTTTATGGCTCCCAGAATAATGCAGGCAACGGTACAGGCAGGTACAGTGCATCCGGAAAGTATTCACAGCGCTTCCCTTTTTCCACATTTTGTTATGTTACAGTCTTATTCCAAAATGGATTAAATTTATTATTTTCTACAACATTCTACACACAACAACCCATAATGACAAAGTGAAAACAGTTTTTTGCAAATCTGTTAAAAATAAAGAACGAAAACATAACATGTACATAAGTATTCACAGCCTTTGCTCAATACTTTGTTGAAGCACCTATGGCAGAAATTACAGCCTCAAGTCCTCTTGGGTATGATTCCACAAGCGTGGCACACCTATTTCTGGGCAGTTTCTCCCATTCTTCTTTGCAGAACCTCTGAATTTCCATCAGGTTGGATGGGGAGCGTCGGTGCACAGCCATTTTCAGATCTCTCCAGAGATGTTCAATCGGGTTCAAGTCACGGCTCTGGCTGGGCCACTCGAGGACATTCACAGAGTTGTCCCGAAGCCACTCCTTTGTTATCTTGGCTGTGGGCTTCCGGTCGTTGTCCTGTTGGAAGATGAACCGTCGCCCCAGTCTGAGGTCCAGAGCGCTTTGGGGCATGTTTTCATCGAGGATGTCTCTGTACATTGCTGCATTCATCTTTCCCTAAATCCTGACTAGTCTCCCAGTTCCTCCGGCTGAAAAACATCCCCACAGCATGATGCTGCCACCACCATGCTTCACTGTAGGGATGGTATTGGCCAGGTGATGAGCAGTGCCTGGTTTCCTCCAGACATGACGCTTGGCATTCAGGCCAAAGAGTTCAATCTTTGTTTCATCAGACCAGAGAATTTTGTTTCTCATGGTCTGAGAGTCCTTCGGGCGGGCTGCCATGTGCTTTTTACTGAGGAGTGGGTTCCGTCTGGCCACTCTACCAAACAGGCCTGATTTGTGGAGTGCTGCAGAGATGGTTGTCCTTCTGGAAGGTTCTCCTCTCTTCATAGAACAACGCTGGAGCTCTGTCAGAGTGACCATCGGGTTCCTGGTCACCTCCCTGAATAAGGCCCTTCTCCCCCAATCGCTCAGTCTGGCTGGGCAGCCAACTCTAGGAAGAGTCCTGGTGGTTCCGAACTTCTTCCATTTCCGGATGATGGAGGCCACTGTGCTCATTGGGACTTTCAATGCTGCAAAAATCTTTCTGTACCCATCGCCAGTGCCTCGATACAATTCTGTCTCGGAAGTCTACAGATAATTCCTTGGACTTCATGGATTGGTTTATGCTCTGATATGCACTGTCAACTGTGATACCTTATATAGACAGGTGTGTGCCTTTCTCAATCATGTCCAATCAACTGAATTTAGCACAGGTGGACTCCAATCAAGTTGTAGAAACATCTCAAGTTGATCAGTGGAAACAGGATGCACCAGAGCTAAATTTTGAGTGTCATGGCAAAGGCTGTGAATACTTATGTACATGTTATGTTTTCGTTCTTTATTTTTAACAGATTTGCAAAAATTTGCAAAAAACAGTTTTCACTTTGTCATTATGGGTTGTTGTGTCTAGAATCTTGAGGAAAATAATGAATTTAATCCATTTTGGAATAAGGCTGTAACACAACAAAATGTGGAAAAAGTGAAGCGCTGTGAATACTTTCCAGATGCACTGTAAACGTGGTCGTAGGTACACGAGAAGACAAACCAAGGGAACGCTGGAAAGTGAGTCGGCATGGAGTTACAACAATCTGGCAAGGGACCAGTGAACACGGGTGAGCCTATATACACGAGGGAGGGGAAGACAACTAGACACAGGTGAGTAAAATCAGAGTGGAGACCGGCAATCAACGGTGAGGAACAAATAAAGGCAGGAAGACAAGTGATGTGAATAGAGATGAACAGTAGATGCAAAATAAGACCGGAAGTTCATGAAAACAGACGGAAAACACAATAAGAGCGGAGGCAGATGTTACAACAACTGATACTTCTACTACCATAACTAACACCACTACTACTAGTATTTCAACTGGTATTAATGGTAAATGTACTCTTACTACTACTACTAACACTAAGTAGTAGTACTAAAAATACTATTACTACCACTCGTAGTGACACTGCAACTGAGTACATTTTCTTATAGTAGTAAGAGTAGTACTATTAGTATTTACACTGCTATTAATACTACAACTACTACTAATGCTACTACAAATACTACTATGGCTAATAGTATTAGTATTACACCTGTTTCTACTGCTATTGATACTAAACCTACTATTACTACTTCTACTGCTAGTACTACTAATACCATAATTACAACTATAACTGATACAACTACTAATATTACTACAAACATCTTTTTATTCATCTCAGCTTTTGTTATTTCTGTATTTTTTTTAATTTAAGCTCCTGCAACTTTTTTAGAAAATCTATTGAAATTCAGATTATTCCATTTCTGTATTTTCAGCAATTCTTTAAAATAATTTCAGCTTTTCTTATGCCTGTGTTAACAGCAATGTTTTAATATTTATTTCTGTATTTTTTCAGCTGTTTTCATTTCTGCTTTTTCAGCAATTTCAAATTAATTTCAGCTTTTCTAACATCTGTAATTTCATCAAATGTATTCAAATTTCCTTCAACTTTCTGCTCTTTATTTGTTGTGTGAATTACACAAACATCGGAACCGCAAACTGTGTTGTGTTTGGGTTCATAACATCATCCGTCGCTGCACACAGCTTTCACCGACTCCTCCAGGAAGTGCGTCTGGAAGACTGCCGCTTCCAGCGCTGCATCAGGCTGACCAGCAGCCAGTTTGATAACCCGTTGTGTCGGATTGGTGCCAGCGTCTCTCGGTTAGACACAAACTAACTTAAGGCTGGCTTCTGCATCTGCGTCTTTACGCACCGTTGTGTCGACGCACACGTTTCAATTCAGGGCTCTAAAAGGCTTGCGTGTGTTGCAGAGCAATTCACCACCGGAAAAATAGGTGGAGTAACGTGTTTTGTTGAAGACGACCTAAAGAGTCACGTCAAGTCGTTGGTTTGTTTATTTATTCATCATAGACTTTATTGCCCCGTGCATCGCCACTGCTGCTTTTCATCGCGGACATATTTGTCCCGTATTTACCTCCACAACTTAGTTTCCCTCGACCGGCAAACCGACGTTTGCGGAGATCTCGCTCCATGAATCAGAGGCCATCCGCGCGTCCTTATAGTCCACCAATGATGGGTTGTATGAGCGGTCATATTTACGCATTTCTTCCGACAAAAGCTCTTCAATCTGATCCATTCTCTCGTAAACATTCTTCGTTTTAATAATGGCGGTATTGGGCTATGAAAACAGAAATGTTTCTTTTCGTCGACGCACGCAAGGGGGTGTGAAAAGGCACGCAAGGGGCTCTTGCGTCTGCGTTTCCCTGCGTGTTCTGAAAACGCAGAAGGATAAACAAGGCTTTACAGGCGTTCAGTCTCAGCCATGGAACGTGTGTCTCTGGTGAATGGCAGTTTCATCAAGTGTATTCACGCTGTGGCAGCAGGACGGCGGTGATGACGAGCGGAGCATCTGAACGCTGATTGGCTTTCGCAAGACAGCGTCGGTCAAATTTTTTACAAGCGATTTATTTGCTTCGCTCGTTTCGCTTTTTTGCGTCCTCCGCAACCATTCGCGTCTGTGCATTGACTTTGCATGGGATCTACTCGTGTGGATAATTCGCTTCGCTTTTGGTGTGAATGCAGCATAAGAGGTTGACAGTGGCGTGAGGGGAGGTTCGTGGCTGGGGAGGCACTGACTCTTTCAAAGTCAGATTCACAAATGTATGAGTTTAACAAAGTAGCATAAATTCACCATTCAACTGGCTGCTTGCACTTCGACTACTGGTTATGTTTCACATCCCGTATCGTATATTATTTTATAATACAGGCAGATGAAATAAAGCGTTCTGATTGGTCGAGAGTGAGTCACGGGGTGTACTGAATTGACCCATAATGTAATGTTACCTGTTTATTGACCTGAGCGTTTCATACCAGTGCAGTTAGATTTTGCGCGACCGTTGGTTGTCATTTCAGTTTTTGGCTCTGTGGCGATCCCTAAAAACAGCCCGGAAACGGCGCAAATGAGCAGTTTTGGGAAATGCGAGCTTTCACAACCAATTTAGGGCACCTTTTGGCCAAAGAGGAACATTCAAGTAGACCTCATGAGGGAAGTGAATGAATGAGACGCACAAATTAATGTTGATCTCCTTGCTAATCATCAACCAACTTCTGGTGCTAGGCTAACAAACATGAAGTTCCCAATGTTGTTTGTCTTTTGCATAGTAACAGCAGTACGGGGATTTTCTGTAGGCTACTGAAATCCGATACACAACGTTTGGAGGATACAACTTGTTTTGTAAATAGGCAGCTATTTACTTACTAATAATGTCACAACCCAAAGCAATAAGGTTTGCCAACAACATCCTTGAACAGTACATTATTGACGATAAAGTACAGTCTCTCTACCATTGCTTAAATGTTTTTAAATTTTTTCAATATTATTAAAAATAGGGCTGGTCTTTTACTTTTATCAATTCAATTCATCAACAATTAGGGTATCAAAAATACATTACTATTCTGCAGTTAAACATTTCATACTTAATCCATCATGAAAAAAGCATGAATAACACTTTAATCTTATTTCTGGCACCCTCACCGGAAAATTGAGTATAGTATCCATCCATCCATCCATTGTCAAACCGCTTATCCTGCACACAGGGTCGCGGGGGGGCTGGAGTCCATCCCAGCCAACTTTGGGCGATAGACAGGGTACATCCTGGACTGGTCGCCAGCCAATCGCAGGGCTAACACAGAGACACACAACCACTCACACTCACATTCACACATCTACGGGCAATTTAAAGTCCCCAATCAACCTGATCCCCAGAGCATGTCTTTGGACTGTGGGAGGAAGCCAGAGAACCCGGAGAGAACCCACGCAGACTCCACACAGAAAGGCCACTGGGCAGAATCGAACCCAGGACCTTCTTGCTGTGAGGCAACAGCGCTAACCACCACGCCACCGTGCCGCCCCGAGTATAGTATAATATATATCAAATATGAATCAGTACGATATAATATGTACCGTATATATATATATATATATATATATATATATATATATCAGTTGTCTTGTCTCCTTGAATGGTGATAAAATCTGTGCACTTTACTTATATCAGCCTCACGAGAACCCGCAAGCTTGGGGCAAAACCAATGTTGCCTCAAGCTGAGGCTGCTGACTGGCTAAATTGTATTTCACACTTTTTTTTTTTTATAAGTGCTTCTTAGACCTGCCTTCTGCGGACAATCTTGAGCTTGCTCCTTGCGCAGCGGCTAAAATGCGCATAGACACAAGACAGGACGTGCGTATGACATGCAAGGACTTGCAGATAAAGCATATATTTTGTGCAGAAATCATATTATTCAAATTCCATGTTTAAAAAAAAAACATTTTGTATAATTTATTATCTTTTCTTTTTGGGGGGGGCTCAAGGAGGGGCATTCCAGGTGAGGCGACGCCTCATTTTCCACTACTGGCCAGCCGCAACTGGTTACAGCCCATCACTCTCAGCGGCAGCAGTCTTTCAAGAAGCTTTCCAGCAGCTCCTGCATGAGCTGCCTCCTCTTCTTCAGTGGCCCGTTCTCTCACTTATCCAACGCAGAGAGAAGAAGTGATAGTTGTGTTTCTACGCAAACATTGTGTCAGTTTGTCTAATCGTCTTTTTTGACTGTACAGGTCTTGTAGAATCATGACTCTTTTTTTTATTTTATTAGTGTAACGAATGTGTAACAATATTAGTCAATTTTACTCTGTACTATCCATACTGTAATACTTTTTTGTAGTTTTGTTTTATTATTATTTTCTCCATAGTATAGAGCAGTTAGAGAGAATGTCCTCATGCAAAAGTCCTAAACACAGTTGTATTAACATCTGTTTTGTGATTGGTTTAACATTTTTACTTTCTTTTTTGTCCAACAAAAGTGTTGGAGAGTGTATTTTGGAATAAAAATTATGATAACTACATCACAGAAATCTTTTTAAAAATATGCATTTTAAAACTACTAAACTGACTAATTATCTTGCAGTTTAAAGTCTAAATTATATTCTTGTCATCTTCTAAAAAGAGCTGTGTGCAGACTTTATCTGTGAATAGTGAAACAATTTCAGCGTTATTCCTCACCATTGTTGGACAGTAGTTTCATTTGGTAGGATTCTTGTCCAGTACATAGTCTGTCCGTTTGTTGTCTCAGACCACCTTCCTCTGTTTGGAGAATGTCAGCTAAAGGCCAAGTGATTCGAATACAATGACATCTAGGTCTGGACTTGAACAGCAGGCCTAACGTTAGTCACCCCAGGTTGGCAACTACAAAATAAGACAGGAAGTGAACCACACCGTGATAACATTAAGATATGAAAAACTTAAGCACTGCAGAAAATGTTTTTTGAGCACTATTTTCATGAAACTTGCCAAGACACTCCATTATTTTTTATACATCTAGAAACGCTATCCACTGGAGGCCATAGGAGTCCCATGAAGCGGTGATCATTTTAAAAGGGGTGACCGTGGCAGAGCAGGGTCGTCCTTTAGTCAGGGAATCAGAGTTTGGATCCTCGAAACCGCTAGTCAGTATTTCCATGTGTCCATGGGCAAGATTCTTAACCTCAAATTGCTCCTGCAGGTGATTCATGCGGTGTAGGAATGGATATAAGTGGTTAGGAATTTATGGTGGGCAGGGGGAACCCTGCATGGTAGCCGCTGCCATCAGTGCTTGAATAGATGAATGATAACATGTAGTGTTAAAGTGCTTTGGTGGTCAAACAAGCGCTGTTCAGGTCCATTCCTGCAACATCATTTTTTACAGTGAAATCAAGTTTCAGAAATTGGCTCATGATGTTAAATGTCTATTTTGGATCAACAAAAAATACCATTAGGTTCATTGGATCTATAAGATTTCCAGCTTTCCAGTCATAATCAATTTATTTAGAAGTATCATTTATAAAACAGGTGAAAATAACGAAATTGCACGTTTTTTGTCCAACATTGCTTGAGATAAGTACATAATTGATATGTCTTGGGAGAACTTTGATACCCATAAAACGAATTTACATTAACATATTGTGAGATTATGATTAATCAGGCTTTACTTTTGACCGTTATTCAACCCGTTTTCTAAATAGCCACCACGATTTGGTTGTTACTAATGGAGCATCCCGTACCTTATCTACAGTCTAATAAGGACAGTATGTCAGTCGGAGCTTGCCGGTAATCCTTCTGTTCTGTTTTAGACAAGATGACCCATAAAACCGTGATATTAAAAACATCACATATTTGGATGTGAAAAGTATTATTATAGTATTTTGACTGGGATATTATGACAAAAATGCCATTTTTTTAATTGAACGTGGGACATGGTCGAAAGATGAGACATTCAACACTCCGCTGTGTGCTAAACGAGAGAAAAAGATAGAAAGTGAAGGAATGTGAGAGAAAGGCAGGAAGAAACAAAGAGGAGGCTGCAAATTAAGAGTGGAGCAATGCTGGCGGACATTAGCATGCTTTTAGCTGGCACACTAGCCTGCCAAGTTGTAGGATTTAACCTGGAGCCCCTGGGCTTCGCTGAAAAAAAACTCAGTGGGCTTAAGGGGCCCCGTGGCTGGCTGCAGCCGAGGTCCCATTGTTTGGGCTGCGGGAGAAGGGAAACGCTGAATGAATGGAGGGAAAACAAGAGGAAAACCGAGAGGAGGAGGAAACAGAGGAGGAGGCCAGACGGAGAACAGCAAGTGTTTCCAGGGAGCAGAGCCAACATGTAGAAAGAGGAGTAAGCAGGTAGCTGTCGTGCACTGAGGGCCTACAACAAAAGGTTCACAGAGTTGTGATGACAAGTGCCAATCTAGGGAGTCGGTATGTCACTGAGGGTCAAACAGGTTCAAAACATACTCTGTCAGTAACTTCCAGAAAGCACTCCCATCGCTGAACGGCTGACAATGTACTGTATAGTAATGAGAGCACATAACTTACATGTGATAAACCATCACTACTTTTTACAAGATTTGTAAAGACTGAATGTTGAGCCTCAGTGAAACTGTTTATCCTTACATTTCCACTGCTAACCCATTACCTTTTAATAAACCTTGAAATATTTAACACTATAGCGGCGAGCAGAACCCATATGGGCAAAAAACAAGCCAGAACCGGGTCAGAACCGAGCTAGAACTGACATTTGGGGTACTGATCATGAACACAGATAAGAATGCCATAGTCCTTTCAAAGCATTAGAGTCCAAATAAAATAATCTAAACACAACTTCAACTATGGTAATATTAGTAAAATAAAAATACTATGCGAATGTGTGTTAGGCTTTCTCACAATAAGGACTCAATCGCAGACCTGGGGTCCGTTTCAAGAGGCGGGTTAACCCTGAGGAAACTGAGTTTCTTTCAGTCTCCTCCCTCTGACAGCAGCCCAGCCAATCACACAGTGCGCTTTCATTTCCTCATTCATTCAAGTACTCTATACTCTACTATCAGGCGGATTTTAGCGCAGTTTTGACATGCGAACAAAATAAGATACGATTTTTTCTTGAGCATGTCCTTTTCTGGACGATCCTGTTGACGAAGAAGCGCTATTACTTCGAAAGGTGTTAAACCTACGTCGGGAGACAATATTGAGACCCCGATTAGATATATTGTCATTTCCAGATGACTACTTGTTTGAACGTTATCGTTTTTCTTCACAGTCGATCACATATGTACATAACCGCATCCGTCCTCATATATCTAACGTCACTCATCGTGGACATGCTCTCATGTCCGAGCAGATTCTTTGAGTAGCATTACTGGCAGTTTCCTGTACAACGTCGGTGATGCAGAGAATATTTGTAAAGCTACTGTATGCAGAGCCGTGAGAAAAGTGTGCTTAGCTCTGAAATGTCTTTTAAACGTTTTTGTGGTGTTCCCTGGACACAAACCAGTGAGAGCCATTAAAGAGGAGTTCCACAGGATTGCAGGTGAATGCTGTAAAACCCTTTACAATTAATCATTATTATAATTCCGTTAATTACATGGCGTTGCAAGATCAGAATTGTATAAGGCAGCGATTCCCAAAGTGTGGGCAGCGGCCCCCTGGTAAAGTAAATATACCGCATTTTCCGCACTCCAAGGCGCACTTTAAAGGCTTTAATTTTCTCAAAAAATGACAGTGCCTTATATATATGGATCAATTGGTTAATCGGTTGATCCATTCTGGTTGTACACGGCGCTCAAGGTGCTCTGCCAAACATGCCAAAGCTCGGTCTAAGGCGGCGAGATGCTGAGCAGGCGCTCAAGCGCGTGAGATATGGAGCTTGTTTCAGGGCGCGTCGGAGAAACAAAGCTGTCGTTCTTGCCGAGCATTTAATGAGATTAAAGAGCGAGAGACGGTGCCCTTTTCTCTACAGTAGCTGAACCATCCTAACGGGGAAAATAAGTTATTCTAAAAGCAGCCGAAGATTTAAGGCGTGAATGGCGAGGGGGAGGCGGGAGCGGACGCAACTCGCAGCATCGATCGGACCCTGAAAGCACCGTCTCCACCTTACTTCAAAAAGAACAACAGCGAGTGCGTAGAAAACTCCTTTGAGCGCGAGCAGAGATTCTCCTCGCGAGCAACTAAGTTCACGTTTCACGAGCGAGCAAATACCTCGCGGAGACAAACTTTTGCTCGCGCAAGACGGACTTTTGCTCGCGGATGTTTGATTTTGGTTAAATTCTTATGGTCATTTAATCATTATGTTTTGATCAGAGTTGTGATTAAAGGTTTGGGTGGGCCGCGAAAGATTTTCAGATTTCAAATTGGGCCGCGGCATTCTTGAGTTTGGGAACCGCTGGTATAAGGAATTGTAATTTATTTTAGGATTTCCCAATGTGATTGGCTGCATTGATGGGACACAAATTCCAATCACTGCTCCTTCAGTGAATGAAGCAGACTATGTGAATAGGAAGTCTTTTCACAGCATCAATGTGCAGGTAAATTGACCACTGTCACAAAATGTCAAATACCACATCACAATACTGCAAGTAACAAGTGTAATTCGCTGTACCATCAAGATCATATGTGATGCTGCACTCACGGGTATATCGTGAGTCTGCACTCAGCAACAGGATGGAACGTGGTAAGCAGGTTAAAGCTTTCTACGGTATTATTCACCAGTGTCCCTCTTTAGACTCTTTACACTGAAATGTATACCCTTTACATTACAGGAGAGTTTGAAGGCCTTCTGCTGGGTGACAGAGTTACCCGTGCCAGCCCGCTATGGTCACTCCTTACCCTGACCCTGATCCAGGCCCCCAGAGCACCTTTAATGTGGCCCATTGCAGGACAAGAGCCCGGGTGGAGATGACCATAGGACTGTTGAAAGTGGAAAGTGGAAAGTGGAAACTGGAAAGTTCGTTTCCAGTGCCTACACCACCTCAGGGTAACCCCTGACAGGGCCTGTGACATTATTGTGGCATGTGTTGTTCTCCGTAATATTGCCACAATTATAAGAGAGCAACACCCTGCCCATTAAATAGAGGACCCTGAAGAGAACCCCATTTACCCTACAGATGTCCAGGATGGAAGAGGAGTCAGAGACATCACAAGCAGAAATCACTTTACCGATTAAAACACATGCACCACCAAAATAAAGAAAATGCATCAAACTTCATTTTGTCTTCTTTATTTCCTAAAAATACAAAAGCAACAGTAGGTTTCGATTTTGTTCCAATATAGAACACAAATCACCTGTAACCATGCACCCACCACTAGCTTGTATTTTAGGATTTCGATTTCAAGATTCGTCTTTTTTATCTGACGGTCCAGCAACACCTTTTTGAGGTCACTTTTAAAAATATTTTTTACTAGGTGGATCCTATAAATGTCCTTTGCAGGTAACTGGGAATACATAACATCATGACATTAAAATCATACAGTTGAACATCATAAATCTATGGCAGTTGTTGCACATCTCACTGGGTTTAGTAGTGATGTGGAGGTTGCCCAGCCACGTTAAGAAGAATATCCAGTCATATGTCACACTCCATATCCGCATATACCACAATGTGTTCTCCTCATCGGTTTCCTCCTGTGGAGATGAGCATTGTTATAGACTCTAAAGTACTTGCATCATGTCTGAGGTATTTAGTTGTCTTACAGCATCAAGGACTTCTGCTGTGGCATGAGGGTCCACAAGGGAGAGTGCACCATCAGAATCTGTTGGGACAAATGATAAACCTGTAAAGGTAATAAATGATCTATTCACATTGGAATAAGATGAATATAACACCATTACATCTTATAAAGGCACTTGTGTCCTGTGTAATGGGAAAATGATGTAACCCTTTTAAATGCTTCATTTGTATAACCAGTTTATTAGTTGCAAGTGGTTGGATCACAAAGGCCCTGACATAAGAACTGATGTCTCCCACTTGGATTAGATGTTTCCAGCATCATAGCTGTAGAGATTGAACAAAGTGTTTGTTATGTCTATGACCACCTTTGTTTTAGCATGTTGGGAGAGCAAGGACACGGTCAAAGAACTGACGTGTCTTACATGGATAAGATGTTCCCAGTACCCTGGCTGTAGATACTCAACAAGATGGTCAAAAGGTTTCTGTTGACGCCACCGATATCTAAACTTAGGTATAAGAACTGCCTCGATGTGTTGGGGAGGAATTATAGTCAGGCACTGCCGACGGGAAGAAACTGTTCTTCCCGTCGGCAGCCGGGCTCATCAACAGAGCCCGGTCCCCCACTGCCTGACTATAACACTCCACCGGTCACTCCCCTTCACACTGCACATGCCACTTTAACTGCAATTCATCACTTTGTCACTTGTCACTTTGTCTCTTGTCTGTTACTTGTTCGTTAGTGCACTTTATGCTTAATATTTTTCTTTTTAACTTTTTAATATTTAAAATTGTTTAACTTTATTCCCTTGTTTTATACTAACCCATAGCCTTAGCCTTATTCTACTAACCCATTGCATTAGCATTTCATTCCACCTTATTTTATTACTTGTGCACTGTTGTCTTGTCTGTCTACTGTCGCGCACTAACCGCCAAGACAAATTCCTTGTATGTTTGACATATTTTGGCTAATAAATGTTTCCTGATTCCTGATTCCTGATCCTGATTCCTGAAAAAAGAGGTTCTTGACAGTCTACTGACCACGTAGCTGTTGTGACCCTTTTTCCCTCGCAAGGAAATAAACGGAGAAAAGACATACTTGTGACTCAGAGCCTTTGTTTCTTACTTAACGATTGTCTGTGCAAAATCTTCCACCACACCTGGCATGTGGCTGCCTCAGATGAGGAGCGCTTTCCAGAGATGCCTTCAGCCACTGGCCATCCCTTGTTTAGGCTGAGGGACAGCTCCTCAGCCTCTGTCAGAGGTGGTGGTGGTCCTCCACCAGTTTTTCCCGCCTCTGCCTTCTTTCTGTTGGCTGAGTGGAAGTCACATGTTATTTTAAATGGGCCATTTACAAAACTGGATAGGTGAGAGGAAGTTTATGTATGCGAAATTGTGTTAAAGCTACATTACATTCAAATTTACCAATGAATATTTACATTCACATTTAAAATGTGACTACAACGAAGTACAGCCATGAGCATATTACATGCAACACCGTACCTGTTTGAACTATGCGTTTATACTTTATTTTCAGCTGATTCCACGACCGTTTCTCACTGGGATTGCACCTGAATAAGGCGCTCAACTGAGTGAACCTACTCAAGAGTTGATTGAACCAACTCTAAACAGCTGTTCTGAAACCCAAAACTCAGAGTTTCCCATCTCAGGGTAAATCAACTCAGAGTTTAGAGTTTGACTCAGAGTTTGTTAGTTTGAGTTGAGTTTGAGTTGGCCCATGTCGGGCCAAAGCATACTTCCAAAAAGCAAAAAAAACACAGAACAGCAAAAATCTGAAAGTCCCATGGGCTAACAGAACTACAGAGCTAAAAAAAAAAATCTTGTAAAAATGTCAGGTACTCAAAAATGCAGGGTTCAGGCATAGATTCTCACACACTGAATTACAATCCGACAGGGAAAGACACAACTATATATAGAAGGAGGAACTAACAAAGACACAGGAAAACAATCAGGGAGATGATAGGGGACAGGTGAGTGACAAAAAGGTCGGGAAGCAGCAGAGGGCGGAGTCTCCGGACAATGACAGAAAACACAGCAAACACATGACGAAATGAACAAACGGGGAAACACGTGGCATAAGACACACAGCGATCACAATGAAAAATGTCTCTTATATCACTGGGATCTTAACAATGTGTCCATTTGCAAGATTTTCAAAAAACATTTTCAGTCTTTCAAAAATAAATTGTATAATAGAAAACAACAGTAGCATCAGCGGATCACTCTGAATCTAGTGATTGTCTGAGAGAAATAAAACAAGTCTCCTGAAGTTATCGTGAAATAACCACCAAACAACTGATGCAAAAAAATAGAATATTTTAGTGTGTCTCGTTGTGATCAGAGCCAGACATGGTTAGCCTGCCTTCAAACATCAGAATCCTGGCAACAATAAGCCACAAACCACATAAAAATACTCCAACTTTAGCATGTTGTGTAAGCAACATATTCCATGTAGATTTCTCCAGAAACGTTGGACTATTAATCAATAAAGGTTTAGGTTTTTTGGTGAAGAGCTCTAAAAATCAAAATAATGAAAAGAACATCTTGAAAACAATGTGTGATTAATAGATTTTTAATTGGAGTACAAAGCACTACAATGTAACTACATGTTCTTGTAATTGGTTTGAAAAAGTAGTGCATCAGTAATAAATGTGTGACTTTGTGTTTGCACAGCCATTGCTTTTTTCCTCCTCTCTGTGGATCTCTGCTTCTGTAAATGTTCATGTCTGAGCCAGTGGGCAAAATGCTGCGTCCACTGTTGTAAAGGAGCCAGGGCATCAGTTCAAAGCTCTCAGGTGTGTGTAGAGCAGAAGTCGACCATGAATGAGAGCTCATCCGCTGGAGCCGGGGAAAGCACATGGTCAAGTGGTCAACAAATGAAAATGGAAAATTGCTACCACTTGTTGGGCCTGTTCAAGTACATGCAGGCGCTATAGGTGGGTATGTCATGATGGATGCTCCGTGTCTCTGTTGTTGTTGATATGAACAAAAAAAAAAAAAACCTCCCCATTCACAGCCATAATAGACGAATAGATGTGTGCAGGTCACCCGCTAACATGAAATTGCCTGTGTGCAAAATTGCCTGGTTCTGTTTATTAAATGTAAGTCCAATCGTGTTTTTAAGTTCAAGTAGATTGTTTGTGTTTTTTTATCGAAATATAAGGAATTTTAACTTGTTTCTCAGGCACCTACATGGGAGACATGAACGTTGTTTTCAATATGCTTGCTGCTGCCTAATTGAAGAGACAGAGTGGTACATACTGCCACCAAGTTCCATTGAAGCAAGTACAAAACATTAACAATGTTTCACTACTTTTGTCACGGTGTGGTTCACTTCATGTTATATTTTGTAGTTTTCTGCCACTCGTGTCCCCGGGTAACTTCACTTCCTGCCTTGTCATGTCATCCCCTGTGATCGTCTAATAGTTTCCACCTGTGTCCAATCACCTGCACCTCCCTAGTGTATTTAAGCCGTGTGTGTCTGTTGTCACTTGTTGCGTCATTGTCTTTTGCCACGCATGTCCTTGTTTTTTCGTCGTGGATGGTCGTAGTTCCTGTCTTCCGTTTTTGCCCCTTGGCCTTTTGCTTTTGACTATTAAAGTCCCTTTTGTTTTTTGAACTCTGCGTCTGAGTCCTACCTCCCCGCAATCCCTGACAACTGTTGGCAACAGCATACTGTGGACAAAAGTAATGAACAATTTTAAGCAGGACGTTTCAAGGGGAATTTCATTATTCATCCTTGGAATCAGATTCTGCAAGTGAGTGTGATCATTATTTAAAAGCCTAAAGATTGCCTAAAGATTTTCATAAGTCTAATTAAATGTTTGTGCATCATTTACAACATAACTTAACTGCAGATAATGTGAAATGTAGGAATGCCAGAGCAAATACGCCAGAATGGCAATTTAATGAAAACAAATGTTGGATGTGGAAATACATATGCAATTGTGTGTTTAGAGTGCGTTGATCTCTTATCTCTATATTTATATGCTTTTTAGTTATACACACACACACTCATCGACATAAGCAAGCTAAGGAGTTTGTATTTGCCTAATCTTAGGCATTTTACATTTCATTTCCATGATTGTTCAGATGGAAGCACTCTGCAGTCATCAGAGACACAACACACTACACTAGCTCACATACAATTTACATTTTCAGATGATAAAGAACCTCTCTCTGAACAATATAACCGGCACAGTCATTCGTTGTGAAGAAAGCTCCTCAGACCAACATCTTCCACTACAGTATTTGGCCTGCAGTACGTTGCTATCCACTTGGTCAAGGTATCTATTCAAAGTAGTCTGCTCCACCGATTGTTTGGTTAGCTAGATGGCTGGCATCAATGCTGTGAAATGCCCGTAAGTGATATTTTAGGCTTGTACCACTGTGGTGATAAGATTAATGTGTTTGCAGTGGCAACAAATAGCTTTGCTTTTATCGACTACGCTGTCTGGTAGAGATTTTAAATGAAACTTTTTCCCTAACCAGAAAAGGAGCAGGCAGGTCCGACTGCCTGCCGAACAGCCCTAAGATGTTAAATGGGTCTTCATCTCCAATTCCATCTGTCTCTGAAGTGCCGCGGATTCAGCCTGCAAACTAAACTGAGACAGCTAAGCTAAACTAAGGATGTGCGCACTCACGTCGTCGCGGTTCGTAGTCGGTGCGCAAGCACCACCGCTGCCACCAATGTACTTTTCACATCAAAAATTGGGATGTTTTAATATCACGGTTTTATGGGTCATCTTGTTTAAAACAGAACCGAAGGATTACCAGCAAGCCCCGGCTGACATGCTGTCCATATTAGACTGTAAAAGGTACGGGATGCTCCATTAGTCACAACTAAGTCGTGGTTGCTATTTAGAAAACAGCATGTGCTGTATAGAAACCGCATTATACCGTTATTTTACTGTTCCTACCTTGGTGCCCATGAACAGTAAATTACTGCAAAATGTTTCGCAGTATAACACTATTATAATTTCATGATTTTAAAGCCTCCCATTTCAAAATAAAACCCCTTAGAATTAAAACATAAAAAGGACTCAAACAAGACAGTCTTTCGATAATATACTTTTATTAAAGTTAACAGTAATCACATTTTGGAAAAATACAAATAAAACATAAAACTGGATTCATTACAACAAATGCAAACATATTTAACAACAAACATTTTGAATTCTTAAATTACTGTTCAATACAATTGGAACACTGATCACATTCTCAACAATCTACAACCAAGACTGCAACTACATTTTCAGGGAACTGAACACAATTTAAAACAGTGTTACCTAGGTAAGATGGTATCACAAACGGGGTAGGCAAAGGCAGGACCCAAATGCAGATTTCCAACACAAAAACTACTTTATTAATTCAAATCAAACTGCCGAGGGGCAAAACGCAGACAGGGACTAGGAACTTACAGGCAAGCCATTCAATGACGCGACAAAAGACACACATGGCTTAAATACACTGGGAAGGTGCAGGTGATTGGACACAGGTGGAAACAATCAGACACGGCAGACAATCACAAGGGATGACAAGGCAGGAAGTGAAATTAACCCAGGCACACAAGAGGCAGGAAACTACAAAGTAAAGCAGGAAATAAACTCTAACCATGACAGAAGGAGTGGTAGCACACTGCATCCTGTGTTCTTTTTTCCCAATGTCCTGTGCGGAAATATTCAGATGGCCACATGGGGGTTTTTATCAGATAGTTGCTGCCTTTTTCTGGACAAGCTTTCCTGTCCTCGTAGACACCACCGTTCCATGGTTGTCTTTTGACCCAAGGAAGGGCTAAAATGCTGTAGCCGACGCTAACGTAGCATCAACGTTAGCTGCTAGCGTTAAATGGATACGACCAAGCTAAAGTTGGCTAACTAAACTTTGCTTGTTCAATTGCTGACAAATGAAATTGGGTGTCAACATGAAAAGATAATGTTACAGATATTAACTTAAATTTTGCCACTCAGAGTAAAGTTAGGTGGAGGAGTAGGTGGTGCTGACCACCACAGCGCGCGGCCAAAACAGTCTGAATGAGGCCGGAATCGACTGCTTGGTCCACTTTGGTGCTTCGTTCATCATGTCATGATTCAAAATTTTACAGACGTTATAGTGTAGCTGTAGAGTAGGTTGGCCCATTGGGTATTTCCACTGTTTTTTCTCCCCCAGTTATTGCCCCTCTATAGGTCCTCACACCCAAATCCTACAGAAATGCTCCTCTAATACTCACACATAGTTTATAGTACATTGGTTATTTTCATAGATAAATAACTTAATGTTTGTCACTGCATCCACCCATTGAAGACTCAAATAAAAAAAAAAAGAATTATTACTGAATTATAACTTTCAGTGGTTGTAGTCAAGTTTAGGGAGAGATATCGCTGAGATGCCACAGTGGCCTACTTGGAAAAACACCCATAGACTTAACATTATTTTGGAATGATTAGAAATGGTTACATTACATACAATAAAACGCGACCACATTACACCGGCTTTGGCCACCCTCCACTGGCTTCCTGTTTGTTTCAGGATTGAATTTAAAATTGTATTAGTTACAAAAATTTTAAATGGGTTGTCGCCTTCCTACTTGTCGGAGCTCTTACATGTCCACACACCTATCAAAGCACTGAGGTCGTCTAATCAGATGCTCCTCGATGTGCCTGGATCCAGGTTAAAAACCAGAGGTGACCAAGCCTTTTCAGTGGCTGCTCCAAAGCTCTGGAATAGTTTACCTATCCATGTAAGAACAGCTCGGACCATTGCAACGTTCAAGTCCCTCCTTAAGACCCACTATTATTCATTGGCTTTTAATTCAAGTTGAGCTTTGATATTTTGACTTTATTCTTCTCTATTGTCAGATATTTTGTATTGTACATTGTGCTCTGTCTGTTTTATTGAGGTTGAATTTAAATGTGCTATATAAATAAAATTGAACTTGAACTTGAACATACACCTCTCTAGGAACAGTCACCTTATCGTGGTGGAGAGGTTTGGTGTTTGTTACTGGACTTCTGTGCCAGTCACGGATTCTCCATAACAAACACCATGTTCGAACAAAAGGATGTTCATAAGTATACGTGGTACCAGAGCACCCTAGGCCAAAGATCAATGATCGATTTTGTAATCGTATCGTCTGATCTGAGGCCGCATGTTCTGGACACTCGGGTAAAGAGAGGGGCAGAGCTGTCAACTGATCACCATCTGGTTGTGGGCTGGGTCAGAGGATGGGGGAAGACTCGGGACAGACCCGGTAAACCCAAGCGTGTAGTGAGGGTGAACTGGGAACGTCTGGAGGAGGCCCCGGTCCAAAAGATTTTCAACTCACACCTCTGGCGGAGCTTCTCTCACATTCCTGTGGAGGTAGGGGACATTGAACCAGAGTGGTGTATGTTCAAAACCTCCATTGCTGAAGCCGCAGCAATGAGTTGTGGCCTCAAGGTCTTAGGTGCATCAAGGGGCGGTAACCCTCGAACCCCGTGGTGGACACCGGTGGTCAGGGAAGCCGTCCGACTGAAGAAGGAGGCCTTCCGGGTTATAATATCTGGTGGGACTCCGGAGGCAGTTGCAGTGTACCGACAGGCTCGAAGGGCAGCAGCCTCTGCCGTGATGGAGGCAAAGCACCGAGTATGGGAGGAGTTCGGGGTAACTATGGAGAAGGACTTTCGGTCTGCACCAAAGTGTTTCTGGAAGACCATCCGGCACCTCAGGAGGGGGAAATGGGGAACCATCCAAGCTGTGTACAGTAAGGATGGGACCCTGTTGACCGTGACTGAGGAGGTTATCGGGCGGTGGAAGGAACACTTTGAGGAACTCCTGAACCCAACTACTACGCCCTCTTTGGTAGAGGCGGAGCTGGAGGCGGAGGAGGGATCATCGTCAATTGGCCTGGTGGAGGTCACTGAGGTAGTCAAACAACTCCGTAGTGGCAAAGCCTCGGGGATTGATGAGATCCGTCCAGAGATGGTAAAAGCAATGGGTTTGGGGGGTTGTCTTGGATGACACGCCTCTTCAACATTGCATGGAAGTCTTGGACAGTGCCAAAAGAGTGGCAGACCGGGTGGTGGTACCCCTCTCCAAAAAGGGGGACCAGAGAGTGTGTGCCAATTACAGGGGTATCACACTACTCAGCCTCCCGGGTAAAGTCTATTCTAAGATGCTGGAAAGGAGGGTTCGGCCGATAGTCGAACCAAGGATTGGAGAGGAACAATGCGGTTTTCGTCCTGGTCGTGGAACAACGGACCAGCTCTTCACTCTTTCCAGGATCATAGAGGGGGCTTGGGAGTATGCTCATCCAGTCTACATGTGTTTTATGGACTTGGGGGTGCGGGCGGGGGCGAAGGGTGGCTGTGGCACCTTAGTGGCAACTCTTTGGCAATTTAGTGGCAACACTATACACAGCCAGTATAGGTATGTCTACCCAAAGTTAGCTGAAGATAGTTACTGCTCATTTTTCCTGTTGGGTGTTAGCAGTGCACTGATATTTCCTTTGTGACTGCTGTCTTGTGGAACCACACAAACATACCGCCACCCACACATATTATTATACATCCACACCCTCAATAAGGAAGATTGGAATCACATTTGCCTCTGCATTCTGATTGATGCACCGCTGTGGTCACACATCCCCAACCAGCCTCATTGTTGGAATGCATTAAGCATTCCACCTATTGTTCTTCGAATCTTTAATCAACTTATTATTTTATTTCTTCCGTGCCACCTTTCAACTGCTTCACACTTTCAGCTATTAAAACCATTCAAATGTTAAAATATTCAGCTCTTTCCCAGGAGGGGTGCTACGACTTTTCAGCTTTCTAGATCTTAAGCTTGAATTCATATAAATCAATAATCATGAATATTTCTTCTAATGGTTTTCCTATGGAGATCGTGTTCAAATCCTCTTAAACTTCAACTTTCAGATTTTTCAGCTTCGCCAATCTTTCAGCTACAGACACCATTTCAACTTTCAAATGTTGACACAAGTCTCTGCTGCTTGTTGATATATATTCTACCTTTTTCATAATCACTGATTGTGTTTCACTAGTTCTTTGCTCCGTTTCTGACTTTTACATGAGTGTGTATTGCGTCTGCTAGAGGGGGACCTCGAGGGCTAGAGTGTGGGGCAGCGTCAGAATCTGGTTAAAAAAATATGGAACTTCTGTCCTCAGAGCCAAAGTATACACTTTTGAAGTGTTAAAGTGACACAACCTCTGCCAAAAGCCCCATAGGCTCCAATACAAATCTGCCGACAAAATCCAGAAGGTACACGTTTTGTCAACTGCGATAGGAGTCGTATTTATTACCGGACAGACATAAAAAAACGCATCCATGCGTTCGGTAGAGTCTTGGGTCTTTCACAAACGTCTTATTTTTTAGATAGCTGTTACAGTTTTGCGCTGGTGGACACTTGTTTGAGGTGTGGATTCTGTGTAACTCGCTGTCCTGTGTCTGCCCTTTGCAGCAGCTCGTTAATGAGCCCAGGTGCGCCGTTGCACACGCTGCAGTATCTCTGTCTGTGACTCACAGCTGCTCCTATTACCTGATTAGTGGAGTCACACCCATTAGTGGAGGCAGCTATGCTTTCTGTCAACAGACCATGATGATAAAGACACTCGCCCCCCCCCCTCCCCCCTGACCTCTTCTCACTGTTAATCACTCACTCGGTCAGTCTGTCTATTTCTCCTCCTCTCTCTCTCTCCCTCACCACCCCTCCCTTCCTCACCCTCTCTCTCTATCTACACCCCCACCCAATCCAATAATTTCAAAATAAAAGCCGCATGGAGGGAATTCTTACTGTAATGTTTGTGATGAGGCCTATTAATTAAAAACTTCTTAGTTTGAATAACAAACATTCTGTCTCCCAACCCCCCCTCACCCAATTCCATCATTACAAAATAAAAGCCTCAATGATGATCTGTACCTTAACCATGAAGCTCAGAATGAAGCGGTTTCGTTGAAATACGTATTGGTCTTTCAAATACTACTACAACCACTACGAATATGACTAGTACTTCTAGTACTACAACTGATACTTCTACTACCATACTACTAGTATTTCTACTGCTATTACTACTACAACTACTACCAGTGTTGGGAGTAACGCGTTACAAAGTAACGCATTACTGTTATTCCACTACTTTTAGCGGTAACGAGCATGTAACGAAGTAGTTTTTAAAAATAAATTAACGCAGTTACGATAACTGAAATTGAAATGAGTTTGTTACTCGCGTTACTCTCTTTTGTGACACGAAGCGGAGGGCCGGCAAATAGTAAGTAAATAGCTGCCTGTCAGCACAAAATAGTTGTGGCTACCAAACGTGTGTCACAGAATAGTCGCCGTACGTGCATGTAAACAGCATTGCGTCGCTCATGACGAAAGATCGCAGCCCCGTGGATACTGCATGTTGTGACTTTATGCTACATATAATCACTGTTATAGTCGTATACTATACGTGGGTTATCTAAATCGATACAAATGCACCGAGACGAGGATGCAGTACAAGTTAGGTAATTTACTGGCGCTCAAATCACACAACTGTCATGAACAAACAATCACAGAACTCCGTCGTAGTGACAGTCAAACACAATCGAGCACTGAGTGCTCGATCCAATATACCACACTGCAGGCGCCGCTCCACGCAAACAACCAAGGCTCCACTTTACACGGACTGCAGTGCAGCCGATAAACCGGGCAGAGCTGAAAAGATTTATTGCTCGCTATGTTGAAGATGAGATGCATTCTGTCAACTGTCGAGTCAGTTGCCTTCAGGCAAATGCCTGAAACTGTTATTTTGTATTAAGTTAAGTATTAAAAAGGACTTTTGTACTATTGCTTGATTTTAAGGCCTGTTGCCCTGTTGATTACAATAAATAGGTCTAAAAAATATGTTTGTGTTTGACTGTTCAGCACTATTTATATTCATTACATTTAAAAAGCAGACATAAAACTAACTTAAAAGTTACTTTCCAGAGTAATTACTTTTGATACACAGTAACTGGTAAGTAACTAGTAACTGTAACTATATACTCATTTTCAGTAACTTGCCCAACACTGACTACTACTAATGTTATTACGAATACTACTATGGCTAATAGTGTTAGTATTACAGCTGTTTCTACTGCTATTGATACTAAACCTACTATTACTTCTTCTTACTGCTAGTACTACGAATACCACAATTGAAACTAACTAATATTACTACAAACAATTTAAAACCTCTTTATTCATCTTAGGTTTTGTTATTTCTGTTTCTGTATTTCTTAATTTAAGCTCCTGCAACTTCTGTATTTTTTAGAAATTCTATTGAAATTTAGCTTCACATTTCTGTATTTTCAGCAGTTCTTTCAAATAATTTCAGCTTTTCTTATGCCTGTATTAACAATGTTAATATTCATTTCTGTATTTTTTTTTTGCAATAATTTTTTTTTGCATTTCTGCAAATCTATTGAAATTCCTTTCAGCTTCTCCCATTTCTGTATTTTCAGCAATTTCAAATTAATTTCAGCTTTTCTAATATCTGTAATTTCAGCAAATGTATTCAAATTCCCTTCAACATTCTGTAATTTCAGCTATTTTTAAAAATTCATTTCAGCTTTCAGCTTTTTGCATTCCAACGCATTTTCAGCAGGAAATGCATTTTCTAGTTAGATTTATTTTTCTCGTACTAGGGGTACAGTTTAGATGACAAATGGTTTAAATACACGTGCACTTTCACCTGGTGGTATAAACAATAAACACTTAATTTGCATCTCCTTTAAAACTCATCAGTTTGATCAAATTTGACATATTTTCTTAGTCACTTTTAGGACATGATATGATATGAAACATACTCATGTGTTTCAGATGGATTAGATATCTTTACTTCTGTGGCTTGTGGCACTTTTTTGGTGCTTGAAATTCGTTTACTTACATGTTGTCTTCCCAAAAGTAATGGAATATATTCATTAAATACTAGATAAATCTATAATACATGTCTAAAAACACATTTTGTAATTACATTTATTAGAGTTTAAGTGTTGAACTGTAACTAATGTCTTCATACCAAAGATCAAGCTTCATGGGATGTGTGCAAAGGATTCATCAAACGCGTTATTTCTCAAACCATATATTTACTACATATAGTAACTCCGGCCTGGACTCCGTTTCCCTTCACACCCTGAAGCATTGTGCTGACCAGCTGTCTCCGGTGTTCACTGACATCTTCAACACCTCCCTGGAGACATGCCACGTACCAGCCTGCTTCAAGGCCTCCACCATCATCCCTGTTCCCAAAAATCCCAGGATCACAGGACTCAATGACTACAGGCCCGTTGCCCTGACCTCTGTAGTCATGAAGTCTTTTGAACGGCTAGTCCTGACCCACCTGAAGTCCCTCACCTACAGAGCCAACAGGTCTGTGGACGATGCTGTCAAAATGGCCCTCCACTACATCCTCCAGCATCTGGACTCCCCAGGAACCTACGCCAGGATCCTGTTTGTGGACTTCAGCTCTGCCTTCAACACCATCGTCTCTGCTGCAGGACAAACTCTCCCAGCTGCACATGCCCGACTCCACCTGCAAGTGGATCACAGACTTCCTGTCTGACAGGAAGCAGCGCGTGAAGCTGGAGAAACATGTCTCAGCCTCTCGGACCATCTGCACCGGTTCCCCCCAAGGCTGCGTTCCTTCCCCTCTGCTCGTCTTCCTGTACACCAACAGCTGCACCTCCAGTCACCAGTCTGTCAAGCTCCTGAAGTTTGCGGATGACACCACCCTCATTGGACTGATCTCTGGTGGGGATGAGTCCGCCTACAGGTGGGAGTCTGACCATCTGGTGTCGTGGTGCAGCCAGAACAGCCTGGAGCTCAACGTTCTAAAGACAGTGGAGATGGTTGTGGATTTCCGGAGGAACAGAGCCCCACCCTCCCCCATCACCCTCTGTGACTCCCCCGTCACTATTGGGGATTCCTTCCGTTTCCTGGGCTCCATCATCACCCAGGACCTGAAGTGGGTACTGAACATCAACTCCATCACCAAGAAGGCTCAGCAGAGGTTGTTCTTCCTGAGACAGCTGAAGAAATTCAACCTGCCAAAGAAGATGATGGTCCACTTCTACACGGCCATCATCGAGTCCATCCTCTGCTCCTCCATCACCGTCTGGTTCGGTGCAGCCACAGCCAAGGACAAGGGCAGGCTGCAGCGTGTCATCCGCTCTGCAGAGAGGGTGATCGGCTGTAATCTGCCGTCCCTGCAGGACTTGTTCGCTTCCAGGTCTCTGAAGCGAGCTAAAAAGTTCGTAGCTGACCCCTCTCACCCCGGACAAAACCTGTTTGTGCCCCTTCCATCTGGCAGGAGGCTGAGGTCCATCAGGACTAAGACCTTCCGCCACACGAACAGTTTCTTCCCGTCGGCAGTCGGGCTCATCAACAGAGCCCGGTCCCCCACTGTCTGACTCTGACATTCCACCGGTCACTCTCCTTCATACTGCACATGTAACTTTAACTGTCATTTCTCACTCGTCACTTTGTCGTCACTCGTCACTTGTTCAATAGTGCACTTTATGTTTAATATTTTTTAACTTTTTAAATACTTTAAATAAAAATAAAAAAATAAACTTTATTATCTTGTTTTATACTAACCCATAGCCTTATTCTACTAACCCATTGCATTAGCATTTCATTTTATTTTATTACTTGTGCACTGCTGTCTTGTTGTCTATTGTTGTACTGTCACGCACCAACCGCCAAGACAAATTCCTTGTATGTTTGACATATTTTGCCAATAAATGTTTCCTGATAAAAATGAAACAGATGAAGGCCATTCATTGTTTACACAATGTGCTTGTTTTTATGTTTCACAATGAAAAATTACCATTACAACAATTCATTTTCAAACAACACTAACAGAAACAACTGATATTTATTGATCTTGTTTAGTTTTTTTTTATCTTGATCTTGACAGGTTTTTTCACCTGTCCCACCACAGAGACACGGACTGCTGATGTCAAAATCAGCTTACGTTTTGCACTATTAATGTGCTATTATAAAACATTGTTTTTTGTAAATACACTTAACCATCTTCAAATGGATCAATATTATGTATGTATTCATAATCTAATCCATGTAGATCTGAGGCTCCTTGAACATCGCTGCTCTCCCAAGTCAGTGCAATGTCAACTTTCTCTCTGTCACGGTGTGGTTCACGTCCTGCCTTATTTTGTAGTTTTCTGCCACTCGTGTCCCCGGTTAACTTCACTTCCTGCCGGGTCCTGTCATCCCCTGTGATTGTCGGATTGTTTCCACCTGTGTCCAATCACCTGCACCTCCCTAGTGTATTTAAGCAGTGTGTGTCTCTTGTCACTTGTGGCGTCATTGTCAATCGTCCTGGATGTTCGTAGTTCCTGCCTGCCGTTTTTCCCCTGGTCCCTGTGTGTTTTTGCCCGTTGGCCTTTTGCCTTTGTGACTATTAAAGTCTTCTTTTGTTACGTTTGAGTCCTGCCTCCCCGCATCTCCTGACACTCTCTGCAGTTTTCTCTCTCTTCTCTCCCAGCTGCATGTAAAAATAAAATGCTTTATTTAAATTAGAAGCTGGTTGGTAGGTCGAGTGCAGAACGAGTGTTCCTGTTGTGACGCCACTAAATTGCTGAGTTGCCACAAAGTGACCACTGAGGTGACAGAGTTGCCACAGAGCTGCCCCGAGTTGCCACTCAGGTGTTTGATGATAGATCATTATTTTTATTGTGTTTTACAGCTGATTTAAGACATGGGTCAAAACCGACCGGTTAACATAATAGATGGTAACAGAAAGCTAACACAAGAGAAGGATTAAAGTATTTACTTTTAGCTGTTGTCTCGTGCTACAAAACGGCTTCATCTGCGAGCGAGTGAGGCAAGTGTTTACTATGATTGAACAGTGGTGGCAAACTCAATCACAGCGTCAGACAAAATTAAAAACTGCCTTAAATATCAAGATACCAGAATTCAATACAGTACCCCCCTTCATGTGTCCCCTGCAATCCCTCGCTGTGAGCGCGCCGGCAGCGGTGCCTCCTTTCCACCGGAGAAGTCGCTAGCAAGTAGCTGTTGCAGTACCTTCTGGAACTTTCAATATCAGCCGTGTGCGTCCTATTGACCGGCGGGCCAGTTATAATAGACATATGCACACTCCACTCTGCATCTGCCAAACTGATTGCCAAACACTCGACAAGATCACAACTATTTGGCTCCGAAATGGTGGAATGAGCTCTCTGAAGACATCAGGACCGCAGAAAGCCTTTACATCTTCCGCAAACTAAAGACACACCTCTTCAGACTATACCTGGACTCAAAAGACTAACAAATGAAATTGTACTTATAATGGCTCTTATCTATAGCTAAGTTGTAAATCGGCTTATTTAATGAAATTGCACATTCTTGTTCTTTTGTAGCATTGTGGTTGAAATGCACTCATTGTAAGTCACTTTGGATAACAGCGTCAGCTAAATAACATTTAATGTAATAAATATAATATTTACTCGCGGGACACCTAAAGCAAAGTTAGTCTGCCGGAAAAGAAATATGGAAAATGGAAACCATGAGTGTGAATACAGATTACGTGGAATAGTATAAATATCAGTCTTGATTCCTAGCTTTTAATTTTAACGTGATGAGTTGAGCAGAGATTGTAGATTGCCCGGGGGTACTAGAGGGAGGGCCTGGTTGGTGATGGAGGTGGGCTGGTGTTGGAACAGCCCAAAGGCTGAATCCTTCCTAACACCTTTTATATTAGCTGTGTAATACTTCCATGATTGTAGTACACAATGCCCATTGTTATGAATTGTGAGAAAAACATTTCAGTTTTATTTAAACTAATGGAATTTCATTTGAATTGTTTTAAATTGCACTATTTAATCATTGCACTTAACAATTACCAACAAGATTTCAAATGGTTTAATACATTGTTTTGGGAAATCACCGTATCACCGCTCTATTGGTCAAAAGTAAAGACAAAAAAGACATAATAGCTGTATTTTCCATCTTAAACATACACATGCTCTTATAAATGCTGTAAGTTGACATATAACGCAGCTGAATTCACAGATCAATAGTAGTCCTTCACATCTATATTCTTTTTACTTTATTTGTTAAGATCATATCAGACTTAACGGTGAGAAAAGAAACACTCTTGTTAAGCGTTGCCCACCTCCTGCTTCCTCTCTCTCGCACTCTCGCCTCCAATCCACCATTATTAGTGCCTCCAATACTCCAGAGGGCAAACAAACTTTCAAAAAATTCCCCATAACCCGCCAAGCGAAGCCCATTTTCCTCTCCATGCAATTAACTGCGCCAACATTTACAATAATATGATTACAGACACTTTGGCAAAGTCATGGGGGGAACGTGGAACATATTAGGTATCAGCAAGGGGTTGATCGTAATGGTCTCGTTTCCCGGAGACTCACATTTTCTTTGGCACGCAATAGTAAGAGCTACTAAATTCTCCTCAGGCAGTAAAAACCAATGCACTGGAACCACAATAACAAACACTACCAACCACTTTTCCTTCTCATCACTTTTTTTTTATTCTTTTGGGTGTAGTTTTTTAGTCTTTCTTCTTACTCTCTTCTGCACCCTTCTAAAGCCCCCCATCTCATCTCCCTTGCACCCCTCAATTAATTAAGTCTTTCACAGCCATGTAATTAGGAACATTAGCGAGTCATAAACTTGCCACGAGTCTTGGAATTATGTCCTGGCCCTCAGCAATTTGTTTGTAATTCGTTTTTCGTAAAACAACAGCCCTGTAGGGTCCAATAGATCTTCCTAGGGCCCCCTCTGTGCCCGTCCTTCTGCAAACACAACAGAAAGGATAACTGGGGTCCTTTTCGGGCTGAGAGGGGGACCACATCATGCCCAGGCTGGCAGGCACCCATCCTTCTACTCTCAAAAGACTATTGGAACAGCATGACAAAGACAGCATGAGAAAGTCTGTACATTGTATGCCTCTCAGGTTTTAAATTGTTTGGGAGACTGAAATGCAATGCTGCAGTTGTTAATATATTAGTAAAAAAAAGGAAAATATTAGAAAACCACTAGGCTGCGGAGCGGCACCTGAAATCATATTCTATTTTTCTGAAAAATAGTTTATTATGAAAAGCATCTGACAATCTCATAGATGATCAATCCAAGATGTCCAAATCCTTATCAATCCTGCTTGCAATATTAGAATTATAATAGTTGCAGTACAAAAATTCTTTTTTTACTTAAAATTGAGTCCGCAGTCAGCACTCTGAGGCTTCAGGGCATCATATTACGGCGATTGCCTTTCTTGGGGAACCACAAACCAACCTTGGAGAAGTGGATTAAAACGGAGGACTACGCCCCGTTATCCGTCGGCCTGGACTTTATGTGCGCAAACCAGATTATTTTAAAGCCCCAAACTGGGGTTGTGCAGAGCCTGCAGTCAACTTTTAGAGGCACTAATGGAAGACGCCAGTGTTAAACAGCATGCCAATCCACTTTGGGAGGGTCTAGCGGAGGTGGTCAGGTAACTGTTGTACAAGTGACCGGTACTGGTGGAGTCTGGGACAGGGTCAGGTGTTCTACAGCCGGTACTGGTGGAGTTGGGTACAGGGTCAGGTGTTCTACAGCCGGTACTGGCGGAGTCGGGGTCAGGACCCAGACGCAGAGCTCCAAACAAAAGACTTTAATAGTCAAAATACAAAATCGCCGAGGGAAATAGGAACACAGACAGGGACCAGGAACAGGCAAGACATTCAATGACGCGACAAAAGCCACACGGCTTAAATACACTGGGAAGGTGCAGATGACTGGACACAGGTGGACAACAATCAGAGACACAGCAGACAATCACAGGACAAGGCAGGAAGTGAAGTTAACCCAGGGACACCAGAGGCAGGAAACTACAAAGTAAAAAAGGAAATAAACCCAAACCGTGATATTAAGGCTAAAACCCACCACAACGCCTACCCAGTGCCGCTGGTGCATGACATTTTGGAGTCCTTGCAGGGGGCTCAGTCCTTTAGCTCCTTGGATCTCCAGTGGAAACTGGCAGACGGCGATAGAGGTGAAAAGCAAGCAGATAACCAGCATGATCGCCCATCTCGGCCTATTCCAGTTCAAGGTGATGCCATTTGGTTTATGGAATGCAGCTGCCACCTTTCAGAGGTTGATAGAAAAAGTCGGGATTGCTAGATCTGCTTTGTTTACACAGATGATATTATAGTCTTTTCTCAGACTCTTGGAAGAGTGCACTGGCTGGTGTGGACCGAAATCTTTTCTTCCTAAGGTACCACTTCACAATCTTTCATATTGCACTAGTTCCGCAAGGTAAAGCCTGATGCTCTATCCCTTCAGTTCTATAGGGAGTAGAAACCTACCCCCGTCTCCTGTTCCATCCTTCCTGACTCATGCCAAATAGCTGTCCTCATGTGGGAGACATGTTCATCACAAACACAAAACACAAACCTTCCCACCAGGCCGGGGCCGATCTTCTGAGGGGCACACCATCATTCTGAGAGTGGTTGATAAGTTTAACAAGATAGCTAATTTTATCCACTTGCCTTAAACTCTCGTTGGCTAGGGAGACTGCAAAACTTGTCTTCCTAGTCAACGTTTTCTAAGACCGAGGTTCTCAGTTTACCTCCATCTTCCGTAGGGAATTCTGCATGCTGCTGGGGGCCACCTTCAGCCTGTCTTCTGGTTTTTATCCCCAATCCAACGGACTGACAGAACTGAAGAACCAGGCGATTGACACAGCTCTCCGCTGCTTGGCCTCTCAAAATCACGCCTCATGGACCCGCCAAAAGCTGTATGTGGAATACGTCCACAACACCCTGACCATCTTTACCACAGGCTTGTCACCCTTTCAGTTGTGGGTGCCAGTCTCCTCTGTTCCCAGCAATGGAGAAACTGCGCTTCTGTCTTGATCTTTATCCACTGCTGCTGCCAGACCTGGACGAAGGCTTGGCAACCCTGCTCCGGTCTGCCAACTGCGTCGCAAACAACTAACCGACACTGGACTCCAGGCCCAGTCTACTAGGTGGATCAGAAGGTGTGGTCTTCGAACAGGACTTATCCTTCTGGGTTGAGTCCAGGCAAAGGGACCAATTTTCATCGGGCCCTTCAAGAGGATTATTAACCCGGCAGCAGTAAGGCTCAAGCTCCCGGGATCCATGTGCATTCTCCCCGCATTTTACGTGTTCAAGGTCAAGCCTGTCTAGGAGAGTTCCTTTGTGCCAGCTGCTCCTCCTCCACCGCCCCTTTATCTTCAATGAGGAAGATCGTCTTTACTTGGTTGATTGCCTGCTTCGCTCCCACCGCCAGGTCTTCAATACCTGGTTGACTGAGAGAGTTATGCTTCAAATGAGAGGCAATGGGGTCTGGTTCTCAAAATCTGACTCCTCACCAGCACCCGGACCAGCTTTCCAGGACTAAAATGCCCGCAGCTGGTTCCCTATTTAGACAAGAAGGTTCTGTCATTCAGTGCAGTTCTGTTAAATCACTTGGTTGAGTTATTTTTTTAAGGTGAGGGAAACTTGTTCAATATTGAAAGGTCCAATGTTAATTAATGCACCAGACAAGTTTACTGTGTTAATATTTAGCCACAAGTGGGATGGGATGTGAATAAAGAAAATGGTACATACAGAAATGTTTGGGATGTTCGTGTCAACAAAGCTATTTGGAGGTTGAGTCTTTTTTTTAACAAAAAAAACGAATCAAAATCAATCAAATAAAACTATGTTGAATGGTATTTTCATTTTCATTATAATACTTCAACTCCTGTAACTTCAAATCATTCGGGTAGTTTCCCGAAGTAATATGTTAAACTCTTTTTATCCATCATTTACCCTTTGGGCTTGAAACACTACTTAACCTTATCCCTTTTGGACACATTTCCCCATTGTGTTTTTTGCTTCTGATGGATTTCCTGTCTCATATCTGGGGTGTCAGATGGGAAACAGTCTTCACCATCCACAAAACACCAAAATCATGCACACTGCAAAACACTGGATTTGTATTCCCCATGCAGGTCAATTGTGTGCGTGGGGTCTTCAAAATCTTTTGTCCATGCTGCTTCACAAAGAGGTTAACGGCATCAATGCCTGTGTGATTTCAGCTCAAGCACTCTCATCAGCAGCCTTATTCTCTCCTGCGGCTGCACCCTGACCTCCCAATAACCATACACCATTGTTTCTATTTACCATTTTCCAGAGATGGAGGGAAAACTAGAGAAAGAGTATGGCAGAGAAAAAGCGCTGCAGCTGGTATTGATCGGCTTCCACATGTATTGAAACCAGATATTGATTTTCTTTCTTTTTTTTTGAAATGGGAAAAAGTGCATTGTCCGACCAAAGGAGATTTCTATGGGGATTTGGGGGAAGAGGAGTTGAAATGAGCATCCGGTGCACCGTTGTCTCTGGTGGATTGTGTATAGGGCTGTGGTAATTGAATTGAGCGAATAGGGTCCATATACGATATGTTCTCTCTGAAGAGTTTTTAGTTTGTCGATGTAGCTCTATAATATTTTGGTTGCGAGAAAAACAAAACAGACGTTTTGGGACTAAACTTAGCTCATTATCATAATGATGACAAATAACTGCAAATGTGAGGGAAAAAAAATTGTAATTTATTTTAGCTAATCCTAAATTACTGGGGTAAATAAACTGAACTTGTGTTACAGATGTAAATATTATGCTTTAAACATTTATTTCAGTTGTAATAAACTTCAAGTTTCATGTGAAATGATTGAAAGAAGACATGTCGTTTCAAATTATGAATTGGATTGTGGGGTGCCATGTCCAATCTGACATACCCAAAACAAACAAAGTTATATACTGTATTTATCTAGGGTTAAGTAATTCATTTCTCCATTGATAAGTGGTGACTTCCAGTGGGACTTTCAAGGCCCGGGTGCATAGGAAACTATACTTCTCTCGTCACAGCGGGTAGGCGGAAGCAGGACTCAAGTGCAGAGTGTAATTATCAAAAAACTTCATTTCGACAAAAATCTAAAACGCTTAGGGGTAAAACAAAATACATACAGACGCTTCGGAAAAGACATTCAACGTGAAGACATGCAACGAGGCGACAAGAGACACACATTGCTTAAATACACTGGGAAGGTGCAGGTGATTAGACACAGGTGGAAACAATCAGGGACACGGCAAACAATCCCAGGGGGTGACACAAGAGGCTGGAAACTACTAAATAAAACACAACACAAACCCACACCATGACAGTACCCCCCCCCCCCCCCCCCCCCCAAAACACGCGAGGGTGGGTGGGAGAGGACCAGAGTATAGCGGCAAATCTCTGTCAAAATCCTGGAGCGCAAATCAAACTTTCCCAAGCAAAAGTTGGTCTTGAGAGAGCAAAGGTCTGCCTCGAGCTATTTGCTCGCTCGCAAAACCTGAATGTGCACGCTCGAGAAGATGTTTTCTTTGCGCTTGCTGTTTTTGACAGTAAAGAGGCGGATCCAGTCACCATGGTATCTCTACATCGAATTGGTTACAAACCCCGTCTTTGGATTGGCTGGAGTTATGCATTCACAGAACTATAGAAAGTCGAAATGATGAGATAAAACGTTCTCAAAACACAAACGACACCTTTCTGTAATCGTAGTGGACAGTAGATGACAACCAGCTACAACCCTAGTTTACCATTATTACCGGCACTTCGGCCGCACATTAAGACCAATGTGTCCAGCTCGCATTCAAAAAGCAGCTTTCTACTATATTGGACAACGGGTCTATTTGTCTCTTATTCACACACATGGGGTTCAGTGTCTCACCGGAGGACAATTGCACAGGATGAGTCTGGGATCAAACGTCTTCTGATATAAGGAGGAACCATTCTACTTACTGAACGACAGGAGGAAGAATATTCTATAAAGCTCTTGTAGCTTTTGTAGACCAATGTTGGCAGATAAGAAAACATGCACTCCAAAGACGCATCTTCAGATTTAAATGGGAATTATGTTTCCAAAAACGATTTTTAAGGAACACACAGCTTTTATGGTTTTTCCAAATTGCAGGTGACATATAAAAGTACAGTTTTAGAGGCAAGTAGAAATCTATTGATTTTCCTTATATGACTTCAGCAAATTGCAATTCATGTAACTGATTACAGACATTAAATACATTAAACACATTAAATAAACTAATACATGACACAGACCTAGTATCGTTACAAGTTTAATTATCAATTGAAATCCTTGAATGGCGTAGTCTAATTTGAGAATTGGATTTGTATGCCAAAATACATATTTGCTATTGCTTTCATCAATGGTTGGAAGAACGGTTGTTGTTCATACTGAAAATTAGGCTAAGAGATAAGAGCTTGAGACCCTTAACTGATATCTAAATAAAAGAGATGATTTTTTTTTTCTTTCTGTCTTTGGAACTCCATGCCAACCATTGCAGGTACATGTTGACTCCTCTTGATACATCTTCTCTTCCTTCGACTGCCCGGAACTTGTGTTTTTAAATATATCTCCAAGCAGCAGCTTGCGTGTCTGCCTTTGTGCGTATTTTATCATTGTTTGTCTTCTGACTCCGTTACTTCATGGCGGCCAAGCTTCATCCACCTGTTTCTCATTCAGCCAGCGTCGGCCTGTTCTCCCACTCAATTTGCAATTAAGACCAAATTTAGAGCACTGAAGCCTGAAGGCAGGTGGGTGTCCGCACAAGGAACATGTTGCCTAGCAACCAAGCAACCGAGGGGGACAGAATCAGGAGGGTGAACCTCAGCGATAGGGGGTGGTGTGGGGTTGGAGTGTGTGTATGCAAGTGTGTGTGTGTGTGTCAGCGCTGGGCATTTGTTGGCGCTTTCTGCTACCTTTTTCAAGATTTGTGTTTCAGACAGTCAATGTGAAATTGAAATTATCCTTAGCTTGTCAATTTGTTTTTATTGTCAGCATTTTGTCACATAAGAAAAAGTAGTCCAAGCTTTGGTTTGTGATTTTGTACATAAAACATGTTAGCAAGCCTATTTAACCTTTTGTCACCCAAACGCTGCCATACTAGTACATAACTGCGCCAGCTTTTGATAAAAAGGCCGTTGAGTTGACCCCAGCATCAATTATTTAACGGGGCTGGGTCCTGATCCTGCCTTATCACAGTTGCCCCTCACTCTTAGGGTATAAGCTTTGTTGCACAAAATGATATCTTCATTATTTTTGTTATTTATTACTTGCATTACTTGTGAACAAGGAAAGCACAAAATGAATGTGAATTCAAACAATCATCTTGATTCTTTTTACATGTTACATTTTAATGTAAATCCAACAATGACCTGGAATTTAAACAGTTGGTACAGATTTTACAGCCATTCCCCAATCTGTATCATCTTTTATATCTGCAGTTGCTCGGATGCTGAGAGAGGCAAATTGACTGAGAAAATAGCCATATTACGACACAGTGGGAGAGGAAATGTGTCATGTGTAGCAAACAAAGGAATACGACTGGAATGGCCTTCAAACCGAGCAAATGTCTGCTCCCAACAGCTGAATCACATACACAGTGTATGTGAGTGTGTTTGTGTGTGTGTGAGATAAAAGACAATAGAAAAAATATCAAACATTTGATCTGTGGACTCTGACATCGCGGGCAAGGAGAGAATGAGGCTCGTCGGACTACTGAACAGCGCTGTTTAAAATAGCATACATAGACTCACGTATGCTATTTTGTACAGAACACAGCGCTGTTCGGCAGAGCTCGGGGGAATTTCACAGACTTCTACAGAAGCTGCGTCTGGATGAATGCCGCTTCCAGTGGTACATAATGCTAGCTGTTAGCCCATTTGATCGCTTGTTTGTACCAGAGTCGGAGTCAGGAGTCGTGGAGGTGTCAAGGGGACCGGGACTGGCCGAGTCGGGGGAACGAGTCGTGGAGCCGGTACCGGCGAGTTGGGGGAACGAGTCGTGGAGCCGGTACCAGAGTCGGAGGCAGGAGTCGTGGAGGTGTCAGTGGAACCGGGACTGGCCGAGTCGGGGGAACGAGTCGTGGAGCCGGGACTGGCCGAGTCGGGGTACGAGTCGCGGAGCCGGGACTGGCCGAGTCGGGGTACGAGTCGCGGAGCTGGGACTGGCCGAGTCGGGGAGCGAGTCGTGGAGCCGGGACTGGCAGGACAGGACAAGGAAGGATCGGGGACTGGACTTCACCTGCAGATTATACTTCTCTGCCGAGGAAACTGTCTCATGGCAAGATAGCGTGTGTTCAAGCATACCCAAACGTCTCTTTTAAGAGCCATCCACACGTTATCATTGAGCAAACTTCTTGCAATATTACTTAAGATTGAATAGCAGTTTGTTATTAAACAATGCTATTATGCTAGACTCTAATGTACTACATTCAGTGCAGTGTATGTTGTATGCAAAAAAGGCACATACGGTTGTATCCTGTTTATTAAAAGTCCGAGGTCCCTCCTAGACCGGTCATAATATTACGTTAGGTACGAGTAGGTCTCGTACAGCTCGCGGTACTAGTTTTGTTAATCCTTTTTTGGGGGATCTGGCAACTATTTACAGTGATGACAGGGGTGGAGGGCAGTTTTCAGTTTTGGATTTGAAACATACATTCCACTAACAATACTGAAACATGGACTAGAGGGAATATTGTTTGTGGCGAAATGGTTCCCTATTCTACCGGCAACGCCACTTGGGATAGGCCCAAGACCTTTTAAAGCACGCGGGTTCGTTTCACTCAACAGGCAAGGGCTCGTGGTTCCCAGGTTACAAAAACATTTTTATTCAATAAATATACATTCCCGTAAAATCTAACATTCCTCACAAAATAAGAAAACAAAACTAATCGCTAAGGCCTAATGGTGAGAAGCGCCGGTGAAGGGGAAGGAAAATTAATAGAACAAACTTAGAGAAAACCAAACCAGAGTTCACCCAGTGATAGCACAACAATCCAATGGGAGACGACACACGAAGAAGACCACCACCACCCACACCACCACCAGCCTACAGCCGCTGGGAAGGATGACAAAAAAAAGGTTTACAAGAGGATTAAACCAAAAATTTACAACACAAAACAGAAAAAGAAAATAATTCACATAAAAATCATCCTAATCCCAAACAATTCACGTAACCCAAACAAAAAGAAAATAAATGGAACAAACCAAAAGAAATACAAACTAAACGATTAACTACTCAGTAAAGCGGCAGTCAAAGTTGCAGGCAAAGCAGCAGTCAAAGTTGCGGGCAAAGCAGCAGTCAAGGTTGCAGGCAAAGCAGCAGTCAAAGTTGCAGGCAAAGCAGCAGTGGCCCGAATCAACTAAGTGTTGTCACATAAATCACCCCCGGTGGATTTCAGCCAGCTGATGAGCATTCCCTGTTTCCCAGGTCAAACCTGCACAGGGAGAGGGGGGGAGAGAAAAACCCACACGGCAGGAAGACATCTACCACCGGTTGAGAGGACCCAAGAGCAAAAAGGGGGACGGGGCACGGAGCACTCTGTCGCCACTCTGTGCAGACAGACACCTGACCCGGAAATGATGCCTCAGTGGGGTGCGAGAAGGGGGGCAGCCTTTATATAGTACCGCCGCCCTAGTGGTCGGCAGGCGCAGTTAACTGTAGCAGGACAACCCTATTTCCACACTGCTACATGTTCAATGGCAGAAGTGTATTTACGTTACATTACAGGTCATTTAGCTGACGCTTTCATCCAAAGTGACTTACATTGCATTTTTAACCCATGGCTTTTTACATTTCTGCCCAGGGAGCAATTAGGGGTTAGGCGTCTTGCTCAGGGACACTTCGATATGGGACAACAAAAACAGCGAGCTTGTAGAAAACACCTTCGAGCGCGAGCAGAGATTAGCCTCGCGAGCTAGGGAGTTCACGTTCCACGAGCAAGCAAATATCTCGAGCGAGACAGACTTTTTGCTCGCGCGAGACAGACATTTGCTCCCGCGAGACATTTGCTCGCAGATGTTTTATTTCAACCTGATTTGGACTTTCGAATTTTGACAGTGATTTGCCGCCATAGTTATTCGGTGCCTTGATATACCTTTTGTTAGTGAAATTAGAAGTATATTCCTCTACATCCTTCAGGAAAACTACATAAGGTTGTTATGTCCAACGTATTTTTGGAATAAACAATTTGCCAACATCATCATTGTTTTTCTTCTTTTTGTGTTTTTATGAATATGATGAAAGACAAATTTATAAAGGTCTTGCTAGAATTTCTTTGAACATGAAAGGTGTGAAACCATTTCCACAGTTTGTCAGGGTAAACTTTAGTATCAATGTTCAAGGGCACTGTCCTAACCTTAATCACCACCAGGCATCCAGATTTTCTCAATTAAACCAATTCAAATATGTCATCACATGCGTGATGAAAACCTTTTCAGGCAGCTGGTTTTGAGTTATCTACGCTTTCTTATTTTAGTTGATTTACTGCTTAATTTGTAATAGATACTTTCCTCTTTTGTGAAAGCTCTGGATTGGAAGTAACTTGTGTATGAAGTACATGACACAATATGCTCGAAGTCCAACGAGGGATGACACCTGTTTCGTTTTGAGTAACAAAATTGCAGACTGTAATTTTGTCAACTCATTGAAACGTATCTTTCTCCCCTGTTACAGATGCTCAACCAGTCATAATATAACGAGCCTGCAATTTATTAGATATATTGCATATATATATTGCAAATTGGTAGCAATTAACATGATTAAAAGTGTGAATTCAAGCTTCAGGTAAAAAAAAGTAAAGTAGATTTTAGTTTATTTCAAGATGAAAACATGTAAAATAGGAGCAGCGCAGCGGTCTTGAGCTAACCAATGGGGAACACTCACATGCACTTCAATGTATTAAAAGCTAAACTAAATAAACTCTGTGTTTGGTACAACTGCTCTCTCAAATTTGCTTTAAGGTGGGTGGCTCACCGAGTCAAGGAGGGATTCTTTCAATGTCAGATGCTGGGTCATCCCATTCTGCTGAAGAACTGTGCTACTGCGAAGGTACCTTTGAATTACACCAAGGATTGCATGCATCGTACGTTCAGGGAAGTTTCATTGAATAGCATTTTCCTGTCCCCAGATTTTGAAACCTGGAAAAATGCTACGTTAAGGTATTGTATGGTATGGCATACTGTAGTGTAAAGCTGGCGATCCAGTTGCTAACTCAAACTTAAATAGGTGTTCTGTCAGAACTTCTGTTGGAAGTGGAACGAGCAAACCATGATGGTTGTTATTTTGTTTTTAAGTTTAAATGATGAACTTACAATAAAAGGTCAATTGTTTTCCAGTGGAGTTTTGTGACTTTGAGGAGAGCGTGTTAATTGCAATAATTTAAGGTTCATATACTATTGTTATATTACAGTTCTGTTGATTTTTTACATTCATTTACTGGCTTTGTATAGAATCAATGTATTTTTTGGTGACAAATACAAAACATTTTTTTCTCCAAAAAATTCAAATGAACTGAATTATTCCTGAAAATAAGGTTGGCATAGTTCAATAACGCAAACATTTAGATAAATAATTACTTTTTAACTGTTCAGTTATGGTAAAGAAACAAACAAGAAGCAAGCGAAGAATCCCCCCCTTCCGTCCCCCCCCACACTGTGCTATTCTGAAACTCATGGAATTCAATCGAAGTCGGGAGTCTTAAACAAATAATCACATATTGAATGTATAGATCTTGTGACCCACATTTAGAAGTATTCACACTCACCAGGAAGTGTTCATTATAAAGCCTCTTTTGCAGACAAACCCCTCTTCCTATCTGCTACTTACTCATTCACTACTTACTCTTATGTTTTGGTTCCCGAGAAGGACTGGATAGTGTGTGTGTGTGCGTCTGCGTGTGCGCATGTGTGCGTTTGCGTGCGTGAGGGGAGAGCAGAAGGGGCATGTGTATTAGAAAGTCCTCAATTTCACACATGCTTAATCTTGAGTGAGTTTGGCGTGAAGGGATTTGTGGGGGAGTGTGCGTTCTGGTTGGAAGGTAGGAAATGAGGGGGCTGGGGGGAGGATTGGGTATAGGATGCAGGATGCTCCTGTTTAATAGAGTGAGAGAGGAAATAGTGGAGTACAGACTAAATATCCCCCTTTTTCTACTTTAGTTCTCTCTATGTCTCTGTTTGTATTGAGCTTGACCCTTTCTGGAGTTCATACAGTCAGGACTCTAATCAGTGTAGTTAACCAGAGAGAACATGCTCACGGTGGCCCCATTTCCTGGAAATCACCACTAAGAGCATTTGTGTACACTTTTACGCGAGTCGCGCACTCATCCTTGTAGTCATTGTGAGAATTATTGGTAATTATTTCCTTAAAAGTAAATACAAAAAAAAAAACTATATTATGATGCACCATATTCATGCAAAGTAAGAGAAAAAAAGATTATTGACCCTGTTATGAAGTACTTTAATGTGAAATTGCAGCAGACCATGATAATCAGCATGCCCAACTTCCACCTTTAAACTCACGGGCTTGAACTGCCGGTTTAAATGTTTGTGATAAAAGGGATTTTGCCTGCAGTTTGTCAGAGGGAATGAAGTTACCATTTGTGTGGACAAAATTATATACAATATATTCTTGCCTATAAGAAGGTTTTCTTTTGTTTTTTTGTTTCATAGTGCATGTGAATCTTTCTCAAAATAAAAAAAATATATATTACGACTTTCATTCACATTCTTGATATCTAGAGAACTGAGCTGTGTTGGAAATGTTTTTAAATTGAACAAAGTTTGGCACATAAGAAAATGTTGTAGAAACACACATGAACTTTACATTTCAGGGATTATTCCATGAATTACATTTGATTAGTGTATCATTGACAAGTGCCCATTTAACGATACTATGGGATAATTACCACCATTGGTACAGGAGTAAACCATGCCTAGATGTGTGGAGGGAAATAGTGAAATCAGTTAACCTGATCTACAGGTAAATAAATTTTATAACAGTATTACACAATGCTTGAGTGCCTTACTGCATTATTCTCTACATATTCTTGTTATTTAACATTACAGCTTTTGTATCCACTGTCTGATTGTGTAGACAACAAAACTACTTGGTTAGTTTTAAGAAATAGAAGCAGAAGTGGTACTATTTAAGTACAGAAATGTTGTGAACAATTTTTGACATTGACTTCTGGTTTAACAATACAAATTACCACATAAGCGGCTTCTTGGTTGATGCACACACCAATCCTGAATGCCTCCCAAAGCTGATTTAACAAACTAAAAGAATTTATATTTAATCCACCTTACTCTCTTTAGGTAGAGAAACACATAATTCTGGCTCAGTGTCTTTCATAACTAAAATAAAACTTATATTACAGGGGTGCCCAACCACTGGACTGGTAATGTCCGCAGAAAAAAGCCCCCCCCCCCCCTCTTTTTTTGACTTTTTATAAAATATTTTATTTTTAAAATGACTGGATTCTCACCCTATTATATGTGCTTGTTTCTCTTGCACACATTTCCCAAGTGTTTTTCTTGCCGTTTGAAGCTTTAATTACACCTGTTTCTTTTCTGCTATAAGTCAAAAGTCTGTGCTGTAAAAGCAGCATTATATGCAATTGACCTCCAATGTGGAATGTTTTTTTATAAGATAAATTTAGGGGAAGAATATTATTATTTCATAGGAATGACTATTATAGTAAGTAATAGTAATAGTTTGTTTATTCTTTGGGTGTTTTGTTCACATGGACTCTGTGTGTGCTGATGTGTAGATAAAGAAGTGTGGGAGCAAGAGGAAAGGTTAGGAGGGTGTGAGAGAGGAAGTGTTTAGGTAGATCAGTAAACAACCGTTGGGGCTCTGAAGCGTTCAGTGTGTGGGAATGACCAGGGTCACACCGTCCCCTAACCCCCCACACACAGCAGGTTGTGTGCAGAGATTTGGGGTCTCAGTCCTTGGAACTGTTTCAATGACAGGGCCCTTGGGTTTTAATTCACTGTCCACAGTATGAAAGTAGTGGATGAATGATTAAGACAAATCATTGGGCCTTTCCTTGAAATATACTGCTTCAAATGTAAATTTGTACTTGTAACACAAGCCTTGTCATTCATACTACTGTGATTACTATTTGATTGTGGCAATTAATTCTGATTAATCTGGGCTGACACCATCTGTATGTGCTGTACGCATACATATACCACATATATATGGCACATTCTGCAATGATCACACAGGATATGTGGGTTTTGCAAATGCATGAATGTTGTACCCTTTTGAATGCTGAATGTTACTTTGTTACTACGTTTTTTTTCATTTTTTGATTAGCTCATTTAATTGGAATTTCACCTAATATTTCAACTCAGTCTATCTGACCATAATTAAAAATCTTTACATAACCTAATAATTGCAATTATTAATCTGTTAACTTTATACTTACATTTAACACTCCTTTTAAATGTGTGGTGGATCTGGCAAAACATGATGCATGAGAAAATCAGTGAAAACATAGAGAGACAGCCGCAGAGTAGAGAACCGCAGTTTGACGCCTCTGCATGGTTAGAAAGCGAGATGCCAGAGATAAGATAGCGCTCTGCGATTAGATAAGAAAAGTCTTTTGAAAGTGATTTCCCGCACGTCCTGTATTCAATTTAGATAGTAAGATATGCATGAAATAAATTGGATTTTGAGGGTGAAGATAATGCATTTCTACATTCGCAGTTGTTATTTTGAAAGCTATTTTCACTTTTGGAGATTGGTACGATTTGTTTATCCTGGTTATTGGGCTTATTGGATGGCACATAGTGGTTGGAATGAGCGTTGTCGAAGAAGATGTGATGAGTCTGCAGCTGGTCTAAACAGCCAGAGCAAAGCGGGAGAAAAGCCACTGTACTATGGTGTAAAATGTACACTAAATGCAAAAACTGACCACCTCATTAGGTAGAGCGTTGGCTCCCTTGGCAGCGGCACATTTCAACCTTTGGCTCTTTGCTGTATATCATCCCCTCTCTCCCAACTCTTTCCTTCCTGTCCAATCCCTGAGCATGGACAAATTGTATACTCAAAGAACATTATATTTTCAATTGAAAGAAAATGAGACAATCCGGATGTGTGATGCTTTACTTCATGTGCAACTATATTCTTGTAAATGAACATCATGCTGTATTGAAAAAGACTTGGAACTAGCGATTGAGACCAAAAAAACAAAATGCAATTACAAATATATGTGAATGAAAACCTGTGGCGAATAAGGCATTACTCTGTTGTACAAATGGATTTAGTTCATATGGTATAGAATGAAGAGGGCGGCACAGTGGTTTGGTTGCCTTAGAGCAAGAAGATCCTGGGTTCAAACACATCCAGAGACTTTTCTCTGTGGAGTTTGCATGTTCTCCCTGTGCCTACGTGTGTTTTCTCCAGATATAGTCCAGCTTCCTTCCACTGATCCTAGCTGGGATTAACCCCAGCCCCCACCGAAACCCTCTAAGGATAAGCGGTAGAGAAGATGACTGAAATAAGATGACAACAAGAAAAAAATCCTATCACTATTCTGTGATAATATTGATTATAATTTCACTTGTACAGCCAAAAGAAGAAAAATATGACAAGTTTATACTTTACTTAATGCACTCTTCATAGATTTTGAATTTGTATTCAATAGAAAGTAATTCTGATGAAAATGAAAAGATGTTAGGTGAAGCTCGCAAATAAATAATAAATAATTGTGACAATTTACGCCCACCACCTCATTGCAATGGGAGGATAACATGTCTTTGCCAAAGAAAAGCATGTAGATGAGACTACTTTTCAAAAGACCAACTTTTCCTATTAAATGGGTATAAGTCCTGAATTGGTGACCTTGTTTTTTGAGGCCAGGTATGATTTAGATATCAGCAGTTTATAGCAGTCCAAAGATGATGCAAACAGGCTCTTATACCCTCCTCTCCATTTCCAGACCTAATGAAGAATTCCAGTTGCCAGGCGAAGGGTGGACGGGGAGGGGTGGGGCGATGCTCGGACAGTGGGGATTTTTCATCCTGTAATGTTGGCATGGGTCATTAATTGTGTCTTGCCATGAGACCAGTGGGCTTGTCATTGGGGTGTAGCACTACTATACATCTCCTAAGCCCGACCCTCCCCACAAACACACATACACATTGAAACACTTCCCTTTGCTCATCCTTAGGATGCGTCAGGTCCTGGGTTGTCCGGATGCCCACCCATACACCCTGAAGAGTGAACTGACCCAGATACTGTCACTAATTGATGAACCCTCCTCCAGGGTTCATGATAGCTGACATGATCATGAAGAAAACAAGAAAATGTGTCATATTGATCAAATTCGGCAAGGGCTCCCGTTTGAATCCATTGACTTAATCTTAGTCATCAACTTGTGGTGCGTTACTATGTATTTGAATGTAGAGTATATGGTTGTCACACGAGTAAGTGACTATGCATTAAAGTGACAGATTAATTAATTGAACATTACTAAATAAATCAGTTTTGTGATTCACTAGTTTATCTATGCAACATAGTAAGAAAGCATTCAGTGTGCTTATTTCTAAGTTAAACAAACTTTGTTGGCAAACTCTAGAGCAAAAACATCTGCGGTCCCTTTATAGCCAGCAATGATGCGGTTGGCATTTTAAACTCTGAGGCTGTTTTTTGGCCTCTCCCCTGAAACTGGCGTACCCATGATAAGAAGGTGTTTCTCTGAAACGTCTGTCTCGAAAAATATTTGCTGTCAGGATAAAGGGGACCACCTCGGAGTAAATAACTGAAAAAAAGAAACCAAAGAAGAAACGTATTTATTTAATGTTCATTTTTCAAGAATTTTAACTTTGCAAGGTAACTTGCAAGGCGTAAATTGAATACAGTAAACATTACAGAAAATGACAGGTTTCACAAGTAATATGTAAGATAAAATTAAGTAAATACCAAAGCAACAAATTATATTAATAAAATCAGAATCGGCTTTATTGGCCATGTATATTTATACATACATGGAATGTGTTTCCGGTTACATGTTGCTTTTAATCGTACATAGATGTACAAATAAAAAGCAGAAATATAAAAAATGTGAAAAAAGACATTAAAGATGACAAAATAGAAGACAAAAACTAAGCATAAACAATTAATAATACACATATTAATAATAATCCCCCCTTTACAAAATGTTTGTTTTTGTAGTTGCATATTTTACGGCATTTTGATGTTTCTTCAGGGGGGTTATACTTAGCTTTTTATGACATTTTCTCTCCCTTTATACCATGCTCCTGTTTTTTCTTTTCTGACTAATACATTATATTTGGATATATATAGAACGAAATGCTTTTCTTGGTGCTATTCCAATGTGCCAAGCCCACAAAGCACTGTATGGGTGTACAACATCGTTAAGAATGCTTTAAAACACTCTGGCATCAATACTGACAGCTTATCGCTACCTCACAGCACAACCTAGACAAAGCCTTTATTTGGATTTTTTTGGAGAGGAGAAAGAATTCACAAATAAAGGAAACAGGCTCTTAGTTTCCTCAGCATTAGAGAGGAGGACAAAGAGAGTGAGCAAGACAATAAGCAAGACCCCAATGAAACCTTTCTGCCTTATGTATTGTTTTCTGGGATTTCCACAGATAATTTGCTGTGAAATGCAGCAATCTACATGGAGATAATTCCCTGAACAAAACTGTCAGTAATTAGTTTGTGGACATATTCTGAAGAGCCCGCCTCCCCAGTAGAACTCTACTACTTCTGGCTCAGGGCTGGCACATGAGCAGGAGCCAAAGCATCAGCTACTTTCATCCCATCCTTCTTTCCGTAAGATCTGCTTCACCTCCATATCATCCTCACCCCTCCCTCTCTCTGTCATTTCCTTTTCCCTCATCTCAGTCACAATGAATAATGACTGCCAACTTGTTGTTAAATAATTTGTGAGCAGGATGCAGCATTTCATTTGGCAAATAATATACTCCAGGCCTGAAGGCTGACAGCACTGTTGCTCCACCATAAAATTATTATGTTGTTAAGTAATACTTGAATAGGATTTATTTGCATTTTCACACAGCCTGATTTGCTGACTGAACATGTACTGAATCAGCAAGATACTGCCTGGTTTGTAAGCATATTGGAAGATTTAGCAGCTAAAGATTGTAAATACATTATTCTCACTTGTTAATGAAAACCAAAGCAGAGCTACTTCCTTAAATTGTGTAACTGCTGTGGATAGGTTAGCGATAGATGATGAGTGTTTCAAATTGGTTAATAGTTGTTTGTGTGTGTGTAGCGGGGGGCATTTAACATGGCAGTGGGGTCTCTGTGAACGTCTGCAAACATGGCCTTGGCAAGGGCCAGATCTCCTCTTTCTCCTCCAGCTCTTCAACCCTCCTGTGGCCAACTAAATTAATTTCGGCAAAAGAGCATTTTATTAGCATTTACCCATTGCCTCAAAACATGGCGATACATTCTTCCTTCGAGCACTCTGGAAAACAAATTGGCACATTAACTGTTGAAAGGCTGGATGAGGCTTTTCTCCCCATACCCCCAGGGCTGGCCGGGGGATTTGCAAGTGTGCCGATTCAATCCTTCTGCTTTATCATTCAGCATAAGAGTGCAAGGCTCGAGCACAGGCCTCAGATGGGTGCAAATCGTGCCAGATGTCAGCTATTAGCTCTTTCTCCCAGTCGCTACTGTTTCTACATGCACAAATACATACACTCACTCCCTCCGTTCTCTTTGGCAAGCCCAATGCTTTTGTGGCCTGACAAGCCCTCTCTATTTATCTGTTATTACATTGGGGTTGTCGGATCCAAAAACCGAGTGGGAGCTTGTGGTGTGAGCCAGCACTGTTGGCTGAACATCCGTGTCTTCTACCACTTCCCTCCTCTTCGACCCCTTATTTCATTTACAATCACTCTCTCTATCAATAAAATTCCACAAGATGCAAGAAAACCACACAATGTGTTTAGTCTTTGAGTACACTATGTGTGTGGCTGTGTGTGTGTGTGTGCACTCCAAAATCAAATCAATCATTTGCATTTGCAGCTATCTGACTTTAGCCTCCCACTCTCCTGCCTGGCTACATGTACCCTGCATCAGAGGGGCTTTCAGCAGTGCTAATGAGGATTAGCATGTTTGTGTTTATATGTGTGTCAATCTAATCCTTTTAGCAGTAAGCTGTTTTGACAAAAGTGTAAGTAATATATACATGGCAAATGTTTCATAGGGTGGTATATTGAAAAGATGGGATATAGTTGATGCCAAAAAATGTCCATCAGTCCAAAACTCAAAGCCTACTAATACATATCCACTAAATGATACCTGGTCTCTTGCAAAAACAATGCGTCAAAAAAGGCAGCTTGGTCTGCGGCACTAAGCTTCAAACTTTCACATCTTCTGCACCCCTCTCGCATCACTTTGTCTATATAAGCTTGTTAAATGCATTTCACCTTTTGAAATACATATCCTAGGAAGCAATAAAACCACCTAGTTTGGGAAATGTTTGACGTTAACATGACCTGATACGTTACTACATATGTGAATTTCAACAGTAACAACTTTCATGACAAATTTTTGAGAAAAATGGCAGCTTTACTTTTTATTTCTAAAAATAACTAAACAGCGTTTTTCTGCAAGAAAATTAAGTTTGTTTGTTCGACCCATCAAACTTGTCTCCCACTAAGTTACTTAAGGTGAGAGAAATGGTTGTCCTTAGAGGTAAGGTTAGGGAGAAAAAGGCAAGATTTTTCTTAGATGACTCGTGGTTATGCCATGACAATGTTTCTTGATGACTCTAATGCTGTTATTTAATGTGCCCCTATTGAACAGCGGTGATGGTGTATCAATTGTGCATCTCATGTGTTTATCTTTTGTCATTACTTTGATTAGCTATGAATACAATATGCTCCTTTAAAGACATGGTTACTCAATAGCCACAGCAACATTGCTGCAAAGAGGTTCAGCTAGGTAACATGCTCAAGTAATTAGATGATTATTCAGGTAAACTATTTAAAGGTTTAGCCTTAAGTAACCATAGGAGGTCAAAGTTGAACTAGAAAAGGCATTTCCTGCTGAAAATGCGTTGGAATGCAAAAAGCTGAAAGCTGCACTGAATATTTGAAAATAGCTGAAAATACAGAAAGTTGAAGGGAATTTGAATACATTTGCTGAAATGACAGATATTTGAAAAGCTGAAATGAATTTGAAATTGCTGAAAATACAGAAATGGGAGAAGCTGAAAGGAATTTCAATAGATTTGCTGAAAAAGCAGAAATGAAAACAGCTGAAATAAATTTGAAATATTGCAAAAAAATACAGAAATGAATATTAAAAAATTGCTGTTGATAGAGGCATAAGAATAGCTGAAATTATTTTAAAGAACTGCTGAAAATACAGGAAGTGGGGAAGCTGAATTTCAATAGATTTTCTAAAAACAGAAGTTGCAGGAGCTTAAATTTGTTTAAAATTGTTTGTAGTAATATTAGTAGTAGTATTAGTTATAATCGTGGTATTAGTAGTACTAGCAGTATGAGCAGTAATAGTAGGTTTAGTATCAATAGCAGTAGAAACAGCTGGAATACTATTAGCCATAGTAGTATTTGTAATAACATTAGTAGTAGTTTTAGTATTAATAGCAGTAGAAATACTAGTAGTATGGTAGTAGAAGTATCAGTTGTAGTACTAGAAGTACGAGTAATATTCGTAGTGGGAGACAGAATGTTTGTTATTCACACTTAAAAGTTTTTAATTAATAGGCCTCATCACAGACATTACAGTAAAAATTCCCTCCATGGGGCTTTTATTTTGAAATTATTGGATTGGGTGGGGTGGGGGGGAGTAGATAGAGGGAGGGAGGGTGAGAGGGTGAGGAAGGGAGGGGTGGTGAGGAAGAGATAGAGGGAGAGAGAGAGGAGGAGAAATAGACAGACATACTGACTGAGAGTGATTAACAGTGAGCAGAGGTCAGGGTGGAGGGGGGAGGGGGGGCGAGTGTCTTTATCATATTGGTCTGTTGACAGAAAGCATAGCTGCGTCATGTGACTCCACTAATCAGGTCATAGGAGCGAGCAGCTGTGAGCCACAGACAGATCCTGCAGCGTGTGAGTGCTCGTAACCACGACAACGGCGCACCTGTGCTCATTAACGAGCTGCTGCAAAAGACAGAGACATGGCAGCAAGTTACACAGAATCCACACCTCAAACAAATGGGAACCAGCGCAAAACTATAACAGCTATCTAAAAAATACGGCGTTTGTATGAGACCCAAGACAGAGTGATTAACAGTGAGCAGAGGTCAGGGTGGAGGGGGGAGGGGGGGCGAGTGTCTTTATCATATTGGTCTGTTGACAGAAAGCATAGCTGCGTCATGTGACTCCACTAATCAGGTCATAGGAGCGAGCAGCTGTGAGCCACAGACAGATCCTGCAGCATGTGAGTGCTCGTAACCACGACAACGCCGCACCTGTGCGGCTGCAAGAGGGCAGACACAGAACAGCAAGTTACACAGAATCCACACCTCAAACAAATGAGAACCAGCGCAAAACTATAACAGCTATCTAAAAAATACGGCGTTTGTATGAGACCCAAGACTCTACCGAACGCGTGGATGTGCTTTTTATGTCTGTCCGGTAATAAATACGGCTCCTATGGCCGTTTACAAAACGTGTACCTTGTGGATTTTTGTGAGAAATATGTCGGCAGATTTGTATTGGAGCCTATGGGGCTTTTGGCAGAGGTTGTGTCACTCAAACACACCTTGCGCCAAAACTAAAGAACTCTGGGATTCCATGAACACATTAATCCAATCAGCACAACCATACCCTCATTAATCTGAAGAAATGAAGCCTCTAGAGTGTATACTTTGGCTGCAAGGACAAAAGTTCCATATTTTTTTAACCAGATTCCTGCGATGCCCCACACTCTAGCCGTCGAGCTCTCCACTCTAGCAGACGCAATACACACTCATGTAAAAGTCAGAAACGGAGCGAAGAACTAGTGAAACATAATCAGTGATTATGAAAAAAGTACAATAGATATCAAGAAGCAGTTTTTTTCATAAAATAGTTGAGACTTGTGTCAACATTTGAAAGTTTAAATGGTGTCTGTAGCTGAAAGATTGGGGAAGCTGAAAAGTCTGAAAGTTGAAGAAGTTTAAGGAGGATTTGAAAACAATTTCCATTGGAAAACCATGTTAAAATATTTATGATTATTGATTTATATAAATTCAAGCATAAGTGGTAGAAAGCTGAAAAGTCATAGCCTTAAAGCCAGAAAGGAGCTGAACATTTTAATATTTGAACGGTTTAAATAGCTGAAAATGTGAAGGAGTTGAAAGGTCGCGCGGAAGAAATAGAATAATAATAAGTCGGAAATAAAGATTCGAAGAACAATACTTGGAATGCATCGTTAATGCATTCCAACAATAAGGAAACTGGTCTCTACTTTGTGATGGATGTTACAACAAATACTTTGGGTAATGATTATAGTTTTGTCTTCTAAATAATTTTTTCTGCAGCTCGGTGCTAATGTTTATTACTCGTTTCAATCTTCAGATATTCCGTATTAATTATTTTTGTATGTCATGTATATTATTATGTAATCGACAGAATAAACTAAAAGGCTACAAAAAGAAAAGTCGTGTGGCAATTTTGCAATGCAGTTTATTTCATGTTTGTAATTGAATACAATATATCATGATTTGACTACAACAGATTTATGTTACAAAATAAGTCTCTTGCTGTGTTACAATGAGAAAACCACAAATCATACGTTGGGTTTTCAGGTTGCAGCATTAGTTAGTCATTTAGAGAGAGGTTGCAATGTTGGATATGATCTGGTTTAGCACAGCTTTTATTACATCGGGATATTTCTTAAATAAAAAATGCCACCTTACATAGAGGCATGGAAGACACATGGGGTATGGGATCCAGCTCTGCCGGCCAGTCAAGAGGCCGACAGTCATTGGTGGAGGAAATATGCCAGGCCTGAGCTGTGGGCCTCTTCAGTGTCAAGCCCTGTCAGTCAGTGCATGCTGCTCCTCCCGGGGATTTCATCGTTTCCTCAACCCCAGCCACCCCCCCCTTTCAGTCCCCACAGGCCCATCAAAGGCTGATTTTCCACGCCGGCGGGCCAGCCGAGGAGGCTTGCAGCCAGGGACAGGTGGGAGGCAGGGAAAGGCCAGTGAGCCAGCATCTGAGCCTTGGAAGGGTGCTGGGCTCAAGCCAGTAACTGAACTGAAAATAGTCCTGCCCTGACATACAGGCCTAGAGGTGCAGGCTTTAACCACACACACACAGTTGGAGAATTTAACTTGCATCAACAAACATGCACTACAAGACCATTATATTTTAATGGGGTGTATTCATTGCCGTTATGGCACCCCTGAATCAATAAAAGATTAAAAAATGTTGATGCAACACACTTCATAAATCAGTTTAACAACATACTATTTCGGCATCAGCAGTGGACATAACTCCATGTGGATTTTATTGACATATACTGTACACAGTATACTGCATTAAAGTGTGTGCTACATCTAAAAAGCAAAAGACATAATTTGAACTCATACCACTGTGAATTTAATGGTGTCCTAGATTTGATTTTGTTTCAGTCCATCCAAAAAATCAGTCTCCATCCTCCACAAAAGGTTAATCGGTATCACACCGGTGAGGCCACTCGAGCCATCTTACCTATTTTCCTCCCAGTCTCCCAATTCCCTGTCCTTTTTAGATTTTAAACTTCCCCTGCCACCTTCTATTTTATGCCGGTGTAAATGAGTTCCCTCACAAAATCTATAGTACGTCTTAAAAAGCGATAACTCTCATTGGGGTACCGTGACATTGACCCCTCTAGCAGGGCAGTTCCGGTTCAGTGCCCAGGCCCCCTGCTTGCCAAACACACACAAACACATACACAACACACACTCGTGTATCCACACACACATGCAGAGCCAGACCCCAGGTGCACCAAGAGGAGCAGTTAAATTTCATCATTACCCTTTCTTCCTTGTGTTGGGGCTTTTTATGGGGCCTTTTTACGGTCCGCTCTGAGGTGCCACTCTGGTCCCAACAGTGCACAGGAGAGAGATAGATAGATGGAGAGGGACGTAGAGAGGGTAAGGCTAGAGGGGAGGGCAGGAGATAAAGAGCGGTTGGGAAGAAGGAAGTCTGTATGAGCAGGCAAGAAGGAAGAGAAAGTGGGTGGATGAGAATGCGTGCACAAAATGCACATTTTTAGACGTGCATGCAAAGCAAGTAGGGCACTGGGGAGTGAGAAAAAAGAGAAATGGCACGAGAAAGACTTAGTTGAGGATGTAGGGGGGGGCAAGGGAGAGGGGTAGAAGGTGCGGGAGGGCCATCAGTTGTCAGTGTGACTGCTGGCTGATGTAAAAAAAGTGGTGAGGTGGCGGATAAGGCGGATGATGAATGGGCTGTAGACGTTCATCCATCCCACTAAAGGATTTGCGGCCAGGGAGTCGTGTACAGACACATCTAAGGAAGAAAGGACTGTATGTGTGGGAGGGGGGATGTTGGATGTTGTGTGTGTTTTAGGAAGGTGTGATGGGACCGGTGATAGGAAGATGGTACAAGGGAGAAATAAGGTTTTCACCACAAAAATGTATGTGTATTGAAGTGTGTGCTTAGTCTACGCTACTCTGCACCCGTCAGTGTTATGCATGGATACTGGACATGCACGTGTGCATACCTCTATGACAAACCCATCCTGGCAGTATGACGATGACAGGCCTCTACGCTGGAAGATGTATTGCGATGCTGCTGTCTAACTTGAAACAGGCCCATCCATATCCCTCACTGCTATCAGCACTGTCCAACTCTGTTTTATAGCACCAAACAGTGGCCATAATGACACTCGGACTTGGAACATGTCAGGGTGGAACAGATTGATTGGTAAACAGACACTCTCTCCTGAGATACGCTTGTACATCAATGTCCTGACTTTTTTGGAGGAGCTGTAATGAAGGCTGGATTATTATTGCAGCATGGCCAAATGCCGTGACAGTGTTTGCAAGGCAGCCAATTTATGAGAATAGTGTACATAATAATAATAATAATACATATGACTGTAAAATGCAATTCAACAATCAAGATATTCACCTTATATTATCACATATAGACTGGTATTCAAAGAAGGGTTCAGGCTATAAAAAGTAGTAAAATAGTTGGTGAAAGCGAAAAAATGGCTTGCAGGGTGAATTCTCCATAATGAGTAATTGTACAGTATTAATTCACCAGTAAAATTATATAATTTTGTCAAACGCTACTATGCTCTGTTTAGTTTCTCTTTTCAGCAAATAGACTCACAAAATAATGGAAGTGTCACACCTGTAGGTCAAGTTGGGCTTCTGTCCCGTCTCAATGGTTGTTTTGTGACTTCCTGTTTTATTTTGATAATTAACCCTCCTGTTGTTTCAGGTTCCTAGCCCCTCCTCATGTGTCACCAGTTTAATTGTTTTCCCTGATTCCTGATCGTGTCCACCTGTTCCCACACTTCCCTCATGTGTACTTATAGTCTGCGTCTCCCCTTGTCTTGTGCCAGTGTGTTTTTATTCCCTTGTTTTATACTAACCCATAGCCTTATTCTACTAACCCATTGCATCAGCATTTCATTTTACTTTATTTTATTACTTGTGCACTGCTGTCTTGTTGTCTATTGTCACACTGTCTACGGTCGTGCACCAACCCCAAGACAAATTCCTTGTATGTTTGACATATTTTGGTAATAAATGTTTCCTGATTATGTCCTTTTGCTGTGCACACCCGGACACATCTGCGTCCGAGTCCTCACCTCGAGATCCCCGTGACAGGAAGTCGCCTTTATTTTTTGATGCTAGAATTAATGAAACCCAATGCTTCTAAACAAAATATATAAAATTAAAAGAACCAGAGATTGGAAAGAGGGATGATTTTACTTTTGTAATCTTACACTGTTGGTACGCTTTAACGTTAAACATCTGTGTCAGAAATGTTGCGATTTATTTTTTTTAAAGCAAAAGAGACAAGAATTAAATCCATTGAGTAATTTTTGGAGTTAACCTTGTGATAAGAAATTAATGAAATCTTTCAAAATTTACAGTGCCTTGCATAAGTACTCACCCGCCATGTAAATTTCCACGTTTTGTGGACTGGTGCAACCAATTGCCTTCACAAGTCACATTTGCAAGTCACGTAATGGTAGCTTATAATACCATACTGCCCTACTAGAGAGCCACGCTCCATAAATGCTGGGTTACTTATTGTTCCTAAAGTTTTAAAAAGTAGGAAGGAAGCCAGAGCCTTCAGTTATCGAGTTCCTCTTTTGTGGAACCAGCTTTCCCTTTCATCTCCAGGGTGCAGATACAGTCACTTCATTTAAGATAAAGCTTAAGACTTTCCTCCACACTTGTGCTGTGTTCACGGCAAAAGCGAAGCAAATTATTCGCATGAGTAGATTCCATGCAAAGTCAATGACGCGAATAGTTGCTGAGGAAGCAAATTTTCAACGCGCGGCGCAGAAAACGCAAAAGGAGCAAAACGAATAAAGCGCTTTTTCGCCAAAGTCGAAATATTTGAATATTTCAAAGTTGCATAATTAAACAAAAAAATTCCCTTTATGCTGTCTTGCAAAAGCCAATCAGCATTGAGATGCTGTGCTCGTCATGACTGCCGTTCTGCTGCCAGAGCGTGAATGTACGTCATAAATCTGAACTCCTTGTAAGTTAGCTGGTGTCTAACCGAGCGACGCTGGCACCGATCCGACCCAACAGGTTATTTAACTGGCTGCTGGTTAGCCTGATATATTAACAAGAACTAAGAAAAGGGATCATATCACTCCTGTATTAACTTCTCTGCACTGGCTCCCTGTTAAATCAAGAATAGATTTTAAGGTACTTCTCCTCACCTACAAGGCACTTGCTGGTGAGGCACCGTTGTATCTTAAAGAGCTTGTAACACCTTATTGCCCTACAAGGCAGCTGCGCTCCATAGATGCTGGGTTACTTGTTGTTCCTATGGTTTTAAAAAGTAGGCTGGGGGCCAGAGCCTTCAGTTATCAAGCTCCTCTTTTGTGGAACCAGGTTCCACTTTCAGTCCGGGGGGCAGATTCGGTCAGCTCTTTTAAAGTAAAACTTAAAACTTTCCTCTTTGATTCTGCCTATAGTTCGGGCTGGCTCAGGTTAGCAGTTTTTTTTTTTTGTGCTTTCTCCCCTATCAGGTCTCCGTAGATTGTGGTTCCTTCGGGACCCTGGTCCTGACACCTACCGTGGCCATGCTGACGCCTGCTGCTGCCATCATCATCATCATTATTATTTTAGATATTCTCAGCACTCAGTGCTGTAGTGGTAAAATTAGAGGTGGGTAAACTCTGAATTTTGTGATCATACAGACCGCGATGCAAAGCAACGCAACACAAAGTGTCGCGACTCTTGTAAGGCTGTCCTGGCTATATTACATTATGTTATCAGTAAAAGTCATATACAATTAAATTTAAGAAAACAGTAAAGAAAAGTATGTCAACACAACAAGACAATTGCAGATTAAGAACTATCTATATACGGAGTCTCCTTTTTACAGTAGTGCCCAGAGGGCCTCCTTGTCCTCCACGTCAAGTCCTGCCATGCACAGAGGAGCCACGAACCCCAGAACGCGTGTTCTGGGGTTCATGGCTCCTCTGTGCTTCTCTCTCTATTCGACCTGGTGTTTCTCCTCTCCCTGTGCTCTCTGCATCATTGCCTGTCCTATCACTGCCTGAAAAAATATGTTGAATTTAAAAGTTAACCAGTTAAGCAGCCCATAAGTTAGTTAGTGTTAAGTTAACACTCATGTACTACCTATGTCATCATAGATAGCCTATACAGCATGTTTTTTTTCACATTGAGAATTGACTTGTTTTCTAATCTACGCATCACCAGGCGTTTTTCTTGTCCTTTTACCGTGCACGACCAGCGAACACAGAGCACGCGACTACTAGCCCCCCCCCCCCCCCCCGTCGGACCTTCTCGACCGGTCCGCGAAATTGTCTGACATGAAACCGGTCCGTGAGGTAAAAAAGGTTGGGGACCACTGGGCTGATCTACAACGTGTATGTGTTGCATCCTGATTGGTGTCGCAGCTGCAGCCGCAAGGCACTGATTGGATGGTCACAGACCGTAATACAGCGCAGATGAAAATGAGACTACGGCGTTTATATGTTCAACAATAGGAAACGTAGTCTTAGCTGTTATAAAATTACACAAGTTTAATTTGGATTATTCCAACGGAAGAATACAAGGCGCAGGGAACTTTGAGGTGCGTAAACGCTATTTATAGGTGCGTAAACGCTATTTCCAAAATTCTAGAGGTGCGTAAACGGCGTTTACATGCGTTTACCCTCCAGTACAGCCCTGACTGTACTCGTAAACCAACATTACCCTCTCCTTAAGTCTCTGTGCTCTCCCTCCCCACAGGCTTCTGTGGATGATGGTTCTATCTGTTGGTGGTTGCCCCTGCAGTGGTCCTGCTGTGCGCCTGGCTTACTACTCACAATTACTTGAATCATTTCTGTCATAGGAATTGCATGTATTATATATTGTTCATTCTGTACACATGGCATCCATTGTAGTCTGTCCATCCCGGGGGTGGGATCCCTCCTCTGACGTTCTCCCTAAGGTTTCTTCCCTTTTTTCCCTCTTGGAAGGGTTTTTTCATTTTTTGGGGAGTTTTTCCTGTGCCGATGGTGGGTTTCGGGACAGAGGATGTTGTATGTGTACAACTGTCTGACTGTAAAGCCCTCTGAGGCAAATTTGTAATTTGCGATTATGGGCTATACAAAATAAAATTAATTGAATTGAATATAGCGTAAGCGGCAGTCATCCAGACGCACTTCTTGGAGAAGTTGGTGCGGTTTTGATGCTTGTGTAATTCCTGCAAAAAATAAAGACCAGAGATAGTGGTTATTTACATGGTGGATGGAGGAAATAATAAAGGTCTTTACGGAGACAAGTCACAGAGATAAGGCACGCTCTATTTCAGGAGCGAATGAAGCGGGACGTGAATGAAGGCGAATTAACTACAACTAGTCGGGCAAGTAAAGCGTTGCGAAGATTCGCTTCGCTTTTGGTGTAAAGGCAGCATTATAGTTAGGGATGGCTCAGGTTAGCCTGGACCATCCCTTATGCTGGTTCACAGAAAAGCAAAGCGAAATTGCCACTCTTTACTCACCCGACTGCTTGTAGTTAATTCACCTTCATACGCTTTATACGTGCCGGAAAGCGTGGCGTGGCGCCGTAGCTTGTCTCCGCAAAGACCGTTATTATTTCCGCTATCCACCCTGGAAATAAACAGTCTGCTCTGTACTTGTTGTGGAAATTACACAAATATCAGACACCAACTAACTAACAGGTCTTCAATCTCAGCTGCACAGCGCCTGTCTGTCTGTTTGCATTGGTGAGTGGCAGTTTCATGCTTGGCAACAGGCCACCATGGATCATGGTTATATCTGGACCCTGTGCTGCTTCCCCCACATTGGCCTTATTCAGCGTGGTTACATGGATTCGAATAACTGGCTTAGTCGGACTGAAATCTAATTATCCGTTTCATGTAACCACCTTTGTCTGACTGTGTGCGGTCCGACTACGATCCGATTAACACCCCTGGATAACTCGATCCGATCCAGTTGATAGTTCGACTATTGCGGCATGTAACGGTGAATCGGATAAGGAACTGGACTTTGCGTCTTTGCGCATGCTTGAGATCACGACGGCGTCTTCTCTCCGTTATCAAATCAGCCAATAGCGCCATTCGCATTCGCTGCACTCCTATTAACATCATGCAAAGATAGTAGAGGGTTGAAGCTTCACCTTGCTCTACGTTCGCCGTCTTTCTCGTAATGTTGATGTTGTTGTTGTTGGTTGTTGTTGGTAGTGGTGAAGCGGTCAAGCGGAAATGGCTGTATCACAACTAGTTGTAATGAAAACAGCGCCACCTATCGTATCGGATATGACATGCTTTCGGCCAATGATTCGATTTATTCACGGCCATGTATATTGGGATAATAGCATCTCCCCCCGAAAGATAGCCTAGTCCGACTAAGCAAAGATTTGAAATATACCTAATATATATTATATGTAAACACACTGACTGACACCTACCTCTTCTAACACCATTATTAATCCCATTACTATTGCTGTCAACATTAATGCACATTACTAACTTTGTTTCTTCCACGGAGTATTTGTGCTTTCTTGTCTCACAGGTCTCCATGGATCAAGGTTCTGTCTGGACCCTTTTCCTGTCTCCTGCCATGACCCAACTGACATCTGCTGCTGCTATCATTATTATTATAAATATTAATCACATTACTATTACTGTCATCATAAACTAACTAACCAGCTTTTCCTTTTTTCCTTTAGTCTTTGTGCTTTTCCTCCCCAGAAAGGAGAGAATAAGGCAGGACGCGAATGATTCAATACTGGGGTTCATTACTGGGGCCCCTTCTGTTCAACATCTACATGCTTCCATTGGCTCAGATTATGGAAAACAACAAGGTGAGTTATCATAGTTATGCAGATGACACACAAATCTATATAACTATATTACCTGTGGACTACAATCCAATACAGAAGCCGGGTAAATGCATTGTACAAATCAACAACTGGATGTGTCAAAACTGTCTTCAATTAATGAAAGAAAAAACAGAAGTATTGTGTTTAGTAGTAGGGGTAGTAGTGTTTTTGGTAACAAGAATGAGCGATGGAAAGTCAGCGCTGAGCTTCTATCACTGTTGTCACAAACCAAGCTAGACATTTACAAAATCAGCTTACTATCTTTTGAAGGATTATTGTCAGGAAGGTGTGCTGGGGAAAAAGGCAGGACTCAAACGTAGAGTTCTTTGGGAAAAAAAAGGGACTTTAATTGTCAAAACCTCCAAAACGGCAAACTCCAAAAAGGCACAAACAAGGTCAGGGAACAGGAGACGGGAACATGGACAAGGACATGGGCTTCTGACAAGTAACATTTAGTAATGACACCACAAGTGACAACAGACACACATGGCTTAAATACACTAGGGAGGTGCAGGTGATTGGAAACAGCTGGAAACAATCATGACATGAAAGACAATCACAGGGGAAGACAGGACAAGGCAGGTGACGTGACCCTACAAAAAAAAACCAGACATGAAACCAAATCGCGACAGAACTCCCCCCTCAAGGGCCAAATTCTAGATGGCCCTAAGCAGACAAGGAACAGACAAGGGGCGGGAGGGAGGGAAAACAGAGACGAACGTCGGGCCACCTGGGGGACTCCGGCAGGCAGCCCGGTGGGCGGTCAGTCGGGCGGTGAGCCTCTGGGGTCGGCCCGGCGGGCCGTCAGTTGTCTAGCTCCGGGGTGCCGACTGCAGGACACGTGAGGACGCCAGCGTTGCCTGCTGCGGGATGCGTGAGGACGCCGGGGTCGCCTGCTGCGGGGCGCGTGAGGACGTCCGGGTCGCCGGCTGTGGGGCGCAGGAAGCCTCCGGAGTCGTCGGCTCAGCCCCCGCCATAGCCCCCCCCAAAGAGCCGGATCCCAGACGGCCCTCAGATCACCAAGGGGAGGGTGGGAGAGGACCACGGGATGAGGCCTTAATCGTGGAGCGGGGACTGGAGGGGTCGGGGTTCTGAGTCTTGGGGCCTGGACTGGCGGGGTCGGGGCCTGGAGTCTGGGGGCCGGGACTGGCGGGGTCAGGGCCTGGAGTCTGGGGGCTGGGACTGGCGGGGTCGGGGCCTGGAGTCTGGGGGCCGGGACTGGCGGGGTCGGGGCCTGGAGTCTTGGGGCCGGGACTGCCGGGGTCGGGGCCTGGAGTCGTGGGTCCAGATCAGATCGGGTCGGGAGGTCGCTGCGGCCCAGTGCGGAACGTGATGCGCTGCGGCCCAGCGTGGAGGGCGTAGGAGGTGGAGGCAACGTGGTGATCGGAGGGTGGCAAAAACAACACTGGGTGCGGGAAAAAAACAGTTCATCATGGTGTATGATGCTTCACAGCTGTCCCCACAGAAGCCAATATAAGACGTTACATCCTCTGTGAACTCATCCAAACTGTTGGTAGCAGTCCTGAAAACGTCCCAGTCCTCCAGCGCTTCATTGGTCCACTTCTTAAATGCCCTCACCAAAGGTTTGCAGAGCTTCAGTTTCTGCCGGTATGCAGATTTTAGATGGACCAAGTCAGAGTGTCCCAACGCAGCATGAGGCGCGGCGTGATAGGCCCTGCTTACTGTGGTGTAACAGTGATCAAAAGTTCTCCTCTCTGGTTGGGCATTTAATAAACTATTTATATTTGAGGAGTTCGTGACTGATATTTGCTTTGTTAAAGTCCCCAAGGACAATAACTAGGGAGTATGGTTTGGTCCGCTCCACACACCGTATCTGTTCGGTGAGTGTCCGCTGTGACTCCTGCACATTGCCCCCTGGAGTTGTTTTCATGAACTCATCTCTGGTGAACGATTTCCAGGGAATCCGAGCAGAATACCAAAATAACAACAAAAACAATAAAAAACGCCGATGCACCAAGGCTGCCATCCATCTGCTTGCATCAAGATAGGGTAGATAGTACAAAGTAAATAGGCTCCACCTTTCTGCAATTTAATCTCAGTATAAATATACCTGTTCTGTGAAGACCTCAGAGTATTACTGAGCAAAGAACATCATAAAGACCTCAAAGATTGTGTTAAACGCAATACACTAAAAACATACTACTTAGCCGTAGCACTGTTAATACGTGTGTTGAACACTTTCATATTGTGCCCAAGAGAAGTTACTCAAAATTTCCTTGTTGTTTAAATTGGGTTCTATAGTCCAGTAGTTCTCAGCCATGGGTCTGAAGAACTCCATGGTCCTTGAGAGAGTTCCATGGAGTCCTTTGTTTATTTTCTTGATATTATTCTCTATTGAAATGAGGCTAAAACTGTAAAAAAGCTTTTTTTTGCTAAAGCTGTCAGTGAACGGGGTATTTCTCTCTGTTTCATTCAATAGCTATTTAGATATATTTAGGACAAATTTTGTTGCCTGCTTTGAAAGGGGCCTTCCAAGAAAAGTTCAGGCAAACTGTTATCCCTCACCAGTGCCAATGTCTGTGCCTGGTGTCTTCTGCCAGCCGCAGCGGGCGCCCGTCCTCGGCTCGCACCCCATGCCCAGGGTCTTTGCAAACTCCCCCATGTGCATATGCTCCGTATGGTTCAAGGGCTGACGCCAATTTTCCACCATCTGCCCTTGCCCTGTACTTAAACAGAGGCGAGGTCTCCACTGGATAATGACCGTCAACCTTCACCTTGTCGGAGCGGAGAAATTTAAAATGTTAACCTGCAGCCTGCAGGTGTAGAGTCATCCGAAACTGACATGCTGAGGAAACAGCACAATGTGATTATGTTGAAGGGAGGAACATAAATTACCCTATACCATGTATTTTGTACTCCTTTTCAATTTTCTTACTGTCTTTCCCTCTAAGTTTCCTCTCATTATTGCTTCCCTGGTTCTCTACAACTCCTTTTTTGCCTCTGCCTTACTATGTCTCTTTCTATCCATCCACCCTTCTCTCTAGCTCTGTGATTCCCCCTTGCTTGGTCTTGCAAATGGCTGCCCGCCAACGGTTTGGCTAAGGAGAAAACAGATTTGAATGAAGAAAGGATACAAAAGAGACAATAAAGAGGCAGTAAAAGGCGCTAAACACAAAGAGACGTATGCCTGTTAGAGACGCTCAGTGTGTCAGCTTTTTTTTCTGATGTGTGTGTGTACAGTGGGCAGCAGTCCAAGTTTAGAGAGTAATCCTTACACAGGTTTTACCACTGATAATGTCAGGAATAAGTCAATCATGAAGATGCATGCACTCCGCTGATGACGCATTCGCATGTTCAAAGAAGCTCAAGCTTGCAGATGCGCCAGTCCCTGTCAAGCTAACAGTGGTGGGTGGGCTGAAAGGTGGAGAGGCCTACTTTACCGGTCTTTTGAAGGAGATAAATAGCTTACAGATGGCCCCATCAATATATTCAAATGACACACACAGTCTAGCAATAAGCGTTGAGCAGACACCTGGGGGTGGGGGAGATGTGGGGGCTGCGACTGCCTCAGGTCATGGCAGGACCACACTGCAGAGATGCAACCTCAGACCTAAATGCAATTGCATGTCTGTATCATTTACATTGTAATATGAAAATACAGTTCAGAAACTGATTAAACTGACGTAGCCGAGTGGTTCGGCTTGGTGTCGATAACAAAAAAAACAACCCGAACCGGCCGCAACTTTATTTTTATCACCTTTTTTACAACACCCCCTCAACTTCCTCTCCTTCCATCTCCCCTTTCACAACAAAAGCCCCCACACGGGAACACCTGTGCAACAATAGCTTACACTGATCTCGTTAAAATCCAAAATAAAATCCTGAATCATGTGCTTATAAAGCCTTATACAAGACCTACAAGTACATTTAAATGAGCGATAACTGAGGCACGGATAAATAAACACAATGTGCTTCAATATTTATTCATTCATACACATCTTATGTGTCTCAAAACATTTGGCCTTTTTTATCAAAATGACTGGAACCTTTTCTAGATATGTGACTACAAATATGTACAACATCCTTGATGGTAGCTTCAACTAAACCAACTCTTGATCAAGAGGTGTTGGCTAACAATATACCTATCTCTAATCTTACCTTCCTCTCTAAGATCGTTGAGAAAGCACTCACAAATCAGTTGTGTGGCTTTCTAGATAAGAATGGTTTGTTTTAGGACTAGAGTGCATTATAGCACAGAAACAGCACTGGTAGGCTAAAAGTTACAAATGATCTTCTACTTGCATTCGCAAAGGTCTCTGTTAAAGGAACCACACTCAGTTGCTTTAAGTCTTATTCATTGGATCAATCACAGTTTTGGTTTGTAAACGGTGAAAACTTTATGACTACCAATGTTGGTCAAGGAGTGCCACAAGGTTCTGTGCCTCAAAGATTGCCCCTTTTCCCTTACATAATATATAAAAATGCATGCACTTTTTGTCTCAAAGTAACGCAGAAAATGTAGGTACTGTATTTTTCACTTGTAAACTGGATAACTATGTTTTTATTATCAGGCTGTTTTAATAAGTCTCTTATGTGTCTCCAGTTGATTGATTCAGCTGTGGACACTACACATGTAAAGTTTCCCCTCTCCACAGGAGGCTTTGTGGTTGGCCGATTTGCATCATTCAACCGTTTTTTTTGGTTGTCTGATCCCATTGGATCCAACTAAACCCATGCGGAAATGATTGACAGCTTCCTTAGTCACTCTGAAGCCAAAACCGATAAAACATAAATGACGCCTAAGAGCGTGTTTTGGCTTTTCTCCCCCTTAACGTCATTCAAAAGCAAAAGGAAGCCGCGTGAGTCATGCAAGATGGCAGGTTTCCGTATTGCACTGCAGAATCACCGGATTAATTTCATAATTTTGTTCAAAACAGCACAGGTGGAAGTTATTTATGATTCATATGCTTCGCTGGCTTGATGTTTTTTGGACTCTCAATTCGGCATAGTTTTTCTGAGAAAACCCTGAGGTATCACTGGATTCAGCACAATCTCGGCTAGTGATTTTCTGTGGGGTTTTTCATGTTAGCTTTTTGTACCTCTGCACAATTTGCGGACTAATTTTCATAGGATATTTTATAACTCTTTTACAGTTTTTCAAACAGATCAGTGGGGATTGTAGCCATGACTAATGCTTTGAAGGGTGTGAAGCATTGCTATATATTTGTTTGTTTGTGACACAATATTCCTGTTGGAAGTTGGTGATGGCTCGGTTCGGCCCCTTATAGGGGGTAGTTCGGGCAGGCTTATAGTACCTTATTGCCCTACTAGAGAGCTGCTCTCCATGAATGTTGGGTTACTTGAAGTTCCTAGAGTCCTAAAAAGTAGGACGGGAGCCACAGCCTTCAGATATCAAGCTCTGCTTTTATGGATCAGGCTTTCACTTTCAGCGCAGGGGGCAGATACACTCACCTTATTTAAAACTAAGCTTAAAGCTTTCCTCTTTGATAACATTTTTAGTTAGGGCTGGCTCAGGTTAGACCGGTACCAGGTCTTAGATCAGCTGCCATCAGCCTAGACTCCCGGGGGACTTGCATGATACACTGAGCTCCTCTCTCCTCCTCTCTCTCTCCTTCTATATCACTAATGCACATCACATCGCAGCTTCTTCCTGTGGAATTTTGTGCTTCTTTGCCCCGCAGGTTTCCACGGATAATGGTTCTATCTTCTGCCATGGCCTTGTTGACACCACTATCATTATTTGTGTTAGTCACATTACTAATACTGTCTTCATAAATCCACATGACTGACTTTGCTACTTTCCTGTAGCAAGTGTTTGTGCTTTCCATCCTCACAGACATCTGTGGATGATGGTTATATCTGATGGTAGCTGTTCATCGTGCCTTGGCTTACCACTCTCGATATTTTAATCATTTCTGTCATATGTTTTGAACGTTTTGTACATCTTGTACGTTGTTCATTCTGTACATCTTTTGCACTCATTTTCAAATTTTTGTCATATTTTCCTGTGCCGAAGGAAGGGTTTTGGTACAGACATGTAAAGACTGTAAGCCATTCGAGGCATATTCATCATTTGTGATTTTGGGCTACACATAAAATTAACTTAATTGAATAGAAAATGAAAATATCAATGGCCTAAAAGGTTGTATCATTTATATATTTAATTATAACATACCAAAAGTATGTTTAGTCAACAAAACCCAAAAGACATGTTCTTCTCTAAATGAAGCCAGCTGTGGAGTTTCTCCTGTTCTTCCAATCTTTGCAATCACTGTCACCAAGAATAAATATTGGTATCATATACTGCCTCTCTAGGAAACGTCACCTTATCGTGGTGGAGAGGTTTGTGTGTCCCTATGACCCTGAGGGCTGTGTTGTCGGGAGCCTTGTCCTGGTAGGGTTACCCTTGGCAAAGTGGTCTCAGGCGAGGGGCAAGACTAAGAATGGTTCAAAAAGACTCTATGAAAAAACGGAAGAGGGAAGAAGTTACCCGGCCCGGTGGAAGCCCGGGGCCCCCATTTGGAGCCATGCCCAGATGGAGGGCCCGACAGCGAGCGTCTGGTGGCCGGGTTTACCGCGGAGCCCGGCTGGGCACAGCCCGAAGGAGTGACGTGGCAGCCCAAGACTCTACTCCCCATGGGCTCACCACCTGTGGAGGAAACCGATGTGGTCGGGTGCGCTGCTACAAGGGTGGCAGTGACAGTGGGGGTCTAGACGGAACAGACCTGGGCGGCAGATGCTGGCTCTGGGGACGTGGAAAGTAACCTCTCTGGGTGGGAAGGAGCCGGAGCTTGTGCGGGAGGTGGAGCGTTATCTTCTGGATCTGGTGGGGCTTACCTCTACGCACAGCCTCGGCTCTGGAACCACACTCCTGGATAGGGGGTGGACTCTATTCTACTCCGGAGTGGCCCATGGTGTGAGGCGCCAGGCGGGTGTCGGGATACTCATAAGTCCCCGGCTGAGTGCTGCTACATTGGAGTTTACCCCGGTGGACAAAAGGGTTGCCTCCCTACACCTTCGGGTGGTGGGGGGGGAAACTCTGACTGTTGTCTGTGTATATGCACAAAACAGCAGCTCGGAGTATTCAGGCTTTTTGGAGACCCTGAATGGAGTCCTCCATGGGGCTCCAGTAGGGTACTCCATAGTCCTACTGGGAGACTTCACCCCCGGTCCAAAAGACTTTCAACTCACACCTCCGGCGGAGCTTCTCTCACATTCCTGTGGAGGTAGGGGGCATTGAACCAGAGTGGTGTATGTTCAAAACCTCCATTGCTGAAGCCGCGGCAGTGAGTTGTGGCCTCAAGGTCAAGGTGCATCAAGGGGCGGTAACCCTCGAAACCCGTGGTGGACACCGGTGGTCAGGGAAGCCGTCCGACTAAAGAAGGAGGCCTTCCGGGTCACGTTATCCGGTGGGACTCCGGAGGCAGTTGCAGTGTAGCGACAGGCTCGAAGGGCAGTGAGCGAGTATGGGAGGAGTTCGGGGTAACTATGGAGAAGGACTTTCGGTCGGCACCAAAGTGCTTCTGGAAGACCATCCGGCACCTCAGGAGGGGGAAACGGGGAACCATTCAAGCTGTGTCACTGAGGTAGTCAAACAACTGCGCAGTGTCAACGCCCCGGGGAAGTCTGGGACAGTGCCAAAAGAGTGGCAGACCGGGGTGGTGGTACCCCTCTTCAAAAAGGGGGACCAGAGAGTGTGTGCCAATTACAGGGGTATCAGACTACTCAGCCTCCCGGATAAAGTCTACTCCAAGGTGCTGGAAAGGAGGGTTCGGCCAATAGTCGAACCAAGGATTGAAGAGGAACAATGCGTTTTTTGTCCTGGTCGTGGAACAACGGACCAGCTCTTTACTCTTTCCAGGATCATGGAGGGGGCTTGGGAGTATGCTCATCCAGTCTACATGTGTTTTGTGGACTTGGAGAAGGCGTATGACCGGGTCCCCCGAGAGAAACTGTGGGAGGTGCTGCGGGAGTACGGGGTGAGGGGTCCTTGCTTAGGGCCATCCAATCCTTGTATCCCCAAAGCGAGAGCTGTGTTCGGGTGCTCGGCAGTAAGTCGAAGGCGTTTCCGGTGGGGGTTGGCCTTCGCCAGGGCTGCGCCTTGTCACCAATCGACAGGCTATCAAGGCGTAGTCGAGGGGCTGCGGATCTCATCGCTGCTTTTTGCAGATGATGTGGTCCTGATGGCATCTTCTGTCTGTGACCTCCAACTCTCACTGGAGCGTTTTGGGGGAAGATGGAGTGTGAGTTTGGCCGGAGAATCGGAGCAGCGGGGGCGGTATTGCACTCGCTTTACCGTACCGTTGTGACGAAAAGAGAGCTGAGCCGGTCAATCTTCGTTCCTACCGTCACCTATGGTCATGAAGAATGGGTCATGACCGAAAGAACTAGGTCACAGGTACAAGCGGCCGAAACGGGTTTCCTCAGGAGAGTGGCTGGCGTCTCCCTTAGAGATAGGATGAGAAGCTCAGCCATTCGTGAGGAGCTCGGAGTAGATTTGCTGCTCCTTTGCGTCGAAAGGAGCCAGTTGAGGTGGTTTGGGCATCTGGTGAGGATGCCCCCTGGGCCCTTCCCAAGGAGGTGTTCCAGGCACGGCCAGCTGGGAAGTGGCCCCGGGGAAGACCCAGGACTAGGTGGAGAGATTATATCTCTGCACTGGCCTGGGAACGCCTTGGGATCCCCCAGTCAGAGCTGGTAGATGTGGCCCGGGAAAGGGAAGTTTGGGGTCCCCTGCTGGAGCTGTTGCCCCCACGACCCGACCCCGGATAAGCGGTTGAAAATGGATGGATGGATCATATACTGAAAATGTCTGGATTTTTGCCCCTTTTAGGTTTTTTTTCAGAATCAGTTTCAGAATCGGCTGTATTATACTTGACTCTGGTTTTAACTTTATTATCCACATAGACATTTTTAGAAACAAACTTTAAAACATGAAGTATCCCTAGCCAAATGTGGATGATGTATTCCAAGAAGTGCTAGAGACAGACAATGAATGGCTTTCAATCTTTTTGTGTGACTGACGGCAAAATGGTGGAGAAGCATCTATGATGACGTGTGTGTCAACTACACAGCTACGTTGGCGAAATTTTCAATGTATAATCGGCCACTCTACCTTATGTTTGAATCCATTGAAAGTCTTTTCTTTTCTCTGATTTCCTTCCCTTTTATGTGAGAAATAAGAGAATAACAATTCCTTTGATCAAGATTATTTTCAAGACAGGAAAATTTTGGTCTCCAATACTTTAACACAATCCATTATCATGTGCCATATGGTTTAGAGCCAAAAGATAATGAAAGGTGATAACATGATAAAGATAATGGTACAGAGAATAACTCATATCCCAAGAGATAAAGTTGTTTACTGACAAAAGCTTCAGTTTGAAAAATGGGAATAGGGTGTTGGATGGAGACAGGGAGTGGACATACACCCAAACGAGTGCTTAAAGATGGTGGAATTGGTGGGGTGGGGGGGATTCCCTGGAGGGGGACACATGGCTTCCCAGTCAGGAGATAACATCCTCACACAGGCTCCTCTGGAACAACATAAAAATCTACCCAGACATTACCAAGGTATTTTATCATGCCGTATCAGATCCCATTCTCCCTTATCACACTTTACACACGCTTAAACATGGATACCCATTTCTGGACACATTGCTCACATTCAAATAGAAGAGGAGTAAAGGAGGGGTAACATTTTTTACAAGATGGAAGAGCTCTGGTACATTTCTTTTTTAACTGAGCTATAGGGAACTTAATTTCACAAGAGCACTAAAGCAACTTCTTAAATTATGGGAAAAGCACACTCATTTGCGTCCTTGAAAAGGTGAAAGCTAAGTGTTACAGAGCTTTAAATGGACAGTTTGACCAATGCACACCTCCTCTTTTACGATTTAAAATAGTGTAACAATAATAACATCATTGACACATTTTGGTAGCAAATAATTAAAATGAAAACAGCCAATAAATTAAGAAACAAGAACATTGTTTTTAGAAAGGCAGTCATAACCTCTTTTTATCAGTAGGTGAAATATACCAATCACCTTATTCAGCCATCACAAGAATTGTCAGCATCCACGTTCTATCAATTCAGAATGACCGCTAGAGGCAGTGTTTCAAAATGTATATATTTATGTATACTTTACTCCTGGCTCCTTAAAGGGGACATGTTATGGAAATTCTACTTTGATACTGTTTCTACACTTTAATATGGCGCTCTGGCATGTCTACCGATCCCCAAATGCTGGAAAAAAGCCATCTGCAGGTTTTTTTTATGATTCCTGTAATGGATTAATACTAACTAAAACAACCTGTTTGGAATTTCCGGGATTTGCCATCATCATCATACCCCGCGGGAGTCCCTTACAAGGCTTTGGCCCTCCTTCCTCCACATTCCTCCAACACGCCAGAACTTAACCCTCGAAATGCGCTGTAGTTGGTTGCACAATTCTCTACATTGCGCCCCAGCTTTGAAGTACGAAGTACGAAATAAGTTAATTTCCTATATGAAGACCATGTCCCGGCAAGATTTGGGAAAAGTCTGGGGATGTGCGCAAATCCTTTTGAAAGGTATCCCAATCTGGGTCAATATAATGCTGCAATCACACTAAGATTGGTCTGGTTTGACGTGCTTTTTTAACATCAAAGCATGTGAACGGGTTAAGGTGGAAACCCTAAATACAAGTATCTATCCATCCATCCATCCATCCATCTGCGAACCGCTTATCCTGCACACAGGGGGGCTGGAGTCCATCCCAGCCAACCTCGGGCAGGGTACACCCTGGATTGGTTGCCAGCCAATCACAGGGCTAAGAGAGAGACATACAACCATTCACACTCACATTCACACAACTACGGGAAATTTAGAGTTACCAATCAACCTGATCCCCAGTGCATGTCTTTGGACTGTGGGAGGAAGCCAAAGTACCCAGAGAGAACCCACGCAGACACGGGTAGAACATGCAAACTCCACACAGAAAGGCCACTGGGCGGAGTTGAAACCAGGACCTTCTTGCTCTGAGGCAACAGTGCTAACCACCACACCACCGTTCCGCCCTATCAATACGAAGTATGAGTCTTAAAATAAACATGACATGTCTTCTTTTAAGGGGTAGTAGCACCCGTTAACCACCTGACCTTGTGTAATACCACGTCGTTGATCATGAATTTGTCAATATCATTGTCAAATAGTGTATGTGTATATGCTCGCATATATGAGTGTAGGTGTGTGTGAATGGGGGGGGTATGTGTGTGCCATTAGGACAGCATTGTCTTGACAGATGTCTTGTATGTCCTTTATGCCTCCCTACTCGTCACCAATCCGTCAGCTGCAGGCTTCAGCCTCTGCCTGACCTTTGACCTCAGGTAGAGCCAGGTGCTGACCACACCCCATCTCATCTCTGCTTGCTCTATTCCTAACCTTATACAATGAAGATGAGTTCACATAAACACACACGCGCACATCTCTTGCACACACTTATAGACATGTTCTACACACACCCTCGAAGGTGAAAACAGTGTCCATTTGTCTTTGGGCTAATATGAGTGTGGGTGCATTAGAGACGAATGGCACTCAATTCCATTTCCTTTATCATTGTCAGGCCAATTAATAGGCCAAGAATCCTTTTACTTAGTCACTCGCCCAGGCAACACACACACATACAGACATACGCACGCACTGAATTGTGTAGGTGTGTGTGTTGTGTCATGGAGTCCCACACAAAGAGACCTCTTTCCGCTGCTGACCTTGGCCGCTCCTTCCAACACAAAAGACCTGAGAGATGGATGCCTCTTTTGAGAGCACTGGCTCTCTGGAAGAGTACCGTGACTGTCATCTCCAACACACATATACACACATATTCAAGTATACATGCAAGTGCACACGCTTATGGATTTTAAAATACATGCGTTCAAGTTAAAATAAAAACATATTAAGACACAGACAACATTGTGTCCTTAGACGAACAGTAAAAAAAACATACTAATTATTGGTAGCTTCTGTTCAAATGTACTTGGGTTTGTCTTAAAAACAAAGTTTTGGGTCACCCATGAGGTTCTCTGCCGTCTGATGTAAAGCTGCACTGAGAGCGATAGAGAGCCCCTTCTGCCTTTAATGACACAGAGCATTTATCAGCCATGTAGTTTATAATGACACTTGAGTGTCATCTGGAGGACAGATCCGGACTGGGAGTTCCACACTTACACACACACACACACACACACACACACACACACACACACACAAAAAGCACAAACATATTTTGAATATCATTGTGATTATTATTATTTATGCTAACTATATATGCTAATTGTATTTTTAGAAATTCTTATTTCGAGGGCCACATTCACATTAAAGGTTTTTATGCTCAATATAGATGTTCTCTCTCTGTTCACTACACCCATCTGGATTTTTCTGACTTAACTGATTCATAAAAGAGTCCTGACATCTTTGTTAACAACTGCAATCACAAGCAACTAATTGCATCTCACACACACACAAGGGAAAACCCATTGGTGTGAGGGTGCGCTCCAAAATGACACAGAGTAGATGAGGTCCAGGACGTCAAGACACATTTAAAGATAGAAATATAGCTGAATTCGACAAATACGGGTTTGCGTTACCGATCAAAATTTCAAATCATAAAAGGTACCACTGTTTAGGGCTCCTAAATATTTTTTAAATATTGGCTGTGTTTGAACTTTTTCAATTCTGAGACAAGTTTTTTGGGCTTCTGCTCCGTGAGTGATGTGTACAAATGTGACTGATGAAGAAATACATACATTTAATAAACCCTTCAAATTTTATGAATCTTCTGAAATAAAATCACTAACATCACTGTAAGTCCTACAGTATATAACATGAAAATACCAGGCTACACATCTACATGATAGCCCAGTGTGTGGGCAGTAAGAATGGACATTTTCACGTTGATAGAGTACAAAAATTAAAAAAACTTTTGCGCAAACCCACAGGAGTCAGAATGTAGATTTTTGTCTAAATCCGGTTCTGGTTGGCCAATTCACTTTTTCAAATCATCTGATCCTGCTGGATCCAACTAAACCCACGTAAAATTGAGCGACAGCTTTCTTAGCCACTAAGAAGCCAAAATGGGTAGTTCAAGAGTGAGGAATGCCTGGAAAAAAAACCTGGTGGGAAGTGCTGAAAATTGCTTGTGCTTGCGCATACCATGGCAGCAGCACGTATCTCGCTAAATAAAACAAGATTAATTACAGAGTTTTGTTCGAAACAATAAGGTTAAGGAGAATTAGTGATTCATATGCTAGATACTTGGTATTTATTTTGCTATGGTTTTGGTAAGGTTTGCCTGAGAAAAATGATAGTTCCATCAGCAACTACAGAGCATTGGTGTCTCCTTTTCCTTGTTAGCCCCTTGCTTTGCTGAGGAAATAAACACCACCCTGAGACCATTTTCTGGACTAATTTGCATATCATATGTTATAACTTGTTTGTTGTTGTGAGTTGTGTATTTTTAAACAAATAATTGGATTATAGGCGATTCTCGTGTTGATGTTTTGAACAATGTGAAGCATTCATATAGTTGTTTGTGAGTACACAATATTTGTATATATAATAGTTGATTCTGGCTCAGTCGTGTGCCATTTAGGGTGACCCTTTTAGATCAAGCTTACAGACTCATCTATTTCCAAAATTTTCTAGAGGATTTCTTATAGCTCATAACATATAAAAACTCATGCTAGGAACCTTTTCAACATAACTCTATATTCATTTTAACTCCATGTAAAATGAATAAACACAATGAATGAAGTTTTTTCTTATCTGCTTAGATATTGAAGTTAACAAACAGAACATCCACTGAGCGTGTGAGTGTTCTTTGTAAGAGTCTAAAAAGTTTCATAATGGAGGGGATCTTAATTACACTGTCAACATTACAACATATATATGGTCTGTGACATGAGCTATAGAAAAAATGGATTTAGACCTAATTTGTTTTGCATGTGAATGTGGGTTTGGAAAAAAAATCTGAATCTGTACATCTGCATCCACACCGATGCATTTCTTTTCTCTCTTTTTCTCACAAACAATAAGATCATTGGTCGTTGACGCATCCCAAATAATATCTGTTAAGGTCCCCAATTTTCACTTGAAGGAATTCCTTACTTCATACAATGTTTATGTACTTGACTGGATATAGCATGCCGCATGGACTGGATAATGTATATTATTAATTACTTTTTCCCAGTGTTTTGTCTATCAACATATAATGGACATGCAGAAATGCATAGACTTTCCTTCTACAACTGGACAGACGCACATATTCTGTATGTACACAATGATTAGCTTGATATTCAATCAATGAGGATTAACTTGCTAAACTTGCCTGAGGTAAATCCTTTCTGTCTGCTGCTTTTTCCAAAGGGAGAAGCCCGAATACGATTATGCCAAAGGGGAAATTATGCCTAGATGAGTAGAGCTTAATACATAGTAATTATTTGACAGGATATACTTACAGAGCGATTAGCATATCTTCAAGACAAGACAGAGATCGAGCGCGGAAGGAGAGGAAGGGAGAGAGATAGAGAATGAACAGGAAGACACGGTCTACGTGATGAGGATTTATTTCGCTCACTTTCTGACAGGGGGTGGTAGGAGACTCTGCTCAGGGAAACTGTTCCTCCATTATGTACCTTCTCTGATAAGCCATCTGTATAGGGGATGGGTGAAAGCTAAGCAGGCCTGACGTGCCAGGCATACCAGACATACAGCACATGTTGCACATATCATTCATTAAACACAGTCCAACATGTGCTGCCACACACGCACACTGTGGCAGGTGTAATGCACATCATATGCACAGGTTCAGGTAAAGATTATAGCTGATAGGCAAAAAAACAGTCAGCTAATATCCCTCTTCTCAATACATGACTCAACATTTGCTGAAACACACAATACAGACACTGTACATTCCATCACAATGTGGTTGTGTGGAGTGTAGTACATACATCTTACTGTCGGCCTTCGTGTCCGATTGGCTCAGCCCTGCCAATAGTCCCATCGTGGAGAGTGCATTTGAGTAATGCATTCTAGCCAAGAAACATGGATCCTTCACACACACAAAGAACACATGCACCCAAAACACTCACGTATACACACACACACACACACACACACACACACACACACACACACACAATGGAAAATGCCGTCTTGCTCCCTCATGTATTCTTCATCGGTTGCCTTATTGATTGCAAGACAGACAATCATGTATGATCACATTTACATGTACCTACATTAATTCTACTGTGATAGAGGAGCTCATGCATGCCTCCTATTATTGCTGCACCATGCAGTTTTAGAAGACAGTGGGGGGAAGCATGTGTGTTAGACTTTTGCAGTTTAAGGAAGATAAATATCTTTTTGTACATTTTCTGATGGAATTTATATCCCACGAGTTGTGGTGAATTGTAAATGGACTGTATTGTCCATTGTATTGTATTGTATTGGCGACGGTGGCACATGGAGTAGAGAGGGGGTGCCGGGAACCGCAAGGTTGGCGGACTAAACCTTGGCTTTGTCCCATGTTGAGGTGTCCCTGAGCAAGACACCCAACCCCTAACTGCTCCCACACTGTGTGGGATCGGTTAAAAATGTAAAAAGAAACATGGGTTAAAATGCAATGTAATTCGCTTTGGATAAAAGCGTAGGCTTAGTGTACAACTTGTAGAGTGCGGCCTAATACGGCCTAATCCAAAGCGTAGTGAAAAGCATAGTGCAGCGATTCCCAAAGTGTGGGCCGCAAGAGGTCATTTACAATAAATAAATAAATGTACAATTTTGAAAAGTTTGAAATTAATATAAAATTATTTATGATTTAAATTTCTGTATTTTACTTAAAATGATTGATAATTCATAAGATACAAAACGCACATCTTTTTCTCAGTTTAAGTATTATTTGAACAATTCTAGCGGCACATTAGTTATGTGAAACATTAATTGATGAAGCACAAACAATTTAAACGAACAGATTAATAAAACAATAAGGCTCTTGCTCGAAACGGCTGCTCTTGTACGCCTGTCATTATTCAACAAAAGGCGCCGCCAAATAAAACAATTTCAAATGGGCGCCCTCTTGTAGTATTAAAGTAAATATATATGAGATCCGGAGAAAATTGTATACAAAACACACATTGTCGGTTAATACATTTTTAATCGGTTAAATTCTTAAGGTCATTTAATCATCCCTAGTTTATGTTTTGACCAGAGCTGTTATTAAAGGTTTGGGTGGGCCGCAAAAGATTTTCCGATTTCAAATTGGGCCGCGGCATTCTTGACTTTGGGAACCACTGGCATAGTGTAAGAACTAGTGGATGACCTAGTTTAAAGTGTAGTGTATGTCCCGTTTTACTGCGTACATGCTAGTGTATGGCAGAGTCTACAGCAAAGTGAATGAATTGGTGTACATGACACAGTTGGCGGCATCGTGGCAACATAATGTGTGACTTATTGTATGGCCTAGTGAAACTGAGACTATAATTCGCACACACTCACCAAAATTGGACAATACAAGATTGGAAAAACATTGCCTGGTCTGATAAGCCTCAATTTCCGCTGCGACATTCAGATGGTAGGGTCAGAATTTGGCCTAAACAACATGAAAGCATGAATCCATCCTGCCTTGTATCAACGGTTCCGGCTGGTCGTGTGGGTATAATGGTGTGGGGGATATTTTCTTGGCACACTTTGGGCCCTTTAGTACCAATTGAGAATTTTTGAAAGGCCACATCCTACCTGAGTATTGTTGCTGTCAATGTCCATCCCTTTATGACCACAGAACAATACCGATCTTCTGGTGGCTACTTCAAGCAAGATTAGCCCTATCACCAAACTCATGACATCTCAAACTGGTTTCTTAAACATGACATGATCACATAGAAATTCAACATGTCAAGTCTGAAAATCAAAAGGTGGTTGCACTTTGACACAAGGCTAAGCCTGACACAGTATATACTGTATGTGCAAAATGAATGCAGAGCTTTGGTTGATGGTGGGTGTGAATTCACATGGATTCTTTCATTGACAAAAGAGATGAAGCAGCCATTAGTTGGTCAGTCAATGATACGGCTTCTGGTGAAGCTTCAGATCAGCTTCCCATCATATATATCTGCCACAAGCTCAGAGCACATTATCTCAATCAAACATGCGCGTGTGGCTGTTCAGCCCCTCTTCCCCTAACCAGTAGAACACCAGGTAAATTACTTTCTAACTACCCTCTCATTGTTTCCTTCTCCATTGCCCTGTGTTTTCCTCATGCCGTCCTGCTGTAATTGAATCACCATAGACTCAGTGCATCAATTCAAACTTTTCTATTGACATTTAATCGGGTGTGCAAGAGACCGGCTTGGCGGGCTGAGGGGTCCTTTTGTGAGATGCCCATCTGTTGGTGACACAAGGGCCCCAGATCGGGTCTGTTCCAGAAACAGAGTGGGGGGTGTGGGAAAGATGACAGGACGGACCGCTTCCCTCAGTGCAACACAAAATCTCGCAGGCCTCAATTCTTGGATGTCTGTCTAGGCTTCTGCACTAGCAATATACACAAACACAGAGATGAAATGTTATACATGTTAGGACATCATGTTATAGCATTGACAGTTCATTGCAACTAGTTTACAATTTAAAGTGTTTCCATCGTGGGTAGTAATGACAGCAAAACACATAAGCAATAAAGATGAGGAAAATAGACATTAAGACAACAAAACCTATTTAGAAATATGAGAGTGAATATATTCTTTGTTGTTTGCTGCAATAGCAATGCTTTGAATATCAAAATTTGGCCCCTTTAAAATTTAGTTAGTTAACAAATGTAAGGCTACTAGCACAAAACCAAGTGCTAAAAATAACACCCAAATAGCAGGAAAAAGCATTTGTCTTTAGCTTTAAACCCTGAAATAGCCGAATAACACAATCCAAATGAACATACCGCCTTTGCTTTGGGGGATTGTGTGCCTTTCTATTTAAAGAAATATTGGTATAGATAGAAAGACATTGGCACCAAATGCTTGAACATTTGTTTGCAGCCACACACAGATGAAGAAACAAACATCATTATGCTTAACATGGAAGCGCACATATGGCACATTAGTATTTTGACCTGCACGCCACATGTGCATGGACACAATGCACCATGTGATATTCAGCTTTTCACCTCTCCAAAAGAAATGGATTTTGACAGCATACATACAAAACTGACACACACACACACACACACACACACACACACACACACACCTTCAAACCTTTGTTTCCAATGTGTCTGTCTGTGAGAATTTGTTTGTGTGAGAGTGAAGGTTGGGGGTGCTATTGTCATATCTTCAGTGCTGATGGATTCCAGCGAAGCATTCCCATCATTCTTTCAGGTTATGACCTCTTTGTAAGTGGGCTGACTGATGTTATTGATATGAGGAGTATGTGTGGTGTGCATGTATACACTGAGATTTTTTTATGAATGAGAAAAAAAAGATACACAATGCACAATAGTTATGACCATGATACAAAAATGGCCATGATGATCTAAGAATAAAGGTAAAGAGCAGGCAGGGGATGATGACAATTCTGATCATGACTACAGTGATGATAATACAAATGGGGTGGACTCTATATTGAAACTGAACATTTATTTTGTCTCACACCAGTCAGTCAGTGTGACTATGTCTGGACTAAAAAAATCACTGCTTCACTCAAGGAAAACAGGAGGCATACTACCTGGTTTCCATGCGCACAATAAAACCATTTTTTAAAAGCCTGAAAAGCAGATCTAAGGACTTAATTTCCTTCATGTTGTGGCAGTGATATGAGGAATTTGCACGTGTTTGTAGATAATGTTGCATTGGATTCATGATTATGCTATTAATAGACATTTTGTGCCCAGCTCCTAGTGGTCATCCATGATCATTTTTCCAACAAGACAAACATTTTTACTCTAAAAACATCTCATTAGAAATTATTTTTTGGTTTTATTGTCCTGACCATCACAACTATGAGTAATTATATCAGTTAACTTTACTTCTCGCGTACGCCTTTATTTTTGTCATGTCCTCTGAGACGACCTTCTCAACTGCCCTCCCTCTGGTTTCTTAATTTTTGCTGTTAATGGATTTTATGGTATCTCTTCTTATCTGAAGTGAAGCTGTTATATGCTGTGAAAAATGTAGGTTACATTACATTACATGTCATTTAGCGGACGCTTTTATCCAAAGCTACTTACAATAAGTGCATTCAACCATAGGGGTACAAACTCAGAAGAACAAGAAACAAGAAAGTGCAATTTCCTCAAATAAGCCAATTTACAATTTGCTATAGATGAGTGGCGTTATAAGTGCAATTTAAGTGCTACAATTTGTTAGTGTTTTAGTCAAGGTAGAGTCTGAAGAGGTGTGTCTTTAGTTTACCGGCGGAAGATGTGAAGGCTCTCTGCGGTCCTGGTGTCTTCAGAGAGCTCGTTCCACCATTTCGGAGCAAGGACAGCAAAGAGTTGTGATCTAGTCGAGTGTTTTGCTCTCAGTGAGGGAGGGACGAGCAGTTTTGCAGATGCAGAGCGGAGAGTGCGGGTCGGGATGTAGGGTTTGACCTGTCCTGGATGTCCTGGATGTAAGCTGCACCCGATCCATTCACAGCGTGGTACGTGAGCACCAAAGTTTTGAACTGGATGCGGGCAGCCACCGGTAGTCAGTGAAGAGAGCGGAGGAGTGGAGTAGTGTGGGAGAATTTCGGAAGGTTAAAGACCAGTCGAGCTGCAGCATTCTGGATGAACTGCAAAGGTCGAATGGCACTAGCAGGGAGACCAGCCAGGAGGGAGTTGCAGTAGCCCAGGCGGGAGATGACAAGAGCCTGAATCAGTACCTGTGCTGCCTTCTGAGTGAGAAGAAGACATATTCTCCTGATGTTGTAGAGCGTGTATCTACAGGATCATGTTGTCGCAGTAATGTTGGGAGTCAGGGAGAGTTGGCTGTCGAGTGTGACGCCGAGGTTCCTAGCGGTTAAAGTGGGCGTTAGCACGGAGTTGCCAAAGTTGACCGCCAGGTCCTGGGTCGGAGAATGTCAGTTAGACAGGCAGAGATCCGCGCCGCCACCTGGGTCTCCGAGTGAGGGAAGGAGAGAATTAGTTGGGTGTCATCGTCATAGCTGTGGTAGGAGAAGCCATGGGAGCGAATGACAGCGCCGAGAGAGTTGGTGTAGAGCGAGAAGAGAAGGGGACCCAGGACGGAACCCTGAGGAACTCCAGTAGTAGGAGGACAAGGTTCCGACACAGATTGGATAGATCCTTTACGAAAAATTTGTGACATTATAAATAAAACTGACTTGCCTCAACTTAGTTTGCCTCGCCATACTAATGCCGTTATGAATGTCTCGCATAAAGAGAGCCTTTTGTAAATTTTAGTTTCACTTCTCTATGTAGTCACATGTAAATCTGGTGGAACCGTCTTATTCACAACCTCAGACAGGCAAATGGCAGCATAGCAGTCAAGAGGCAGAGGTGAATGGTATCTAGTCAATCGTTTTAATGAAACGAAACAGATATGTTTATCTCCAGCGTGTTTGCCAAACTAAATTAAACTTAAGGAATCAGACTAGGCCGCTATATCCGACTTACCAGGATTTCTTTCTCCACCGTGGAGATCAAAGGTAGCACCCACACCCTAATCCTCTTCCAACATGTCTCTTTTCTGACGTCTTTCCACCTTGCCTTTTTGCAACCCCCCTTGATGAGGAGATGAGGTCCAAGTGTGTCTCCTGGCACACCTAGATCTCAATTCCCCTGATGGAGTAGGTGGAAGGCTTATGGCTGAACATCCCCTTCAGCCCCTTACAAGAGATTATTTGGGACAGGAGGAAAATAAAGAAAGAGACAAGGATCCATCATGGAGGTGAGAGAGGCCTGAGGAACTGGAGAGACACACACTCCACAGTCTGGGACCACATTAGTTAAAATTGACTAAATATTTTAAGTTTTGACTGTGGCACTTCATTTTTTAACAGTGGAACTACAATGTATAGCTGGTACAAATTAAGAACCTCACACTCTTGTGACACACACACATGCACACACAGACCACAAATTAGCAGAATGCACCTCAGCTGGCCTCCACACCCCAGTTGACACGGGCCTGACCTCTGTTTTGTGTGTGTGTTGGTGTGCATGTCCGGCTGGTTGAGCATACTCAGGTCGGGCTGTCACACCGCTCATCACTTGCTGCCAGCAACAGAAGAGCGGGGTTGAGTTTTCCTGGCATGGCTTGAAGGCAGAGAGGGATGGTGGCCGAAGGGGGACATGAAGGCAGACGTGTGGTTGTATATTTGCGTTTGTCCTTGCCTCCTGGAGTCGTCTGGTCAATTAAATTCACATTGAAGATAAATGATCTGCAAATGATGTACACACATCATTGATTGTATGTTTTAAATCAATCAATGAAAGCCAAACAGAATGTTCAGCAATCTAAAATTGTGTCCTTGGTATCAAGTATCCAGAAGTCTCAAATGAGTCAGCAAATACTGTTTGATCATATTCTTAGGTTTGTTAAGTGATCTACATCAGCAGTATTCTATAACGTTATGACAACAAAGTCAATCATTATTATTTACCAATGAAGTGTCTTGCACATAAGTACATTTTGTTAATACTTATAAATGAATTCATTTAATTTAATTACGCAGATGGGGATGTAGAAATGTTACTTTTCCTTTTAAAAGAATAATATCAAAATTGCATAGTTTATTCTGCAATTTTTTCACTTGGTGTTAATTTACCATTCAGACACAGAAGGCCTTTCACACTGGTGCTTGTCTGTGTGCTCCTGTGCATGTGTCTAAGTGTGTGAATGAGGCAGTGAACGAGAGAGAAAGAGCATCAGGCCTGGAGGAGACCCCCTTCTGGCTATCCTCTGAGGGGTTGATGATACTAAAGACACTAGAGAGCGCCCCGGCTGTGACCCACCCACCCACACGCATACACACCGCAATCCTCCAACCGTTCTGTTCTCTTTACAACTTTACAAAATAGGCTTTTAATTTAGCTAAGAGGCTGGGGCGTGTGGGGCCCGCCAGCATCAATCATCATGAGGAGGCCAGGCTGTCCCCTGGGCCCTCTCAGTGACGAGGATGATGTCCATGCGCACACACAGACACACATATTCAAACACACACAATTCTTCCTTCTGCTCTTTTATACATACACTTGATCACAAGACCGTAGGACCTTATCATTGTCTCACACAAACACACACATGCGCATGCATTTGTGACCACACACACCCTCCATCCGCTCCAGGCTGTAGATGATGAGACTGAAGCCAGATGGGAAATACAGGGAAAATGTAGAGATGAAACATCTTTCCATATTTCCAGCTCCAGTTTGTTTGTCAATAATATTTAATTGTAAACATAACCAGACCAAACCAAATGATACAAGTGTGTTCATTAAGTGTGCAATCTAACCAAACTCTACTTTTTACATCATTTTGGTTTTATTTTTCTTTCTCTTTTTGGAATCCTTTGTACAATCATGTTCCCTGAGCTAATATGTACTTGCATTACAAATATTAATTTCCATTTTGGGTTCATGTGCTTACCTTCTTTATTAATTGGATTTGGATAAAGTCCAAATGTTCAGAGTGTACCCAGCAATAATTATATTCACAAAGAGATTTGTATGAATTTTGTCTCAGACTTTAACGAGTTGTCGGCACGTTGTTGCAGGGACACGGATATTCTTTTGCATACGCCTCACACAGCCAAATGACAGTGGGACAACATGTCCCGATTGCTTTAAAATAGAAAGAGAGGTCAAGCCTTCAGGGAAATATGACTTTAGTACAATTTTATGGAAAATTGAGACGTTTTAGACTAAAAGAAATCTTTAGTTAGCAGTTGTATAGATTTATATTTAGTTTCAAAGATCTTTGTTAATGGCTGTGGCTGATCCAGTATAACACACACAAACATCTAATGGAATGTTAGTGGAAAGAAGCTCTAGCCTCCAGTCTTCATCCCAAAACTGCACTCAATGTAAGCTTTCTTAAAGCTCATAAATCCATTTCAAAATGTCGCAAGTCACTGACGAGTTCATGTTGCGCTGAAGGTTAAACTATTTTCTTTCAAAGAGTTTATGTGTCGGGATTTTCATAATGCCTTTTGAATCTCTGCTTTTCTTGGGTACGGTTTTGAACCTATTTCTTGCATTCTGGTTTAAAGATCTTTGGTGCTTCTTACAAACAGCTATGTAAAAGCCTCTTCATCGTTTGTCTAACAGACACAATGACAAGACACTGATATGTTGAAGATGAAAATAGCTATATATGACCTTTTTGATCAAAGTTATCGGACAATTTAGGGAGAATTCCGCTTATGCTTTACCAGGGGAAAACACCTGGAAAGGGGAAAATATTAAGCACACAGGGCCCTCTGCCTGCTTCCTCTGTGTCAAACATTTGCTGTCATTGTTTTTCTACATGAATATTTAAAAGAATGAATTTCTACAACTCTCAAAACCTTTCTTAATGCCAGTTCGGCTAACAATTCCGATAACACATCAACTACAGAAGCACTTTAACTTTTTTAACCTTGTAACTTTTATATAGAGTGAACACCTTTGAATATGGAAGACTAAGTAACTATTAACACTCAAAAGTGAGTAATTTTTTTAAATATCATTTTTTGGAGATTTCTTCAAAATAATTTTGTCCTTTTTGTGCGCTACCAAAATAATTTGATGGTTTTCTTGGGCGCACTTATTTTTCTTTACAGGGTTCTTTGCGAAGCTGCTAGCTTAACAGCTGAGAGAAGTAGAAATAGCCGTGTTTGTTTCTTGATGTTTACAATTTTTTTTTGGAGCATGGCTTTTTAGGGACAGCTGAAGAGATGGACTGTTGCTGAATAGGCAAATCTATCTCTAGTTTTAGCAACTTTAATTGGACGAGAGACCCGAACGGTCTGTGTTTTACCAGTTGGATACTTTTATTAAATCAAGCCAACTTTCACAGGTTTCTCAACAATGGCTTTGAATCTACAAACCTTTGATCTCAGTCCAATATTCTGTTCTATATAATCACAAACATCTGAGTGAGGTCAGTGACTGTGGTTGAATGGAAGATGAATTTGACTGAATTTGAGTTTTCACCAATGCTCTATACATTACTTCATCCCCGCCCCACCTGCCCCCCCAGCTCCCTCTCTCTCTCTCTCTCCACTGTCTCTTTCTGCCTCTGTCTTGCTGGTCATGTCTAATCAGATAAACTGAGCCGAGAGGTGCGATAAGGTGCTCCCTGGGGTGCTATGTCGCTGCCTCCTTCCCTCTCCTTCTCACACACCCTTCTCCAGCTCAACCACCTGCACACCCTCCACCCCCCAGCTCTATCTCTACTGCCGGTGGCGGCGGTGGTTTTAGTATGCATAGAGCTGAGCTATCTACTCCGTTGCACCTTGACTCCCCCCCCCCCCCTCCACACACACACAAAACCACATTCACACAACTCACCCACATGAACCACCTATGTAGACTTACCGCTTATTTGTGGGGCACACACAGCAACACCACACATTTCGATGCAAGGGAATGGTAGTTTGTAGCCATCATAGTGGGTCAAAACCACTTACACCAAAGATGTAGCTCAGAAACATTGTAATTTAAGGCAGAGGCTGTGACAACTCAAATGGTTCCGAAAGGAAATGGCAGTAATGAGGTAGAGGCTCTTTAACATGTCAGACCAGGCTCTAGTGTGTGTAACTTTGTGTAACTTTCGAACAGTTTGTGCCTTTATATGCATGTCTGTCTCGTATCTCCAAGGATTATTGCTTTATCTTTTCCAGTTAGCCAGTATACAATATAAGTGCATTGCTGTGAGTTGTATGGCATACAAATCCATTTTGGTGAAGCTATTTACAATGTATTTTTGTTAGAGCGCATTTAAACGGTGTGCTGTTCAAAGCAAGTTAACATAAAGAGTTATACTGTTAATACTAGATGCACTTATATAGTTTATATAGGTTTTGGCCACATAATACAACTAGAAAACCCAGTAAATTTTGCTGGTCTATTGAGCACAGTTTGAGCAGTATAATCTCACTTATTTTAAAATGCAATCTTTAAAAGTTTTTCGTGAATTGTGCATCAAACGAAGAATGTTTACGAGAGAACGGATCAGATTGAAGAGCTTTTGTTGGAAGAAATCCGTAAATATGACCACTTATACAACTCGTCATTGGCGGACTATAAGGACGCGCGGATGGCCTCTGATTCATTGAGGGAGATCTCCACAAACGTTGGTTTGCCGGTCGAGAGGTGCACAAAGTCGTGGAGGAAAATACGGGACAAATGTGTCCGCGATGAAAAGAAGCAGTGGCGATGCACAGGGCAATAAAGTCTATAATAAATAAATAAACAAACCAACGACTTCCACAAACAAAGACGTCACTCTATAGGTTGTCTAAAAAACATTACTCCACCTATTGTTCTGGTGGAGAACTGCTCTGCAACACACACAAGCCTTTTAGAACCATGAATTGAAACGAGTGCGTCGACACAAGGCTGCGTAAAGACGCAGACAGAGACGCATGCCCCAGCCTTTACATTACATTTTTATCCCATGGCTTTTTTACATTTCTTTGCCCGGGGAGCATTTAGGTGTCTTGCTATGGGACACTTCAACAAGGGACAAGGGACTCAAACCACCAACCTTGTGGTTCCCAGTAATGATAAATGGTAAATGGACTGTACTTGTATAGTGCTTCTCTAGTCTTCTGACCACTCAAAGCGCTTTAACACTACCTTACATCATTCACCCATTCACACACTGATGACAGGAGAACCATTCACAGTGACACCTGCTCATCAGTAACTACCATTCACACACTGTAGTCGCAGCTACAGGAGCAATGTTGGGTTAAGTGTCTTGCCCAAGGACACAACAACATGCGGGTTAGCCGGGCCTGGGATCGAACCGACAACCCTCTGATTGGAGGACGACCGTGCTCCCCACTCACCCACAGTCGCTCCCCACTCTCCCACAGTCGCCCCGGTGCGCCCCGTTGCGCCCCGGTGCACCCGCTCTACTCCTGTGGCACTAGCAAATGCTAGTATTTGATTGCTAATATACTCTGGCATCATTAGCATCACATTGAATGAACGCCAACAATCACTGATTCAGTCCACTTTTTTTTTTACTAAAATTCCCCAAAGGAAATGCAGAACCAATATGTACTTTACAGGCTTTAAAACTCCCTGCAAAGTACACTCACCTAAAGAATTATTAGGAATACCATACTAATACTGTGTTCGACCCCCTTTCGCCGTGGCATTGATTCAACAAGATGCTGAAAGCATTCTTTAGAAATGTTGGCCCATATTGATAGGATAGCATCTTGGAGTTGATGGAGGTTTGTGGGATGCTCATCCAGGGCACGAAGCTCCACCACATCCCAAAGATATTCTATTGGGTTGAGATCTGGTGACTGTGGCGGCCATTTTAGTACAGTAAACTCATTGTCATGTTCAAGAAACCAATTTGAAATGATTCGAGCTTTGTGACATGGCGCATTATCCTGCTGGAAGTAGCCATCAGAGGATGGGTACATGGTGGCCATAAAGGGATGGACATGGTCAGAAACAATGCTCAGGTAGGCCGTGACATTTAAACGATGCCCAATTGGCACTAAGGGCCCTAAAGTGTGCCAAAAAAACATCCCCCACACCATTACACCACCACCACCAGCACCAGCCTGCACAGTGGTAACAAGGCATGATGGATCCATGTTCTCATTCTGTTTACGCCTGAATGTCTCAACAGAAATCATTCACTCATCAGACCAGGAAACATTTTTCCAGTCTTCAACTGTCCAATTTTGGTGAGCTCTTGCAAATTGTAGCCTCTTTTTCCTATTTGTAGTGGAGATGAGTGGTACCCAGTGGGGTCCTCTGCTGTTGTAGCCCATCCGCCTCAAGGTTGTGCGTGTTGTGGCTTCACAAATCCTTTGCTGCATACCTCGGTTGTAACGAGTAGTTATTTCAGTCAAAGTTGCTCTTCTATCAGCTTGAATCAGTCGGCCCATTCTCCTCTGACCTCTAGCATTAACAAGGCATTTTCGGCCACAGGACTGCCACATACTGGATGTTTTTCCCTTTTCACACCATTCTTTTTAAACCCTAGAAATGGTTGTGCATGAAAATCCCAGTAACTGAGCGGATTGTGAAATACTCAGACCGGCCCGTCTGGCACCAACAACCATGTCACGCTCAAAATTGCTTAAATCACCTTTCTTTCCCATTCTGACATTCAGTTTGGAGTTCAGGAGATTGTCTTGACCAGGACCACACCCCTAAATGCATTGAAGCAACTGCCATGTGATTGGTTGATTAGATAATTGCATTAATGAGAAATTGAACAGGTGTTCCTAATAATCCTTTTTTTATATAATAATTCGAATAAAACATTAATGCCCTAAAAGTGGCAAATGGCATTGGTTTCATATTTGATATATATATACACTTTTTTTTAATTAAATTAAGTTAATTAGGTTGGAGTTACGTTTAGAAGAACGTTTAACTCCAAATCCACACGACCAGCCCACAAACGGAGTTCATGGAGTTTTTTTAACTCAAATCATGCTATCCTATAATTGGTCAGTCTGCATTCTGGGAGCCACTTTAAGCAAAGGTTCAGTTGGGAAATATTTGTTGTTGTTTTCCTTATTCACGAAAATACAGCTGCAGAGTGTGACCACCATTTAAAATGTAAATTTTCTTAAGAAGAATGAATAAACATATTAATAGATATATTGACCTTGTCTTGTTAACATGCCTAAAACTACATCATTGTTTATACTTACACTAATTATTTAGGTCAATCAATAGGTCAGATTTTTTTTGTGGATGGAATGGGTCAAGCCCAATCTTTGTCGCAGCTAAGTAAATTTGAAATGTCAGGTGGATTGTGTGTGGAGGCAAGTGTGTTCCTGGGCAGCCAGTGGCTTGTGATAAGACAAAACCTGGTTGTTTGCCGTCTTTCTCTGTGCTGCCTGACCATTAAGGGTAACCTGCTATCTGATAGAGGCCAGCCTGGACACTGCATGTCTGACTGGCCAACTAGACACACTAAGTGTAGTTGTGTGTATGTGTGTGCGTGTATATGTGTCTGCCTGTCTGTCTGCCCCAATCTCCTAACTGCCTGTCTAGATGCTGAGCCAGCGGAGTGTGGGTTCAGCTATCCTCCCATAGAGTGGCTTTGTTATGTTCCTGGTGAGTGTGTGTGTCTTTTTAAACGTGGTAACCAGTATGCTGTTACACAGTATGATGTTCTTACACAAGCCCTTTTATTCATTTTTTGTTGTGTATTACCCTCAAGCACACGGATGCACCTTAATAAGTAGTAGTATAAAGTGAATATGTCACGGTGGAAACTTTTATTTTGGATATCTGTTACTATATGACCAAAGAACTAAACTATAAAGGCAATAAAAATGACAACGTGCAATAACCACTGCGATACACTGTGTGTACATATACATGTATCTATTTAGTTCCTAGTATATTTAGTTATTATGGTTCTTTTTTTGTACTCTTTTACCTTTTTTTTATTGTCCATTATTATTATATTTTTACCTAATTACTATGACCGCTCTTGTACTGTTTTTGTTTTTTGTTTTTACCATGGATCTTGTGTGCACTTTCCACTTTGCTGCCACGATCCTGTGAATTTCCCCATTGTGTGACTAATAAAGGAATATCTAATCTTATTCAGTCAATCTTTTTAAAATCTCAGAGCAGAATGATGTGTATTACACTTTGTATCATGGGTATGCCATTAAGGAGCAGAGGCCACTCGATAAGACACTCATTAAGTGAGTGCCTTGTCGATGTCTGAGATGTTTTTTGGGTACAGTGGAAGGAAAAAATGTGTTTGTGTTGAGTTTGTTTAATTGAAATAAGTTGCGCTAGTGGTTGCAATGAAATTACTTAAATTAGTGTGTCCACTTCAGTGTAATTTTTCCACCACTGATGAATGGTGATTTGTCCAGAGGATGAAAGCTGAATATAAACACTAACTACAAAAGCCAGATGTAGTGGTGTTTTTTTTCCATATGGAAGGTAGCTTAAATAGGCTCCACTTACTTTGGAACCTGGAGGTGAAAGCAAAAAGAAAAGTTGTATTGTACTAAAAATGATACGGTGTTAAACATATATATCTTTACATTTAGAGCATGTCAGTAATACTTGAGTTTATCTTAACACCTACCAACTGATTTGCACACTATCCAGTCAAACCAGAATGTATGGACACTTCACAGAAACCGCTGGAAAACAAAGTGCATTGAAAGCAACAGATGATGAATCTTTTGAAGATTGGAGGTCTGCAGTTCACCCTGTGCTCTGGCAAGTCTCAGTCTGCATTTACTTGAGAAAGACGGTATCTTGAGCAAGCTGGACAATACCTGACTGACAAGGACCCTTTTGACACCCAATAGGATGAAAACACAGCCTCTAGACTACAAAATTGCTCATCACGTCCTCTAAAAAGTAGTGCCTGAGTTTATTGAAAAAATGCAATATGTCGTCAATGCTCAACTTAATGATTTAATAAGTGGCTAGTCACATCAGCATACTACTGTTTCATTGGTTCTTATTAACTGTATACGTTATTCTAATGGTCATCCCAAAGCCAAAAATCTTTTCCCCCTAGGCTGGTGAGATGTGACGTTTGCTGCCACCTTTAAATTACTTGCATATTGAAAATTAACACTAAAGCTGCAGGCACACTAGACTACATCTCACTAGATCAAAAGATACTTCATTTCAGCGATGCTATGTCATGTACAGTTCCTGCTGATGGCCGAATCCTCACCAGAACCAAATTCTAAACCAAACACACACACAGCAGTGAGCTCGGCCATTTACAGTGTATTACATATTTGCAGCCTGAGCAACCGTGGCCGCTACTCTGTTCCCAATGCAAAGCTGCCTAATATGACTCATCTGGGCTCAGTGAAAGATAGACAATCAAAAGCACAACTCTGAGAAAGAAATCCAATCAAAAGTTCTTTACTAATTCAGGCAGGGTCAAAACCGGGATATCAGTCCAACGGGTAAACAAATCCAGAGGTGCAGGCAGGAAATCTGTAAACGAGGATAGGTGGGGTTCAGAACCAGGATGGAAACCAGACAGGTGAACAAATCCAAAAAGGGGCAGGCGGAGAGTTCATGGTCAGAAAGGCAGGCTAAGTCAGGACGGGTTATCAGGTTAATCGAAAAAAGAAAAAAAAAACGCTGGAAAACTTGGCATACACACAAGACAATCTGGCAGAGGGCAAGTGGAAGTGTGGGGACCGAAATAGTGAGGGGCTAATGAGGGAATGGGCTGCAAGTGGGAAGGGCATGAGGACCAGGTGAAGAGAATAAGATTTCTTGTTGATGACAGGATGACATGAGTTAATTGACAAGCAAGCAGGCAGGCAGGAGAAAAACTAATAAGATGAAGAATTCGTGACACAATCTCTCCTGCAGGACTTGGCACCCATGGAGTCTCAGGAGACAAGTAAACCCGCTGAAAGCCCCTTGAAGACCCCAGGACGCCTACAGTGTGTAATCAAAGATTTAGCAGTTGACGTAGTCGCTCAAATACTAAACATAACACAAACATCTGCAATTCAATATTTTCTGTCTAGTATTCACAGGAGTCTGGTTCTTGAAGCCTTGAGAGACTTGTCGACATGTATCTGATCTACTACCTGCAGCCCATTGCTCCTAAAGTACCTTTAAGTATTTAACAACATATTACATTACATGCTTTCATAAAATCGCTTTTCTAACTTCCTCTATATTGAGGGCAGCACTTTTGTGATCTAAAAAGATTTTTTTTCTAAAAATATGTCTACTCAGAAGGCAGCATTTTCTTTTTGTCCTCTGGATGCATTCAAGTTTGGCAGCAAAGGTTCAACCTAAAGGAGACACAAACCAGTGTTAATTTCGTCGATGAAAACCTGTATTTGCTCATAAAGTCTGAAACGGGTAATTTGGCCAATGTCCAAAGCAGGAAGCACCAGCGGACTGACTACTACTACCCCCCGTCCGGCCAAATCGTTCGCCGTTCGCCCCAACCTCCAGCCAGAGACAGCCCCTGTTAAGAGTGTATGGATGCATGTAACTGTAACTGTTTCATGATTCCTGAGTCATGTAATATCGAGAGCACCACTTCCATATAAGGGCAGTGTTCCCGCCCCTTTTCTCTCTGTGTACCCGTCTCTCCCGTGAGCGGGCAGTTGAGCATGTTGTGCCTGCATTAAACAATGCCACGAGTTAAATAGCTGAAGAGATAAACGCCTGGACGTCCGTTCATTCTCTAGTATCATAGTTCCGCCGCGCAGGTAGGCCAAAGGAGTAAGCCTACCTATTAACAGCCCCGTTTTCAAAGCATCCAAGATCTCGGTTCTTCTCAAAAGCAATAACAAGCCGGCCATTAAGACCAAAGCCCTCTGTCAGGTAAGAGCTCCAAAAGTTCAAGGAGCGGCTTTCTCAGCCCATACACGAAGAGAGCGCTATTGACTTTTGGGCCGCACAGGGTTCTACTGTGTGCAATGCCAGCACCCCAAGCATTTGCTGAGCGGGTTTTTAGTATAACAGGAGACCTCACTCGTGGTCGGTAAAATAGAGCAAGGCCCTATGGCCCCAAGGTATGTGAGTTTTTTTTTTGTGTGTGGTTGTTACACTGTTCTGTAACTTATTTGTTGTACACACACATCCATGCACACAATTACAAACAACAAGCCTACACGCGCACACACACACACACACACACACACACACAGTCACGCACACAATTACAAACAACAAGCCTACACGCGCACACACACACACACACACACACAGTCACACACTTTTCATGCGCACAAGCACACGCAATTTGTTAAAAGTTTGAGATATGTGTGATGTGTTTTATGTAAATACGCAATGTTTTATTTGTCAGAAAATAAATAGACCGACTGAAGGCAAAGTAAGACTGTTTTTTTTTTGTTGGAAATGGAGATACAGACAGAGATTTGCCCGATTATGTGTTAATAACTCATCCCTTCCTTCTACGTACGTCACATTCTATAGACCGATCCTAGGCGGGATATCTAATGGACAACTTGAGTACTGCAAGCTAGACTATTATGCAGTTGTAGACACAACACAGGGGGTCCCTGGGCCTGAGAAGGGAAGACATTTTTAATAAGGCTATTAAATGTGACTAAAACTAGACTAAAACTAAAAGGGATTAAAATGACTAAATGTGACTAAAACATGTATGAATTTTCAGGCTAAAATAGCTGCACATGAACATTGGACACACTCACAGCAATTTTAGAGCTTCTGCACAGGTTTTAGGGGTTAGGGCCCGTTTTCTAAGCCAATCGACACTCTCGAGCATCATTCTACTCTACTCATTTTGGTTTCTAAGTGGCTAAGGGAGCTGTTACTCTTTTTAATTCGATCAAATAGGATCAGACGATCAAAACAAGTGGTTGAACCTTGCCAATTGGCCAACCAGAGCAGGATTTAGAAAAACAAATCCATATTTTCACTCCTGCTGTTTCTCTGCCCTGAGGCCTACACAAAAGCCTCTCCTAGAGTAGTAGTCCTTACTCCATGACTTTCCATGATTACTGTCCACACCCTGGGCTGAAGTAGATGTGTTTTCTCCATATGTTATAGGGCTTATAGGGCTGTTTTGTGTTTTATACTGATTTATTTCTTGACCAGTAACATATAAACAGATTTTTATACATCAAAACACTCTCAGGGGTTCCCCTTTATCTTGACAGAAAATGGATTGTCCAGTTAGACAAAGTAGTTACTGAAATATTACACTTTGTATCATGAGTATGACATTAAGGAGCATAGGCCACTCGATAAAACACTCATTAACCCTGTAACACCCCTTGTTAGGGTTACGTTACATTTAAACATCCTTAAAAACAATCTGTTATACTTTATGTTTTTTTTACCACATTTACATAGTCAATGGGTCCTATTGTTCAGTCTCACAATGCTATTGGATCATACATTTGTTTATAAGTCCCACCTTATGGCCATGAACTCACACAACATCTCAAGGTTTCCTTCGTTTCAAAGGACTGGATTCATCAGATTCAAGTAACTAAAATGTCTTATATATATATATATCTATGTTTTTTTGGTTGTTATTATCATGTCTAGAGCATGTACATATGTAGTTATTGTGTAATAAATTCATCAAATTTCATTTAGAGCTTGTTATATACTTGTTGCACTTATACAACACTGGGTGAGTGTGGTAGTCAAAATAGCAGGCTTGTTGCAGTGGGCTCAAACAGGTTGTATTCCCTACACTACACCTATGCCTGAAAGAGTATTTGCTTATACATGGACAGGATACCTGTACATTCTACTCTTTTGTTGTGTTCTGGTCACATTTTACTGATTTAAAAGTTGTATTACTGAAAATGTAGTTCATTTGATCAGACTGACCTAAAATTCCAGAGGATATCAACAGACAATTCAGTTCTGAAGGTGAAAATGTTCCTGTGGTGGCGGGCGTGGTTTTGGCTCGTCTGCAGCGGGAGAAAGGGGGGAGTGGCTCAGGGAACGGTGCCAGGTGGGAGCAATTGGCATCAGCACAGCTGATGCCACTCTAACTTTGTTCATGTCTTTTTAAGAGCAGTGAGAGCGGCGACGAGGGGAGGAGAGACGAGAAAGACGCGGAGACCTCACTGCTCCGTGTGTGTGTGTGAAAACTTCAATAAAGATCGATTGTATTGCAATCAACCCTGCCGTGTCGTGCTGTCTCTGCCCCCCCCGAGGACCTACATCCTTGACAGTTCCTAAATGTGGGGTGTTAATGTAAGTTGGGGTTTGCATGTTTTCATTTTGGTATGATAATTAGAGATCATAACAAGCAGTATTGTTATGTCAAGGCAGTATTGTTTGACTAAATGGCTGGTGATTGGGATGCATGTTTCATTTAGCATGATAAGTAGACAGCATAGGTTATGCCATTTACATGTAGGACATTTAGCCGACAGCAACAGGTTAGAAAGAAACTTACAATAAACAGACAGTATTGTCTGCCTGGAAAACATTTCTACCCTGAGCTCTTGGTCCACCAACCTATTACTTCAGGTGATGTACTACAATATAAAAAACATATTTATACATGTTAATTAATTGTTGTTTTATTTTCAGAATGCCACCAGCAAGGAGAGAGTTGCGATACAGATTGTGCAGGATGTGATTGATTCCATCCAAAATGGTGACAGTGAATTTGAGATGGACCTCAATGACACTGATGAAGACTCAGATGAAGATGTCTGTCAACAAGTGGACAAAGAAAACCAACCACCCATGGACTGTCCAGCTGATAATTACGTGGACATTGAGCCACAAACAAACAAACACACCATGCCCCGTGACAGGTATCGCTGATTCATTCAGAGGGAAATGCCTGCAGGTGGTACCAGAAGAGCACAACTCTGTGGATGAGATGATGATTCCTTTCAAGGGGAGGTTCAGCAGCATCTAGCAATATATGCGAGGCAAGCCAAACCCATGGGGATTCAAAGTGTGAGTGAGAACTGGAAACTCTGGCATGATGTGTGACTTCAATGTCTACCAAGGCAGTGTCAACGGAATACGAGCCAAATCTGAACTTGGAATGTCAGGTGATGTTGTGATGAAACTTGCTTCCAGAAAGTCAGAACTACAAAATCTATGCAGACAACTACTTCACCTATGTTCCATTATTAGTAAAGCTCCTTGAACGGGGAATTCATTATGTGGGAACAGCCAGGCAGGTGCTCTTACCCATCTTTAACCTTGAAGACGAGAAGAGTTTGAAGAAAAAAGGGAGAGGAAGCTATGATGTCAGAGTGGAGGGGAATCACAACATCTGTGCTGTCAAATGGTATGACAACAGGGCTGTCACACTTGTGTCATCGTTTGCAGGACCTGAACCTGTGCAGAAGATTCAACGCTGGGACAAAGTCAACCGAGCCTACATTGAAGTTGAGAGGCCTTACATTGGTGCCTACAACAAGTACATGGGAGGTGTGGATTTTGGACTCATTTACAGCCAAATATAATTTCCCCATCAAATCCCGTCGCTGGTACATGTACATCTTCTGGCACACCATCATCCTCGCTGTGGCCAATGCCTGGCTCCTCTACAAGCGGGACAAGCGGGACTGCAAAGCTCTCAAGATGTCTCAGGGATTTTTTTTGTAGATCCTTTGAAGCATCTCTTGTAACCCAAATCTCTCCTAAAATCCTAATTCCAAAGACAACATTTCTCCTGGTTCTGACTTCAGCTAAGAGAGTGAGGGGCCGATGCTTTCTCTCAGTCAAATTATGTTACCTTACCTTACCACTGAGAATGACCTTGCTGCCAAATCCATCATTAACATCTAAAATCTAAACCTACTTGTTATTGACAATCATTTGTGTGGGTTTGTGAGCTTTTCTTTGATTATTAGGGGTACTCTGTAGGTGTGGCTCTGGCAAAACAGTGGGACAGACGCAGGAGTGCATCTGAGTGCACACCTTGAGCGCTTAGCTGCTAGCTGTGATGTTCATGTTAAATACTGAACCAATTTTAATAACCGCTTTCATCCTTGGTGTCTTGTCAATGTCTTGGTTCATTTGTTCTTATTAGGATCCTCGCAACGACTAGTCGTAGAGGAACCTATTGTATTTCAAAGAATTATTATTATTATTATTAGGGTCCTCGCAACGACTAGTCGTAGAGGAACCCATTGTATTTCAAGGTATTATTCTATTTCTTTTCTACAAGGAATTTTCTCTTTTTGAGGCCCATATTCAAAAAGTTGTTAAATTTGGCACGCATATCAGAACTGGTGAAAAATTTGGGTACAAAGAAATGTGTCCATAGCGCCCCCTATAGGGCCACACTAGGCCAGTTTTTTCCCCCGATGTCCGATTGACTAGAAATTTGGCAACATCAAAGTCAAATGCGCCTAACTAGATTTTCCGCCACTTTGAATTTTATGAAAAACACGTTTTTGGCCATTTCTCCTAAATTCTATGTCCGATTGTCACGAAATTATCTGTGGATCATTATTGTATTAATTTACCCCTGCCCTATCAATATTGTGTTGATATCTTCTTGTTTTGAGAAGATATGGGCTAATGAACTTCGTAAGGGGTGTGGCTTAATCTTGAAAGTCACAATAATTTCCAAATAATTTGGCCTGCCCTCACCAAACACATGTGAACATTGAACCCCTGAACACACCCTGATTTTTTGAGAATATTTGAAGAATAGGGGGCGCTGCAATTAATCGTTGAAAATCTGCCTTTTTGGCCTATTTTCGTGATTTCCTAGAGTTGTAAAAGACCGAATTTCTCCCAGGGATTAAACCTGATTCTTTTCAAATTCGCGCAGTGTGATCTCGAAGACCTAGGCTCTAAGAATTGCAATTTGCCGGAAGAAATTCCAAACTATGTGTGCAGGGAGCATTTTTGAAAAACCACCATTTGGCATGAAAATTGAAGTTGTTTTAACTTGACCATACTTTATCTAATCCGCTCCATATTTCTCATATATCATGAACTTCTCACCCTGTACACATCCATATGATCATTTTTAACCTTAGTCATAGCGCCACCTGGGGAAAACAGGAAGTTGAATGTTTTTTTTTTACACCCTCACAGGTTATGCTCCTCAAAGGTTAATCTGATCCCTCTCAAAATGTCTTAGCAGAAAGTTAAGACCTTAATAAGCGTTCACTGTCAATATTATAAGTATCCGATAATCGGTGGTGAGATGGTGCATCTGCAAATTTGATCGTTCTCCAAGAACAACTAAACTGTTGTAACTCTACTGGACATCATCGAATTCTTTCCAAGTTACACAAGTTTGATGACATTGGGCCTGAAGAGATGTAAAGTTAAATCATGTCATAGTGCCACCTAATGGTAACAGAAAGTCAAATTTTCTAGTATCCAGTAAAATACAACGGTGGCATTTCGAGAGGCTTTAATTTCGAGAATGGTACATCAGAATGTCCTGGTTATCACACCTTGGGGATGTGTACTCTATGCCTGAAGTGGAAATACTGTGTAACTATTGATTTTTCCCTTTTAAATATAATCTGAAAATGACCACATGTAGTCTTGTGATTGCAGCCTGATCTCCAAAACCTGTTCATAAAAATGTATACGAAAATCTTGAACATAGAAATTCGTAGTGATACATACGAAATAAATACGGACTGCAACTGATGACGTCATCTTATTCAAAGTGAATGGGGACCTGCACCCTGTAAACACACTTCAGTCTAACAATGTAAAATAAACGTGTTATTATTGCATTTTTAACGAGAAATCAATGTTAACTTGTAAGAATAGAATACTAACCCTAACACCCTCAAAAAATCCAACATGGCGGACGTTCACTCAAGAATCCGCCATGGTCCGCCATGTTGTTCACTCAAGGGCCGTGGTTAACCCCCGCAGTTCGTATGTATTGTATGAATTTGTATGTAACTATTGATAGTTTCCTTTTAATTCTAACCTAAAATTGACTACAGACTTGACAACAGAGGTTGGCTGGGGAGTTTCCTAAGACCTTAATAATGTTTGATTAAAGATGAAATTTGCGAAGCAGGATTCTTAGCGTCGCTCCACGCGGTTAACGACGACTGACTCTTGGACGCTCTGTCCGACAGCCGCAGGGGTTCTTGGCTGCGTATCTAGCCGTCCGGCCGGTGCCCCGACGTGCGGAGTTGCGAGGACCCGTCCAACGCTGCTCGCAGCTTTAATTTTGCTGTTATTTTTCATGTACCAGGTATATGTGGCGGTCAGGGTGGGGTTGGTGGAGGGGGATTAATAATTACCAGTGGTATTGAAAAGTAATAACAGCATGGATTAATGTGGGTGGAGTGGAGCACATCGTCGAGTGAGACAAATCCAATGCTGGGAATTGGCAGACAAAGCAAGAGACAGTCAATAGCGATTATATGGGCTAAGCTGTCCCACTTTGGCTGTGGGTCTGGAGGGTGGGGGGGCAGGCATTTATGGCAAAGGTGGCAGCTTGTGGATGGCATCCATACAAACTCATGCAAGTCAGTTTGGCATTGCCACTGCCTCAGCAGACATTATACATGCTCTCTGGTAAAGAGTGATTGGTACAGGGATGGAGAAGGTGCAGAGGTGGTAGCGAGGGGGGCTGACCGGCATTGCTCCCTCTATTTAACTCTCATAACTCCTCCCGCCCCCCAACACACACAGCCGTAAGTGAGGCCTCAGATCCCCCTTCCCCCCATGGGAGGTGGTGCATTGGCAGGGTCAGAGTCTGTGCCAGCTGGGCAAACACTTGAGTCGTTGACAGAATAAACACCTTGCAGATAGAATCCGAGATGACACCGCCTCAGACACAGCAAGCAGGACGACTGCATTAGCTGGTCTGCTTTTTGCTACTTCACCATACGAGAGGCGCAACTAAGGGTTAGACCACATTGCCTGTTTTTTTAAATACCAGCCCGTCTCAGTCTTCTTCTTTAATACATGATCTGTCATGCAGACAGAGAGAATGGTCTGTATACTACAGTACCAGTTTAAAGCCTGGAAACACCTTCTGATTAATTTCAATGAGAAGGTTTTCAAACTTCAAACTTTTGATTCTGTGCGTGTATATCATATATTTACATGTGTATAATATATATAGTCCATTCATTTGTTCTTCTGCATAAAAACTAACCTGTTCTGATGACAAAAATCCCTAACTCATTGGTTATTTGTTAATTGTTCCAATACTGGGTGTCCCGAGTCCCAACACTACCAAATATATAAAAACAAAAATAATTCACAATGTGTAATAACTCAACAATAATTTGACTGTATCTACATGTAAAAAAAAATTAATATATGTACAGTGTATGGTAACTGACTCGTGTTGTTTTGTGGTTATATATACATTGGTGAGAACGAGACGATTTTGTCTGTAATTTTTTAACATTGGTACTCTTCACTCTTGAGTGACTAAATCTAAATCCGAATCTAAAACAAATCCAGAAAATCACATTGTATGATTTAAAAAAATATATTTTGCAGTTTATTGCATAACCCGTACATCAGAAAAGCCGAACTTAATATTTGGTACAGAAACCTTTGTTTGCAATTACAGATGCCATACGTTTCCTGTGGTTCTTGACCAGGTTTGCACACACTGCAGCAGGGATTTTGGCCCACTCCTCAATACAGACCTTCTCCAGATACATATGATAAAAATGCTCCTACACTCGTTGTAAGTGGGAAAACCTGAAAAATCTCCAGTACTTCCTCCTGCATGGCATGTGGTCAGAATGTACCTTGACCTCCGTAAGGGGTCAAATTTGGACCTGCAAAACAGATAAAAAACAAAATTGCAAATAGAGACAATGCAACATCTCAAGGTTTGCTGTATCACTTAACGCACTCCCTACCACCCTGTCCAATTACTTTTTTGTAGTCTAATTTGTAAGCATGAGTTTATTTGTAAGCATGTTTGTCAAACAAAAACAAAAATCTATAATATAGCAACAGCCCTTTTTTTTCTCAGCAAAACGAGAAGATGGTTTGGAGATTTCTTAATTTTTTATTTATTTATTCATTCGTTCATTCATTTGGTCCCCATTTTCTCTGCATACAATTCTTTGTAGAGTTTTTTTGCTTATTGGCGTGGTGGCCGGGTTTTGATGACATATCTCTAGTGGAGATTTTAGGATGGCTTTGCCTGCCCATCCACAAATAGCTGTGAAATTCAACAAAATAATAGAAGAGAGGTGGTAGCGGTAGAGGGGGGCAGGGGGGGTGGATTTGCAGCAGCTGAGGCTTTGCATTTGAATGGCACTGTCTGACTGGAGTGAGGGGACCCCCCGCCCCTGCCCCCATTCAATCACTACTACCACAACACCCGAGAGAGAGGGAGAGAGGTGTTATCGGGTCCTTGCAGCCAGAGCCTCGACTTGTTCTTGAATACAAAATGTGGCAGAGGACCAGAAAAGTGAGTTGTCTTTGTTTTGTCAAGTGTGCCATGACAAAATTCTGGGGAGAAGAAAAAAATGACCCCTCCTCCTTCCCGCCCCTAACCCCCTTGCACGTACGCAGGTGAACTAGCTCAACAGGGGGACCTGCTTGTTTGACCTGCTAATCATCTTTGCATGAATACAAAGGCATACATACACAGAATGGATAGGGGTTTGAGAGGTGAGGTTGGGGGGGTCCTCACAGGTACGCTAGATGTCTAGTACCTAAAGCACCACTGTTACCATGGAGATAGCTGTCGCCAAGACCAGCACATTCCCATGAATCCATAAAAGGGTTGATACATATGAAGACATGCATAGATAACAATTTGAGAAACATGTTTTAGCATGCACACACCTAAAAACACAAACTTGCACACAGAAAAGGCATATACACGAGCCACACATGCATGGGAAATGAGTTTGAACATATGCACACACACACACACACACACACAGAGCTAACCTCAATCATCACTCCAACAAGTCTTGCTAAATATTCATGAAGCCTAGCAACAACAGTGCCCTCTCTCTCCCTGCCTGCCTCACGCTGTCCCTCACTCTCTCTCTAGTGGTCTTTGTCTTATAGTCTCTCATGCATGCGGCTGCTGTGTGTCTGTGTGTGACATCAGACGGCCTTTGAAGGTTTTATTATTAAGGAACTGTCCTCATCCTCTGATAGTCACTCGGCCAGTGACTTGAAGCATCATTTATGCACTCTCTCACCAACACACACAGATGAAAAATATATTATATAATTTATATATATAATTTATATATATATATATATATATATATATATATATATATAATATTCTGTATGTGTACACATAGGGCAGAGAGAATGGTCCTATCCATATTCACAAAGTTTAGCAGATACTTCATCAATACACCTATAAATGCATTCTCCGTGTGGAGAGAGTAGTGTTTTGATCAAAGGTAACAGCACACTCAATTGTATTGTTGTGCATCTTAAAAGGCACGTCCCACAACTGGTTAAAGGTTTGCTTACCTTCAAGTTTCCCAACATGAAACTGACATTTTTTGTTATTTCTCAACTTATGAGAAACAGGTTATAGCTACATTAGTCATCGGCAAAGTCAGCATCATCTCTAGCAGTTCTACATTCAAGAACCAATGGGTTGACCTGATGTTTGCAGTAAACTCTCTGTTAGTCCACGGTTGAAGAGGTTAACCCAGCACACACACAGGAACACACACACACATGCAAGCACACAGTGTAAACAGGCTGCATGTGCTGTCTGCATGTGCTCATGGGCATAGTGGCCGAAGTGTGAATTTGTGTCAGATGGTTTGGTGGGCAGCCTGGCAGCAGACAACGTGGCGGTGCCCACACCTACAGGGAGTGGAACACACAAATGATTCCTCTACCCCCCATCTTCAGTTCCCTTAAGCCTCCAACCTTCAAACACATACACAGACACACACACAGCTTGCTCGACCTGCAAATTATCATTGCATGGTAAACACTCACATGGTGTATCACTCCTACCCTCGTACACATACAAGAGTTAAGACTGATACACATGTTTGCCTGATAAGGTGTTTCTGATCTGACTGATTATATTCTGTCATTTAAATGTGAGATGATGAAATTTATATTTTAGCTGACTGCAGGTTCATAGTAGACTTGTGGAAATCCATGGAAAGCATTCCACCGAAATTTAACTAGGGCACAGGATGTTAAGAATGTGGTCACCAGTAGTGCCCCTGCCAAGTGAGAAGCAGATCGGTAAAACTATGAACAGTGCTCGAGATATGTGAAGGAAACTGTGGATCAGTGATAGAGCGGAGTTGTCGGTTCAATCCCTGGCACCTTGTATGGTAGTTCTTATTAGTGTATGAATGAATGCGAGTGGATGGGTAAATGACATGTAGTGTTAATGCTCTTTGAGTGGTCGGAGGACAAGGAAAGCTCTAGAAGTTAGTCTATTAACCATTCCGTTAACGTATACGCATATAAGTACATAGAGTGATGCCTTGCATTCGGGAGGATGATACCTTTTTTTAAATTAAACTTATGGTCGCCATTCTTTGGCCAGAGCATGGTAGCTCATGCGCGAGAATTCCCAAGTTCATCAGGGGGACAGTTACTTTTCTTCAAATGAGACATGATGTTTCATCTGATTTTCTGCCAAGAAATCTTTTAGAGCTGGAAGTAAGGATTGTTTTCATTATCAGATAATTTGAATAACATTTACTTTGTTTTTGGTCTGAGACTATAGTAAAATACACTCAAGTAATTATTTGTAATTATGGGAGACTAGAGAAAATAGGAGCGAATATATCTTTTAAGCTAGACACAGTAAACCTTGCAGTTCGCGGCGCACCCTCTCTACCCCTGCGCCACGTTTCCTCCATGCAGACAGAACATTTAACATTTACATTTAACATCTACATTTATATTTAACATTTATATATAACATTTACCTGTATATTTAATATTTAACATTTAGATGAAATATTTATCTTATTTTGTGTTACTGCCAAACATTATCCTTGGAAAATTTATTGCATGAATTTACAGACCCATACTATTGTGACCTCTCGCACTGCCTTCACCTAATATATGTTCATGATGCTTCACTCCCTAATTGTCATTCCACCCTTGCCTTCTCCATAATTCTCGCCCTCTTTCCGTCTCACTCCATCTCTCTATCTCCCCCCTTTCCCTCCTCCCGGTCTCTCTGCTCCCTCTCTCAGCGGTAAGCCCTCTAATCTCTCTTGTTCAATCGCCTGGCAGATACATGCCCTCTGTCTGCAGAACCAGCAGGGATGTTTCCTGTGCAGGTGTACCAGAGAGCTCGCACAATAGTAACTGTGAGCAAGGTGAGCACAGCAGCTTTGGTATGGCAAGCAGGCCGGGTCAGATTTGGCACGATAAGTATGTTGAGTATGCTGAAGGGTAGGGCATGTCAGATTACTATAGCTGGTAGTGGATGCAGCAGGTATGGGGAACACGGGGTTCAGCGTGGGGGGTTTGGTCGTTATCGGTAAGCTGGGCAGGGTGTGCACGGACACCGTGGAGGGTACGGCAAGCGTGGTGGGAACAGTGGGACTAGCAGATGGTGAGCACAGTGAGTATGATCCATGGCAGACACTGTGTACAGTGAGCATGGCGGGAATTATAGCCATGTTAGTGGTCACAGCATGAGTCCATGCAGGGTGATGGGACCAGGGGCCAAGAATGCTAGTGGAGCCTGGACTCACACCTCTGCTCGCTGACATCCAATGTGACGTTTCCTCTCTCCCCTCTTGCTGAGTCATTAGTAAGGTTTGATAGTTGGTAGCCCCCCCCCCCCTTGTTGCTGGCATATCTTAATCAATGTTAATTGGCTTGCAATTAGCATATGTTAATTAGTGATATTTACTTCAAATTAAAGGTATGAGTGATCCCAGAGGGTTTCTTGTTCATCTAATTAGAACCAATTAGCTGCAATTAACACGTGTAAATGAGACGCCACTGAGTCCAAAACAAACAGTGTGCCTATGCAGGCAGCTGCCCAGCTTCCCTTTTGTTGCCGAACATGCACTGGGCGCTTTCTTTGGTAGGTTTGTGTATATGTGATGTGTGTGTACACATTGAATGGATAATAGTCAGGTGTGCTATAACAAGCCAGAAGAAACAAAGACTTATTCCAGCTCAAACAAATAATCATTCAGGACCGTTGTGCTCCAAGTTTTCCCACTCACATCAGCATCTCTCCTATTTTTAGAGCGTGCTGCCAAACTAATTTGTTTTACAGACCTTCCTATCAAGTGAAGAAAATCCCGGAGGTATATTAACTGAAATGCAGTCAACAGCACATCTTGTTTTGGTCTAAGAAACCACCAGCCGTGGTGAGTGTGGAGAGTAATCTCACGCAGGGAAAATTGCCAGGAAATGAGAAGATGTAAACAAGGGAGAAGGTAGAAAATAAACAGAAGTCATTCAGGCATCAATGGCATCTCACCATACTCTATTAAAAGGATGCCCGCCTATTTTTGTTTTTGATTTGAGCAGATACTATTATTTGTTAAGAAATTTGCATTTTTAAAGACTAGAATAATTAAAATAATCAATTTTACAGGGAAACACTTTTGTTATTTATTTTATTAAATTATTATTATTGAAAGGAAGGGAGAATTCAGTTATAGGCTTCAGAATGAGTGGGTAGTCCGTGTTTAATTAACAGCCGAGATGGCGGAATTACAAGAATATACCATGAACACAATTATTCTTTGAAGGAGCTACCAACATATGTTATATTATCTGTGGTACTAGGATAATGATGTTGGTCCTTGCATGTAAATTATGAATCAGAGTCAGTGTATGTCACGGTCTCCTTCAGCCAAATTATCAAACAGTTCCCGTTGAGAGCATATACAGTTTGTCCATTTAACAGTGACTTAACTGTCACAGGACTTCTTGTTGATGATACGAATTGTTGGAATGCTGCTTCTGCAATGCAACAATTATGGTTAGCAATTATTATCATTAGTTGATTGTGTCGTGATATTTTTCAGCGTTGAATTATCTGCTTGAGGCGTTAAACCGTCTAGCAATTTTTTGTTCAATTTGAATAGTTGCTTAAATGTTGTTTAGTGTCAACGTTAGTTCTATTAGCATTAGCTAACGTTACATTAGCTTAGCAGCTAACCTAGTAATGTCTTCCCTCCCTACCTCTCCTGCTCTTTCTTGTTTGGTGTGTCACATGTTTAGCTACTCCTCAGCTATGCCTTACGGATATTTGTACATGTAAGAAGTGTAGTATACTTGATAGGTTGGAGGCGAGGCTTAGTGAGTTAGAAGCACCGCTCTGCAGTCATTAGCTACCGTAGTTAGCCAGCCATCACTTGTAGCCGGTGCGGGCCACATAGACGTAGCGTTAGCTCCTGCTAGCGGTCCCCCGGCAACCCCCGAGCAGCCGAGAGGCTGGGTGACTGTCCGGAGCAAATCGAAGTCAAAGCACACGGTTTACCACCAACTACTTCACGTTTCAAACCGCTTCTCCCCACTCAGCAACACACCTGCTGAGAAACCAACACTGGTGACAGGTAGCTCCAGGGCTGTAGTGGAGGGTAAACGCACGTAAACGCCGTTTACCCACCTCTGGAATTTTGGAAATAGCGTTTACGCACTTCTAAATAGCGTTTACCCACCTCTAAGTGGCGTTTACGCACCTCAAAGTTCCCTGCGCCTTGTATTCTTCCGTTGGAATAATCCGACATAAATTTGGTGTAATTTTAAAACAGCTAAGACTATGTTTCCTATTGTTGAACATATAAACGCCATAGTCTGAATCATTTTCATCTGCGCTGTATTATGGTCTGTGACCATCCAATCAGTGCCTTGCGGCTGCAGCAGCGACACCAATCAGGATCCAGAAGGTATGTAAACACATAAACGTTGTGGATTTGCCTGCCTGCCTACCGCGGAATGGATTACCGCCGGTAATTAGCAATGGATATCAGGCGATATTTGAAGAGACCATCGAGTGCTCCCACTCCCACAGATGCCCGCAAAAGGCCTCAAGTACAAAATAAGACTGAAGAAGATCAATTCACGTTTTTAAACGTTTTGGTTCGCACAACATCGCATTAAGACAGGGACAAACGCTATTAATAACGTGCTTTCAAATACGATGATGCAGGTAACAAGCCAGCCTTCCCGGTCCCATCTAAATAGGCCTAATAAAAAGAGTAATTATCCTCACGCATATTGCTGCAGATTAGACTAATTCATTGAAAAATTGTCGACAGATTATGTGCAACCTAGTTAGACATAGCTAAGTGAAATGTTCTGGTTTAGCTATAGAATATTCCATTTTTGCGGTCAAGGTCAAATATATTAGTTTTTTACTTTCATGATGACAGGTGAGGCTCTGCCTCCACTGACCGCATGTCCTGCTCTCGCATAGCAAACGTGAGTGGGGAGCAAAGCTGTTGCTTCACTGAATAGGCCTATATGCTTAATCAATTATTTGAAGTCATGAAAGTTGTAGAGTAGCCTGTAAGCGAAATACACTGTAAACATAGATTTTTTTGAAAACAAGTCAGTTCTCAATGTGAAAAAAACATGCTGTATAGGCTATTTATGATGACATAGGTAGTACATGAGTGTTTCTTTAACTTATGTTGTTAGTGTAATTGACAGGCTGCTTAACTGGTGTTCTCAGCACCACAACTCTTAAATTCAACATATCTTTTCGGGCAGTGATAGGACAGGCAATGATGCAGAGAGCACAGGGAGAGGAGAAACACCAGGTCGAATAGAGATAGGAGAAGCACAGAGGAGCCATGAAGTGACGTGGAGGACAAGGAGGCCCTCTGGGCAGTACTGTAAAAAGGAGACTCCATATGTAGATAGTTCTTAATCTAGCAATTGTCTTGTGTTGACATACTTTTCTTTACTGATTTCCAAAATGTAATAAACTACAAACAACTAACACATTTATTAATTGTCATTGATTGTATATGACTTTTACTGATAACATAATGCAATATAGCCAGGACAGCCTTACAGAGTCGCGGCGCTTTGTGTTGCGTTGCTTCGCATCGCGTTGAGGTCTGTATGATCACAAAATTCAGAGTTTACCCACCTCTAATTTTACCACTACAGCACTGGGTAGCTCCATTCTGAGGAACGTGAAGTTAGCTTAACCAGGGACCATACTTACATGTGCACCCTGGGCCGGAGCCGGCGACATTGAGTCTTATCTTAAACTGCTGGCTAAGGATAAACGTATTTACAGTAAGATTGTAATTCACGTCGGCGGTAATGACTCCTGATTACGCCACTCGGAAGTCACTCACAAGTTAATGTGGAATCGGTGTGTACATACGATAAAACAATGTCAGACAACGTAGTTTTCTCTGACCCCCTCCCAAACTTGATCAGCGACGACATGTCGTCATTCCGCCGCTGGTTGTTGAGGTGGTGCCCAATAAATAATGTGGGCTTTGTTGAAGATGGAAGACGTTTTGGAGAGCTAAAGCTGTTTTAGTAAATTAACTAATATCAGATCACTGTGTTGATATATTATGTCCTCAAATGGCGAATATTTCAGTTTAAATGAAGCGTCTCCTCCAAGTCATGTTAATACTGTTAATATTCCTTAAGGCACAGGCCGAGGGGGTGGAGTGGCAGCTATTTATGACTCCTGCCTTTTAATAAACCGTAAACCTAAGCTGGATTATAAGTCATTTGAAAGCCTGATTCTCAGTCTTTCGCAACCAACATGGAAAATAATACAGCTGGTTATCTTTATAATAGTGTACAGGGCCCCAGGTCTTTATTCAGAATTTCTATCTGAATTTTCACAGTTCTCAACGAGTTTGGTCCATAAAACGGACAAGGTAAGTATAGTGGGTGATTTTAACATTCATGTGGATGTCGATACCGACAGCCATGGTACACATTTCTTTCATTGTTTCAATTGGTTTCTGTCAGACTCAACTCATTGTTTTAACCACACCCTCGACTTGGTTCTTGTGTATGGTACTGGGATAGAACATTTAAAATCTTTCCACAGAACCCTCTCTTGTCGGACCATTGTCTGATAACCTTTGAATTTCTACTACCGGAATCTCCTCCTCTTAAACCCTTCTAAACCTTGTTTTAAAAAGTAGGATGGGAGCCAGAGCCTTCAGTTATCAAGCTCCTTTTTTGTGGAACCAGCTTCCACTTTCAGTCCGGGGGGCAGATTCGGTCAGCTCATTTAAATAAGGCTTAAAACCTTCCTCTTTGATATCACTTATAGTTAGGGCTGGCTCAGGTTAGCCTGGACCAGCCCTTAGTTAAGCTGCTATAGGCCTAGACTGCTGGGGGGCTTCTTAGGACACATATATCCCTTTTCCACCAACAAGAACCACGTCCTGGTTCGGAGCCAGAGCTAGAGCCGGTTCGAAGTTGGTTCAACTGACGAGCCTCTAAAGAACCGGTTTGCTTTTCCACAGGCTAAAGAGCCAGCGCAGAGCCAAGTCCTATGTCACAGTTACGTCTCATCTTTCCCAGCAACGTTAGCGCGGCGGCGCCAAACACAAACACATCATCAACAATTGATGTTCATGGCTACATTGACATCCAAACACGGCGGATCAAACATGTTCGCGCGGCTTGCCTTTATTCGTACAGACGGACATTTATTTTTAACAATAAGATGCCGACTTTAGCCTGAGATTTATATGTGACCTAATGGACACTTAAAATACTTTGGGAATAGTATCCAGACGTGACAACGCCACTCTCTTTGGAGGGGAGAGACCCTGAATTCAATTATCTTATTGGCCGAAACCCCATACGAGGTAGATCATAGACAGACAGAGGCTTCTGCGTGTACAATGCAATATCACTTTTATTTAAACAATAACTTTATAAAACCACATCCAAATAATTTATACCAGTAGTGATTGACCGGGGGCACAATGACACTTCCAACAATAAAAACACTGCACACTGTTAAGAAAGGCTAAAATAAGCAACATTACAAACCAACACACTCAAATACGATTACTGATCCTGGTTAAAAGACACAACACAATAGAAGTGGGGAAGGGGGAAGCAACGGTCATCAAAAGGGCACAATATCAGTGTGTTATTTCTATAAATAGAGGGAGCAAGATGGAGGCACTCAAGCATAATCTAAACTAAAACTATGGTCTGAGAAAAAGAGCAGTGGCTGTCCTGCTGACCACTGCGTGTCACCAGTTCAGCCTGAAATGCACAAAACAGCCATTAATCACCAAGTACCCATCATCCTTCTCATTACAAAACGCATAATGTGCTTGCAAGCCCAACTTCCTACCTCCTTGGCCCAATGCACCTGTGCACCAGCAGGTAGGACCCTGGGCTCACCAGGTCTGGTTCAGGTCTGACCTTCTCCTTAGTACAGTTTGCTCACCCGCACGGTACTGGCGAGCAACAAACAAAGCAACCCAGACTTCAGCACATGCCGGACAACGAGAATAAACGTGAGTTCCTCAACTCTCACGGGATCTCCTTTATATGGAGAGGCTCTCCTTGAGTTTTAGCCTCCCGCTCTATGCTGAGGCTCCCAGGTCCTAAGGTCCCACCCCTCACATATATTTAGCCTTAGCATGTTGCTAACCTCCTAACATTGACTTTGCTGATAATACATTTTTTTTAACTGCAATGCGATCGATTAAGCATTGGTTGATCACAAAGTTTCTCTCGTCTTGTTGGTCACGGTAACATGCACTCGGGATCAGATTGATTTGTGAATCTAAATTGCCTGTAGGTGTTTGAGTGTGAATGGTGAATGTGAATGTCTCTGTGTTTGCCCTGGCGACCAGTCCAGGGCGTATGCCGTCTCTCGCCCGAAGTTGGCTGGGATAGACTCCAGCCACCCCACGACCCTCTGTGCAGGATAAGCGGTTTGACGATAGATATTTATGGGGCCGGTTAGAGTGAATACTGAAGAGCTAAAAAGGGGAGAGCACTGTCAGAATGTGGTTAAAAATATTAACCTAACCAACCGAAAAAATATTTCTAGTTTGTTCTCATTGCCGACAAGGGCGGCTGTGGAGCACTGTCGCCCTCCAATCAAATGCTTGGTGGTTCGATCCCAGGCCCAGCTAACCTGCATGTCAATGTGTCCTTGGGCAAGACACTTAACCCAATATTGCTCCTGTGTGAATGTTAGTTATCGATGGGCAGGTGGCACTGTGTATGGTTCTCCTGTTATCAGTGGGTGAATGGGTGAGTGATGTCATGTCATGTAGTGTTAAAGCACGTTGAGTGGTGGTCGGGAGACTAGAAAAGCGCTGTAGAGTTAATTTACCATTGCCACAATATTCACTCTTCATACATCATTTTTGGATAAAACAATGGATGCCTGTGCTAGTCGTAGTCATGTGGCTATGGAATCCCACAGATGTTTGCTTTGAGCCACAGAACAACAAGAAAAACAATGTCCAAATATTGGTCCGTAGAGACCAATGCAAATCTTCTGACATATTTCTCAAAGTAAGCAAAGGGTGTACATTTTTTAAACTCTTTTGAAATTTATTTGAACTTTTCTCATTTCCAAATCTTCAGCAGTTTTTAAAAATTAATTCCAGCTTTTTTATTTCTGTATTTTCAGCAATATATAAAAATAAATTTCAATTTTTCTAATTTATGCATTTTCCGCAATTTTTGATTATCTTTTTTATATCTGCATTTGACTGTTTAAATTAATCTCCCCACGGGGATTAATAAAGCATACATAGGTGAACTATAAATTAAATTGGGTTAATGCTCAAAATGGCAAACAGAAAATCAGAAAACAGAAAATTTGTTAAATAATTATTCAAAATGAGTAAAATACACTTAAGCGTCACCCGGTAACATTTATATTATTTATTATACAACAGGTTTAAATGTATTTCTACAAACGTTTTTTATTTGCTTTTTTCACATGGATATACGCATACAGTCCACTAATTTCCAAGACTTTTTCGGCTATGAATCACTCACCGTCTTTTGTCGATCTTTACCGGCTTACATTTATAACTATATTCCGAGATACATTCAAAATATTGAAGGTTTATGATCTGACAAGATGCTGGTACACACAGGAAAATACCATGTGAACTTGTGCAAGCGGCGTCTGATGGCCACAGAAATGCATGGCAGCGGGCTAGCGGGCCCGACAACTTCTGCTTAAAGCCTAGTTTATGCTTTACGGAAGAGCCCCTTGCGTGTCCCTTGCGTGCCTTTTCACACCTCTTTGCGTGCTTGCGTGCGTTGACCCATTTTTTTAGGCTTGCGTCGAAAGCGATGCAAGCCGCCCGCAGCGCACAAGGCTGCCATTGGTCTGCTAACTACATCCTTTACGGAGTCTCACATTTCCGTTTTCATAGCCCAATACCGCCATTATTAAAACGAAGAATGTTTACGAGAGAACGGATCAGATTGAAGAACTTTTGTCGGAAGAACAATGAAGGGAGATTTCCCTTCAAACGTCTGTTTGCCGGTCGAGGGGAACAAAGTTGTGGAGGAAAATACGGGACAAATGTGTCCGCGATGAAAAGCAGCAGTGGCGATGCACGGGGCAATAAAGTCTATGAACGACTTCCACACACTAAGACCTGACGCTCTAGGTCGTCTTCAACAAAAACAAGACTTTAGAACCATGAATTGAAACGAGTGCGTTGACGCAACAACGCAGAAGCATGCGCCAGCCTTTAAGCTTTAATTTTGTATTATTTATTTTTCCCCTGGGCTTTTTCACCAGCAACAATTATGTTTTCAATGTATTGCATTGTGGGGGAGTAGTATCCATCAAGAGCACACAATTTCTTTGTCTGCATGCTGACATCAAGTTTGTTGTCCTTATTTTCTGGTTTGAACACACTTGTTCTTAAACTCTGCTTACATTTACCATGTAAGTTCATGACATACCTGTTGACAAGTGGTGTCACTGCCTTCCTCTTTCTCGAGGACCAACTCACTATTTTGAGTACTTCTACCACTATATTGTTTTGACAGGGCGTTGAACACTATTGTCAGAAATACAGTTGAAAAAGACAAAGAACTTGTGTCCTTTGTAAACAGCTCAAGCTGAATCGGAGCAGAGCAAATGTCTATCCTCTCCCCAACACACAGCGTTGCATGCTTCACTCTTCTGGTTGAAGATGACATTCGTGCATGCCCACAAATCATGCATAGTGTGCACATTAGTCAGATCCTCTATGTCTGTGTACGGCTTCCTTTGAACCCCTTGTGCTTCTGTCGGTTCACTCACCAAGCAAACTACTAGCCCCTCTACAACTAATGTATAGCAGAATGACGGTCAGCCTTCAACAGTATCTGTAAATTGTGTGAACTTACTTATACTGTGAAAACGGTTCTTAGCCCAAGTTGACTGCACTGTTTGTTTCTGACATCAAATAGGTGCTTTCTCCTTTATCATATCTCTTGTATCTGCATTGCATGTCTGTCTGTATGAGTGAAGTCGGGAAAAAAACAGCAAAATACCATTGTCTAATGTGTGTGCTCAGCTCCTAAAGAGACCGTAAGCACAGTGTTTTGGCATACAGAACACATCCTTTCATTCCACCTGGGTATTATAACTTTCCCCTCTTCGCATCCCTTTTGAAAAACCCCAGACTTCAATTATCCATCCAGCATTGGCAAGGTGTCAATGATGTACCCAGCGGTGACATCCATTACTTTCCACGCACTTCTTTAAAAGATGAATACATGCATTATTACGCACTTTTCATTTTGCGCTTTCTTTCACGCTGCCACCCTCACCTAACCCCTCCAGCCCTTATTAAGCTAAAAGAAGGTGCATGTTGAAATCCTTAACAGCTCGGAGCGAGGCCTAATCTTGAGTCAGTGGTTGTGTTGATGCCGTCTCTCTTTCACTCTCTCAACTTATGTGTGCATAGCTTTTGGCAGTCTCCCCTCTTAGTCTCCAGGTTTGCAGCAGTAAACAGTTTGATGGTTCAGTATATATACCACTATAACAATCAGCAGTGGTGGGTGTGGGGGTAACATTGCAGGAGGTTTTGCCGCTGAAAATACAGCATTTGCTGCCTTTGTTGGGCAATAAAGGAAAGGTGGAGGGCGGTGGTGCAGTTGGGGTACATACACACAAGGAGCGATATTGGGAGCTAAAGAAATTTGAGAACGGCATTATGGGTTGGTAAACACGGGTGCCGTAAGAGGCTGTGGGATTTGCCGTTTTCCCATTTTCTTTTTTCCGGAGGGCTAGAGTGTGAGGGACAATGACGAGACGGAGGTTATGTGAATAGAGAGATGGAATGAGACAGACAAAATAAAAGGGTAGGAAAAGAAAGAAAGGCAGAAAGGAGATAAAGAAGTAACAAGGTAGAATAGGACAGGGGAAGTGAAGTGTGAAGAAAAATGCATGAGACAAGAATATACAAAGAAATAGCTGAGAGGTGCAAGTTCATAATGAAAGACGAATTTAGTACTCCTCATTACCCTTTTGTTCACCTCCAGACCCACATGTGAATCCTCAGTGGATTTGACTCATCTTGCTTAAAGGTTTGGCTTCTGGTTGCAGCGAATTGTCTGAAAGTTATTTTAATAATCCTGAACTAATTCCAAAAGGTAAATGCCTACATACCTGTTATTTTGATGAAATACACACATCAAGCTTTCATCAGCCAAAAAACATGGGTGTATGTGAATGATCAGCTATCGCCTGATCAACTGACAATCTAACAGCTGAATCATCTGAGTGGCAGGGAACTGTCTCTGGCTCATACACAGGTGGTGAATCACAGAACTGCTTGTTTTCAGTTTTTTTGGTTGTAGTTAATGAGATGTTGTTACATTTTGGGGGTGTTTGTTTTGGTTTGTGTCCTGTCTCTCCAGGATCTCTGCATGCAAGATGGCTGCCCTTCACCCAAGGTTCACTGCCGATTGGACAACGACCTACCTGGACTCCTCCCCCTTTTCATTATTGGATGCAGCTGGTGAGAGAGAGAGAGAGATCTCTCTCTCTTTGGTTTAGCATGTATGTTACATTTTTTGTTTACTGTTTATTATATTTACTTTTCTTCCTGTGTTGCAGGGGGGGGGGATTTGTTAGGGAAGAGACCCATGGGTATACACCACCCGTAGCTGACTCCCTGTCTAAATTCACTAGGCAAGAGCTGGGCGGACCACTCCCTGTACTTTTGGTTAGCGTGCCTCACCCGTGCCCGAGGTAGTATAGCAGGGGGGGGGATTAGCGCTCACACTACGACCCCATACCTTTGGTAGCTGCTCCACCAGGGCTTGCGGGGTTGCGCTCCCTTATGCCCAGACAAAAAGGGGGACGTAAAAGATGTAAATGTTAGTCTTTTAATAAAAGGCCTACTGTAAAAATAGTTCAATCTTCTCAGTGTAGATTAACAAATTACCTTGTTGACAAAGTTTGTCTTTGCTAGTTTGCAACTTTTGCCACATCCTCAGAAAGCCTAGGTAACAACAACTCAAGGCTAATGGTGCGTTCACACCAAGAGCGAAGGAATTTTCGCCCCTCTTTACTCAAGTTTACTTACGCAAGTTTACTCGCGGGTTATTTCACCTCATTTCGCGTCCCATTTTTTCCGCTTAATTCGCGCCTGGAAGGGGGCGTGGCTTATCTCATTTACGTGTCTCCATAAAGACAGTTATCGTTTCCACCATGGCAATAAATAACCACAATGTCTGCTCTTTATTAGTTGTGTGAATTACACAAACGTCGGCACTGCAAACGGTGTTGTGTTCGGGTTCATGACATCATCCGTCGCCGCACACAGCTTGAATGTCACCGACTCCTCTGGGAAGTACGTCTGGATGACTACGGCTTCCACCGCTGCTTCAGGCGAACCAGCAGCCGGTCTGATGACCCGTTGTGTCGGCTCGGTGCCGGCGTCTCTCGGTTACACACAAACTATCTTGAGCGGCCGTTTAATAACGTGTATTCACGCTGTGGCAGCAGGACGGCGGTGATGACGAGCGGAGCATCTCAACACTAATTGGATTTTGCTAGACTGTAGTGATGTGTCGTTCATGAACGATTCGTTCATTTTGAACGAATCCTTACAAGGACTCGAGAGTAACGAGTCCTCTCAAAAAAAGAGTTGTTTATTTTCTCGTGGCCACGCATCGGGATTTGCATAGGCTCAGCCAAGGAAACAGAAATGATTCGTTGAATGCAGGTCACGTGGAAAATGATCCTTCTGCCAACCAAGTGGTACCAGTGCTGAGCCTATGCAGGTCACGTGAAAAATGAACGAATCATTGACCCGAAGACTCGGTTGGCAGATGAACGAAACATTGACCCGAAGACACGGTCGGGAGGTGAACGATTCGTTCATCTGCCGGATACAGATCTTTAGATCATTTTTCACGTGACCTGCATAGGCTCAGCACTGGTAGAGAAAACAGAAATGATTCGTTCATTTTGACTGGGTCTTCGGATACGGATCTTAGGATCATTTTTCACGTGACCTGCGCTCAGAAGAGGAAACACAAAGGATTTGTTTACCTCGTTCACTTTCGCGTGGCTAGGTTTAGTAAGACGTGAATGATATTCCTTCACAAGTAATAATTGCAGGTTTCGATATTTTAACTTTTTTGTACTTTACTTAGAGTTCAGCGTAATAGTTATGCCGTGATAGTTGAATGCTAGGGTGAAAATAAATGATCACTTCAAATCATCCAGACTGTCATGATACATCATTTTAATGCAGGAATTTATCTTACCACCCCCCCAGAAATGAACGAATGACTCGAAAAAAGATTTGTTCATTTTACTGAAGAGATTCAAAGAACCAAGTCGGTAAAATGATCCGAACTTCCCATCACTACTAGACAGTGTCGGGCGAATATTTTGCCCTAAGTGACCAGACCAGACGCGTTGGTGCATCGACTTTACATGGAATCTACTCGCGCAAATAATTCACTTTGCTTTAGGTGTGAACGCACCATAATGGTTTAAAATCAAATAACATTTATTTCTTCAATCAATCAATTCAATTTATTCAAGCACTCAAAAAGAACATACAACTATTAGAGTGCTAGATATGTTTGAATCCCAGATTCTCCTACAAAGGAGAATGGTAACTAGAAGTTTGATCCTTGGTATAACCCTCAAACCTGCAACTTAAAGCAAATTGCAGAAACTTCAACCGTTAAGGTGTTTCACCAATTGAGAACCATCTAGTTTGGCAAGACAGCCTTAAATTATATAGGAAGGCTCTTTGTAATGCAAGAGCAGCTCATTACTCATCGTTAATAGAGAAAAAAAGTTTCTTCAACTCTGTACCCACTCTGTTTAGCCCGGTCTTCCTTTGGACGTCAGTTGCAGTTTACTTTATGAACTTCTTTAATGATAAGATTCTATTGGAGAAAAAATTGATGGTCTCCTGTCTTCAAGCTGTTCTCCAGTGTAGGAACCTTGGATACATCTGTGGGCTCTGATACATACTTGCTTCTCTCCCATCAACCATAATCAACTGAATTTGTAAGTCCAAACCTTCAACCTGTCTCTTGAATCCAATTCTGTCTAAGGGGGCAAACTGTGCCAGAACAAACTTCCAACAGGAATATTGTGTCACGCTTCTAAGAGTAGTGTCATGGTCACTGTTGTGCTCCTCCCATTAATTGACCACCCCAGCTGGAATGCATTCCTCAATCAAGGACCAGGCTTAATATTCTCCAGCCCTCCACTGATCTTTGGCAGATCGTTAGTTCGCAAAACAGGAACTAATACTAATGCTAATACTAAAGGCTAAAACCGCTCAGGAACTGCTGCCACCTTGTTAAAGCCTTATGTCTGCCTCAGCCTAAGGTTCTCTGGGCCTCTGGGTTTCCCGGATTGTGGACCCAGCCTACTCCAGTCTGTCGACCATTCCTCCAGCCTGCTCACCACATTCCAGCCCCTGGTTCTTTCTAATAGAGACTGTTAAACTTCTGTTGTGTTCTGCTCTTTGTTCTGGCACCACAACCAACATGACAGTTTTGGCTACAAGTATTACATTATTCTCTTTTGTTCGATGAATCCACCACCCACCAGAAAGAATTTCCTTTGCATTTTCATTTCATTGCAAAAAACACCGGATTAAATCCATGATTTCTGTAAAAAACAACAAACATAAGCCACATTTATGATTTTTTCGCTTCCATGGCTTGATGGGTTTTGTACTGGAGGTTCGGCATGGTTTGTCTGAGCGAAATGATACTTCATAAGTAAACCGCAAGTAAACAAACAAATGTTAACTTTAAATATTTTGTTGCATTAATCTAGGCCACATTAATTGCATAGATTAATGCGTTAATGTACACAGCCCTACTTATATCACCGTAATCAGCGCGTTCTGCTCATGTTATTTATGGTCTCCAATGGTAATTCAGCATAACTCATAAGAATATCGCACTTTTGGTCAGTCAAGTCCAAAGTTTTTGGAAAAATCTGCATGGATTATGTTTTTACTTATCTACTTACCCCACCCACTAAAGTTGTGTTTGGAGTATTTTTAAGTAGTTTAGGGCTTATTGTAGCCAGGGGTCTGATGTTGAAAAGAAGGCTAACCAATAGGGCTGGCGACATCAATGCATTAGTTTAATTTAAAACACAATTGTTTCTTTCACAATCAATGCATTTTTTTTTTGTATTTTACTTTAGTTGTAATACCAATTATCTATGTTTTTATAGATCTGTTGGTTGATGTCATAAAATGTCCTCTACAATCCGCTTGTTTGTGTAAATGTTTTGTTTTAAATCTTTACATCCCAGCAATTATGAGCTTATTCTTAATTAAAAGCCAAACTGAATGGAGAATGCGTATGCCCTTGTATTTAAGTGAAGTGCATAATCAAATTATAGCAGAGATAAATATTTGCACTCATTCATTTTATTTAACACTGTTCTTGAATTTGCTTGAGTTACTCCAAAAGAGAACTAACCTTTTGGGCTGCCTTGTTGGCCCCCACCGCACTCATACAGCAACCCCCCCACATCTGCCCACTGTTCAGTGACATGTCAGTTTCTCAAAACCCTTTGTTGTTCCAACAAAGATTTGTTTAGTCTTCTCTCGTCTTTGTATTAAAGAATGCCTGTGCATCTCTTATCTCTCTCTGTAGAAATATTTCAGTGCACGTCACCAATTCTTGTTCTCTTAAACAGATTGAGGAGTTACTTCATGAATTTTCTTTTTAGTCTTTGTATAACTAATTAATTACCTATTATAGTTAAACCAAAATTGTAGTAATATCTTGTTGCGTTAAACTCTTTCACATCAGTCACTCATGAATCAATCCAATAGCTTTTCATTTTGACGAAACAGGTTTACTAAACAATTCTTTGATAACATCAATTGTTGTCTCAGTTGTAACTGTTTTTAGATCTTTGATCCCTAATTGCACCGACAGATATTCTGTGCGCTGGTGTTAGTTTCTAGTCTCACCCTAAAGGTGGCATTTTAATCAATTAATAAACCCATTTATCAACTTATTTTCTTTATTCATTCATCATGAGGTTAAAATAACAGATTTGCTCAATTCTGGAATCACACAAAAATATTACCTTACATCCTCTATGATTGAAGTACATTTTCTTTTATCACTTATTTATTTTTATTTCTCTTCTGTTCCCCATCAGCCTTTTTTTATTTTTTATATGACCTGTCAGTCCTCTCCTCCATCCAACAACATCCCGTCTTTTGAAGGCCTCCTCTCTACTCCACTCATATTGTCCCTCCACAGTCCCAGGTCCACAGGCCTCCATGTCTCTATTTGTCTTAGGAATAGACATAAGAACAAGCAAGTTTCAGATACTTATCATCATCGTATTTAGTATTTTTCTTTTTCTATTCTCTGGTCCGCAGCACTCTTGCTGCTTGTATAAACCCATTAGTCTTGGGACTGGTATTTGTTGCTTACCAGTCGGGCAGCGGCTGCAGCAAGACTGCGCGGGTTCTGGAGGAGTTGGCGCAGACGGAGCGTGCCTCAATGTACTCCCGGACATCCGCCTCCATGGGCGGCCACCAGAACATCTGCGTGACGGCGAACATGGTCTGACGTACGCCCGGATGGCAGGTGAGCAAAGACGAGTGAGCCCAGGGATCACCTGTGGGCGCAGATTAACAGGGACAAAAAGACGATTGTCTGGCCACCCACGAGGTGGAGGGGTCTCACCGTTAGCCAGCTTCACCTCGGCTTCTATAGGCGATATAGATCAGGCTTTGTATTCATTGACCCCGGTCTGTAGGACAGGGAAAAATCAAAAAGGTTAAAAAAACAAAACAAAGACCAGCGGGCTTGACGGGAATTTAAACGTTTCTTAATGTACTGCAGGTTCTTGTGGTCTGTCCAAACCAGAAACGGATGCTGTGCCCCCTCAAGCCAGTGCCGCCACTCCTCTAGCGCCACCTTCACTGCCAGCAGCTCACAATCTCCCACATCGTAGTTCCATTCCGCTGCCGTCAGTCGTCGTGACCCCGAGCCCGTCACTAGAGGCGTCCACCTCCACCACGAACTGGCTAGCGTGATCGGGAAGCGTGAGGATGGGTGCTGTGGTGAACCGCCGCTTATGCTCTTGGAAGGCTGCGTCCGCGGACGAGTGAAACGGCTCCTGCTGGGAAGTGAGCATGGAGCGGAGCTGCTGTCTCGCTGTAGTCTCTGATAAACCGCCTGTAGAAGTTTGCAAAACCGAGGAATTATTGCACTTTTTTGCGGCTATCAGGTGTTGGCCACTCTGCTACAGCGCTCACTTTAGCTGGGTCCATCTGAATCCTTCCAGGAGCTACGATAAAGCCCAGGAAGGAGACAGTATCGGCATGAAATTCACTCTTTTCTGCCTTCAAGTATAACCCGTTGTCTAGGAGACGTTGCAGGACGAGTTCAACATGATTCTTATGTGTGTCTAGGTCGGGGGAATAAATCAGAATGTCATCAATATAAACATATACAAACTGATCAAAAAAGTCTCAACGTCATTTATCATAGTTTGAAACACTGCTGGGGCATTGGTGAGGCCAAAAGGCATGACTAGATATTCGTGATGTCCGGATGGCGTGTTGAATCCTGTTTTCCACTCATCCCCCTCCCTAACGCGAACCGGATAAGTCCAGTTTGGTGAAAATCTGTGCCTGTTGAAGCTGGTCAAATACCGTATTCATGAGGGGAAGGGGACATCTGTTCTTGACCGATCCGCTCGAACGGAACCTCCATCAACGGCAGAGGACGCAACGGTGCCCTCGGAATGGCCGGAGCGTTCACTAACTGACAATCCGGGCAGGACGTGCGCCACCGGTGTGTGTCCTGTCCGGATTGTCAGGCCAATAAAATCGGGTCATTATCCGGTCTAGCGTTTTCTCGTATCCCATGTGACCAGCCATCGAGTTATAGTGAGCTGCCTGGAAAATCATTTCCCGGCGGCTTTTCGGCACCAGCAACTGAGTGTTTTCCTGCCCCGTCAGACTCACTCTATACAGTCAGTCCCTAATCAATGAAAAGTGCGTAAATGACTGCGCTGCGTCAGGGCGCACCAGGTGACCATCAATTCGTATCACTTGGTCGTAGGCTGAGCGTAGGGTATCGTTACGAGACTGTTCGAGTGGAAAGTCTTCCATGGAGCGAAACTCGGGAGCCGGCGGAGTCTCTACGGGAGGCTCCGCGGGTCCCCCCTCCCCATCTGCAGTGTCGGACAACCCCGCGTCACCGCTGAGCACAGCACACATCTCCGCAGCCCCCCATTAACTTATCAAACCCCGGGCAATCTGTACTTAAAATGACGGGGTGCGTCAGGCGGGAGCTAACCGCAACCTTCATTCTATGCTTTTTCCCCGCAAATCTCGTGAACATCCCCATGCACACACCGTATTCTCACCCGGTCTGCCTCCACCAATGCTCCCGGCCGAACCAGGCTCTGGTGAATCGTAGACCGCGTGCAGCCCGAATCTACCATCGCCTGGCGTGTACCCCCCTGGATTCTTACCGGAACGCGGTACGTCGCTCCCGGACCGGGAGAGGGTCACCTGTCCCACCTGTCAGATCACCTGTCCCACCTCCATCAGCAGGCACTCTCTCTGGAGGTGACCGAGCCGCCCGCACCTCCAACACTTCTGCCCCGGCGCTTGAGAACCTCTCTGTCGGTTGGGAAGGGTGCCTGGGATCCCCGGGGCCGGTGGGTTGCGGGCTGGGGAAAACGGTGCCTGCCGCGGAGCCAGTACGGGTTGCTCCTCTGTCCGCGGCAGCCTCTCTCACCGTGGCGCAGCTCCTGGTCGGGCTGACGCCGGCGAACTCTTCCGGTCCCTCTGCGGGCCGCCAGGTTCCCGATCATCTGGCCGAGTACCACAACAGGCTGGGCCGCCATCCCCTGCTGGTGGTCGTCGTCGTCCGCCGCTTCCATCCCCCAGTCACGTTGGGTGCCACTGTAACGGGTGGGTCTGTGGGGGTCCCGGAATAATGAGGATGCGGCTGAGGGTTTTAGTGAACAGTCTTTATTTTATCGTTTTTTACAAGTGCGACTGGCTTCAGCTTCCTCGCCTCGCTCAGCTCTCTCGCTGTCGCCAGATCTCTCCTACTTAAAGGATGAACACAAACAATGATTTATCTCAGCTGAGGCTGATTATCCCTCCCCCGGCACCGTTCCCCAAACCACTCCCTTCTCCGTCCCCTCTGCAGCCGAGCCAAACCACGCCCGCCATCACAGCGGACTATAGTCGACGCAGGGGCGAAGGGTTCCATCATTTTTCCCCACAAAGAAGAAACCAGCCCCTGCTGGGGATGAAGAAGGTCGGATCAAACCTCCCCTTAGAGACGACTCTATATAGTCTTTCATGGCCTGCCTCTCAGGCCCAGAAACCGAATAAAGACGGCCCTTCGGGATGGTGGAGCCGGGCAGGAGATCAATGGCGCAGTCAAATGTGCGATGTGGTGGTAGGGCTGTGGCCTTGCTTTTACTAAAAACCTCTGCGAGATGATGGTAGCAGCTTGGCACCTTGGTCAGATCGGTGGTTTCTGAGTGTGCCAGAGTGAGTAAAAACACTTAACAGTAGGGTTCTGCTCTTGGGGCTGTGATTCCCGACATTGGTTCCTACAACCGTCCACCCACGCCATAATTTCCCCGGTGCGCCAGTCTATGTGTGGGTTGTGGCGAATTAGCCACGGAAGCCCGAGGATGAGATGGTGCAGAGGTGAGTGTATGAGGCACAGCCTTATGCGCTCCCAATGGTCGGCGGTGCAAAGTTCTACTTGTTCCGTAACATGGGTTATGGTGAACAATGCGCTTCCATTAAGTGCACTTGCTTTAACAGGCTTACTCATTGTCGGGCCCTTCCAATCTGCATGGGCTCCTCCACTCCTCCAGCGGGAGGTCGTGAACCTTGCTCAGGCCCACGTGATGCAGCGTGCCAGAGATCTGCTGAAGAACCAGGTGCAATTGCGGTCAACCTGGACCCGCGATGCCGCCTCCGATCCAGCAGCCGGTTGTCTGTGCGTGGGAGCTTAAGAGTCCTTAAACCCCTCTTGGCTTTGATGATAAACTAAATATGTATGGTAAAATAAATGTGCGCACGCACAATGATCTTATTGTATAAGGACAGGTTCTTTATCCTGAGTCATCTGATCATCATGAGACACGGAGTGGCCTTCTGGACACCGGACATACACGTCACATAGATTTCATACCCTGAGCGGAGGGGTCATCTTACCTCAGCTGACATGTCATACACCCAACTTATTGTACAAACGATACAGACATAGTCTTGTTTTGTCTAAACCCCCCTTCTTGACATGACATGATTTGCAATTTTCCCAACAATGATTGATTGTTGTTACGGGGCGTCGTGGCGCAGGGGGTAGAGCGGGAGTGCTGGGAAGCGCTGGGAAGTGCTGGAAAGCGCAAGGTTGGAGGTTTGAGTCCCGGCTGCCCCATGTCTCAAGTCGAAGTGTCCCTGGGCAAGACACCTAACCCCTAATTGCTCCCCGGGCCAAATGTAAAAAAAAATAAGTGCAATGTGAGTCGCTTTGGATAAAAGCGTCTGCTAAATGACCTGTAATGTAATGTAATTTAACCGGCTGTGCTTCGATTTCTATGTTCGCTTGGAGAATTTATTTTTGATGCGATGGTTTGGTGGTTATTTCGCAATAACTCCGGCAGGCGTTGTCTGAGAGACATAAAACATACACCACTAGAATGAGGGTGATCTGCTGTTGCTATTTGGTTGTCACCCAGTATAGCATTTATTTTCGACGGACTGAAAAAGTTGTACACCACTACGTACGCACAATATATTTTTTATCTTTGTATAGTATTTTTATTTTACTTATATTACCACAGTTAAAGTTGTGTTTAGAGTATTATTAAGTGGTCTGTTGCTAATTGTTGCCAGGACTCTAATGCTTCCAAAAAAATCCAGCGAAGAGCTCATTGTGCACATTATAACTGAGAAACCGGAGAATGTAGTCTGTATATTTATATATATATTTTTTAATCTGAATCTTTGCAATGTCATCCTCTGACCACCTTTTTATTATTAGCTTGATGTTTAAAGGCACATAAAAAGACTTACATTTCTTTGCACCCAGAAGTCTTTAATCTGCACTTGTGTCCCTTGTAATCTGCATTTGTTCCCTTTACCGACTTGATTTAGATCTCCTTAAAAGTTTGTTCCAGAATTCCCTTATATATTCTTCTCAACAGACATACGCTTACAATAACTGACTGTTTAAAGGATTATTTTGGACTAGTAAGAAGCACACAACAGCGGCATCCCTGGGGGTATGCTGTGTTTTGGCTGTTTTGGAGGGAAAGAAGAACCCTTACCCTGCTGTCGGCTGCACAGTGGAGATAAAAGATTTCAAGTGTTCTTACCTGTGTTTGTCTCTGCCGCTCTGTATCTGTGAATTACACTAAGGAGCTAGTCGATAACGCCACTACAATCAGGCTTGCCACCGTGAGTAGCATGTTCTCTTTTCAGGGCTGTCACAGAGGAAAGACAATGCAGCACACCTGTAGGTTCCTTAGAGAGATTATTGGGTTTTGTTGACAGCTCAGCATGCTAGGACTTACATTGTACAGACAAGACTGGAGACAGTCACTTTGTAAAACATGTGCTGCATGCTTGCTAGTGTGTTCGTTTAAAACGGAAATCTTACGGGTTCATAAAACTATGAAAAGGTAATTTTTCAGTGTTAGAGATCATTCCTCCTTTGCAGCTGGGTGAAGCAGATACATTTGTTGTCATCTCCTAAATGGAATAGAAAGGGAATCTGCTAAGGAAAAGTAGATTTGTTTTTATGAAGTGAATACATTATGTGCATACATATTTTCTAAAGGAAATGAATTTAACAATGACCATTGTTGTTAATGTTGTTAAGCAGACAACTATTAGCCATGTAAAATTTGGCAGTCGTTTTTTGATATGACCTGACCAGCCATGCATGCTTATATCGCATGCATGTGCATGTGAGCGTGCCCCACTGATCAGCTCACAGTCGCTACACACAGCCACTACTCTCATACTTTGCTTCACCTGATAACGGGCACAGATAGCATCGGCAGGAAAAAATGCAACACTATTAACTACTTTAGTTAAACCAGCAAGAAGTTGCTGCTGACAAAACATATAATGCGTTATATAAACTGTTCTACCTACTTTTGATTTCTGCCCCTGCTCCTTACCTTTTACTTTAAGTCATCTCTCAGTGGCAATAAAATTATGTTTGTATATCCTGTTATCACGAATTGGCCTCAGAGTGCAATATATACACCAATGTCCTCTGTCCTTGGACCCTTTCTTTTAAAAAAAAATCTCCCCTCCTGAAATAAAATTTTAAGAGACCTCAGGAAGAGAATTCAAATTTTAAAACAATCTAGCGTAGTATAATTTCACGAGACAAGTGGCTGTATGTTACAAGTTTTGAATGAGAACGGGTAGGTTTATCTGAATTTTTCTTGGAAAACAAGCTCTCAATTGTTGATCTCAACAATATCTTCAAGTCAATTAAACGGTTAGAAATAACAAATCTGTAAACTGCAGTCTGATATAAGAACTTATTATTGTGTGACAGTAATGACAATGTTGACAATGGTTTATGATCAATCCCCCATCTGCAGCACCTTTTACTATTTGATTTGCTGTTGTTTGATTTTCTGACTAAATTCTTTCTTCACTGTAATGAAAGAGGATTGATAAATACCTAGACCTCCCCATATGGGTTGCTTAAAGTTACTTAACAAATGACTTATAGACACCATTTAGAGAGAAAAAACATCACTACTTCAACCATAGGCCACCTGTAATTCACGTAAATATATATATTTGGTTATTGTGCGATCATTTGACTTTAGTAATATGTATTTTACAAGTTAAACTTTATATTTGCTCTGGGAAGAATCAATAAAGTTGTGTGGTGTTTCAGAGTATCGTCCAAGGGAATGTATTTTCTATCCACCCATCCATTTTCCTACTTTTATCAGGGGTTGGTTTTCGGTGGCAGTGGGCCTGACCGTTTGAACCAGACTTGAACCAGACCCTCTCAACCACACCAACATTTTCCAGCTCATTCTGGGGGATCCAGAGGCATTACCTGATAAGGCCATTTGGCCTGGTAATTTGGTCTCTTAACAGTTGGGCGGCCCAAAAAAACTTCCGGTTGGAGGCATGCTCAAACTGACTCCTTTCAACAGAACAAACAGGACAGTTGATGAAGAGTATGCCTGCCGGGAACATGGAACTTATTGCGGAGAATTTGAACACAACTCCTACTACTGTCATATAGAGACTGGATGGCCCTCCATACCTACCCCCTTCCAGCCCCCACCTCTTCAGGCGCTGCCTGTTGTTGATGTTGGCCAGGTTTAGAAGTTGGTAAAAGGGGTTCTTTCCACCACCCAAAGACGTCCCCCGTCCAAGTAAGCAGCTCTATTTTCAACATCACACTACACTGTGTACAATAACACTGCAAACAAAATAACAAAAAATCATTTTTTACTTGATTTATTTTTCCAAACTTGTTTATAAAAAGATAAAAGATCTCTACCTAAATAAGTTCCTTTATTTTGTCTCTCTGTGATGTCTTCAAATCCTTCATTTATCCTTCCTGCTCTGCCTTTTCATTCCACTTTAAATGGAATCCATTTTTTCTTTTCGCCTCTATAATCATCCCAAAAAAGCTTGCAACTTGTGAACTTGTGGAACACTAAACCCCTGCCCCCCCCATCCCTATCCTCCATATACACACCTTTGTACACCCACAAACAGTGGCTGGGATCTTAGGCATTCACAGTCTGATGATTCCGATAATCCCAGTTCAAATACAATTTCTGGATCACAGGATTTAAATGACATTATATAGAAATTAGATTTCACATCTGGAGCGATTGAACCTCCCCCAATCCCATCTCTTTCTAATTACACTAGTTTCCCCTGAATCTGCACCAGACCCTTTCTTCTGTTCCCTTTTTTGTTCATTCTGCATGAATACAGGCTGGGATATTCTTTACCGGCACAATGCATCTATTACAATACAAAGTAACCCAGGAGCTGCTATGTATTCCCCATGATGGCTCCCCTGTGAATAGGCTGTGTGTTTGATTCATGGTGGGCAGAAGTGTTACAGAGAGCAGTGTGTGGGTGGGTGGGGGGGCAATCCAGTCATCTACCTGTAACTGACAAACTAAATATTTACAGAAGGCCCAGTTCAACTGAATGCATTTGAGTCAGAAAGTGTTTGAAACTGGAGTCACATTAGAGTGTGGTGAATGCCGGCTTGTGTGTGTAAATTGATTGAGTGGTTGCCTGGACTGGAAAAGTACCATATCAATAACATAATCTAAATGATTCTTTATGTTATGGATTCCTTCCTGGATTGTTGTGAAAGTGAAAATGCTTTATTATCTGGAAGCTAAACATTTCTGTTACATCAAAAACAAACATATAATTCTAGAAGCAGAAATGTATATCTGCACTTCCCTCTTAATGTTTAGTTTGTGGTCGGTCATCACAGAAAGTTTAATTATTCTTGGTTGGAATGGAAGAGGTAGGGGTGTCAAACTCATTTTAGGTAAGGGGCCACTATTGCCCACTTTCACATCAAGTGGGCCCGACCAGTAAGATCATAGCCGATGATCAGGCCGCGGGGGGCGGTTTATGGACGTGCGAACGGTCCTGCCAACGGGGTGACGCCGCGACCAAAGAGGTGCCTACACTTTTTGGGCCCGATGTGATTTTTTTACTTTCAACCAAGTCATGGCGATCTACCCCCTCCCTAGTCGGCCGGTTCTGGTATGGTCTGCCCCCGACGCGCTCGGCCTGTTTGCCCACATTATTTTTTTACAATGGCAGGCGATTAAAGATTAATATAAACCTTAAAATACCAGCATTGGCCTTAAAATTGGCCCATCCAGTTTCAACCGTTTCATTGCTTGAAATAGGAGGACCGTAGAACTGTGTATTGGGTGTGCCCAGATAAAAGGATTCTGCAAAGTCCGGATAAGATCTGTTGCCAGTCTGTCTTCCAGTATCAGGAATACATGATTTATTAGAGTGTGTTAAGTGATGTTTTTGGAGGGTGCTAACTTTCCCACCTATGCCCGACAGGAGTACATTCCAGCATCCTCCATGCAAATTAAGTTCCGCTTTCCTCTTTGTGATGTGCCCCTGGAGCTTGTTCAACTCTCTCCTCCCCAGATTAAGCACCTCGGGGTGATAATTTTCTTCATTAATGAGCTCTATGATTGCAAATGAGCCACAAGAAACAGCAGATCGATGAACTTCCAAGCGTGAGATTGATTTGTTTAATATAGGCTAATTTACTATATACCGTGAGTTTTTATAGAAGGTGGAGAATACTGCACACTTTTCAACTTTTAACATGTTAACATATTTTTGTCCCTGATTATCAGTATTTACAGAATATGGAAACATTGGTATTGTTGATATACAAAATGATTTTGATACTCCTTCCAAGGGCTGACCCACAAAATGCAACTTCTGCTCATCAATGTATTGTCATTGTATGATGTTGGACAAAAAGTAATTTTGTAATTGTTCATACTTACATACACTAGACAAAGTGACAATTAGTGTGCCAGTGCAAGCCTCTTCAGTAATTAAGAAATAAAGCTATTGCATTAGGTTGTGGAAAATATTGTCTTTTGGAATAAAATAACTAGGAAGTAACGTGTCTTAGGTATCAAAGGTACATAACAGTAAATCAATGTTTGGGTTGAAATAATAGAGAAGAAATGGACATGACCCTAACAGCATTTCTGGTACTAATATGGGAAACAGTACAGGGGTATTTAAGTGGATAAACATCATCTTTCAGCATTGTTTTAACCCAAATCATTTAAAAAAGCCAACGGTTTGTAAAAAAACTCACTACTACATTAACTTAAATGAGCAGGCAGTGATCACAAAATGAATGATGAATGAAATGATAATGAAATGTTTACCACACAAAGATAATGGTGAGCCGTCGTGGCTTGATCTGAGGTTCGAGATTCGTCCCACGGGAATGATCCCGCGGGGGGTCAAGGTGGGTGCTGTTGCTGCTGACCATCATTCTGCCAAGCCAGCTAATTTACAGCCCCCTCCTCCACCCTTCAACAAACACCCCCAACCCCACAGCCATCACCGGCACTGTGCACACACACTCTCTCTCTCTCTTACTCTCTGTTTATCTCTGTCTTTCTCTTTCTCTCTCGACGGGTGCGAAGATGCCAGCAGCACGCTCCAGTGGAGACAAATCAGACCTTCTCGCCCGTGTCATCGTAAAACATCCCCAAGGAAGGTTGTGACCTCTTCACCCCTTCAACTCATCTGCAGGCATAGCAAGTCAGGAGAGAAGGTGGGTTGTCCATGCAACAGCATAACTACCTCATCCACATTATCACAAGAGAGGAAAGCTTAGGATTGGACAGAAATCAGCAAAATGCAAGAGCAGAGATTAAGCTTTTACTGAATACCCTTTCTTATTTAAGTCCATGCTGTCTTAATTGAAAATGAAATAAAAAAATAGGCACTGGGTAAAAATGAAAATGATGAAAATGTAAATGATTATAAGGAAATATGACTCTCTGAAATAACCTCTTTAAAAGTGTATGTGGCATATGTTTACCTCATTGACAGATTAATTCATTTTAATTTAATTCAACACCACTGATCTGTAACTGCCCATAAAATACCTCATATGGGGGTTAAGCAACATATTCAATTCCAGTAATGGGTAAACCGAATGATATGTGGTGTTTCCCAAAGCTCAATACTAGGGCCCCTTCTTTTCAACACCTAAATGCTTTCATTGACTGAAATTATGGAAAAAAACAGTGTGTTATCACTATATCACAATACCAATCTAGGTGTAATTATGGATTCAGACCTCAACCTATCAAGACAGTTAAAAAATCAATCTACTATCACCTAAAGAATATATCAGGGATTAGCGGATTTACGTCTCAACCAGATATGGAAAAAAACATGTCTTCAGTAGTCTTGACTACTGTAATGGTGTTTTTACATGTCTTTGTAAAAAGTTAATTAGTAAGCTACAGCAGATTCAGAACACTGCAGCTCGAGTCCTCACTAGGACCAAGAAAGTTGTCTTGGACGGGTCTACTGTCTGTTCCCAGAGTCAAAATTAAACCTAGAGAAGCAGTGTTCTGTTCGACATATCTTAAACAAGGTTCCAGAAAGCTGCAAGTCTGCTGAGCCTTTCTGTTTGCTGCTGCTTTTATTTGACCAGTTTGGAATTTTAAAACTTTTACTGCCAATCTTTTTCTATTTTTGTCTTTTTCATCTTTTAAATAAATGTTTTTTCTTTCATGTTTCATTTCAATGCTCTTAACCTTTTTTAATCTTGCTTTATGTTTAGATGTTTTAATGGTTTTATGTGAAGCACTTTGAATTACTTTATTTTTTAAATGCGCTATACATATAAAATTGCCTTGCCTTGATAAGGTGGATAAGACACTGCTTTTATTATATTGATTCAAGAAAGGTTGACCAGTTTAAATTCCTTTGTCTGTTCGCTTCCTCTTTTCTTGAACATATTATGATGTTTTGAGAAGTATTTAAGTAATGTTATAGAGAAGGGATACACTCATTCCCAGTTGACGCTATATTTACTACATCCAGTAAAATACTACAAAACCCATGTTCATCAGGGCAGAACAATGGTTGCTTCCCAGCTGAACCACATACGCTGATTGCTCTGGTCAGGAGCAAATAGAAAAGGCTAATAGTGTTTGCTAATCTCCCTTTGTGGCTGAGATCCCACAGCCTGGTCAACCCTACACTGTATATCAATATATCTATATATAAAAAAAATATATGCATGGGGCTAACCCCATATTTGACAGGTTTTTGTTTTCTGAGGGGCCTAGTGTCCTAAATTTTTAATTATGTATTCTCAGCTGATTCAAGCGCCTGCATTTTAATATTCACAAACTTTTTATGCTATTCAGACATATACATTACAAAGACAAAAGTTGTTAAACATTTTCATGATTGAAAGATTTTGAAAGGTAAGAGAGATACATAGGCGAGTGGCAATGATGGTTGGAGAAGCCAGAGGAGGAGAGCTATAGAATAAAATCTATTAGCAACAACTTGCCTGTTCAGAGACCAATAGCAAAAGATTTGTTTACCTACCCTATCTGATGAAATTCTGCAACAATGCCGTTTTTGTCAAGAAACGCTCTCTAAAACTATTAAATATATAAATTTACAGAAGTTTATAACGTCTTGGTGTGTTGTTGGACAGAGGCAGAGTGGCTATTCCTCACCTCTTTAATGTTAATGTTAAGACACCTGCAACACTTTTTGTTTCAACTTGGACGCTGACCTGAAGGGCAATTGGGATATATCAAGAAGGGTCAAATTACAATCTGTTGGCTTTTTGTTTATAAACACAATTTGTAATTTTTTTTCTGTGCTGTTTGGGACAAATACGGCGCAAATGGAAAGTCAATGAGAGTCCTGTTTCATGGTTTGAGGTAAACCCATCCGTGTGATGTAGTATCATTAATAATGAGACTTTTAAAAAGGCAATTATTTTTACCTTTTTCAAACTGTGTCGGTTTACAGAATAATATAACAAAACTCATCTTCGAGCATTTAACAGTTTGCATACTTTTTTGTTTTGCCAATTTTACTATTACTGTAACCTGTGGTTGAGATTATATTTCAACGTGATGAAATTCTAATTAACCTTTTGCGCTATACTTATTTTTACTCAATAGAGCTTGAAGACATTATAATGTCACTCAATGAACATTAGCTTTGCCAATTAGCTAAGCAGAACTGTGATGCTAACAGCTAATGCTACTAGCTCTTCTTCTGCCAAATTTAACATGCATTTGTTGTTCTCAATGTAGCGTATCAGCGAAAGGATTGGACTCTGTTAGTCTAAAGCCCTGATTAATTTTGTCTAGTAAAACTAGTTCGTCACACATTTTACCATTGACATGTAAGCAAAGTAATTTTACTTGTGACATTCTCTGTCAGTGTGGGATGCAAACCTAGCTTACTGTCAGGTACTGAAGCATTAAGAAAGACATGTGTGCATGTTCTCATGATACTAAGTTTTCTTTGATAGGTCGAACACCGAGTTCTCGTGTATGTAGCACTTTGTTTTTTTGTTTCCATCTTTGGTGCTCAAAATTCAGTGATATTTCTGTTTGCTGTCCAACAATCGCTTTTCAAGCGGCTTTCCTTGGTTAAACACAGCATCACTCTTGACTACTGGATGGATCAGTCCACCTCTCCTCAGACGCATAACAGTCACCCACACATACATTCAACCTCGTCCGGTGTCAGACTCCCTGCTGCTCTACCCTGATGGAGCCATCAGCCAGAAACCAGACAGGGAGCAGTTGTTCTCCTAGTCTCATCCCCGCAGCAGAGCTATGACAAGGACAACAATTTGGCCACCCTGCCACAGTCACAACTCAGGAAGACAGCAGGGGTTTGTGTGTGTGCGTTTGACTGAAAGAGACAGAAGGAAGGAGAGGTCCCTTTGTGTAGGTATATTTCTGTCAAACCAGTGAGTGTGTTCCAATATGGAAAGTGCCAAATACAGGCATACACAATCTATTTGCAACTAAATAGTTTGTTTCATGAATGTCAAAGGCTTTTGCTTTCAAAAGTTGGATATATTTCCTCTGTATTCTTTACATATAGACAGGCTCTCTTGTCCTTCCAAGGAATAGAGGTTGGGCACATGCAGGTTCTTTGGCCAGCTTTGAATTTTACCACAGGCACGGTAAAACGACGAGGCTTTTGACACGGGGGGGTAGGACAAAGGGAAATGGGGTTGTGTGGTGAAATGGTTAATATGAATTTTAATAGAGGCGGCAATGTCATTATCTCCAAATCCGTTGAGCCCTCTCGACCGGGGGTCGCGCCGTCGACGACCACTTTACATCCCGAGCGTGTCAGGCTGAGAGACGGGGGCATGACTGCCAATCCCATCCGGAGGATTTGTGTCCCCCTCCACCAAATTCAGTAAGCACATGCAGCTTCATAAAGGTGTTGAGAATTGAGGAATTTGTCTGGGAGGCATGGCCAAAGTCAATGAGCTAGTTTTGCTTTTCAGCCACAGAAAGAGGAAACGGGGTCAAGGCCTTTGTGAGGCACTTGAATCTTCTTCCTGACACTGAAACAGGCCCCAGCAAAGGAGGGGGGTCTGCCTATGAATGAGATAAACAGTGTCAGATTTACACACTGCCATGGTTTCAACCAACCCTTGCTAATCCCTTCCCAGAAATAAATTGTCCCATTAAAATGAGATGTTGCCCACATAGGCCTAATAAATTGAAAATTCTTGTTTGAATCATGGGTAATTTGGACGGAATCCCAAGCATGTAGCAGAGACTCCAGCAAAATAAGATTATTTGCTGTGTATTATAATGTATGCAGCAGTTTTTATGCCACCAAACAGTGTCAGTGAATCCCCCCCGATGCAATGTGTCCTTATTTATATGCAGTTATTCAGGTATGCAGTAAATTCCAATTACTTCTTAAGATTTCTATTTAGCATGAGGGGGCAATATGACAGGAAAGCTCTGTGTTTTGAGCGGCATTGTAAATCTCGTTAACTCTTTGCAGCGTGTGGTGAGGAATCTGCATTCATGGCAGGTAGCGAGCAGTGCATCCGATTTGAGTTCTTTATGTGTTAGAGGGGTCTGAAGTAGATTCAGCTCATTTGAAGATTTCAAGGTTGATCCCAACTAATTTGTTTGTATAATGATACGTAGATTTTGTAAGGTCATTCCGTGTCTTGAAATTTGACTATTTGCATTAGGACTGTCAAAATGAATGTGTTAACCGATGTGATTAATGTGGCAGAGATTACTGCAATAAAATATTTTAACGCAGTTAACGCAACTTTCTTTACTTAGTTACTTTACAAAGTTTACCCCAAAAACGAAACCGGCAATAGCTGCAGTCAGTTACCCAGGAGAGAGCAAGGTGGTAGCTGGACGATGGAGGAATGGAGTTTTGCGTCCAAGATGATCACATGTGTGTAGTTCGTGTTTAACAAAAATACAATTAAACAACAACAGCATCTAAAAAACATGCTTACTAAAGTCATTACTTTTAACTTTTAATCGCGATTAATGAATTGACTGCCATATTAATATAGTAAATGTTAATGTCGGCCTCAAGGACACAGAAACTTCCCGCTAATGCCTAGACTAAAGCCTAGACTTTGTACACTGTAACAAACTCATATGTATTTCTAAAAGAAAAGTATTCAATGTCATGTCAACACTTGAAAAAAAATGAAAAAAATGTAATAGTATATAATAGTAAAACTACTCAGCTACTTCATGAAATTTAGGCCACCATGAAAGAGTTAATAACAAATAAGTTCTATCTTTGTTTCTGTCACAATTCAGGTATTCATTTAAATTATTGTTATGTTTTCGAGATTTCTATATTTTCTCAAATTTGACCGGGCCTATGCAGAAGAGTGTGAAAACTTCTTCTTCTTCGTCTTCATATTATTTACCTCAGGATTGTCTGAAAACTGCCAGTTCCAGCAAACAGTGACACGTGTGTATTTTTTTGTGTTAATGTGATTGAAAAATGTCAAAATTTGATGTCAACAACATGAATTTGTTTCTGTTGTGAATTGAAAGCTAAGGAATAGAAATATGCACTAAATAGAAATGTTATATTTAACATACAAACATCAGTTACTGGATTGAATTTCCTTAGTGTGTGTCCACCTGTCTTGTCGTACTATACAAATCCCATCCTTATTCTCACAAGTCTGTGCCCTCCCAATGAACATGGGTCTGGGCCTGGATTATTAGCATGAAGAAAATACTTGCTAACTCGGGCATTGGTTTAACTGATATGTGCTGATGCGTTATAAGCTACAGTATGAGTGGAGTCTGCCCCAGTGTCCTCTCCTCCGTGTTGGACCCCCCCCAGGGGCCCTAAATCTCCGCTCCTCTTCCCTGCATCTCCTACTGTCCCCTCCCCCCCTCTGACGTTCATGCCCAGCCGAGCAGAGCTTTGCCTATGCATTAGCCATCCATTTCCCCCGGCTGACACCTCTCCAACATAAAACCGTAAGGCAGATGTAAAATATATCTCTCCTGGCGAAAATAATGCTTTGTCTACCTGCTGATCTATTGGATATAAAAATAAAGCCGTGGCTTTGATGCAGGCTTTACCTTATGCGTTCCTTTGCTTTTTGCACACAGAAAGCTCCAATGAAGATGGATGGAGCGGGATTGGGTGCTGTGCGTCCGGCACAGCAACATCACTCAGTGTACTTTCTCCTCCTCCTCCTCTTCCCCTCTCTAGGAGTCCTTTTTATTACATGTTGTTGAGCACTGCTTCGTTTTTTTATTGATCATTATTCAATTATTATGCAAGGATCTCCAGCCTGCCCCACTTTGGCCAAGTGGTATATACTTTTCCTGCACGTCCTCTCGTCCGCTTGTCTGCATGTAGCTAGGGCACGGTCCCAAAGTGGCGGGTCTAAGAAGCAGTTAGCCATTCACTGATGAAGTTAATGAGTGAATTTTAGCATCTTAGAATACATTGAGATTTGGGTCTCGCAACGCGCCGTTTAACAACAATAGCGACCACCGGCAGTGTCCTTCCAAGAAGACCCGACCCCAACTCGGTAGAGACAAGAAACTAGAGGTAAAACAGCTGGACCCAGATCAGCCTGACCTCACAAACAGAAAACAGACCGGCGTGAAAAGGAAGCCGCACACATGACGCTTCTGCAGAGACTTTTACACCTTGGATGTTTAGTTAGCTAGTTAGCTACAAGTCATATTTTCATGCACCGTGTGTATAACGTCGCCGTGTTAAAGTTAACATCGCTACCCAGCTAACTAACTGACTAAGTGCGGCGAGGACACACAACCAGGACATGGATGAAAACAGGCACATTTCATCCAAATAACTCATTGTGTGAAGTTTTGTGGGGCTTTTGAGAACACATAGGTTCATAGGTTTATCTCAATATATACATATATACACATATACATGTTCTAATAGATTTTATATACATATATTTATATTATGATATATTTATCCTTTAATATAATATATTTATTATAATATATTTATATTGGATAATTATAATATGATATAGTTTATATGTATATATTTATTGTATACTGAATTGTTTGAATAAGATGTCATTATTATGTTAAACTGTTGGAATAAATGTTAAATATTTAACTGCGAAGTAATATTGCGTGTTTGGTAGCTTTTTTCCATTGAATCATACTGGGATGTTTACTGAAACTGATTGGCTTGCCCTACCTAAAAGAAATCCACCAGCCGCCACTGCTGCTATAGCTCTTTGGATCAGGGTGAACCGGGACTGCCCCCTGGCTTTGCAGCTGCAGCCTGTTACTGTACAGGCCCAGCTGTATCGGTTTTAATTTGAATGATATTCGGAGATTAGACATGCCTTGGTTTTTTTCCACTTCCAGCTCCTTTCAAACAGTTTAGACCCAATAAATGCACAGGTATTAAAAAGCATCAGTAATTAGAAAAGGGTTGGGTAGTCATAAAGTGGTGAAATAGTGAACAAGCTGAATTTTAAAAAGGAAATTTTAACATACTATGGATTATGTTTCTCTTATTTCATAATACAATTAAAATGTTTTCATTATAATTTGGATTTTATATTCACCTGCTCCTCAAACCAAAAGCTTAGACAATTAAAGACCTGCTTAGATCAGATGAGCAGTGAGCATTTCCACAGGGCCTCTTTGGTGCTGTAAAAAACCGTCTGAAAGCATTAAATCATCCAGGTAGGCCTCATAATTAAACCACCTGGCAGTCTTTACTATTAAAACCATTGGGCTTTAGTCCTTCAAGGTGGAAATTAGGTGCAGGATTTTCGAACTAAACATGCACTAATAACTTAACCATAAAACCCCCACCATCTCAGTGTTAATACATTAAAAAGCAGATAAATGGTTAAACAACATTCACGGGCGGCTCTGCTCTTTTTAATGCAGGTATCAGCTGCAGCCAGCTCTCCCTCTCTCTCCGCGCTTGCGGGCTTTTTTATTTCATAGAGCAGAAATCCGCTGCGAAGGCAGCGGCAGCTTCAGCTATCTGCCGTTCTGCAGCCATGCAGCCCGTCCCCAGAGCATTGGGCATCGGGCGATAATATCTCAAAGGGAGTGGTTATCGCCACACATTATATTATAATCATTAGTGATCCTAGCCCTTTCACCCCGACTGCAGAATAAGCGCGGAGAACCATTAATCTGAACTAGGGGAACTGCTTTAGAGGCTGCTTCCCAGCACATCATGTGTGCTCATTTCTCAGTCGCTGTTCGGAGCGTGTTCAAAAGAGAGAAAAAAGACAGCTTCTCCCGATGAAGGTTTTTTCGTTGACAAAACCCTCCTGTCTCTGTCAGAAAGTCTACTCGAACTGATATGTGTTGGATACGATCGAAATATAATGCGTTTTGGGAATTTACTGGCACAAAACACATAATACACGTGCTATGTATATATAGTATATTTGTGTATTTATATATTAATAAATGGCAATGTTACTTCATTGTGTGTGTGTGTGTGGGGGGTGGGGAGTTGGGGGGGGGGGGGGGGTATTTATAATTTTTAAATTAAGTATCCAGTAATTAAAAATGTATCTAGACGTTTTAGATGTATTTCTAAATATGGCATGTGTGGAACATGTGCTGACCTAAATAATTAATCCAACATAACACAACACTGTAACTTGGATTTAAGGACAAGATAATAGAATTGTTATAATACTAGTTTCATAACAAGAGCCCTCACTTTACCCGGATTGAATTTCCCCCCTAAAGCAGTGAGCGTTGCTCTGGTGGTGGTGGTCTTGTTCCTGGGTGACCTCGGAGTTTCCGGCAGGGTTAATGTTGTGTACTCCAAAAGGACAAATTCACCGCCAAAACATGTGATCTGCTTGAGAAAACCTACAGACAGTGGAGAAAGTAGCAGCTGTAGTTGTGAATAGCCCTGGTGGCCAGATCATAAACGAAAGAAGTGTGTGTGTGTGTGTGTGTGTGTGTGTGTGTGTGTGTGTGTGTGTGTGTGTGTGTGTGTGTGTGTGTGTGTGTGTGTGTGTGTGTGTGTGAATGGAGTTGGGGGTTTACTGGCTGAGAAGAGACAGCTGTAGGGAGATGATCTATAAATCCCATTGGATTTCTCTCAGCACAGGCCGGGTCGGAGTTGGAAAGTCTGGAAAATGTTTGCGTAGAGTTGGTAGAGTTGGCTCAATAATCCACGATGAGTTCACATTGGCATATGCTTGGCTGCCGATCTACAGGAGGGAAGGGAGGGGAGGACACAGCTCAGTGGATCGTGGGACTCTGCGTGCTATGTGTTCGATGCCAGAGCCTCTCAGTGCCACACACTGGGGTGGGTGGACGAACTTAAGAAAGCAAGTCTAAATTTCGGCCTCGGAAGGGCCTGATAATGCTGGGAAGAACGGTTGACAGACTTTACAGGTATAAAGAGGTACATTCCACCCTACCACTCCTCCAAAATCTACAAACTCAAACACAATTTGTAAACATGATGGCGTTTTCTGTAGTTTGGCTGAGCCAAGATCAAATGTGACACGTGTGATCAATTTGAATGCAACGCACAGTTTACGTATGAAAAATCCATATGTTTATATTTTATTGTAATTGGTGTCACCTTGCATTACTTTGGCACAATGTTATCCAGGACCTCTTAACGCAATAACATGAAATAAAATGACGTCCTGTTTCATAGATTTTCATTTCCTTTCATTGTTTTTGGGGGGAAAATATGGACACTTTTACATCTCTGAATTATTTCCCATTTTCTACGTGTGATTTATAGGAATAGAGATAAAAACAACTACAGATTATATCATGAATTGAAATGTTTATTTCCTAAAATAAATGTATACATAAACTGTGATGATCATGTTTAATTTCATGAATAAAAAAAATCACTGCCTTTTTTTCAATTGATTTCTGAAAAGAGAAAAAAAAATCCTGTGAATTGACTGCAAAGAGCAGAGCGGAGCAGCAGGCCGGTACCCTCCTCTTCCTCCTCCTCCCCGGTACCCTCAGTTGAGTCTGGGGTGATATTTCTCTCTGTATTACCGGAGTCAAGCCTGCCCCCACGGCAGCCTGCCTGGCCTGACTGGCCCGGCTGTAATGTCACACAGTTCGACCTTCACAGCCTGGCCACCACCAGAAACTACAAGTAGAAAAAGCCTTTTAGTATCTCTCTCTCTCATATTCCAAACATCTCTTCCGAACCGATCTCTTCACTTGCAGTCTTTTTTCCAACGACTTCTCCTTCCTTTACCAGTGCCTCTCACACATTAATGTGGTGACATTGTGTCTCCTAACTGAGCCTAGAGGAGAGAGGGGAGACAAATAAATGTGTCATGATTAGAATTAATGATTGCATGCATCCTCGTAGCCTCATTCATTATCTCAGATTAATTATCTCGCAGTGTACCAGATCACTTGTCTGCACTTCATAAACCCCAAATCTCCTGGGCTGATTTCGTAAACTGGCCCTGATACAAGAATAGCCCTTCTCTGTGGTGGCATGTACAGTAACTCCACAACTTTGGAGGGAGGAAAAAAATATAAATATGAAAAGAATACAAGTCCTATTAGTGGAAAACAATAAGGTACTGTATACATGTTGGATTCATTTGGTTGTATTGTAATTTGTGAACAGTGTTATCATGTACTGGTATAGTGTGGCCAAAGGCCTCCTGCCGTTAAATCTACCTTCCAAAATTAAAGCAGGACGAAAATAAAAACAATACGTTTCTTTTTTTCATCTGAATACAGACAGTGGGCCACAAATTCCAATTTACAACTTCAGTCTGCATCAGAATGAAAAATGAGAATAAAATCTATTGCTAGTAAGGGATTACAGTGGTAAGGTTAAAAACGTTTCTTGCATTTAATAGTGTCTTTGCCCAGAGGGGAGTTGAGATATATTTAAGCCCATATTTTGATTTCCTTCTATTCGTGGATTAATGTGCCTCTGTGAGCTGCCTTTTCTCCTTCTCACTCTGGTTTATTCTAAATCAAGCCCAGATTATCCCCCCTGACAGTCTATCGAGCATCTTCTCCACATGGAAATAACAGCAACTTTTGTTGTTTACATGCTGAACTTACAAGTTTGTTTGTTAGTAGCGAGTGTGAGGCCTGCAGACCGCAGGCGTTCTTGGGGTTATTTTTAGATCTCCTCCAGGTGTAGAAAAAAAGGAAATTAGTTTTGTAGTCCACAATATGACCATTACTTATGCCCCCTGTATTTCGAACTATGACCCGCCCCTGTCATGGAGCTAAATAGCCTCTCCCTCTTCGTCTACCGGATGGAAACACCACCAGATGCTCAACAGAATTCGCTTGGAAGCACCGTTCCAAAACATTCAGACAAAAATAGCGGCAAGGGGGAGGAAGATGAGAAGAGGGAAACGGAAAAAGGGGAAGAGGAGAAGATCGGGCTGAAGAGGTGGTGGAGAGGAAAAGAAGAAAAGATATGGAGTTTGTGGGTTTTGAAGCCTTATAGCTCTCTTTCTTCACGTCACTAGCACATGTCCTGTTGAAGGGGCGCTCCCCAGACGCCGGGAGGCAGCTGGACGGGGACAGGCGGGCGTTTTGCATGAGAAGCAGCCCATATGCAAGAGGATGCTGGCGGGCTATTGATAGCGAATGAATGGGTTTCCTTTTTTTATGCTTGAAGGGCGCAGCTATTGAGCTTGATTCCACGTTAAGTCGAAAAAGTCATCATTCTGCTTATATTTATAATAAATACAAATATAACATTGTCTTAATGTAATAAGACCGCTAAAATATATCACTCAAACATCAAGTGTTTTAAATAAAAAATTCCAAATAATCCCGTAAATTGGTTAACACAAATAAAGATCTAAAAAGAGTTCCGCCGCCCTGTAAATTGCCATCACAACACGTATCTCCTTGATGATGAATGACTGATAATGCAGAATACTTTTAGCCGTATGGTGTTATTTACCTAATGTGGATTTGCATTAGATGGACTTCCCTAATGAATCGTCCGAGGTGTCTGGGCCGCGATCTACTGACGGGCTGAGCTGCACGAGCTGTCAACTTTAGAGCCTTTCTGTCTTTCACTTGCAGGATTTCTCTCGATCACACCACAGAGAAAACTGATTAGGCCTGCTACTTTGCGCAACGAAAAAAAAATGTTAATGAGCACAAGACGTTGTTTAATGTAGCACGACACTGGAAGAAGAGGACAACGATAACGTCATCTTGGCAGACATGTCCTGGAGCTGTTGTATAATTAAACATTTAGCTCTATGGTTGAGCTTGCAAGCAGGCAGTAACGGTTTTATATTTTGAATAACAGCTGGTTTTCTGATGATAAAGAAAAATATCAGTTATTCTTACATACAACATTAAGACAAACATGCCCGACTTGTGCGTATTTTTCAGCGCGATATAACTTCATGAGTAGAAAGGGAGCACAACATGCAATATTTGCCCCCAGTTTCTTTATCCTGAAGGTGCCTCAATCTACCTGTTCAGATTCCTCCTTCACGCCCCCTCCTGCCCAGAAGACAATTGGCTCAGCCGCTGAAAAGCGGCGCTCTCCCTCCGTGCTGCTCGCCCTCCGCCGCCGCGGCTGCTTCCTCCAAACACATTCAGTAACATATGACAGTTTGGAGGGAAATTCTTGACAATTGGTGTCTTGAGTGTGTGGCATAAATAGCAGGCAGAGCCCTTGCTGGGTTATGATGGGATGGCTTGATGGTTACTGGCATGGCGTGGCGCTGATTGGTCCGGCCGTAGCCTGACGTCAGGAGGCTGGCAATAAGGCTGGGTTGGAGCTTCAGGAGCAAGACAGTGTATTGGAGACCCATCACATCAGCAAACATACGGTACTGGAGACTGAGGGCTTCCCAGCCTACACGCAGACTACCATCAGAGCCGCCGGCACATCGCAGCATCCCCCACCGCCATAAATTGAACGACCGGGATCATCGGATTGAGCGAGAGGGAAAACACTCTTTTTTTAAAGAAATCCTTTGGGTGTGTGATTTGGTTTCTCGCCGGCTTCAGGACAGTGGATACGCTGTCATGTCCAAGTACACTAAATTATCTATTGGCGTGCGTGTCTTGTTGTGTGACAGCTCTGTCCTAAATGCATTTTGTTAGACGCCTCTTCCAGCACTGAGTGGCACACGACGCTCCCACAACCGATGCGTTACCTCCTAGAGCGCCGGGACAATCACACTGGCTCCGGTCTTCTCGCCGAACCAAACTACCGCTGCCTGTGTTAAAATCTACTTTGTGGTTTCATTTTTTTTGCCCCGGATCCAGTAAAGGACTGATTTTTCCCCTTTTTTTCTTTTCAACCTGGGAGAAAGGACGTGTGTTTGTTTGGACGTTGAGCTTTTTTACGAATGCAAGGAAAACTCTGTGGTGACACCTGATTGACCGGCTTCCCGGCGCACAGTGGCCCGAGAGGTCCAGGCAAATCAAGAAGGGAAACGGCTGATGTTCGGTCAATGCTTGACCTGTGCTGTTGATTTTGTTTGTGTGTGTGCGCGCTTTATTTGTGGGGTTGTAGCCCAACCGAACCATGGTCCACTGCGCCGGCTGCGAGAGGCCTATACTGGACCGCTTTCTGCTCAACGTGCTGGATAGAGCCTGGCACGTCAAGTGCGTGCAGTGCTGCGAGTGCAAATGTAATTTGACGGAGAAATGTTTTTCTCGAGAGGGGAGACTGTACTGCAAAAATGACTTCTTTAGGTAAGATCCGGGAGTGAAAAAGAATAACTCCTCAACTGTGTTTCTCTTCCTCAAATTTTCTAAAAATATGTCAGGACCTGGACTTAAATAGCAGAAGAAACATGGAGTAGGATCAAAATAATGGGCAACGTTTATCCTTTAAGGCCAAAATAATTTGAAATAGCATTACTATACTTTTAACTACATCACAATACTTGTTCGAAACAAAAACTGCCTCATGTTTTTGCAGACATATATTTCATGAAGGAAAAGAAAGCACATATGTTGTCTGCAGATACAGGATGAGTCCTTACAGTTATAAGTCTCTGCTTCAGTTAGTAATCTCTATATAAATGAATAATCCGACCTGTCCGTTCCTGTAGACGGGAGTGAGGACTTGGAGGCGATAAACTTTGATTAGGAGCGCGTAATTAAAAGCTTGTTAATTTGGATTCTTACGCTAAACAACAAAGAAGGGATAGTAACGTTAAACGCGTGTACTCTTGCTCTCAGCGGGGAAATGAGGGGTGGGGGTAGAAGAGGGTGTTGTTAGGGTATCGAGGAAATCACACTTGGAGTGTGTTTTTAACAGCATGCGGGCAATCGGGGGAGCGCACAGGATCAAACCCCGGCCAGAGAAGCCGCTGCCCGGTGTGTTTGCTCAGTCCGACTGAGGAGGACGTGATAAGTGGATTTGAATAATAAACTAGTTGAAAAGATCAAGTCTGCAGACAATGCAATCACAGACGTGCAGTAAACAAGCAGTGCACATCACTCAATACACATGGTTCTACTGCGAAGTCGGCGATCATTTATTTTTCCAAAGCAAACTGCTGCGTCAAACTATTAACTAGACCTCTATATTAACTGTATGTCATCCTCTTAAAAGTAATTTAAAAAGGTTGCAAATATAGAAACATAAAATTCATAAATAGAATAACTATCGCCAGCAACTATCGACACTTTTATTATGGCGTGTGTCGGGACAATATTCTAAACGTGGGATGCTGTATGTATATTAAATTTACATACAATACAACATCAGAATTTAAAATATTGTATTATTATTATTATTATTATAATTGTTGTCTACTCAGTCATAACTCTAAAAATAGCAAAAGTCAAAAATTCGTTTTTTGTTGTTTAATTAGAAAGTTTTATAGATTAAGCAAAAATAATGTAGATTTAATACATCTATACACCATATTCTAAATCTTGGAAAGATGTTCAGAGAAGTTATAACTTGTTAAAAGCCTGAGCCAATGAGAATTTGTAGTCTGTTTCAAACGGCTATTTGAGTCTATCCTCTGCAGTTCGCTCCCAAACCTGACTGGGCAGTGAAGTGATGATGTGTGTATAATACGTCTTTGATAACCAAATAACCATTTCCTTCTTCATCCTGCAGACGGTTCGGCACGAAGTGTGGCGGCTGTTCGCAGGGCATCTCTCCAAACGACCTGGTCCGGAGGGCGCGCAGCAAAGTGTTTCACCTCAACTGCTTCACCTGCATGATGTGCAATAAGCAGCTCTCCACCGGCGAGGAGCTCTACGTCATAGACGAGAACAAATTTGTTTGCAAAGACGATTACCAAAACAATGCCAGTGTAAAAGACACCAACCTCCTCTCAGGTACGTGCGTGTACTTGTAGTTTGCGTGTCTGTGTACGTGTGCGTGTGTTAGCGCAATGCACGGTTGGGTAAATTGTGATGGATGTGATGTGTTCAGTTCCGCAGTGGCTTCATCAATTCCATGACCAGGACTTACACGGCATTCATAGAATACAATTCGACACCACTCACAGTAAAATGTCGCATGCTCATTCAGTTCTCAAATATATGTTTTTCAGTTCAAGCATTTCAAATATGTCTTCCATGATATTTCATTTAGGTATTTTTACTACGCACAATTTCCTGATTATTCTGTCTTTAACAGAGAAGGAAACAAACATTAGCTGATATTTAACTAATTGAAAACGATCTTCCTGGTTTTACATTATATGGATTTATGAATTATGAATTTTGGTCGAATGGATACATTCTTTCGATTTGTATTAATATTGGTATTAGTTCGCATCACCAAAATATATGTCCATAGTGGAGCAAATTTAATGCAGTAGTTTAGCTCTTGAAAAAAAAATGCCTCTGGTTATTCTAATTCCCAATTGTCGTTTCTGTAGTAACAGCGTGCAGCGACCCCAGTTTATCACCGGACTCTCAAGACCAGCTACAGGACGATGTGGTCCTGAAGGACACGGAGATAGCTGCCCTGTCCGACAAAGAAACGGTTAATAACGAAAACGACGACCAGAACCTCGGAGGGAAGCGGCGTGGCCCTCGGACCACCATCAAAGCCAAACAGCTGGAGACGCTGAAGGCAGCTTTTGCTGCCACCCCCAAACCCACCAGACACATCAGGGAGCAGCTGGCCCAGGAGACAGGCCTCAACATGAGGGTCATCCAGGTAAAGGAACTCCGGGTGGATTCTCCCTCTAACTTCACTATATCGTAATTCATAAACCACCAAACAAATATGTAGTTCATATTTAGAACGGAGGTGTGTTTCTCCGCGGGGCCAGAAACACCAGCCAGTATTGTAATCATGGCTCTCACTATCCCCAGGCAGTTCTGCACGGTTTAATAGTAAATCATCAAAACGGGGATGTTCTGATTCTGTCTGAAATATTATAGAAATACCATTCAGGGGGGCTATTCTATGGATCGAAGAGATGGGTTTGCACTTTTTCTGATATATAGGTTGTTACGAATCTATAGAAAGGTGTGATATAACAGTTTATATTTTGTATGTTATTTTATGAAAAACCGTCCTTGCCTACCTGGCTAACTAGCGTGATCTCGACAGGCCTCAACTAATCAAGAGAGGCTCCACCCCCCAACCTCCCATATCCTTCCCACGTATTCAGAGGAGGCATCTTGCCTTCAAACTGTGTGGTCGCATTTAATTCATTAGGCCAAAGATTGGCTGACGCAAGAGGGATGATTTGGAAACGGGTAATTTATATGGGTATTTTTGATTCTTGGCGCTGGCTACGCGGCGAAGTCGCCAACTGGCGCCGGGCTGCTGGGAGCGCTGGGAGTCCTGGCACAGCGCTGTCATCGCGTTTTGCGACCACGTTTAGCCATGCTGTGAGCATTTTCAGCCAAGTGGAAAGACAGAAATCTGTTTCAAGGGTCTTCAGATTGTCTCATCGGAACTCCGAATTACAGTAGGGCCAAGTTAAACAAAGAGCAATACAGACAAAACGTAAATATTTATTTTCATTCTTTTTTTGAGCGATTAGGTGTGGGTGACTTTCATTTTCTTAATTCGTGTTCAGTGTGACGACGTGTTAGGGTGCTATTAGGAATTATACATTCATGATGAATAATAAGAGAACCACTGCCAGAAAAAGAACAAATTAGAAAGAAGATCTTATACTTTTCAAACTGTATGTTTTTCTACTCATAATGTGGATACGGCGGCGGTTTGGACCACAGGTAAAAAGCCTCACCCAGACGATAAAGTGAAAGTGAGTGAAAGTAAGTGTACCTAATGTGTATGAGAATGAGGGGGAAGGGGAAGATCGTAATTAAAGGAAGCCGGCCTATATTAGGAAATCATAACTTCCAAGAGCCCGGTAATATATTGGTAAGAACCCTCCTATTAAGTATTAATTGGAGATTTTAAGCCCCTGCTGCTGCAGCCTTCGGTCGGAGTAAATGGAGGGTTAAAATATCATTAGGGAGGTTACATGTAACTCCCGCTCCTGTAACAATAATTGGGCGCAGTTCTCTCCGCCGCGGAGCCGCGCGGATTTAACGCACCGGCTCATCACGCACGCCGCAGAAGAACACACACAGCCCAGTTATTTACTCTAGTAAGAAGTCAAATTGGAGCGGCTGCCAACGTAAACCTGACACATAATTACACTTTGCTTTGCATGGCAGATTATTTACACAGCGAGGTTCATTTTCAAATAAAAAAAAATCCACTAGGTGTATTCTTAACAAAAAAGGTCCACCTAAACCACACGCCATCATCTCCATTTCTCACCCTCCTCCCATCTCCCAGACAACAATATTGACGTGCAATCAAAATGGCGTCGGACGCCGCTTGCTTGTGACATGAGCTGTATGTGTGTTTGTGTTCAGGTCTGGTTCCAGAATCGACGTTCCAAAGAGAGGCGCATGAAGCAGCTCAGCGCGCTTGGTGCCCGAAGGCACGCATTTTTCCGGAGCCCACGGCGGATGAGGACGCTGGTGGACCGGCTGGAGCCCGGAGAGCTGATACCCAACGGGCCCTTCTCCTACTATGGGGGTAAGCGTACACTCTCATTTTGCCATGTGAGAAAAGTGTTTTTGTCCGCCTGCAAAGTATATTTCTTTCATACAACTTGTTTTCCATTGTGTTATAATAATATTTGTTGGGATTTTCTTTTCGGATTTTTTAATATTTTAATTTAAAAATAGTGACAAAACTGTAATTTGTGCGTTTCCTTATATTCTCCATAATTTATTTTATATTTATTTGCCATATCCTGATGTAATAAAACCATGGCCCATCCCATCTGTAAATCGTCATAGTTCATTGAGCCGCTGCCACCTAAAGGAAATTCACAACAGTGTTAGACCTGTACAGAATCAGCTTTCTGAGCATCTTTAAAAAAATTTTATTTGGTCTACAAAATAAAATCCTAAAAACAATAACCAATCACTATGCATGGACTTTTCTGCTCTTGCTTTATACAGTCAGCAGTGAGGATTTCATTTTCTTAAACAAACTAACTAGGAAAAATCCAATTTGGGGGACCTCGTCCATACGCTCGTAGAAATCATTGCACAGTGATTTAAGTTTATTTTACGTCTCAGTGATTTGATTACTTCAAATACTTTGAAATATCTCATCTTTTTTAGAGAATTTTCTTTGAGCTCGGGCTTTTGTCCATTCTGCTGAAGCTCAAAGTCTAATAATAATCTGCTGAAGTAGAAAAAAAAATCTGTCTCACTAGGTAAAATTGCTGATGAAATAGCCCTTGTTTTAATTAATTTTGTGGCCACTTGTTCTCCCCACCCAACTGTAGTTTTGATTTAAGTGTAACATGCTCTGTGACTAATATAGTACGGTGAGGGTCTCTTATGCACTCTAATACAAATCAAGCTATGTGTATTCAATGAATACCTCAATGTCTGGAATCATTTCTGCACACCCATTGTTCTTTTAACTAACGTTGACTCATGAAAAATGTTCTTCGATCTACAGATTATCAAAGTGAGTACTACGGCCCAGGAGGGAACTATGACTTCTTCCCTCAGGGGCCTCCGTCGTCGCAGGCTCAGACCCCAGTCGATCTCCCATTTGTGCCCTCCTCGGGCCCCACGGGCACCCCCCTCGGCGGTATGGACCACCCGCTGCCGGGCCACCACCCCTCCAGTGAGGTGCAGCGCTTCTCTGATATAATGTCCCACCATCCGGGGGACTCTCCCAGCCCAGAGCCCGGAATCCCAGGACCCATGCACAGCATCTCTTCGGAGGTGTTTGGCCCTAGTCCGCCCTTTACCTCACTGTCGCTGAATGGCAGCGGATACAACAACCACCTGTCCCATCCGCCCTCGGAAATGAACGAGGGGACAGTTTGGTAGCTTTTAGAGAGAGTGGACTCTACCGATAGGAGATTCTTTAATGGTGGGATGTGTTGGGGGGGATGGGTCGAGAAGGAAAATGGATATTGACAGGGTTAGGGAGACGCCATTGAAAGTTTTGTGTTTTCATATTTATTTATTTATTTCTCAGTTGATTTCTCGATCTTTTTTGCGGGGAAAACGTTTCTAGCATACTGCTAAACAGCATAGTCTTCAGTAGTGTGTTTGGATGTTCAATTTCCTCCTTCGAACCCCCCCTGAAAGTGACAGAAAAAATTGGCAAGACTGCCCCCCATTTCTCCCCCCTTTATTTTGTTCCTTGGGGCACCCTGTCACCCCTCTTAACTCCGTCAGTGGCCCGGCACAGTGACCAAACCCCCTGACACTTACCGGTGGGTAAAAAACCCTTTGGAAATCTCCTATAGTTGGTCCTAAACATGAAAATATCATTAGCTACTGTCAAAGACTTCAATAGCTTTACAGAGAGAATAAAGGGGCAGAGGGTTGATCGTGTGCTGACCTGGGACTGTAGGAAGGCTGAGTGGCGTTCAGACTGTGTTCGAGGCATTAGCCTTGTCCTTTGTATTTATTCAGAATCTCCTCAGACCTCTTTGCCTCTCAAGGCTCTGCCATATTGACACTTAACCTTTTTGACACCATCTTTCCGAAGGCCGAAGAAAATGACAATTTTCCCTTCGTCTGGACTACTTGTTTGTTTTCTCTTTTCTTTTTTTTGTGGTTTCAGAATTCCCACCAAATCTGAAGCAGGCCGCCTTGAAAAGGCAAACAGTATAAACTCTCTCTGGATTGCAAACCCTTTATTTAAAATGGAAGTGAACTTAAAATGATGAAATGAAGTCTACCTTCTAAAATTATTTTACCGGGGTTCTAAATCGGACTTAGAGCAGTCAACTGTTTACGTGATCTATTTAATTCAGGAGTCAAGAAGTCTCGAAAACCATGTTTTAGAACCTCTCGATCCATATAAAAATGTTCCAAGCAACCAACCAAACTTTTGTATTGATTTCATTTATATCGTATGGAGATAAAAACACATTGGCTGGGGTTGTGGTTCATTGTGCTAGTTTGTACAAGATGTTGTTTACAAAAAAGGTTTAAAAAACCCAATAAAAACATAAGTAAAGTAGCCAAATAAAAAAAATAGCACAAATACTGTGCTTTGCACCATCATCTGCAGATTGTGTTGAGACAAAATGTAAGTGTTAAAGGAGTAATTGACTTCTTAATTCTTTAGTCAGCTGAAGATACATTCATACAATTGTTAATATAACATACTTAGCCAGGTTTTATTTTTCTGTCTTCAAAGGAGAAAAATCCAAACTATAAAAAATTGATGGTCAAATATGCAGCTAGTAGCTGCTACATCTCTTTGAATATCAAGCCCCAATGGATGTCTTTTATTGTTCCAATAATCCTAAACTTATGTGACCTCCAGTGCATATTAGACCATTCACTGTATAAATACAACATGTTGACAAAAATGTGTTTTAAATAAAACTAGTAAAATATACATATGAATTTTTTTAACATTTTCTGTGGAGCAGCTATCTTAAAGTGTATCCTTACAGTTCAGTGTATTATGTTGCATACGGTTTCAGTGCAACCGTAAATCACAGGGTTCCTGTGAGGTACTTATCAGGACAGTGTCAGTTACTTCATACAAACACTTTTTGTCTTCATGTCAAAATATCTATTCACAGGGACTGTAAAATAATTTGCCTCTGAAGACATATTGACATGGTTTAACAATTCCGATTAATGCTATTCAAAAACATTAAGTGAAATTGAAAGGGCTGTTGGTGGAAAGTCATGAATCGAAACATAGAAAAAATAGGCCCGGGTGAGTACGTAGAAGCAAATCAAGCAAGTCATACTTATGTCTTGTGTAATGCTAATCCTAAAATGTCTACAAACTTTATTCTCTATCTTTGCACCCGATGGTGATGGATTCAAGAATGATTCATAGAAAAACAGTACCAGGGGATGAACAGAAAAAGAAAAACTTTTCTGCTGATTTTCCTTTTCTCCAGGCATTGGAGGCATTTGATGAACTGGCTTGCTGTAGCTGACACAAGGGGGAGCGCATTCACAATTTATGCCATTGCAACTTCTTTCTTCAACCACTTTGGCTGTGGTCTCAGAGTCTTCTGTTCAGTTACTCGAGGTCATCGACTAATCATAAGCAGTTAGCTGTGCAACTGTGAAGGACAATGGTGAAATTGCTGTGACCGGAGCTCTCCTGCTTGTTATGCTTTTATTAGCCTGGTCCTATATTATTATTCCCTGCAGCTTGCCTTTCTCGCCATGCAGTCTGACAGCTAGCAGAGACTTTTCGGAACTTATTTTGGTGAACATAGCCGTAATAATAATTAAGAAGCCCAAACTGAGGCGTTATATTTGGCAAGGAGGATGAAAAAATAGTCACATTTGTAGGGGAATGAGTTGGGCTATTGGATTGTGGCATGATTCTGAGGGAACCTTTATCTCACAAACCCAGCATGTGCACTTAGGATCATGTATACAATCCTAGTTTTCTCCCTTGCCTCCAGACTGTAATCCACCATGAATTAATCATGGTCTTGAGAGTTAACCAAGCTTGGGGATGTGGGGTGCAAGGTGGGGGTGGATGGTCTGTGGAAGGATATAGGTCTCTGTTGAGCCCCTGGGCTTAGCCCCCTCTGTGACAACACCATGCACCGGCGACTGACCGCCCCCGGGGCCACGGCTCTTTATATTCAAATTCCCATTGATCGCTCATCAGCTGTTGGTGCAAACTGACCTTGTAGTCCAACACTGGAGAAATAAAGCAAGCCTTAACAGCATTGAATGGGTTTTAAATGAGATTTTAAATCCCTGAGTCAGGATGTTCGAATAGCCCAAACACCCACCAAGATCCCAAGTGCTGTATGTGCATGTGTGTGATGAAATGGGGTGAATAGGTGCTTACAGGGGGGTACAAAACAAACAAAACAGTACTTTAGAGTACAACTGGGACCAAAACATTGAGCCAATAGGAAGATCATGCCCATAGGCATGCAGTGAGATACTTGCGTTCCAACTGAGAAGTTTTCTTTTCACGCCTCTCCATATGAGGAGCATTTGGCTGCCAGTTTTAAATGCAAGCGGCTAAGCTAGAAGTGTACCCTTACCTAGGCAAACAAACACATGGCACCGGTCCCCCTCCCTCCTCAAACAAACAACACATGTTGAGAGAAGCCAGTCTCTTGGCCAGGATTGAGAAAATGGTTTTAATCAATGGAGCAGGTTAGTTGATCGCTGAGCCACATTTTCCTGGCTCAATACTCGGCAAGTGGATGATACACAGTCATGTAGCTGCCTGATAAGCAGGCCTTTGCTGATGAGCTGTTTGTTTTGCCACCCCTTTTTCTTTACACTTTCTCCTTCGCTAAGAGTAAAAATAGAAGGAGATTAACTGATAGGACTATTTCTTTAAGATCATGTTCAGGGGGAGGTATTTGTATTATTTTACAAATAATACAAATTATGGCTGATTTTCTTTCATACTCTATTGACACTATGATTTAATTTCAATGTGCATATCTTTTTCTTAATTTACAGAGAGTCCACACTACAGAACTACCTGTCTGCTAAGAAAAATATAAATGTGATAAACTGAGCAGGCAAGGAAGCGTGTGACCTGGAGAAAGTCAAACATCATTTCAAGAAAATCCAGGGAAAAGACAAAAAAGGGAATGTATAGAAACAGGCGGAAAACAATATTAGAATGCAGATTAATACAATTCTTACAAATTTTTAGGCCTTTCTATGTACACAAAACTAACTGCAGGTTTTAAAAATAAATACGTGTTGTATACGAAAAATGTTTTGTACAGTGTGGGAAGACTTATCACCATTACCATTTTAAAAATACAGATTGTTGCCCACTATGACCAGATGCCTAAGAGAATGCTTTTCCGCATATTTCAACTTGTTTTGTGTTTAAGTAAAAATGCTGGCCTCTTTAAAATTCAGAGAATAAACTAATCACATAAAAGGCTTTAAAAGCAACGACACATTCACTCCAAAAATGTTAAAAGATTAATTCATAAAATACCCTCCGGAAATATGACTGGGGATATTAAATAATTGCTTTCAATGATACAGCCCTAACTAGATTTGCATCAACTAAGCACCTCGGGCCCCAGGCCTAAAGTTGTAGTTGCATTAAAGTAGGATGTATTTTGCGGGCCCAGTTTAGTTTGGGTAGGATTCTTTTCATTAGATTCATTGAGATGGTAAAATTAGGCAATGATTTCAGCTAAACCAAGCTGGTAATGCCAGCCACTATATGCTCCCTTCAGGATACTATTGTAATGGCTAAAATGGGTGCATTCTTGGTCTGGATTACATTCAACCTTGATGGTGGTTAAAATGTGCAGATTTTTATAGGGAAACACCTTTAGATATCTGATGATTGAAGATCATTATAGTTTGTGCTGCTACGGGATTGATTTATATTATGTTACACTGAACATTAGATCAGAAACATTAACCAACATTCCCTGGTGTTAGGTCGGTTATGTGTGCACTTTTATAGCGGAATGATACAGCGATCACGCACTGCTTTAGCTACATTATAGAGATGGCTTGAAGTTGAGCTTCAACTATTTATTGACTTAAATTTGATTTAAGGCTCTAGAGCCAGTTCTAATTAATATGTTTTAGATTTGAAACAGCATGAAGGGGAATATTAGAAGATGGCTACATGAACTCTAATTAAGTGTTTGAAAGTATACAATTACAGTGCAAAGGTCAGCTTTGAATTCCAATTGACAGACAACTCTGTACTGCTGAACAGGTATTAACACAACGAGGGCACGACAAAGAAACAACATAAAAATGTGAAATACTGTACTTGCCTGTGAATATTTCATTCCAAAACAATTCATAGCAACAGCGATGAAAATTTGCAGCAGTTTCCCACAAACGTGCAAAGAGCTTTAGTTGTCAATGTGTTTTTGTACCAGATGGTCTTAGTGTTTTGGGCTGCTAATGTCAACCCATTCATGCAGTGAAAACGTAAGAGGGTGTGGCATCAATACTGATTTTAATATTATATTTAATATTAACTAAGAAATGCTTTCTAGATTTAAAGAATAGTTACTTCTGTAGCTAGTTAGACAAAGTGACCTTCAAAGTACAAAGTAACGTTTATATATTAATTTAGTTAACACTATCTAGACTTATAGCATTCTTTGACACAAGCTTGCTGGGTAGAAAACGAAAGTTTTTGCTCTAACTGTAAAAATAATGGTGTTTATCAAGCTTATATTTCCCTATAGCGTAGCTGGCTCCAATGAAAATGTGCATACACGTGCCTCTAATTTGCTTTCCAAGATTTGTAAAAAACTGAATGTTTTACTTATAATTGGTATGTAACCTATTGCAGTATGATTTACATAAAAACATTGCCCATATAACAAACAATGAGCTCACCCTGGGAGTAAAGTGTAGTCGTTTAGCAAAGTTGAAAGTATTAATTTCCCCCTGGAGGATGTCCTGATGGTATGTGAGGTCTGTAGGTTGGCCTGATTAGCACAGAGCATTCAGTGTGTCTACACCATCTGACCCACTGAGTGATATTCATTTGTCATTCACATATCGGAGACCCACTGCTGTGTTTTTAGCTCAGGGCAAGGGTTTTCTCAACGAGTAGTTTTTGTATGATTGCACTGGCAATTTCCCATCGTGATGTTACATAGAATAGACACTTACGTGCAAAATCCATTTAGGCTTGGCTTTGTTGCCGTATTTCCTTTCGTGAAGAGGTTGTTTCAATGTTAATTGGAAAGTCCCTTTGTCTGAAGTAGCTCTTTAAAGGTTTCTATGCATTATGCAAATGATTAATACGGCATCGATTATTCACCATTCGTAACTGCTTATCCCTGTTAGGGTCGAGGATGGGCTGGAGCTGATTCCATCTCAAGGTGGGCGAAGGTAGGGTACACCCTGTACCGGTCACCAGGCTATCACAGGACTGACATATGGAGACAGACAATCATTCACATTCACATTCACACTGACAGCTATTAGGATCATCAATTGACAATACCCGCATTTCTTTGCAATGTAGCCGCTGGCGTTTGCACCGGATTTGTCACAGAATTGTAGTGTCCAAACTCTGGTTAACCAACAGGTAAATATTACCCCCTTTCACACAGAGATTCTGCCATTATGGCATAAAGAAGATCCTCCATGAGTGTGAAGGCAAATCAGTGTCAATATCTGAGAGCGCAAATCAGGTCCATGCGTGCGCAAATCAAACATTCGTCTCGAGCAAGCAAAAGCCCATTTCTAGCTATTTGCTTAATTTGAGTTCATTTGAGGATTCAATATATTTTGAAGCCAAAGCAAATAGTACTCAGAATATTTAACCTTTGTTTCATTCTCATCTATGCACTTGCAGGAATTAGGAATCAGGAAACATTTATTACCAAAATATGTCAGACATACAAGGAATTTTACTTGGCGATTGGTGCATAGCAGCGGACAGACAATGGACAACAAGACAGATAAGACGACATAGTGCAAGGAATAAAATAAAATATAATGCTATGGGTTCGTATATAGGGCTAAGAGTTAGTTTAAAAATAAAGTTTAAAAAATAAAGTCCACCAGCGAACAGAAAGGGACAAGTGTATGTGCATGTGAAGTGTGAAGGGAGACCGGTGGAATGTCAGAGTCAGTCAGTGGGGGACCGGGCTCTGTTGATGAGCCTGGTCCCGGGACGTCCGGGACGTCTTGGTCCTGATGGACCTCAGCCTGCTGCCAGATAGAAGGGGCACAAACAGTTTTTGTTCGGGGTGAGAGGCGTTGGCTACGATCTTTATAACTCGCTTCAGGGTCCTGGAAGCAAAGTCCTGGAGAGACGGCAGATTGCAGCCCACTCTGCAGAGCGGATTACAAGCCGCAGCCTGCCCTTGTCCTTGGTTGTGGCTGCAGCGTACCAGACGGTGATGGAGGAGCAGAGGATGCACGGTTTACTCAGCTGCACATGCCCGACTCCACCTGCAAGTGGATCACAGACTTCCTGTCTGACAGGAAGCAGCACGTGAAGCTGTCTCAGCCTCTTGCCCCATCGTACACTCCGTTAAGCTCCTGAAGTTTGCGGATGACACCACCCTCATTGGACTGATCTGTGGTGGGGATGATTCCGCCTACAGGTTGGAATCTGACCATCTTATGATGCTTTGAAGACAGTGGAGATGGTTGTGGATTTTAGGAAGAACGGAGTCCCACCTTCCCCCATCACACTGTGACTCCCCCATCACAGCTGTGGATTCCTTCTGTTTCCTGGGCTCCATCATCACCCAGAACCACAAGTGGGAGCTGAACATCAGCTCTATCACTAAGAAGGCTCAGCACAGGCTGAAGGAATTCAACCTGCCAAAGACAATGATGGTCCACTTCTACACGGCCATCATTGAGTCCATCCTCTGCTTCTCCATCATCATCCTGGAAAGAGTAAAGAGCTGGTCCGTCGTTCCACGACCAGGATGAAAACCGCATTGTTCCTCTTCAATCCTTGGTTTGATTATTGGCCGAACCCTCCTTTCCAGCACCTTGGAGTAGACTTTACCAGGGAGGCTGAGTAGTGTGATACCCCTGTAATTGGCACACATTCTCAGGTCCCCCCTTTTTGAAGAGGGGTACCACCACCACTCTTTTGGCACTGTCCCAGACTTCCACGCAATATTGAAGAGGCGTGTCATCCAAGACAGCCCCCCAACACCCATTGCTTTTAGCATCTCTGGACGGATCTCATCAATCCCCGGGGCTTTGCCACTGTGGAGTTGTTTGACTACCTCAGTGACCTCCACCAGGCAAATTGACGATGATCCGTCCTCCGCCTCCAGCTCCGCCTCTACCAAAGAGGGCGTAGTAGTTTGATTCAGTAGTTCCTCAAAGTGTTCCACCGCCCAATAACCTCCTCAGTCACGGTCAACAGGGTCCCATCCTTACTGTACACAGCTTGGATGGTTCCTCGTTTCTCCCTCCTGAGGTGCCGGATGGTCTTCCAGAAGCACTTTGGTGCCGACCGAAAGTCCTTCTCCATAGTTACCCCGAACTCCTCCCATACTTGTTGCTTTGCCTCCACCACGGCAGAGGCTGCTGCCTTTCGAGCCTGTCGGTACACTGCAACTGCCTCCGGAGTCCCACCGGATATCATACCCGGAAGCCCTCCTTCTTCAGTCGGACGGCTTCCCTGACCACCGGTGTCCACCACGGGGTTCAAGAGTTACTGCCCCTTGATGCACCTAAGACCTTGAGGCCACAAATCTTCAGCAAAGCAAGTTTTGAACATACACTACTCTGGTTCAATGTCCCCTACCTTCACAGGAATGTGAGAGAAGCTCCGCCGGAGGTGTGAGTTGAAAATCTTTTGAACCGGGGCCTTTCACGTTCCCAGTTCACCCTCACTACACGCTTGGGTTTACCGGGTCTGTCCCGAGTCTTCCTCCATCCTCTGATCCAGCTCACCACCAGATGGTGATCAGTTGGCTGCTCTGCCCCTCTCTTTATCCGAGTGTCCAGAACATGCAGCCTCAGATCAGACGATAACAAAATCAATCATTGACCTCCCCAACGTGTGATGATTCCTCCCAATCACGCCTCTCCAGTTATCTCCATCGTCACCCACGTGCGCATTGAAGTCTCCCAGTAGGACTATGGAGTCCCCTACTGGAGGCCCATGCAGGACTCCATTCAGGGTCTACAAAAAGGCTGAATACTCTGAGCTGCTGTTTGGTGCATATGCACAGACAACATTCAGAGTTTTCCCCCCCACCACCCGAAGGCGTAGGGAGGGGACCCTTTTGTCCACCGTGGTAAACTCCAAAGTAGCAGCACTCAGCCGGGGACTTATGAGTATCCCCACACCCGCCTGGCGCCTCACACCATGGGCCACCCCGGAGTAGAATAGAGTCCATCCCCTATCCAGGAGTGTGGTTCCAGAGCCAAAGCTGTGCGTAGAGGTAAGCCCCACCAGATCCAACTTTTAACGCTCCACCTCCCGTACAAGCTCCGGTTTCACATCTTACCATTCTCATTTTGAGAATTTTCAACTGTTCATAGGTTCTTCTGAAAAAATATTTTTTTGTTATTTTCTGTCGGTTTAGCATTTTATTATATGACATTATCTGAATGTTTGAGCAAGTGGCTATATGGACCGCTGTAGAAGGCCCTTTTCCCCTAAGCATAGGTGTAACTTCTGCTCTGGTATTTACTGTACCCAACGCACATGGCCATGTTGCTAATTAAAGCAATTCTATGCTCATCCTGGAAGGGAAATACCTGGATTAGAAGGAGATTTGCAACTAAAACCAGAGACATGCCTAATCAATTCAAAGCCATTAGACAATTAATTCACTTTGTTTGAGGGTGCATATTGCAGATCACTAATCTGGCCCCTAAATTGTCACTCTGTGTACTGATGAGTATTGAGTCCTATGTGTACATACAATGATGCACTTCCACAAGCAACTTGAGCACAGGAAGGAATAAACAAAAATTGTTCCTATTTTAGCACCACGTCAATAGCTTCAGTATATTATGTCAGTTATGAAACCTCCCCGGATTGTCTGTGATCGGACATATACTAAATTCTACTGACTTTATTATATTTAGACATGTATCTCCGGTCCTCCATTTACTCCCACCCTGTGACCCTGTGACACTCTTTTTGACAATTGATTTTGTTTCCGCTGTTAAATCAATCTCTTGTCTAGAGTCCTTGTTGTTTCACTAACGTAATGTAAATGCAAAAGACTTTGTCCAGATAATATACAGGTTTAGTTGCAAAAAGAAAGTTCCCTGGTACATGTATCATCGAACAAATATGCGAAGAAAACAGCTAGTTAGTTCAATTTAATGTCAATTAACTCAACATAACGTAATCAATCATGTGCACACAGCTACACGGATGTTCCTCCTGTCCCTCAAGCAGTCAATGTCCTCTACCTTTTATAGCATTGTCCATCAACCGGCTCTAGGATACAAGACACTCGCATCATGGATGGTCCCTGTATACTTGGTCTGACCCGATGATGTCACTTCTGACGTCATCCCCTGTATAAATACTAGGCCTCACTGCCTGCATTCCCCTTTAGCCTCTAGCATATCCACTGAGTATGATTTGTTGCAAGAAGTTTAGAAGTTCTTGTTCATTTCTTTTTAAATGTTCAGCACCAGGAGTGATCGGTGTGCCTGAAACACCTCTTATACTTTTAAGGCAGCACAATTACTTGGTTCCAGAGATCATCATCAAAAGTATTATACCGCTGGAGCCACACCTTGAACAACATGTCATGATCTGTTGTACTAATTATACTGTTTTTCTGAATTACCGTAATAACTAAACCTACCCCCCGGACTCTTTGTGGGCTGTGAGTGTCCATATTAAGAGACAGACAACAGACAATATTTGAGCATGACAATGATCTTTGCTAAATTTGCTAAATGTAAGAGGAGTCATTTAAAGATATCTTTAACCTATGAAAATATGCTTTGAGTAAATTTAGTGGAGATTAAAAACAAAAAATGAAATATAGAGCAAAAACGTGTTTTTTTCATTTATACTAGACAAAACTAGTTTATATGCAACATTAATTTGTTTTTAATATCTTGCAGATATCTAAAAGGTATCTAAAAACCTGAACAATGTAGGAATATTTGGCAAAACATTTGTCAAATATAGTTTACGTTTGCTCCTACAACAACCAAACCAGGACTTATTCATGTTTTAAAATCTTTTTCTCAACATTTTTAATTGTGAAAAAGAAGCAAAGAATCTGCATACCACCTTATCTAGTAGTGTGTTGAGAGAATAAGCGAGCAATAAAAAAGTAATAAAGAGATGTTTTAACTTTAATGGCTTTGTTAAGAGGATGTGATTCATCCGTCTGTAATACAAATATTCCACGTGGGAGTAAACGTGTAAAAATGACACTGCTGATAAAAAAACGAAGATAAAAAATATTATTATAGTTTATCATTTTTTCTATGAATGTAAAAACACGTTTTTAAGTTACTAAATCAAACCTACTTACTTGTTATTAAGAGAATCATTTATCGTTAATAGATTTTTATGAATTGAAGTGATTTCATCCTTTCATGTACAACAAATGAATACATTTGGGAAAACATTTCCATCCGAGTCAAAAAGCTAATCCTAATCAATCCAACCTGATCGAGAAAAATAAACAGAAATTGACTCCAGGTGATGTAGTCGGTCTAATCCAGAATGCATTGAACCGTTGTAACACATTTACCATAGGTGAAACAAAATGTTTCACTATACGATGCAAACAGTGTCAGCATATTTCTCTCGTGTATGTAATATTTTATGCTTTACATAGCTACAGAGGGGGAGAAAATGACTTTTCTTTTAGCCGTACATTGTCTTTAAGCTGAGAAAAACTGTCCTGCATATTTTTGCAAAAAAGAAAACATTCATTCCAATTAAAGCAGGACTGAGCAAGTGCAGTGAAGCAGCTCTGTTATTCAATTCCATTAGAACGAACGATGCAGCGGCATGCAACCATGCAGTTAACAGGAATTAAAACCATGGGCAAGATGACAGATTACACAAGAATAGAGGTCCACGTCTCTAAATGTGTATGTGTTTATGCATCCGTGCGCACATGTGCCTTTTTTTCTCACTTTCTATTTTGCCAAAATTGTACTTATTAAATAATTTCCAACGCATGTACTTGAATATTAAATCAAAAGAGCTTGAAAAGTGCTATTAGGTCTATACTGTTGCATGGCCTCTGTGTGTGTGTGTGTGTGTGTCAGGATTTGTGAGCTGTAGTTATTGCATGATATATGGCTTTGTTCTTGATGCATGCATGTCAGTTGGCAGTCATTAATCATAGTTAGAAGATATGTTGTAAGTCTCATGTAGGTTTACAGTGTTGTTCTCCCAATCTACGAAGCTGAAGGGACAGTGACATGCATATTCAACTGTACAAGGGAAAATTCATGGCTAGTAAACAGACATAACCGGCACACACCGGGCCTCCATTCCTCCATTTTGTTACACTACTACAGTGTGTATTGATATTATACAGCAGAAGAACTTTCCATGACTTTCCTTTCCAAACTTATCCTCTGGTTTCCTCTCCTGCATCATCTTTCCTGAAAGTTTGTGGGTGTGACTGTCAGAACCAGGCTCACAGAGTGTGTCCGCACTGGTAAAACAGTATTTTTGCGACACACCCACCTTGCCAGAGTAAACTAACCATGCGTTTAATGAGAAACAAAAGCTGGAAATAATTAATCCGACGGTAATTCCTCTTTTTCTTACGCTTGCCAAAGTTTATAATTGAGTAGGTAGGTGGCAATTTCACAGACATTTGAAAGTTGAAAATAAAAGTACCTGTCCCAGCTACCTGCTGTCTTGCTGGGAAATTATGTCCTGATGTTTTGTCATATACAGTATTGATAAGGTATGGTTCAATTGGTCCTTTGTTAAGTCCTGACAATCAGCGTGGTTACATGGATTCGAATAACTGGCTCAGTCGGACTGAAATCGAATTATCCGTTTAATGTAAACACCTTTGTCCGACAATGTGCGGTACGACTACAATCCGACTTACACCCCTGGATAACTCAATCCGATCCAGTTGATAGTTCGAGTATTGCGGCATGTAACGGTGAATTGGATAAGGAACTGGACTTTGCATCTTTGCGCATGCTTGAGATCCCGACGGCGTCTTCTCTCAGTTATCAAATCAGCCAATAGCGCCATTCGCATTCGCTGCGCTCCTATTAGCATCATGCAAAAATAGTAGAGGGATGTAGCTTCACCTTGCTCTCCGTTCGCCATCTTTCTCGTAATGTTGATGTTGGTGTTGATGGTTGTTGTTGGTAGTGGTGAAGAGGTCAAGCGGAAATGGCTGTATCACAACTAGTTGTAATGAAAACCGCGCCACCTATCGTATCGGATATGACATGCTTTCGGTCAATGATTCGATTTATTCACTGCCATGTATATTGGGATAATAGCACTTGCCCCGAAAGATAGTCCGACTAAGCAAAGATTCGAATTATACCATCATGGAAACACACTGACTCATAGAGTAGTTTAGGCCAGCCCTGGCCAGGGTCTGAGTGGTGGCTGCTGGATTTCTTTTTTTTTGGTAGAGCCAGCCAATCAGTTTCAGTAAACATCCCAGTATTATTCAATACAAAAAAGGTTATCAAACACGCATTATTACTGACATAGTTAAATATTTAACATTTATTCCAACAGTTTAACATAATAAGGACATCTTATTCAAACAATTCAGTATATTATTATATATATATATATATATATATATATATATATATATATAGTTCTGTAGTTGTCAGTTGTCTGATTGTGAGCTCAGGTTTATCTTGGTCCAGCTGTTTACCTCTAGCTTCTCCGGCAAAGTTCTTTTCTCGTACCGAGTTCATGTCGGGTCTTCTTGGAAGGACACTGCCTGTGGTCGCTCATGTTATGTTGATAAACGACGAGTCGCGAGACTCGCTCTGACGAGAGCGGGGCGTAGGGCGGCGAAGGGCTATGCCCAAAACTGAATGTATTTTAGAAAATTATATGTCACTAACTAACTAACTAACTAATATACTTTAATCAGTGATTGGCTAAACTGCTTCTTAGACCCGGCGCATTGGGACATTGCCCGAGCCTAGCTGAGACATGCTAACATGCGGAGAGTCAAGGCTCAAGGTCGTGCAAAGTTCTGATTGCCCTCTATGGACCAACCACCACAGGTCCGACTACAACTGCTCCATAGACTCTAACGCAAAGTTTTCAGATTTCCCTAATTTTCAGCCAGGTTTTGTGAATTTGGAAAAAATACGTTTTCTTTACCATCACAGCATTATTACCCCAAGCAATGTCTTTGTATATGCTTAACCAGGTACTGAAGCTATGCTGGATTTATGTTGCCATTGGATGGCGGTGGATTGCCTTTGAGGTACGGGATACCACAAATTATTCAATTTAAAATGTACTAACAGAACTGACCATACTATCATTTTAAAACGCACATCTACAACCAAACAACCCAATCTCATATTGTAACAGTGTAAATTAAGCGTTTAAGGTTGCCTTCTTATTTAGACTGGGACATGAAGGGTTGTTGTGGCTCAGGGGTTAGAGAAGGTGTGCTGGGAAGCACATGGTTGGTGCTTGGAGTCCAGGCTGCCCCATGTTCCATGTTGAAGTGTCTCTGAGCAAGACACCTAACCCCTAACTGCCCCCAGGGCAAAAATGTGAAGAAGCCATGGGTTTAAAGTGTAATATAAGTGGCTTTGGATAAAAGCATCTGCTAAATTACATGTAATGTTCTAATAATAACACCTTACCAGATTAAAGATTAAGGTTATGTTTTAAAGAAGGACACCCAATCTTGCAACATTGTGGTTGGTCAATGTGTAATTCAATAACAGCCATTATTCATAGACAAAGATCCCTGTCGTGTGATCACACTAAATCAGCGGCTGCAGCTCCATATCCCTTTCATTTAGTCGTTCCCAGTGGAGGAGTCAGTTGTAAGTAGGTGGAGGTGTTTGTGATTCACTCATTCGTCCTCTTTCATGACTTTTATTATCAAAAGTAACATATTGAAATGTGCATTTGGCACATATTCAGGTCAATGATAGGTAATCATGTAATTTGTATGTACATGTGCTATGTACTAATCATTTGCATGTTAAAGATGTTTGCACATTACAAAACCTTTCTACAAATTGATATTTGAATATATTTGAAAATATTTACCTGACAATGAAACCGACACCAGCATATCATACTTCTTATACCGTTTTTAATTTTCATATAATGATGTTTGTATTTTATATAGAGTAAGCACAACAAACTCCGGGAAAGAAGCTCAATTAGTGATGTGCATTAATAAAACATGAATTATTATAGAAGGAGAAAGTGAGAGTGAGAGAGGAGCTTGGAGTGTCCTAAGAAGTCCCCTGGCAGACTAGGTCTATAGCAGCTTAACTATAGGCCTAAACTATAGTTAGGGCTGGCTCAGTTTAGCCCGGACCAGCCCTGACTATGAGCGATATCAAAGAGCAACGTTTTCAGCTTTATCTTAAAAGAGCTGACAGAGTCTGCCCCCGGACTGAAAGTGGAAGCTGGTTCCACAAAAGAGGAGCTTAATAACTAAAGGCTCTGGCTCCCATCCTACTTTTTTAAAACTCTAGGAACAACAAGTAACCCAGCATCTTTGGAGCGCAGCTGCCTTGCAGGGCAGTACAGTGTTACAAGCTCTTTAAGATAAGACGGTGCCTCACCAGCAAGTGCCTTGTAGGTGAGGAGTACCTTAAATTCTATTCTTGATTAAACAGGGAGCTAGAGCAGATAAGTTAATACAGGAGTAATATGATCCTTTTTCTTAGGTCTTGTTAATACACTTCCTATTTTACCTTCTCTATCCAAGTAGGCGGCGGCATAATGTATAATGTATGTAGAGTTGAAGGACATATCCTGGTCGAAGAGAACTCCAAGATTCTTTATGGTGTTGCCGGATACCAGAGCCTCTTTCCATCCATAGAAACTGTATCACGTGACAGCTGACTTCGAAGGAGCTCTGGGCCTATCAGGATAACTTGAGTTAACTCAAGTCAATTTAACTTATTTTTCATGAGTTTACCATCAGGAAGTTGCAGGTCATCCAAGTTTTGATGCTTGCTGGACTTCAAGACATTCAAGTCCAACAAGCTGGTAGCTCTCTTCTGGCTTGATCTACAGATACAGTTGAGTATTGTCTGCATTACAATGGAAGTTTATGCAGTGTTTTCTGATAACGTAGCCCAAAGGAAGCATATACAGGGTAAATAAAATTGGTCGAAGCACAGAACCTTGTGGGACTCCGTGACCAACATTGGTGGTCATCGAGGATTCACTGTTTACAAGCACGAACTGGGATTGATTCAATAAATAGGAATGTTCTACTCTCTGCAACAGGATACAGTGATCAAATGATGTCAAATGCGGCACTGAGGTACAGTTTAAGACTCGTACTTGTATTTCGTACTTGCATTTCCTTCCAAGCCTGGCACGCGATGTAGAGAATTGTGCGCATTTCTGCAGCCGACTAAAGAATTTAGGTTGTTTTAACCGGTATTAATTCGTTATAGGAATCAGACGAAAAACGTGCAATTTGTTTTATTCCAGCGTTTGGTGGTTGGTAGATATCCCAGACAGCCACATTAATGTGTAGAAGTGTCACGGTGTGGTTCACTTCCTGTTGTATTTTGTAGTTTTCTGCCACTCGTGTCCCCGGGTAACTTCACTTCCTGCCTTGTCCTGTCATCCCCTGTGATCGTCTAATAGTTTCCACCTGTGTCCAATCACCTGCACCTCCCTTGTGTATTTAAGCCGTGTGTCTCTTGTGTCACTTGTCGCGTCATTGTCTATTGTCGTGGATGTCCGTAGTTTCCCGCCTGCTGTTTTTCCCCCTGGTTCGTGTGTTTTTGCCCCTTGGCCTTTTGATTTAGCCTTTTGACTATTAAAGTCTTTTGTTTTCCGAGAAGTCTGCGTCTGAGTCCTGCCTCCTCCACCCACGCATCCTTGACATAGAAGACCTTTCACAGTGGAAGTCATAATAGAGTTTGGATGACTTTTGAGTCATGTCACAATTCGTTGTTATTAGGACAAAATAATCACATATTGTTTATGGTTAGATGTACTTGATTGTACACTTTAAAATAAGAAATATGGATCATTTGACACAAGCTCCTTTCAGTAACAAGATAAGAACAAAAAAATCAGTTAGTTTCCAATTAGTGCTTTTAAAACGCTGGTGTATCAAATGTAGAAAACAAGCCTGTTGCCTCCTACATAATGAGTCTGTGAACCATGGCTTTCAATGGGCCTCCTTTGTCACTGTCACGTCCACTGAGTGCCTCAGTCACATTTAAATTGGCCCCGGGGCCGCGGACATTGATAAAGGGTCTGTGTGTGGTGGGAAGCCTGCAGACTAATTTCAGCAAGCTTGGTTGAGGCAGTCCAGTCACTGTCCATCACTTCTCCGTTATTTGCATTGGCCACATCAGTCCAGAGTGTTGATCAATGCAGCGTCGAAGTGAGCTTTCTTTCAGCATTAGGAGCTGCTTAGACAAAGCTCAACAAGGTTAAGTGATGTTGAGAGTACTGCCTGTATCCAAAATGCTTTGTAGAGATGGCAACCACAAGAAAGTAGACACTGCTCAACAAAAAAAAATATATATATATTTTTTAAATTATTATTGTTTATTATTGCATCATAGGGAAAGTACAGCAGCTGTCTCTGTGGATAATATCATTCATATCTTCCACTGATAACACTTGTTATCAGAAAAACTTGAGTAGACATGACAACAACCAACTGTAAAAAAACAGTCCTTCTCTTGTCCTACTGCAGCGCTGTTCTCCGTCTTATGATGCGTCCATCAATGGCAGCTTGATCTGGGATGACATGATGGAGCCAGGTCACTTAAAGATGTGGACACACTGGATTTGTTGAAACCTTATTTCACCTTCTCATTTTGCGACCGGGCATCAAACAGCCAGTGTTAGGCTGCGTACGAATAGCCTGTGTACGAGTAGCCACGAGTAGCCTGGTACAGGCTAGTTTAGCTGAGCTTCCATATTAGCTCTTCTTTCTCCCTCTCCTCCTTGCTGCAGATGATATTTTGTTTGGCAGGTCTGGTAGGTTGATTGACATTCCCCATGCTCCCTTATTGATTAAGGTATTCTGTCACATGCCAATTGTGCTCCAGTAACAAACATTAAAAGCAACAAAATAAGCATTTTTTGTCATAGGAGCTTCAATAATTTCATATAATTCATAGATGTCATGGTCAAGCCAAGTGTTTCAGGATCAAAGATTCATGAGGATGCCGCATTTTTTCATTCTGAAACCTCTAAAAGCATTCCACCACTAATGACTGAGGACTAAATGATTATTTATTTTATATGTCCTATGTATTGAATACACTTCATAGGAAGTTGTATTCAGAATTTGGATTTAAAATAATGCAATTGGATTCATAATGACGGTGTAAATATTGTATATCTGCATTTATTTCTTCTATTTTCGTTGATGGCCTCCCTCACCCCCCTCTTTTTCCATGTCTCTCACTCGTCACTCTGCTTACCACGTTGTCCTGTTCCCTAAAGTATCCACTTGTGGTTGATGATTTACAGTAAAATTGCTTGTAAATTGTAGTGGAAAATGTTTTGCAGACCTGGCAGCTTTCAAGTCCTATGCACATTCGTCACTTGACATTTCCTTTTCTGTACTAGCACTAGAATTAATTAGGCTGCGCAGCGGCAAAAGTTTATGGCTGTATTTTATGGGGAGAGGAGATTCCTTAGACACCATCTCAGACCTGTGTCGATTTATTATTTGTATTATTGTAGTGGTATTTGTGTGTATGCGTACAGTATATGTTCGACTTGCCAATGAAGTCGCCATGCGTTAATAGTATTAAAGCCAGATTCATTTGCACAACTTCGGTTTATGGCAGGACAAACATATTCACTGTGCAGTAGAGATATGCTAACAGGCAGGGACAAACACAAATCCTTAGTAATACATTCAAAAGAACATTATGCATGAATACATGTACACAGGCACATGCACAAACATTTTGGGGGGCAGGTGCTTAAACCAAAACAAAACGGCACTGAAATTAAAAATAATAATATTATTATTATATTTATTTGTGTTAACAAACTAACTCAAATTGAATACATAAATAATAGGCAAAAACGGACCAAACAAAGCCACATTGTACTTAAGAAATAAAGTACAAGAGGCTGTACTTTATCGTCAATAATGTTACACTCCGGGGGTGTTGTAAGCAGCAACCTTCGAACTTACTATAAATAGTAAAATAGTGTGTATCACATTTCTGTAGCATATAGAAAAAAGTCCTGTTAGATATCAAAACATGGGAATTGATGACAGAGACAATCATTTTTATTTTAAATATTGATGAATGAAGAAAAAGTGGGCTAGAGCAGAAGGGGCATTTTCTCATACAGGGCAAAAGGGCAAGTGCTTGAGCACCATTAGGGGTCTATCTGTGCACGTGTATGCATATTCTATTCTCATTATTTTTTCTTTCCTTTTTGTACCTGCCATAAACACAATGGAGCCAGATGTCTGACAGGCTGCAATATAATTTGTGTCTATGCAAGTGGGGCCATAACTCACCTCAATTTGTATTTTTAATGCTACTTCCATATTTATTTTCAACTTCTTTCAATTACAGATTGATCTTGCCTCTAAAGTCTTCACTTACAGCGGTCCAGAGCAATCACAGTCAGCCCTCATTCAGTTCCCTGTAACTCCATTCTACCCCAAATCGTTGAGGAGAAAACTAATATATTGTTTGTGAATACACTGCCTCCACTGGTTTTGGCTTAGCAAGACTGTGTCTAGATTAAAACGAAAGTATTTTCTGGAGCTTTTAACAGTTTGGTTTTAGCTGTGCAGGTTTTTATCTTTATGGTTTAAATGCACTTAAAAGTCGCTTTGAATAAAAGCACAAGCTAAATGACATGTAATGTAATGCATGTCTCAACCGTAAAGGTTGCCAGGTTACCAATTTGGGAAATTCTTAAAATTCCTGATGTACGAAATAGGGGAAGCAAACAAGCATACACCAAACCTTTAGCACTCAGGGCCCTAGCCTTTTTTTTGGCGTCTACTTTTTTCTGTCAGGATAAAGGGGAAACCTTATGAGTGATCTGGTGGGTTAAAATCAGTTTACTGATTAAGAAATAAATGAATTTAACACGCAAAAAACCCCTTTGATTTAATTGCCTAAAAGATAATCACTAACAAGCCCTATAAAACATGGAGACACTAAAGGCAAATCTATGTGATATCACAGTTTGCAGACAGCAATCATGGAAAGTTTCACGTTCATAGAGTATTGGAAACTACTCTAAAAGAGGCTTTTGTGCAGGCTTCACGGCAGAGAAACAGCAGGAGGGAAAATTAGCTTTATAAACCCATCAGAAGCCAAATGTGTAGAGAGTAGAATGACGCTCAAGAGTGATGATTGGCTGATAAAACCGCCCAACCCTATCCATTAAAACCTGCACAAAAGGTGCTGAAATTGATTGTGATGTGCATGAGATGGCCAATGCACGTATCTCTCTTACGAAAAAAATAATTTTAAATAACGTCAAAGATAAGGGGCATTTATGATTCATATGTTTGGATGCTTGGTTGTTATTTTGCTCTGGCTTCGGCAAGATTTGTCTGAGAGCAATTAAATGCATATCAGCGTCTTCCACGTTGTCTTGGCTAGAAATTTGTTGTCTCTTTTTATTTGTTAGCTTCTAGGTTTGATGAAAGAAATGTACATAAGCACCGCCGTGTGCAAATTATCTTAAAGGTTTTGCATAACATGTTTAAAAATTTGTTGGAGTTGTGTTTGGAGTAATAGTAGTTCGGATAAGTGCAGATTGTAGCCAAGACTCTAATGTTTCGAAAGGTGTGGAGTATTGATATATTTGTTTGTGATACAAACAATACACAATATTCTTCTTGGATGTTGGTTTTGGCTTGGTTTTGGCACAGTTATGAATCAAATTTGATGATGCTCGGGTGTATATATGATTATTTCTTTTCTCCATTATTTGTTGCGAATTATATAATTATCACAACTGGCACCAGATGGTGAAGCAAATTAACTTTGACGGTGTGGTGCAAAGTTCGTCTAAACATTACAAACAACTTTTCAAAATCACTCAGAAGACAGAAAAGCAGATAATCCTTTTGGGATCTTTTAGCTGGCCTGAAACGTCTGACGGTATTTGTGTTCAAAATAATACTTTTCTTTGGTTACAATAATAAAGCTTTTATTCTTTAATTCCACATTTTATTATTAAACTGACGTATATAACTGCATATCTTATTATATATAAGGATATATTATATATTGATATTTTCTGTTTCGGACACCAATGGTTTGTAGCTTGTAGCAACCAAAGCTTGTAGCCAGCCTGTTGACCACTTTTAGTGGTTTAAAGTTACATCAGCTGTGTATGTGCTTGTATCAGAAAGCAGCAACAACCTGAAACTTTATAAAGACCCCTGTAAATACTTATGACATTTTTAAGCCAATAAGTGGTCAACCAAGGGGGGAATTGAGAAAAAAAAAACCTGGCTTGAAAATAACTCAAATGATCCTTTTAACCTTGAGGGAACTGTTCCACCAGTGTTGTCCCGCTGCATTTGCACGAACGTGGGTTCTCTGTTATGGATATGCTGTACAACAACAAACCGCACACACACACACATTTGCTCTCAGAGCTGTAGGAGGTGTTTTGGGATCAATTGTGGATAATTGGGTCTCCATGCGACATAATCTTACATTAGTACAGCCAGCTGTGCAGCATACGTGAACACTACCTGTTAACTGTGAGGGTGGTGTTTTGTGGTTGCATGTCTCGCGCATGCATACTTGCCTGTCCAATAGAAAACGTTTTGAACATAATAACAGGAAATATTTTATACCGTGTTTCCGCTGACCTACACCAAAATCAGATTTATGTCTACTGGTAATAAACACAAGGGTTGTGTGCATGTGACATCACCAACCCTATCGCTGTCATTTCCCATTTTCCACTTCAACCCATACACACACACACACACACACACACACACACACACACACACACACATTCACACACATACCATGCACCCAGCCGTAACTTTAAAAAAAGCAGCTGCTCACTCCAATTTTGTAATCAATGTCCACAGAAAATGGGATTCCTCCAGCCGGCGGCAATTAATACATTTGTGTCCTTTTTTAACACTAGTGAACCGAGCTTGAAATTACCAATGACTGGCTCCTGCTCATTTCCATATTTATTGCAGTTGAGGACGGAGTGGTGGCAGCGGCAATGGTGTGTGTGGAAGAGGGGGAAGGGGGCCTAAAATCTGGGGCGAATGATTGATGTGGAGCTCGCCTCCCGCATTACAAACAGCCTATTGTTGGGCAGACAGAGGAAAAGAGGGAGAGAGGGAGATAGAGATAAAGAGATAAAGAGAGAGGAAGAATGAAGAGCGGTCAGTTGATTAAAGTTGAAGGAAGTAGGATCAGTCTGTGCCGGAGGTTTTTGTCCTCCAGCTCTCTTTCTCCCAGTTTCTATCTACCCCTTTTTAGTTTCTCCCGTGCTCCAGATATATTTTGCAGTGAAGATGGCGGGAGCATTAAAGGCCTGCTTTAAAGGATGTTGACAAGGAGTGGACCAACAAAAGCCTGAGACTGAGGATTTGCTTGTAAAGATTCAATCAGACATGTTTTCACTACATTTAATTGGCGGACTCCGAAGGGGAGGTATTTGGGGATGAAAAGATTGGCGACGGAGGTGTGAACGATTGGGATTGTTCCGAGAACCCACCCTACCCCCCACTATGAACCCCCTACCCCCTCTTGTACACCCCCATGCTTCCCTCTGTCATTTTGAGCGATAGTTTGGAAATGTCCTTTGAATGATGCTAAAGAGCAAACTCGTCCACCCTCCCACTTCCCTCCTCCTGCTCCCAATGAATTATGAGTATTATTTCTGGGAGGTTGGATGTGGTTAGCCAGAGAACAGAACTACACCGATTTGATTGGATCCGACCTGACTCCACTTGTGTCGCATTCACACTAAAAGCATTGCTCATTTGAGTGTGTGTGTGTGTGTGTGTGAGAGAGAGAGCTTATCTTAGATAACTGTGTCCTGATTATGACACAACACAAGAGGCCAAAGTAGTATTGTTGACCCAACGCTGACCCTCATCCGTGAATTCACATCTTTCACGCACACACACACACACGCACGCACGCATGCCCACACACACACACACACACACACACACACACACACACACACACTAACATTAAAGCCAAACTATTCTTACCCTCAAGTCTAGGTATCACTTAGAATGATACACCAAAACCAATTACGTCTACCGTCTACGTTGCTTTTATTAAAGAAAAGAAACTATACATCAGAGATAACATTTCACAGATATATGTGAAGTTTTGATGGAGAATTAAAAAAAAGATATTTAGAGGGTTCTTATGAATACCGCTGTGCAACATGGATAGATAATATATATTTGCGTGGACCTTGAAGTGATAAGTCATTCCCCATTTCTGTCTCTTTCCCTCCTTTCTTGTTGTTGTCTGTTGATAAAATGCTACTTGAAAAGCTTCTTCATTTACTGAATCCTAAAATAACCATTCCAGGAGTGAGTAAAGGAGTAGTACACATTATTCATCATCAAGTACACACCATTTCGAAATACGAAGAGTCATTGTAACTGGATAGCACTATACCATTTGCCTCCCAACTGGCCCTTTGAGTCCACATAAAAGTTCTCCCATCCGACTATGTTTCAAGAGGACACGCAAATAAATTATGTTTCTTTCTGATGAGACCAGCAATGCATTAAAATCCTCTTACTACTTGTTGAACGAAATCAGGTTTTAAACAGCTTTAACATTTACGATACCACTTACGGTCTTGAGGTTGCTGTACTATTCACTATAAAATTTTTATAAAATATCTTATAATAATAAATCTTGAATTTCTGGCAGTTTTTACACTACATGACTCACCAGTAACAGGAAAAGACTGTCCATGATCTTTCATGGGGAGGAATCCCCGATGAGGTCTCCAAACTGGCGAAGAGCGAAGAAATGCTTGTCCTGTTGTTTCCACAGCCGTACTATTTCCTCGACATAGATCAGTCACTGTGTTATGAGTTATGTTTATTCCTATAAACATCCATCACTTCATAAAAACTAACAACTTTAGCAGTTTGTGTCTGATCTGGCGCTTTTGTCCAGTGAACTATGCTCTTACCTTGCTAAGAGCAAAGTGAGGAGCTACACTGTGTGAATGAAGCACTATATGATTCCAGGCCTTTAAATTACATCGGCACCTACAGGATGTTTTGCGTGTATCTGCATCAGTCGTACACATGTGTGATTACATACTGTAAGAATTACACATTCATGTTCATCCCTTTGTCTTAAAAAACTTTGATTTGTTGCTAGTTAATTTTGAGAAAAATAATTTAGTCAGGGAGTAACTTTCAAGTTTCTAAATGTATCAGTTGTCACCCTTGTTCCAAACAGACTGAGTTAAAACGTGTAAACAATCATCTCAAACTTTGATATGTTAAGAGAAAATTAAGTAAGGAAACAAGGTTGATTAAAACTTTTTCTTAACCAGTGTTTCTGAGAAAAAGACCACAGCAGTCTCTAGCATAATATAAAATCAAGAAGTGTCTAACAGCTCTTGGCCCTAGGAAGATGTTGGCATTTTCAGGTAATTTGTTGCTCAAATAATCAGAAACGTCTTCATAGTTACCAAATTTATCAACAAAGTAAGTGTTAATTCAAACTCTTGGCTTCATCGTATGACTGAGTAGTGCAGGAAAAGTCAAGCTCCAACATGGCAGGGCAACATAATTGAATTTGGATACATTGTAGTATAATGTTTGTTGGGACTCATATTTAACTTATGTAAGACAGTTGTGTAGGCAGCATATTTTACATTTACTTTTACGTCTGTAGCCATTGTTAGACTCTTATAACAAATTTCTCGACTTCACTAGAAAATGACATGGAAACCAGCTGCCTTAAACCAATTTAGTTTTTAAAAATGGAGGAACTAGAAAGTAGCATTAACATGGAACCGTAAATGTATGCATTAGACAGTCAATATTAATAATCTTTACTTCACTTGAATTATTGCTTTTCTTTAGGCTCAGTAGTATCATATAACTAATTTAAGTTAAACATACATAAATATATATAACAAATATAATAAGGAAAGATTGATTGGAAAAGAAAAAGATAACCCTTTATCAGAAAGAAGTACAGTACTGTGGCGGACCGCGGACCTGGACCAAAAGCTGAAAAAAGACTGTTGTGATATAAATGTACAGCGGATGTTTATACAATTCTATTCCTCTTTTAAATCCCACTAAATAGTCACATTATGATCTTCCAGACCTTTGCTTCTAGAAATTTTCTCCAACTGGACCTCTTCACATTTTAGTTGAATACCCCTGATATAAAGCATTACCGGTACACAGTATCGGGGCCTTGTTAACGACTGGTCACTTTTGGCAGCCATTAAAACTGGAAACAAGCCTCAATAATTAAAACTGGACTGGTAAAAAAGAATGCTCAATCAACTAAACACAAATAAGCATAAGGTGCAACATCTTGCACTGTTCCCTGCTATATTTCCTTTGTGTACCGTTGCTACCAAAATCCCTCAGCTCTGTCAATGTCACAATGGAGATCTAATGGATGACCAGCAACTTTCTTATGTTGAATACAGACAAAAGTTATCTTGTTGGCCCAGAGTGTCTTCGAAGTCAGCTGTCTGTTGACATAGTTTCTCTATAAATAGTTTACTTGCGTTACTTCTAGACGAGATTACTGCAATTATTTATTATCAGGCTGTTTCCTAAGCCAAAGTTAATTCAGAATGCTGCAGCATGTGTATTCACAATTACTAAGAAAAGGGATCATATTATGCTGCGTTCAAAAGAGAACTAAATTATTTGCACGAGTAGATTCCATGCAAAGTCAATGTAGAGAGGCGACTGGTTGGGGAGGAAGCAATATTTCAACGCAGCAATGTAAAAGACACGAAAAAGCTAACGATGCAAAGCAAATAATTAGCTGACTGGAGAGAACAAATGATAACTGCCTTGACAGAGATAAGCCACTCCCCCTTTCAGGCGTGAATGAAGGGGACACGAATGAAGGTGAATTAACTACACCTAGTCAGATGAGTAAAGCATTGTGAACATTTGCTTCTCTTTTAGTTTTAACACAGCATAACTCATGTATTATTTTATCTGCAGCTGCTCCCTGTTAAATCAGGGATAGGATGTTTCTTTTACAGAGTTTTTGTGCTTTGTTAATCATAGATTGTGGTTCTATCTGCACCCTGTTCCTGCTTCCTGCCATGGCCCTGCTGACATCATCATGTCATTATACACCAACATTACCGACTTTGCTTCTCTCCCGAAGTCTTTGGGCTTTCCCTCCCCACAGGTTTCTGTGGATGGTGGTTATGCCTGATGGTGGTTGTCCCTGCAGTGGTCCTGCCATACACCTTGCTTACTATTCTGCATTTTTTCCCCATCAAAGGGTTTTTCATTTTTTGTGGAGTTTTTCCTGCGCTGATGTGAAGGTTTCGGTACAGAGGATGTTGCATGTGTACTGTCAAGCCTTCTGAGAAAAAATTAGTGATTTTTGGATACACAATTAAAATTAATTGAATTGTATTAATGTGGCAACCAGGATGAGCGGTTCCTTTCGTATCTTTTTATGCTGCATACCACATGGGTTGGCATGCATTTGGGCCACATGCCTCTTATGTAGCTCTTATGCGTGAATGTAGCTTCCTCAGTGTATTTAAATGAATCCCGGTTCCTGTATAAACAGTACCATTCAAGTTTGGACACCACTAATTGAATTGAAGGAGAAGGTGTATCCACACATTTGACTGGTACGGTAGAACCTTGCAAAACATCATGTTTACATTTTACATTTTTACGATTCCATTTCAAAGTATGGTTATGCCACAGCATTTTTACAGTTGTATAAAGGAAGTCTGGACACCTGGAAAATCCCCTTCCCAGAGTCAGGCAAAGGATGTTGTAGTGTAAAGCCCTCTAAGGCTAATGGGGTTTGTGATATTGTGCTTTATGAATAAATTTAATACAAGGGTTCTTGCCATTTTTTTTTGTTTCGGTTCATGGTATATAGTGTTTCTTCTCACTATATACCATGAACCGAAACAAAAAAAAATGGCAAGAACCTTTGTATTAAATTTCACAGGGATGTGTTAAAATCCACCAAGATCCACTTTTAAGATTACCCAATAATAATTCTTGCAGGTTTCAGTTTCTGTACAGGCACCTAAGTACCTTTGATTCAGGGAGTATATTATACAAATCCTGATGTGACATAAATTCTGCGATGACATTACAGCTGTGATCTTGAGCTTGGGGGAGGTAGGAATTCTTGACAGCATCTGTAGTTGTTCGCCCCTCCTCCAAACGCGAATCTCCGCCTCTCCAAACTTCCAATCCTCCTCAAAAGTGTTGCAGCAAAGTCGGCTTTGGGGTTTTTTGGGAGGGGGGAGGGATAAGAAGTGGGGCAAAGAGTGTGCATACAGCAAATTGGCAGCTCTATCAAATCATACTGGTATTAGGGGGGTTTGGCAGGGTGTAATCCACCCGCCAAAGCTAGAACGCTCCTCCCTCCCTACATCGTTTAACTTTTGTCGATGTGAACGCCACATTTCATGCTCTGCCATTAATCTGTCGGATTACAGGAAGCTAGCAGTTTGAGGAGGGTTTGGGTGGGGGGCAGAGGAAATGGGGCAAAGGGTTGATTTGTAATGAATTCTCTCGATCTTGTCATTGTGTTGGGTGAAGGGTGGGGATGAAGCTGGCTCGTTTCAACTATCTGGTTAAGGCCGGTTATGATCTTTGTTCTTTCTAAGAACCTACAACTGGTTTTAGATTGCAGGATCTTTGCCAGCAACTAGAATGTATGGTGTGGAATGTGTCCCTGTTGTCCACTGTGATAAGATCTTCTCCTGTGTGAAGGGGAGGTGGAGTGCAGTTCCTGGGGTTTGCTTTCAGAAGATACCTCACCTGGGGACAGGAATGAAAAAAACCCTGCCCTTTCTTTCCGGGGTGTGGAAGAGTACTCAGTAAGGCGTGGTCCGACCTTGAGTGCTCCTCCTTGAGCAACAAAAAGAAAACAAATAATAATATTAAATTATACAAAGTATATATTTGTGCTTTTGAAATATGGAATGTTCCCAGTATTTGTATTATATGATATAAGTATGACCACTCAAAAGTTTAATTTGAACAGAATTCTTACTTATAAGAATGCCATTGAAGATTCCAGTTACCTTTAGGGATTGCTTGCAGTATTTCTGATCATTATGGACCTGTGCTGTTGAACCGGAATGAAGCTTCCTCAGTATATTTTTAAACTCTGTTCCAGTATATACAGTACCAGTTCAATTGAATACGAAGCTGTCCAAACTTTTGACCGGTAATATCTATATTATACCAATATGCCTGTAAGGATGACAGACATAAGATTATTGAAATGTTAATGCTTTTATTTGTGTTGCATTACATTTTATTAGGATGTTTGATGAAATAGATCAGATGTCGAAAATCTTCCAAAAGCTGCACTGTCTACAATCATTCCCAAATATTAAACATTTATTTTCAGTCAATATCAGTCAACTATATTGGTGGTTTGTACTCTTTATTTATTTTGCAAACGTTTATTTGTGGTTCAACATGTAGTAATGTCAAAACATGTTGTTTGTTGCCAGGGCCTTCCAAAATATTAACTGAAAATAAATACAAAGCCTCAATCCTATTGTGCTGATAGCCAGTCATACCCACACTCCACCATTGTCCCTGCTCTGCCGTCTCCTGGGAATAAATTGAAAGTCTGTGATAAGGCCATATATAAATACAACTAAGAAATCACCTAGTGACTTTTCTCATTCCATTTACATCTCTACCTCCTCTGGATATGCATTTAGTTAGCTTCCATTCCTTGCACATAGCTGAGTATTCTGCTAAAAGAGAGCTCGCGTCCTGCAGGGACGGCAGATTGCAGCCAATCACCCTCTCTGCAGAGCGGATGACACGCTGCAGCCTGCCCTTGTCCTTGGCTGTGGCTGCAGCATACCAGATGGTGATGGAGGAGGAGAGGATGGACTCGATGATGGCCGTGTAGAAGTGGATCATCATCGTCTTTGGCAGGTTGAATTTCTTCAGCCGCCTCAGGAAGAACAACCTCTGCTGATCCTTCTTTGTGATGGAGATGATGTTCATCTCCCACTTGAGGTCCTGGGTGATGATGGAGCCCAGGAAACGGAAGGAATCCACAATAGTGATGGGGGAGTCACACAGGGTGATGGGGGAGGGTGGGGCTCTGTTCCGCCGGAAATCCACAACCATCTCCACTGTCTTTAGAGCGTTGAGCTCCAGGTTGTTCTGGCTGCACCACGACACCAGATGGTCAGACTCCCACCTGTAGGCGGACTCATCCCCACCAGAGATCAGTCCAATGAGGGTGGTGTCATCCGCAAACAGGAGCTTGACGGACTGGTGACTGGAGGTGCAGCTGTTGGTGCACAGGGAGAAGAGCAGAGGGGAAAGAACGCAGCCTTGGGGGGAACCGGTGCTGATGGTCCGAGAAGCTGAGACATGTTTCCCCAGCTTCACATGCTGTATCCTGTCAGACAGGAAGTCTGTTATCCACTTGCCGGTGGAGTTGGGCACGTGCAGCTGGGAGAGTTTGTCCTGCAGCAGAGACGGGATGATGGTGTTGAAGGCAGAGCTGAAGTCCACAAACAGGATCCTGGCGTAGGTACCTGGGGAGTCCAGATGCTGGAGGATGTTGTGGAGGGCCATGTTGACAGCATCGTCCACAGACCTGTTGGCTCTGTAGGCGAACTGCAGGGGGTCCAGGAGGGGGGTCGGTGAGGGACTTCAGGTGGTTCAGGACTAGCCGTTCAAAAGACTTCATGACTACAGAGGTCAGGGCGACAGGCCTGTAGTCATTGAGTCCTGTGATCCATGGCCGTGGCGGCCATCAATCTTGGGCTTCTCACAAACTTCTTGTACTTAAAGATGCTCAATCTAAACTATTCGAAGCCAGAATCATGTCATGAAGTAATTGTGTCCAATGTTAGTGTCCTCAAAACCTTAGTTGGTTTTATTATTTTACTCTTCCTTTAGATTAGTCAACAAATATGCCATATCAGGTCACAATATTTTGAACATACTAATAATAATAATAAACATCAATGGTGATTTTTTTCTGTGAATGACAGAAGTTAGACCAACAAAAGGGGCCCATGGACAAGGATACAGTGTGACACAGCTTGTTGACTGAAAACTAACTAAAAACTAAAAAATTGGCCAACAGTTTTTGTTATTTCAGAACTGCATTCTGATTTATGTTATGGTCTAGGCATCTAAGTACTTTGTTACAGACTTAATTATAAGTGCAAAAAGCTTCAGGAAATTAACAATTTTATCAAACGCCTTAAACATTAAAGGAAGCTTGATGTACAAATAATGAAAATGTATTCCTATTGCCTTATTCATCATAAGGAATCCATATCAGCCTTGCTACTCTTCAGGAGCACTCAATCCCAGAGCTCTATCACCCCTTCCTCAATATGGCTGGGGAGTGAGTAAGTGAGTAAGACTAGTGGTTGAAACCGCACAGAACCAGTCTAGACTGCCTAAATCTGCATTAATCCACGTTTCCTGGAGAGTGGATGGTCTGCTAGGTCCTGTGATAACACTTTTGTTTCAGCCTGTGCTCTGTCCCTGTGTGACCCGTTGCTTCCGTTCACATTCCATTCGCATGTTTGCAAATATGCATGCAAACACACGTTTTTCTGTCACACACTCTCGGTTATATGTATCTTCCTGTCTTTCTCAGCCCTGCCATTTTTTTCTCTAATTTTTTTCTTTGACTTCCACACCACTAATTCCTTTTCTTCAAGGACAAGCATCTCACTGCACATCATCTGAATAAGACTTTGAGTCGCTTTGGCCTCCCAGGGCTTAAGTCCGCAGAGCCATTCTTCCCGAACCCTTTTTTAACGTTCCAATATCAGCCTAGTGCCGTCACTAAATATTAACTTACAGAAACTTGAGATATGCTCTGGTTAGGCAGTGTGTTCACCACATGGGCTTTAGGCTGGTTGTCTCTCAGCTGATACTAAAGGAGGATTGTTGAGCTACTGATTCGTAGTGAAAGATCAAAAGGTTTCGGGACTGGGTAACTCTTTAATTGAAGCTAATTGGAGTAATTTTATATAATTACATCCATTATAATAGATCGGACACAAAAGCTAAACTCTTGCTTTACTTATGTCCAACCGCCGTGCCAACCGTCAGGTAAACACCGATTTGCTTCTGGATGACGTCATTGCGTCAAGAAACTACGCTTAAATGTCAGCAATCCAGTTAAAGGTATAGTACATCCAAATCACCAGCAGTGTCTCATGTTACCGGAATACCACAAACCTTCGACGTCTCTGTCTCAGCTTTTTCAGCTGACATAACACAACAAGATAACCTAACAACTCAAGAAACCTAGTAACTCAAGAATGTTACTCAACAAGGAATGCAATCAGGTAACGCAAAAGGGGGGCAGAGCGATGTAGCAACGTATTGCAGCAACTCGATGCAGCAACGTAACGCAGCAACGTAACGCAGCAACATAACGCAGCAACGCAACCTAATAACGCAAGCTGTTACGTTATTAGGCACTGAGATGCTGGCACTCGCACCACCCACCAGGTGCCGCAACTGCTCGGTGTAACCCCTGGCACCAGGATGCCAGACCTTCACGCCTTCCACTGGCACCATTCTTGGCCGCCATGCTAGTTGGACCGATCAGCACCAGGATGCCTGCTCAAAAATATAATCTAACAGGATGCCTGCTCAAAAATATAATCTAACAAAGTAATGCAAAAAGTTAATGCAGCCAAGTAATACAGCAAAGAGGCACAGCAAACGCCTTCTGTCCATACATCAACACATATACATCCTCAATGCGTTCAGCTCAGGGAATGGCCAAGACCACTCCTTCATACCTCCGCGAACCACACCCCTTAAATGACCTCCTACCTTAGGGCGATAATTTACCTCATGGAGTTTTAGCAATCAACTGCCTGGCTCCCCACGACCCATCTGTCACCGAGATGGATCAACTTACAATCCTATTGCTCATGTTTCGCAAAAATAAAATTGTTGAACGCATTCAGTTCGGCTTGGTCCTTGCTAGTGAAGATGCTATTGAAGAAATGTCCTCATCAATTCTGTTGCGTCTGTGTGGGTGGGATAATTAGAATTAGGAGTCCTTAAGATAAAGACACGCTTCAGTCGAAAGTCGTTCCTTACATTAATAGTAAAATAGACTTAAAATAAATTGCATTGTCAATTAATATACTAATACCAGTGCTGCATTTAAAAAGGGACCAGGTAGGTTTATATTGGAAATCTCAATGTGTATGTCTGCAGGTGAAGAGGAAAAAGGGCAAAAAAACAAGTTTATTACATGTCGCACATCTAATTCTGTCTGCAGTTATCTGAAATGATAAATGTGTTTATGTAGGTGTAACCTAATGAAATCTCACGTGCATGAAGACAAACCTACAAGTTTACTTCCCTATATAGTATCACACCCTTGCCTGATGACTGCAACTCCAGTACCCACTGCCATAGAATAGCGCCATACTCAGTCCTCTTCTCTGTTCCTTGACTCCCAGCTCCCACCGCTGAGCCCAGATTCATTACAAGTTGCGGCCAAGGTATTAAGATACGGCTGCATTAACAAAGTTGTCTCTGTATCTTAATTGAATCTACCCCCGCCAGAGCCGAATCTGGATTATGTTTACTTGAAATATAAGCGGCTCTGCAAAATACGGCTCCACTGATAAAACAGTGGGTTACCCCCCCTCCCCAACCCTAATCCCTGACTGTAATTTTGTCCTCGATGGATGTAGCTGTGGCAATGGGAACCCAATTGGGAATCATTCCAAAAAAGGACAGCATCTGCAGGTAAGGTCATCTAAATAGTGGAGGTGTGTTTCTGTGTGTGCAGGGCATTCACTTAATAACTTTGAGCAATATACAATCTGTCTACTCCTTTCACAATGTAACACCTTAATTAGCCTAACCTATGCAGACTTCAGCAAACTGTTATTAGAAATGTATGTGTTTTTTATTTTTTAAATATAAAAAGGGCACTTTTGTGTAAACCCACCCTGCTCAAGGGTATACCTCAACCTGGGATTTACACTCCACATCCCCCAGTCCGAAACACTCACATGCACAGACACACACTTGCACACATATACCATCCCATACAGTCTGGCTGGAGACCAAAGGCCTATTATGTCATGGTTCATGTCTGTGTGCGGACGATGGACAAGCCACCGTTGGGGGGTCCTACATGAATGATGGCTCTGGATGGTGGCCGTAGGTATGGGCCACGTCCTTCGCCTCTGTTTCCTTCACAGGGCACCATCGCCACAGTAAGTGTTCATTGCTTTCAGACAAAATGAAAAAATCACCACATTTTTCAAAATCCTTTAATCATTCATCCACAAACTGCAAAAAAATGTATGTTTGCAGGATATTTTCTTATGCTGCTAACATACTGCTTTCAAAGCTGATGAAACCATATGCAAAATTCAAACATTGATATCCAAAATCTAAAGAAAATTAAATATTAATGATCCCAAGGAAATTGCATTTCAGCTCAAAGCCAACCCAGGTGTCCTGCTTTAGTCTCATTACCATGTTTTAGGAAAAAGGGGATAGCTTGGAACTGATTTTGTTTGGAAATATGGATCACAGAAGATAGGTAGGTGGAGAAAAAGGAGCGGTACTGTGCAAGGGAGAGTGCGTGGAGGACAAAGGAGAAGAAGACCAAGAGTGGTGATGTCTGATGAAGTAAGGGCCACAACGGTTGAGTCAATAGTAAAAAATGTCCGGCAAAATAACAGGTGAAGCCTCAAAGAGGAGGGAGAGGCAGAATATTTTCAGATGAGCTGGAAATTGCCATTGTTGACATGGTCATGGACAAGAATACAATAAAAAAAATGCGGGAGTGACAATATCAATTTTAGAATCAATCAATCAATCAATGATTGAGTGAATATGGTCAGCACAACGACAATTGCGAGAAACATAAAATAAGGACGAAGCAATTGTACACTTTACCCTTTGATAGAAACTTTGAACAAGTGAAAGAACTCCGGTATCAGTAAGATAAATGTTTAGTAACCGAACAGGGTACATACACATGCAACTTTGCATCATGTAAATTACTGTAAAACTGTCTGTAATTTAGAGGGTAATCGAAATCGAAGCCAGCCTAACTCCACATACTTTTATCTTTGTGGATGAAGCTGATTCAACTTGGCAAAAACACAGGAGAAGAAATGTGATTGGACAGAGAAAAGAGAGGAGCTAAGGCCCAAAGGCCTTCTGATTGCATTTAAGAGAAAAATTAAATAAAATAGCAACTTCACCTCCTTTCGTATGCGCTCTTGTTTCGCTCATGAAACTGAAGTTGTGAGGTGCTGATTCAATAAGAACAGCTGCACTGTTGTCATGTTCTAATCAAGTTACAGTCAAACAAAAAGTTCAATGTTTTGCCAGACTATAAAGTCATTGATTAAAAAGGTTTTTCCTGACAGGGATGTGACTTTTAATAAAGCCAAGGTGAATGTGTTTAAAGCTTTATTTGCTCCATTCATTTGGACAGGCAGACAAGGAATGAATGTTAGGTTCTATAAATTTGCGGACAGGTATTAAGAAGAAAGACATGTAGGGCCCTGACTTTCCCTCGAGGAATTCTTGTTGTCATTATGCTTGTAGCCTGGACCCAGAACATATCAACATTTTTGTGCATAATGCCATAATTGACACACAACTTAAGAGATTTAAGTTAAACATCTTCTCATCTTTGCCCAGCACTAGTTAATTTGTATGTATGTGTCATGTCAAATTCCATGTATGCGTATGCATATGTGGCCAATAAAGCCATTTTGATTGTAATACAAAGTAGTCCTACTGTTACACTGTCCTTGAAGACTACTACTGTAGTTACCCTAAAGCTCTAATTGTACAAATAATCCTCAGGTATGGAGAAATGCTAAACAAAGATACTTCTGCACGTGTACACACTCAACAGTCTCAGCTCTGAGCTGGAGGGGACACTTTAACTGCTTCCTTTCTCAAGACCTTCCACAGGCAAGGAAAAAGGTGCTAGAGGCTACATACACACTCTGCGCTTTATCTACACACTCTTATCTCCAGCAGGAGGGCTTAAGATAGAAAGCACGCTGTACAGTAATTACCACTTCCCTCCTTCTCATCTCACTCTACCCCCCTGCATCATTCTCTACTCTCTCATCTAACCAACTTTCCCCTCTTTCCTGTGACTCCCCCCTGTGGGATATCTTCCTCTTCCCCCATGCTTGGGCTCATCCCTCTACCTACCTCCTGCTGGCCAGGACTAAGCCATATGTAGCCTCGCTGCTGGAACGTTGTAGACAGAGAGACATAACGCCCCCTGGGGCTTCATGGCAAGCCAGGCGCAGTTGTGCACTCGACGTGATGTTGCCTTTCCTCGGGTGACAAGACTGTGTGTTCAAACTCAGCCTCCCCTCCGGTTCCCCGCTCTGACTCCCATTCCCCCGCCCGAAACAGATGCTTGGGACAAGGGCGAGCACCAGTCAGGGGGAATGTGGGTTAATTGGGGTACTAGTGGGGGTTAATTTCAATTAAAACTTCAACTAATGGAGGTCAGGGAAGCGTCTGCAAACACCCGATTAAAACAAATGGTCCTGCCAGTCAGAACTTTATCTTAGTCAGCCTCCGGTAGAGTGTCCTAGAGTGAATAAGAACAAAAAAGGGAGACCAGGCAGAGGGAGTGAGAATGACTAATTGGGGGACACTAGTTAGCGCAAGATCGGCAGGGAGATCAGTGACTTAAGGCTCTGTGTGTGTGTCGGACTAAACATCTTCATTAGGGTTCAAGAGAATGGCATTAGCAACCCAGTGTGAAAAAGCGTTGAAGGAAAGATGCTGCTTCTTACTTGACTCTTACCACCATTTGTACACGTAGGTGGCCTTAATGTGGCAGTTAAAGAGACGTCATGGGGTCTTTTTGATCAAAAATGTTGTCAATTGTGGAGAATGAATACTTTACTACAATTAGGCTTTTGTAAAGTTGACATTTTGGTTTGAGGCTTAAATCATAAGTCTAAAATGTTAAAAAACATCAATGTTGGCCCACGCCTGCTAGAATAAAGGATTATGAACCATAGTATTGGAGAGACACAAACATGGCAGTAGAAAAGGAATTGTCTACCACTTTAGATGACACTAAATGGAAACATACATATAGTTTGCTAGCAGAATAAACAATTCCCTGTACACAGAAAAACTATTCAGAAGATGGAATCAGGAATAGAGAACATTTATTGCCAAAATATGTTAGACATACAAGAAATTTCAGTAAGACAAATGGACAACAAGACAGAAAAGAGTGCAAGAAAATGGCATGTTCAATTGTCATATTGTCAATTATACTGAATTCATAGATATACTTTTGACTGTGTATTTTTTAATGTAAATTAGTTTTCTAAATGTAAATAAAATGCCAATAATTTCCCTGTACTAATTGATGCAAACTGTAGTAGGAATGCCATCTCTTGCGCAAATAAAAGTCAGTTGGCAGGTGGTTGGTGTTTCTGCTGTATCCAGACCTGCTGTGCCACCCTGCCGCCAACCTGCTCTGCCAGGCGTGTTGCAGCAGCTTTCGACATCTGGCTCTGGGCCTCAGGGAGATGGCAAGGGACGGGGCGCCCCGCCGTGGCTAAATATGGTGCGGGGTTACGCCACACATCCCTAATCACTTAACCACTGCTAGACATCTGTGCAGCCGTTAGGCATCTAATTTTGCTGTTCCCCAACCATCGTTTCCTTCAGCATCCCCTGACAAGTTCGGTTTATATCAACTTCTCATCCCAGTTACGGAAGATCACTTTCTGATATGTGCAACTGTTACATGAAGGATAAAATATTATGTTAAATCTTTTCCCCAACACATGGTCAAAACACAGACTAAGGTATTTCCCAGTCAAACTTCCCTGTTTCAATTAGTTCAAGTTGTATTGACCAATTCTGTTTGGGCAGGCCTTAGTTGAGATGAGCAAAAGAGTTACCAAATTTTTGTTTTGCAACCCCCCGCATAATATTTGATGATGTTTTAGCCTTAATGGGTTTAAAATGAGATTGGACACTTGTGAAACATTCCAGTCGTAACTGTTGCCTCTCAACTCCTGAGACTCCTCACACGGTGAACAACGAGCACAAAGTGGAAAAGGAACTCTTGTCAAGGATATTTGCTGATGCCAAATGAACCCGAGATATACAGACACTTGACCCGACGGGCTTTTTACTGTCAGACCATCGGGCTGCGGGTTTACCAGATCTATAATATCAGTGTTTCCCACACATTGACTAAATCCCTGTTTTTTAGGTACTCCGATAAAGTTGTGTGTTACATTAATATTGATGAATTATTTCAGTTCAGTGATCGGCCGGTCGGTCAGCCCTCCCCCCCTGGTCAGCAGCCACACATTGACGTTGGATCTGTGGGAAACACTGAACATCTTGATCTTGAATATCAAAGATGTGTAACGTTGCAGATTTAGGATGTAAGCAACTCTGTCAATCATTATACTACATGACTTCTGCATGTCTTCCTTTCGTTTGAAATGAGTGAGTACAAATTTCCGTTACCTTTTCTATCCTCACTGCTTTTTCTCTTCATTTCTCTTATAGCCTTATGGTACGTTCACACCGAACCCGTCACGAATGTATTGCGTATTCGCGCCCGATGCGACGGAGAGGAGGCGTGGTTTATCACCCTGAAACAGATCAACTTTTCCTCCGCCTCAACCGTGTACTTGTTGGACCACCAAACAGTGTTGTGTTTTTGTACTACATAGCATTTGTAAGCGCAGGCAGCTCGGTGAATTTCACCGACTTCTACAGAAACAGTGTCTGGATGAATGCCGCTTTTAGCGGAAGTGGATGCTACCCATTAGCCCGTTTGATAGCTCGTTGGCTCGGATCGGGCACCGGACTTCACCACCTTCACATCATAATACTCTGCCGAGGGAACTGTCAAGACACCGTATACTCAAGCACAACCAAACGGCTCTTTTAAGAGTCACATCATTAAGCAAACTTCCTTAATATTACTTAATATTTAACAATTACCCTACACCATAATGTACTATATTCAGTGCGGTGATGGAATGTTGTAAAAATGCACATATGGTTGTTTGCTGTTTAGTAAAAGTGTGAGGTTCTTCCCGGACCGGCTCACAATAAAGGTATGAGGATGTATCGTAGAACTCGGGGTACCGCTGTCAGACGGGCTGCATCTTAACGCTGATAGGCTATCGCGCGGCAGCATCACGCTATACAGATAGAACATTTCAACTTTTGCTTGGTTTGGGCGAAATTGCGCCAACTTTGTCGCAAACTCGACGGGAAAAACGCGCCACTCAATCGTAGATTCGCATCATGACAGGGTCATCGCATCTGTGCATAGACGGCAGTTGTATATATCCTTGTTGTGCATATTAAAGATTCACTTTTTTCATTTTCTAAGGACCAATGTACTATATATACAGTATGTATGATTGACTCATCTACTAATTCTGCCAAAAATCCCCAAAAACTGCTATCGTCACACCCTGTCCAGTTTCATGCTTTGACCTATGGTGTAATAGTTTTGACAACAAAATCCGGCATTTTGCAAAAATGTCTTGGTATATTCAATACTAGTATATGCCTTCAGTCACATGTCATGCTATAAAACTTTTGTCAGTTAACAAAGACGTCTTCCTTAGTTTTTGCATAATAACAAAGGTTATTTATCACTGTTCAAAAAGAGAAGTAATTGCAGTCGTTCACAAAGACATGAAAAGAGTATTATGAAAAGAGTATTAAGAGTAAGTAATTAAATGCCACATACTGTCACAGTGTGGTTCACTTCCTGTTATATTTTGTAGTTTTCTGCCACTCGTGTCCCCGGGTAACTTCACTTCCTGCCTTGTCATGTCATCCCCTGTGATCGTCTAATAGTTTACACCTGTGTCCAATCACCTGCACCTCCCTAGTGTATTTAAGCCATGTGTGTCTGTTGTCACTTGTCGTGTCATTGTCTTTTGCCACGCATGTCCTTGTTTTTTCGTCGTGGGGGTTCGTAGTTCCTGTCTTCCGTTTTTTCCCCTGGTTCCTGTGTGTTTTTGCCCCTTGGCCTTTTGCTTTTGACTATTGAAGTCCCTTTTGTTTTTTGAACTCTGCGTCTGAGTCCTACCTCCCCGCAATCCCTGACATACACATCTTCAATAACCAAGCAAATGTAAATAAATGTTAGAGTATGGTATGGAAACTACATACAGCCTACAAATTGAAAATGTTTCTTCCTTTATATTCATTTTAGGCTGTTGCAAACGCTCTGCGCTTTTAAGTCCCCACCTTCAAGCTACTGCCTCATGGTCTTGTCTACTTTCTAGTTGAAGTGATGTTAGCTTTTTTTAATCGCTAACAAGCACTTACCCATACTTCAGAATTTTTTTTCTAAACTCTTAACACAGACTCACAGCTACAAGACACAATTGGCCAAATTGATAATTTTCTTCTCAAACACATTTTGTTAAATATATACTAACTCTTAATTTCAAAACAGAACACATCTTTCTCTGCACACACCAACTTTACCAAAACACTGTAAATCTGACTCAATGAAATTCTGTCAAAGAATAACATTTGTTTTCACTTCACAAGGTACATGCAGTCAAACGAAGTACACCAGGTTTCAAAATTCTGGCTATTGTTGACATTATAAAAATTGCATAGACTTTTATGTTTCAGGTAACATGCAATCCACCCTTTACACTAAATGTATTGGTTTGGAACTGTATGTGCAGTAATGTTCACATTCAAACGCATTACAGTAAAAAGCAAATCAGTTATTTTTCACCAGCCTCTCTTAGTGAGAGGCCGTGGTTGATTACATGGTCAATGATAGTGGCACAAATTTCATCACTGACTACTGTTCTTGCAGCCCTTGGAATGCCACCACCACGCATTCTTACACCTCTACCTTGGGCCGGCTTCTCTTCCTGCACCTGCACCTCTCACTGCACCTCCACCTCTCACTGCACCTCCTTCTACATCTCTCACTGGACCTGCACCTCTCACTGCTCCTCTTCCTGCACCTGCACCTCTCACTGCACCTCCTTCTACATCTCTCACTGGACCCGCACCTCTTACTGCACCTCTCACTGCTCCTCTTCCTGCACCTCCTACTGCACCTCTCACTGCTCCTCTTCCTTCACCTGCACCTCCTTCTGCACCTGCACCTCTCACTGGACCTGGTCTTCTCCCTGGGCCCATTGCTCTTCCTTTTCCTTGTCCAGACATTACAGTGTTTGTCTTTTTCTGTTTCTTTTCTCCAAAAACATCACTCCTCAAAGTTCTCCTTAAATAAGCCAGACTGGAATCAGTTGTTGTTGGCCCAAATTACCCAACATAAATCAGCTGTGTGTCAATTATTTAATAGTTTGTTCATTATCAGCTGAGATATATTGTTTTTGAACTGATATCATTGCAGAAGCAGAGGTTTTTATACTGTATCTACGGTTTTGAATATTGTTTTTGCTATTTTGGGATAGTGTGGGTTAATATTTGTGAATACTACTAAAACAATCCATCGTTTTCTTGGGAGGTATGGCTTGTCTGTTAAGAAAAATGTAAGCATTGTGGACATGTGTTCACTGACTGCATATTGTGTGAAAACGACATGAAATGTGTGAATGGCATGGCCACAAAACACCGATGCTAATTGTGTTTAGAGTTTTGAAAATGTGACAACTGTTTGGACAAACGCTTGTTCGCGATTGAAAAAAACTGTAATTACTGGACAAGTCTATTGGTTCTTTTTCGTATCATTTACTTTGTGGGCTTTCCTCCAGCACCACCCTCTAAATTGATGCTTTCGGGAAATATATCTTGCAATTTGAAAGCTGCAACATTTTGGAGGGGTTGAAACGGTGGGTTAGAAAAACACAGCCATGAAAGGATTTGGCTGGTGTTTTGGCTGATAATCAACTTGTACTTCTCTTGCTTATGTTAAACGACACCATAATACGGACATGCACAAGGAAATACAATGAAACATAAAGTGAAGAAACACAAGAATACTATTTGCAAGACAACATATATAATGTAGAGGAAGATTGGATAACAACCGCTCTTTTCCTGTGTGTTACTGTTTTTTTGGTAGAGGAGCTGTCACTGTAATTAGTTTTAACTGATGGGATCCCCGATCTCCCATGATCCCCAATCCCCAAACTCCCATGATATCCCAATCATTATCCCTTGTCACAACTGGAAAGTGTTAGCACAAACATACAGGGCCAAAGAGATAACCCCTCCTCTGATGTCAGCATTATGTAACGCCTGACGCACTGTTGAAGGCTGTGTGTTCAATGGGAAGACTATGACCCTGCATTTAAAGTGCCTTTTAGCTCTCTTTTTCTCTCTTTTTGTCACAATGGTGACGCGAGCAAGTGCAATAGCCCCTACTGCTTCCCCAGCCAAACTTACACTCCATTTTCCCCTCACTGGCGAACAATACCCTGAGTTACTTGAACTCCTTCACTTTTTTAGATTAGATTAGATTAGATTCAACTTTATTGTCATTGCACAGGGTACAAGTGCTGAGGCAACGAAATGCAGTTTAACATCCAACCAGAAGTGCAAAAAGTGCAGAGGATGTGCATGTGTAAAGTGTAATAAGTGAATAAATAGATATGTACAGTAAGAAATAGTTATGCAATATGAACAGTAAGAGATGGATATGCAAAACAGTGCAAATGTTCAGTGGCTGGAGGAGGGTATTTGGCAGTCAAGCCAGGGTGGAGGGGGGAAGTACAGTCACTGAGGGAGATGTGTGTGTGTGTGTGGGGGGCAGAGTTCCGTAGAGTGACAGCCGCAGGGATGAAGCTGTTCCTGAACCTGCTGGTCCGGGAACGGAGCACCCTGCAGCGCCTCCCAGAGGCCAGGCCAAACAGTCTGTGGCTGGGGTGAGAGCTGTCCTTTTCGATGCTGCATGCTCTCCGCAGACATCTCTTGCTCTGGACAGCCTCAATGGTGGGGAGTGAGGAACCGGTGATGTGTTGGGCAGTTTTCACCACCCTCTGCAGTGATTTACGGTCCGCGACAGAGCAGCTGCCATACCATACTGAGATGTTGTTGTAAGGATGCTCTCTATGGTACAGCTGTAGAAATTTTCTAGAATCTGAGGAGACAGATGGGCCTTCTTCAGTCTCCTCAGGAAGAAGAGACGCTGCTGTGCTTTCTTTACCAGGGATGAGGTGTTGAGGGTCCAAGAGAGGTCCTCAGAGATGTGGACACCCAGGAACTTGAAGCTGGCGACACGCTCAACCTCCATCCCGTTGATATGGATGGGGATGTGTGTGCCAGTTTTCATCCTGAAGTCCACAATTAGCTCTTTGGTCTTCTTGGTGTTGAGAGCCAGGTTGATGTCAGCGCACCATACCGCCAGGTGCTGGACCTCCTCTCTGTAGCCCGACTGATCGTTGTCACTGATGAGGCCAATCACAGTGTGTCGTCTGCAAACTTGACAATGATATTAGAACCGTGTACAGGTGTGCAGTCGTAGATGAAGAGGGAGAAGAGGAGAGGACTTAGCACACAGCCCTGTGGCACACCGGTGTTCAGGATGAGGGTTGAGGAGGTGTGGTTCTCTATCCTAACAGACTGGGGTCTGTTGGATAGGAAGTCCAGTATCCAGTTACAGAGGGAAGTGTTGATACCCAGGTAACTGAGTTTTGTGATTAGTTTGGAGGGGATGACAGATGATAGTGTTGAAAGCTGAACTGAAGTCTATGAACAGCATCCACATATAGCTGTTGTTATTGTCCAGGTGAGAAAGGGCGGAGTGTAATGCCGTGGAGATGGCATCCTCCGTACTCCTGTTCTTGCGGTAGGCGAATTGGAAGGGGTGCGAAGCACTTCATGATAGTTGGAGTGAGTGCAACTAGGCGGAAGTCATTTAGGCTCACTGCGGTGAAGTGCTTTGGCACTGGCCAGATAGAGGTGGTTTTTAAAGCACATGGGAACAGTAGCTTGGGCTAGTGACAGGTTGAATATGTCAGTCAGGACCTCAGCTAGCTGCCCAGCACAGGCCCTGAGCACGCGTCCGGGGACGCCATCAGGGCCAGCAGCCTTACGTGCATTAATCCTGCTCAGTGCAGCACACACGTCGGTGGAGGAGAGTGTGAGGGGCTGTGGTGGTCTAAAGTGAGCGCAGCCTTGGTGGCAGCCTCCTGGTTGTCCCTGTCGAAGCGTGCATAAAAGCTGTTAAGCTTGTCAGGGAAGGAGGCATCATTGTTTTGGGGGGTGGTGTTGGTGGGTTTTTAGTCGGTTATGGCTGGATGCCTTGCCACATGCGACGGGGGTCGGAGTTGTTCTTGAAGTCCTCCTCAATCCTTAGCTTGTGGCAGTGCTTGGCCTGCTTGATGCCCCTCTTCAGGTCAGCCCTGGATGAACTGTACACTGTAAAAACTGGGATTGGTGTTAATTAATATCTACTAAATAAATAATAGTAATTGTTACATAATAAAAAAGACTAAAGTACAGTTTTGAATTACATTGAGCTGAATTTAATAAATGCTTATTATTTATTAATTACATGTTTTTGCTTACTAAATTTGCTTGAGTAAAATCAGCTATGAATCACTGAGTAGACTTTAATCATATTTTATGAGTAACTCATTTAGAGTACGTTGTTTTCAATTGAGTGACACTTCCCGTCCCACGCATTTTGAACCACCTGGATCCGCTGCACAAGGGATGCTGTTCTCCTGAAGGTAAGACCTGTGTAAATATTGTTAGTGAACGAATGCATTATAACCAAGTTTTTTTTGCAGGCTACATACTACTTGCGCATCTCTGCCTCTCAGGTTTGAGAAGGAACTGCAACTCTAAACAAGAGTGCAGTTTACATTCAGTGCCGTGGCCCGCCTCTGACTGGGCATATAGCCAATCATATTTTAAGATATTCGGGTGGCACTTGGGGTGGCCGGTGCCACCCTAGGCCACTCCCTGACCACGCCAGTGGTAGACGGCACGTGAGGCGAATTGTTTGAGTCACTCTTTATTTGTGTCTATGCATTGAATTTGTTTGTAAACTACTCTGTGTGAACACAGCATTAAGAACCATGTGTACGCTTGTAATATGTGCTGCTCTAAAGCTGATCTCATTATTTGTCTTGCAGATCCAGGATGAGTTTCCCTGAATCACAACGTGCAGCTTGAATCAAAGTTCATGTCCGAGCAGGAGGAACCCACTCTCAATCTGTGCAGCCATGGAGCTGAGGGTGAAGGCTAAAGGCATCCCACTCAAGGTTTCATTTATTATTATGTTTGCAAATGTTTTACTTTATAATTAAAAAAAATTGAATATCACTTGGGGGGCGCACTGTCGCCTCACATCAAGAAGGTCCTGGTTCGATTCCGCCCAGTGGCCTGTGTGGAGTCTGCACGTTCTCCCCGTGTCTGCATGGGTTCTCTCCGGGTTCTCCGGCTTCCTGCCACAGTCCAAAGACTGGGGATCAGGTTAATTGGGGACTTTATATTGCCTGTAGATGTGTGAATGTGAGTGTGGATGGTTGTATGTCTCTGTGTGGCCCTGCGATTGGCTGGCAACCAATCCAGGATGTACCCTGTCTATCGGCCGAAGTTGGCTGGGATGGACTCCAGCCCCCCCGTGACCCTGTGTGCAGGATAAGCGGTTTGACGATGGATGGTGTCACGGTGTGGTTCACTTCCTGTTGTATTTTGTAGTTTTCTGCCACTCGTGTCCCCGGGTAACTTCACTTCCTGCCTTGTCCCGTCATCCCCTGTGATCGTCTAATAGTTTCCACCTGTGTCCAATCACCTGCACCTCCCTTGTGTATTTAAGCCGTGTGTCTCTTGTGTCACTTGTCGCGTCATTGTCTATTGTCGTGGATGTCCGTAGTTTCTTGCCTGTGTGTTTTTGCCCCTTGGCCCTTTTATTTTCCCTTTTCGACTATTGAAGTATTTTGTTTCCGGAGAAGTCTGCGTTTGAGTCCTGCCTCCCCCACGCATCCCTGACAGATGGATGGATGAATATCACTTACATCTGCCAGAGGCAATGTTTACGTTGGATTTACTCTCCAAAGAAAGTGTCATCTAACTGCATGCATTTTAGTTTCCATAAAGGTGACACTTTTTCAGGTACATCATTATTCAAATTTAGAATGTTACAATCACGTTTTACTGTGAATTACCTTATTATGAGCTCACTATTAATGTGGTATGTCTTAATCGTACAAAAATCAAGTTGTAAAATGTTGTGGTTTTGTGGGAGTTTATGAAGACTTCCCGGAGTCACAGCTGGATTTGTGGAATTTAGGATTGGAGTGGATAATTTTAACTCATAATGTTCATTTCAGACATCCAGCATCTCGAGCGTTACTACGACCAGAGATGCTGTCATTCAGGGTCTACCTTGTAGAGACGATGGATCAACTCATAAAAGAGTGTGATGTAAGTTGAAGCACATGTTGACATTTAAAGAAAGTGATCTCTCTCATCTCTTCTACCCGTCACGTCTTGGAATGGTCAAATCACAACATACAATCATAACGTTATTTCTACTAGTAAGTTGTGGCAAAAGCCGCTGAGTTTTACAGTTTCATTAATAATAATTCAGATTAAATATTTATTGTCCTCTGGGTATGTGCGCACATTTTTGTATTCTATGACAGATTTTTTAAAATACTACTGCAGAAATGGAGACTGTTACTAAATGCTCGCCATTTCAATCTGATTACACCAGCTGTCTGAATTCAGAGCCATTGACAAAGCAGACAAGAGTCCTTTTAACATAGTTGCATTGGATTGGGTGATTAAGAGCTCCAGGAATGAGTTTATATTATCATATAGAGATCAGTTGACATATGACCAGCCTGTTAGTGAATGTAGAATAAGATATTTGTGAATGTAGAAGTAATTTGGTTGATGTTCAATTGGGACCTAATCTTTTGGATGTACAGTACGTAATACTCATCTACTCAATCTTCTTGCTATTTCAGGATGCTGGTGAAGACGCTGTTTCACAGGACCTTGCAATACAAAAGATGACAATCTACAGGAACAAGTCGAACACGTCGAAGAGTCCAGATGTCGGTATCGTGTTGGACGGAGTAAAAGTTCTGACTGCACCAAGGGACTTTCCAAGGGCTTGCTGTCTGCTGGTTATGTTTGCGTATGCAGTGAATCTTGCACATTCAAAGAAATTTAAACACATTTAAGGTGTTCCAAGTTTTCTTGGAGCTGGACTGCTCAAACCGTTGACCCTTGGAGAAAAAAAGGGAATTGTTGTTACTGTTAGAACTCTCCAATGTGGTTACTGTTTGTTCAATGCATGTTAATTAAATTTTAAAGATTCACATTGAGAAGTTTAGGTTTGGCTCTTTCCTGGAGTTCACTTTTAGTGTTGCAATCTAGTGTTAATGCTGCTTTATTTGTGTTGTTCAAATGTATATAAACCATGCTCATTTAATGCAGCTTTTCCTGTATGTATTTATAGAAATTTGCACAAATAAAGTTTAACCTGCTGTACGTATGTATGATGATGTGTTGGTTAAGTTTACTGTTACACAAAAATGTATTGATTAATTAAATATTCAGTAAATATAAATCATATTCATCCAAATATTTAGTAATTATAAATAAATTTCACCCAAAAATTAAGTATATACATTTATTATGATTTTCTTAGTAGACATGAATCATTGTTCTTGTAAAAATATTTTAGATTTAATTATTTCTTTCAATAATGTTTGGTTAAATGTTGAGTAAGTAAATTCTAATCAATTAAATTAATTGTCACTTTGTTGCCACAATTTTTTTGTAGGCTTGAGCATCGCCTGATCTGAAAGCGGTGTCTCGTGCCTTCAGCAGTAGGCGGACCTCTTTGTTCATCCATGGCTTCTGGTTGGGGAAGGTGGTGATTCGTTTAAGTGTGGTGACACTGTCGATGTTGATGAAGTCCAGAACGGAAGAGGCATAGGAATCAATGTCCGTGTGGGAGTCCAGTGTGGCCTGAGTGGCAAACACACTGTGTTCGAACCGAAGCTGTAGTGCAGAGTCTGCTCCCTCTGGCCACACTTTAACTGTCCTCACTGTGGGTTCCACACGTTTGATGAGTGGTGTGTATTTAGGGAGAAGAAACAAAGAGAGGTGGTCAGACTGTCCTAGGTGGGGGAGGGGGGCTACCTTGTAGGCATCAGCCATGTTGGTATAGACCTTGTCTAAAGTTTTGTCTCCTCTCGTGCGGCAGGAGACATGTTGGTGGAATTTGGGGAGTACAGTCTTCAGGTTGGAGTGGTTAAATAAATGAGTAAGGATTAATTCCCTTCCTGCTGAGAACCATGCAACCATGTGCAAATCTTCTGCCCAATCGCTTCACACTCGGCTGTGAACCGCTCCAGTGAGAATTGGAGGTCAAAGACCGAAGATGCCATTAGACCACATCATCTGCAAAAAGACATGATGAGATCCGCAGCACCCCAAACTGTAAACCCTCCTCCCCCCAACTATGCCTCAATATCCTTGCTGTGAATACCACAAACAGGATTAGTGACCAGTCGCAGCCCTGGTGAAGGGCGACACCCATTGCCCTCAGCATCTTAGGACAGATCTTATAAATCCCTGGGCTTTGCGACTCCAGATTTGATTGACTTGATCTCAGTGACTTCCAACACTCAAATTGACGATGATTCTTCCTCAGCCTCCAGCTCCGCCTCTACCAAAGAGGGCATAGTAGTTATATTCAGAGTGCTCCTTTCACCGCCAAATAACCTCCTTAGTTGCAGTCAACAGAGTCTCATCCTTACTGTTTTGATAATTCCCCCATTCCCCCCACTTCTGAGGTTCCGGATTGTTTTTCAGAAGCACCTTGGTGCCAACCGCAATTCCTTTTCCATAATTGTTTCAAACTCCCAAACTCGCTGCTTTGCCACCTTCACGCCAAAGGCAATTGATTCAGGAGTCGTTGGACTGCCCAGGGACAGGCTGCTTCCCAAAAACCCGGTCCGAGGTCTTCGTTGGTTGTGTCCTGGGAAACCAGTCTCCTTAGTCTGAATTTTGGTGGGTTCGTTCTGTTAGGTACTGCTAGCCAAAGGATGTGATTATGTATCACATGTATGTGTATATATGTATGTGTAGATGACCATATAGAACTACTAGAACTAGTTTTATTATGTGTCTGTGATTATGCGTATGGGCGAATCAGTATGTATGTATCACTCATAATCAGACATTTGATCAATTGAAGCAGTGAAACATGGAACATCCAGAAGTTTATTAAGCACCTACAGAATTTTACGAAGAGCATGACATGCAGCGGCTTTCCAGATGTTTTCTGCATTGCTACACTGTACAAACATGTACAACATGAAAGACAGTGTGAGACAGTGTGTGAGCCAGTATTAGAGACAGTGAGTGAGACAGTATGAGAGACAGTGTGTGAGACAGTGTGTGAGCCAGTATTAGAGACAGTGAGTGAGACAGTATGAGAGACAGTGTGTGAGACAGTGAGTGAGACAGTATGAGAGACAGTGTGTGAGACAATATGAGAGAGTGTGAGACAGTATGAGAGACGTGTGTGAGACAGTGAGTGAGACAGTATGAGAGACAGTGTGAGACAGTATGAGAGACAGTGTGTGAGAAGGTGAGTGAGACAGTATGAGAGACAGTGTGTGGCGTTCTTGTAACGTTACGCTCGAGAAGATCTTCTTGTAAGTAAATGATTCCACTGCTAACAGTTAGTGTCTGATTTCAAGAAGCTATCAATGCATTATTAAGATAAAACCAAAAATATACTGCTGTGTTAATTTGTTGTCTAGCACAATTTGCACATCTTGATTTACAAATAAATATAAATCCACCTCAGATCTTTCCTTCTAATCACCATGTCCCAATGTTTTCTTTAGTATCAAAAGTAATCCAGTTATTACTGTGCTGTACATGTAACACTGGTATGTAAAAAAACATCTCTGATACATCTAAAATATACAAAAATGCTATTTTGAAATTGTTTTAATATTCATTTTGTTAGGATCCTGCTATCTGTGTATCTGGTTTTTGTTTTCCCCCTGTGCTTTTGTTTTGTTTTTCAACCTAGAGTTTCTGCCCCTGTGTCCTGCCTTCGGCCACGCCCCTCTCTCTGTAGCCCAGTTGTGGCTCATTCCGGGAATCACAGTGACTGGCATAAAGGCTTCAGAGTTCCCAGGCTCGTTGTCGTCGTCAGTCCGTCCCAGTTCCCAGGCGGGTCTCAGGTGCCAGGAAGATCTCGCTAACCTATTTAATTTAACTCACTGCTGTGCGTGTGCGTTTGAGTCCACTAAATACACCACACAACACAATTTATTTTGTCAATGTGTATTGTAGGATGTGGAAAGATTTGGAAAAACTTGTCCATGCGTTTATCTTCAGTAGTCTCAACTACTGTAACAGTGTTTTTACATGTCTCTGTAAAAAGTCAATCAGAAAGCTACAGCTGATCCAGAACGCTGCAGCTCGAGTCCTCACTAGGACCAGGAAAGTGGATCACGTCGCTCCAGTTCTCAGGTCTTTACACTGGCTTCCTGTCAAATGAAGAATTTACTTTAAAATCCTGCTTTTCTTCTCTACTTCCTTTTCCCAGAGTAAAAACTAAACATAGAGAAGCAGTGTTCACATATCCACATATCTGGAACAAAGTCCCAGAAAGCTGCAGGTCTGCTGAGTGCCTCAGCTCCTTTAAATCCAGATTAAGGACTTTTCTGTTTGCTTCGTTCTTTAATTGACTGTTTCTGCAATTCAGAATTCTGCAATTCAGACATTCTTAAATTACACTGCAAATGTTTTAATCTTTTAACAACTGTTTTCTTTCACGTTTCAATCTATGTTCTTAACCATTTGTAAATCTCCTTGCTTTATGTTTGGATGTTTTTAATGGTTTTATGTGAAGGACTTTGAATTGCCTTGTTGTTGAAATGTGCTATACAAAGAAAATTGCCTTGCCTGGACTTCAATAACAAGGTCATTGAGAGGTTTGTCAGAAGGACAAAAGAGAAAAAATTCCTATTCGCACATGTTGTATTATATATAAATATATAGGTATATAGATCAATACAATTGGGATAAGATTTTAGATAACCATTTTATTTTCGCCTTTAACTGTGACCGGATGTAGGTAAACATCCCTTTAGTTTTCCACACCAGACTCCCGCTACACAAGACGAGTTGCATTTAAAGAATCAATTAATGTGGAGAACATTGTGACTGACCTTTCAGAAAGAGAAATTCAAAGAGCACCTCTAGTTGTGGGGAAAATGAGCAGTGGATCAAATGTTTTTTTTGGCTGCTTTTGGCGTTTGAATACAGTTTCAGTCGGTCTTCTGTGGGAATTTGTGAATGTGCTGCCAATATGGCCATATATATATATATATATATATATATATATATATATATATATATATAGAGAGAGAGAGAGATCTCTAGATATATCTACATATACCCTATCTAGAAAATTGTCCACCAGCCGCCACTGACCTTAGCCCAAGTCAGGGTTTTCCCAGGTATCCTGTTCTTCTTGTTCCATGAGTATAATAAAAGATACAGACACAGACACTTATGAATCATGATGGTGAAGTTGAGCATGTAAATCCCGAAAAAGATCACACATAAAAAAATAGATTCATCTGGATGTTGCTGTGCTGGGAACCTTTTTCTTCACATGACTCAGCAATAACCATTCTAAAATAACTGTCAAACAAACCATGCCTAATGTTGTTGGTTCGCCTAAAAGATATTAGTGTTGCCATGACCCGTGCGGTAAACTTCAGTTTCAGGAGTGGCCCATATTAATACTGTGAGATTAAATTAATTTTCCATCCAGTACAGTACAGTGACTGAACCATGACCTGCCTCCGCAAGACCGGCTCGGTAAATGTCACCCGTATGGCCAGCACATTCATTACCCACAAAACAAATTCCCACAAAAGACTGACTGAAACTGCATTTAAAAGCCAAAAGCAGCCAGAAAAAAACCTTTTATCCACTGCTCATTTCCCCCACAAGCTAGAAGTGCTCTTTTAATTTCCCTTTCTGAAAGGTCAGTCACAATGTTCTCTATCTCCACCTTAATTGATTCTCTAAATGCAACTCGTCTTGTGCAGCAGGAGTCGGGGTGGAAAACTAGAGGGATGTTTGCCTACATTCGGTCACAGTTAAAGGCTAACCTAAAATAGTTTCCCATCTAAAATCTCTTCCTAATTGTATTGACTGTGTGTAAATGTGTCTTCCTGGATGTTGAAGCCTGGATATGCACTGCTCTAGTATATAAAACCTGGACATAGCAAATTGCAAGTGGAGAGAAAATTGCCCTTCTGATCAAATGGGCCAGGTGAGCTTTTTTTCTGATAAATACCCAGGAAGTGGGCTGAGCCTGGGTTGTAATAAATGTCAAGATTTGTCAGTGTTACTACCTGATCATTTTCATTGGAGTAGTTGTACCTTACGAAACAAATAATACATCCTGTGGATTCTACAGGCAAATACAGCTGCTTCACCAAGGTGTCTTGGTTGTTGTGAAAGCATATGGAGAAGGGGATCTTTCCAAATAAATAATAGTTTTATTAATCTATAGTCAGATGTATCAGTTGATTTCGACAGGCATAGCCGATATAGGCAAATAGGCAAAGGAAAGAAACTCTTTTATGATTAACTTCAGACACACAATGTTCACTTAAATATTCATTTTATACAATATTTAGCTATTATACTACTACATGTTTACTATATATTTAGTTATAGAACTATTATCTATGTAAAGATAGAGACTTTTAATATAGGTGAGCAGAAAAGTAGTCACTCATTACTTTGTAGTGAATTGAGAATGATTAATCTGTTGACTGGCATTAATCATCACTCATAGATCGGTCAATAGGTGACTCACACATCAAAAGACAGAGGGGTCTTTTGATGGTTTTCTCATTGTATTTATACTGTTCACTGATAGTGGGCTCTCCCTTAAATCATAAGCTATTCAAAGCCTTATCGCGCAGAAAGGTGTCTACTGCAATAACACATGACTGACAGAAATGTAAAACCAAAAATAAAAATAAAAGTGTCATCCGACCCAGATGAAAAACAGTTGTTACATTATTTTTTTGGCCTTTTGCATTTGAACAGAACAGAATGAGAGAGAGGAAAATATGCAGAAAAGGGCCTTTGGTACTGCTGCAGTACCGAATCAAATTTGAAAGGTAAAGGTCCTACTCCTACCTGGGCATACAGACTTTTATAATGTCAAGTGTAAAAGGAGTTATTGAAATTATTGTCTTTGCATAACACTAGTAAAAGTACTGCTGTTTTCATCTTTGTCAAAAGGTATTGTGAGCATGGGGGCTTAGACATAAAAATTCACAAAGTTGCTTACTCTTTGGCCATTATTTTGCAACAGGTAAGAATCACTTCAGTTCTAGTAACATAACTCAATAGAACAATACCCCGGAAGAGGCTTTTTAGTCTTTAGAGGAGACAACACCTTCCATCCTTAGACCCAAGAATCAGATTAAAGAATTGATCCATTCAATCCATTTTCCTCTGCTTATCTGGGGTCTCGTTGTGGTGGCAGCAGGCCCAGCAGGCTGACCCAGACCCCGCTCACCCTCAACATTTTCCAGCTCATTCTGGGGGATCCCAGAGGGTTGAGTACCAAGAACTGGTGCCATATTGGTACCGGTTCCAATATGGCCCGAAACGCAATGCAGATTTCGGTGCTTGCTTTCGGTGCCTGAACCCAAAGCAAAAGCTTAATTTACACTACTTTGATGAAGCCATCCTGATAGCGTAGCGCTTGTGCAGCTACAGTAGCTGGCTCGCCATCTGCCTTCTATTTATATTTATTAAAGCCAGTGTCACACATAAATGCTTTTCTATATATGTTACATATCTTTAGTTCCTGCACAGTGAGCATACTGTGCATCTAAAATAACATAATTAATATATGTGCTTTGGCAATAAAAACATTTTTTCTTTAATTTCATCAATCGTTGTTATGTGCTTTGTTGTTAAAAAAGTATCTGTTCAGGCACCGTTCCGCCACCGGTAGTGTTTTTAAAAAATGCAAAAGGTTTTTATTGAGTGATAATGATTTATTCACCAGTAACATATAAACTGATACGTACAGGGGTTCCCCCCTATCCTCACAGATTAAAATGGAGCAGAGGCCAAAAAACAGCCTCAGAGTGGAATAGGTTTTAACAGGGTCGGTGACGAAGCCACAACCCCCCTGTCCGCCAAATGCAACCCCTAGTTTGGGAACCAATGATTTACAGCAATTATACTGAAACAAATTTCAAAAGTGTTAGCCAGCCCAAAAATATTCCTGTAGACCTTGTGGTTTTAGAGATATTCTCTTTTTTATGAAGGGTATACCATTTTGGAGCATTTGCCTTCATTCACATGTCCTTAGTGTTAATTTGCGTGTTGGCTGTGATGAATATCATAAATTATATGAACAGATAGAAACTAGACCATTTTGTTGCACTGTATAAAAAGAAAGCCGTCCAACCACTTCACCTATAACTCTGCCACTAGTTATGATGTGCCGGAATCACCACCCTCACCACAGAAGTAGATCTTGGCTTTCCTCATTCATTCTCCGCATGCTCTGTAGGTTCCACTGGCTTGCTGGTGAGTGAGTCACCTATTGACCGATCTATGAGTGATGATTAATGCCAGCCAACAGATTAATGATGTTCAGCTCTCCTCCGCTGCAAACCTTCTGTCGCGAACGTCTCCTTGTGAGTCCTGCTGGTGGGAGGAGCTTCAATGCGCTGGTGGGAGGAGCTTCAATGCCGGGGCTTACACACCTGCGCCTCATCAGAAATTAACAACTGGATAAAGAAGAGGACCTGACGCCCTGTCTCTGCCGGATCGTTGAGTCACTTTTGTGCGTGGATAGCCCCTGTACGCTTTTCGTATCTGGCTGTCTACACTGTATTCTGACTCCGCTTTTTTTCTGCCCGCAGAGTTGCCACCACGCCCGGTCCTGACCAGCCAGCCTCCTCACCGTGTTTTTGCTGAATAAACCACCTTTTGTCAACACCATTCTGAGTCCCGGTCTGCTTTTGGGTTCCTCCCCGAACTCTGACACCTTCCCTATGCCATGTCCTCTCTGCTTATGAGATCACCTGTTGTAATAGTTTTGCTCCGCCTGCCATGCTTTTTTTTAATTTTTGGGGTTTTATTTCTTTAGGTCCCAGAATTTGGGCGCAAATGACTGAAGGATGATAAAAGAAATTGATCCTGCCCCTGTAATGTGGTGTCAACACAGGAGCCATGGAGTTACCGTTTTTAAGGTTTTAATTAGAAAAATGGGTTGAGAAGGTTCACTATCTCTATCTATTGCGGTTTAATTCCAATTCTCTTCCTTAAATTGTTAATTTCGTTTTGCTTTTAGCAACGTTGTGTTCTTTATTCTGAATATTATTCTTGCATTTAACAGCAAACACACTTCTGACTTCTTCATCCACAGGGTTACAAAAGGTTTTGGCATTTCATGTATATCCTTGTAAGATGCGAAAATCAAAACACTTAAACAAAAACATTTTCAAAACAATGTAGTGCCTCTCTCTATTATTTACTTGTAGGTTAATTTTAGTTTTAAAACTTTAGCTTGACAAGTCCTCTGAAAGAAAGTAATGTTGACCCTGACCCTTTCGGTAAAATGGACGCCAAGCATCACGCTCCTAGCCAACAGAGATATTGTAACTTATCTCTATGCAGTAATTCAGAGAAACCTCGATCCCGCTCCACATGGGGAGCATACCGAACAAATGTTATCAAGGGCATACAAATGAGCACAGTAATTTATTCATAAATCAGCAGTGCTGTCTTTGCGGACTGGGATCATTTAGATTGTCTTTTATTAACAGTGGCGTGTGCTGAAGATAGGCACTCGGCTGCGTTCAGGTCCCCCTTTGTTCTCGGGTGGTATCGCAGGCTTCCCTGGGAAATCATGTGTCAGAATGGAAGGAAGTCAGGTACTCGGCTTGACATCCATACAAATTGTCCATGTGTGTGTTTAGAGGGGAAGGGTTGGGGTGTGGGAGGAGAGGGGGTTGGTATGTGGAATGATGGACAATCTCCTCTTTTTACATGTGTGCATAGCAGAGGAGGGCAGATATAAGAAAAAACATATAACATATCCAAACCCCTAACTAAATCCACCTAGGAGGAGATTCATACCTGCAACAATGTATAGAAAAAAAATGTCATAAACATCATGTACAGTGCATCCGGAAAGTATTCACAGCGCTTCACTTTTTCCACATTTTGTTATGTTACAACCTTATTCTAAAATGGATTAAATTCATTATTTTCCTCAACATTCTACACACAACAACCCATAATGACAAAGTGAAGACAGTTGTTTGCAAATATTTGAAAATCTGTTAAAAATAAAGAACGAAAACATAACATGTGTAAGTATTCACAGCCTTTGCCATGACACTCAAAATTTAGCTCAAGTGCATCCTGTTTCCACTGGTCAACTTGATTGGAGTCCACCTGTGCTGAAATTCAGTTCATTGGACATGATTGAGAATATAAGGCATCACTGCTGACAGTGCACATCAGAGCGTAAACCAAGCCATGAAGTCCAAGGAATTATCTGTAGACCTCAGACAGTACTGTATCGAGGCACAGATCTGGCGAAGGGTACAGAAAGATTTCTGCAGCATTGAAAGTCCCAATGAGCACAGTGGCCTCCATCATCCGGAAATGGAAGAAGTTTGGAACCACCAGGACTCTTCCTAGAGTTGGCCGCCCAGCCAGACTGAGCGATCAGGGGAGAAGGACCTTAGTCGGGGAGGTGACCAGGAACCCGATGGTCACTCTGACAGAGCTCTAGTGTTGTTCTATGAAGAGAGGAGAACCTTCAAGAAGGACAACCATCTCTGCAGCACTCCACAAATCAGGCCTGTTTGGTAGAGTGGCCAGACGGAAGCCACTCCTCAGTAAAAAGCACATGGCAGCCCGCCCAAAGGACTCTCAGACCATGAGAAACAAAATTCTCTGGTCTGATGAAACAAAGATTGAACTCGTTGGCCTGAATGCCAAACGTCATGTCTGGAGGAAACCAGGCACTACTCATCACCTGGCCAATACCATCCCTACAGTGAAGCATGGTGGTGGCAGCATCATGCTGTGGAGATGTTTTTCAGCGGGAGGAACTGAGAGACTAGTCAGGATTGAGGGAAAGTTGAATGCAGCAATGTACAGAGACATCCTCGATGAAAACATGCTCCAAAGCGCTCTGGACCTCAGACTGGGGCGACGGTTCATCTTCCAACAGGACAACGACCCGAAGCACACAGCCAAGATAACAAAGCAGTGGCTTCGGGACAACTCTGTGAATGTCCTGGAGTGGCCCAGCCAGAGCCCTGACTTGAACCCGATTGAACATCTCTGGAGAGATCTGAAAATGGCTGTGCACCGACGCTCCCCATCCAACCTGATGGAACTTGAGAGGTTCTGCAAAGAAGAATGGGAGAAACTGCCCAGAAATAGGTATGCCACGCTTGTGGAATCATACCCAAGAGGACTTGAGGCTGTAATTGCTGCCAAAGGTGCTTCAACAAAGTATTGAGCAAAGGCTGTGAATACTTATGTACATGTTATGTTTTCGTTGTTTATTTTTAACAGATCTGCAAAAATTTGCAAAAAAAAGTTTTCACTTTGTCATTATGGGTTGTTGTGTGTAGAATGTTGAGGAAAATAATGAATTTAATCCATTTTGGAATAAGGCTGTAACATAACAAAATGGGGAAAAAGTGAAGCGCTGTGAATACTTTCGGGATGCACTGTATATTACAAAACTGCAAACAATCTCGGTCTGTCTGTCCTCTGTATATCTCAAGAACCTTTAACGTGATGTACGTCACACTTGGTGTGCTTAGGGGGAAAGTATATGCAGTGCAGAAACACTATTTAAGCTTTTGAAGGGATGCCTCAGAAACCGTCAAGTGTAAAAAAAAAATGTTTAGCGATCATCACCAAATTCATAACATCTATGTGTGCACAATTATTATGCAACTAAATGAAAAAACGAAAAATGTCCTATCTCACCGGTTTATTTGCGTCTGTTACAGTGAGAATAATAAACGGCAACAACTAGAAATGTACAAATGTACAAATTGAGGTGTGGAGAACTTTTCTGTGAACATTTCACCGTGGGGACCAGAACTTAGGACTCTGTCTCCGGGTTGGGATGCTCGGTTGTATGCGGCACTCTGATCTCTCTTGGCTTTCTTCACGTGCTCCTTCACAATCGGCATCGCCACGGACGTCCTATCACACATGGCCCCTACATGTTCAATCATGGTACGATGGGGACAGGGCTGCTTCTCCTTAAGTATCCTTGGCTAGGTCAAGAAGGCCTGAGTTTGTGCGAATACAACAGGTCAAAGGATGAAAAAATGGTGGAAGCCTGAGTTACTTCTTTTACCACAAACAGAAGGTAGGGTAGCAACTGGTCCCCGTTTCTTCCATCTTTGTTGATGGCCTTCCTCAGCTTAGCTTTAAGGGTCTTGTTAAACCGTTCCACTATGCCATTCGTCTGGGGGTGGTACACCAAGGTTCTCACCTGTTTCACATGCTAAGAGCACACAATTCCTTGTTCCATCCATGGTTGGTTAGAATCCCCACGCGGCTGTTTTGCTATTTATTGAGCATTTGCCTTTCTTAAGGGGATTGATTTCTGGATACCATTTAACATAGTCTACTATCACCAAGATGTGCTGGTGTCCGCAGGCACTTTTGGGCAGTAGACCCACAATATCCATGCCTACCCTTTCAAAGGGGTCGCTATGATCAGCAAAGGGATAAGGGGGTTCCGGTAAGTTGTTTTTGGCTCAGTGATCTGGCACTCTGGGCAACTGCGGCAGCAGTTCTCTATCTCCTATTGGACTCCGGGCCAAAAGAACCTCCTGAAATACACTCTCCTTTGTTTTCTCCACCCATAAGTGAGCTTCCAGCAAGTGTGGGCTGACGGTGGAGCCATGGAGTTGGGGAACAAGGAGTTGTTCAATGGCCTGGTCCTTATTTCTAACTACCTGATACAAGAGGCCATTTTTCAAAGCAAAGTGAGGGTAGGAAGGGGTTACCCTGGTTCCCACAAAAGATCCCTCTAGAACCTGAACATTTGTTAGGCCATTTCTCAGGGTGTTCCATACTGACCTTTAAGTGCCAGCCTGTCCCGAGGGACCACAGCGTCCTCTTCACTCGGCTGAGGTTGTGGGTCGGAGTCTTCTGATTCCACCCCACTAGAAGCTTTTGCAAAGACTTGGACTGAAAAGGGGCAACAATAACCCAGGATTTATTCTTTTCATCATTGATTTAGTTACGTTTTTTAGGGCTCCCAATTGAGCCTTTTGAGGACTTCTCTGCACAGCATCCGGAAGCCCAGGCAGTTATGCCCAATCATGACCGGGACAGGGAGGTTCCTGCATTTTTTAGATTATTAGATTAGATTCAACTTCATTGTGACAGCTTAGGTTGATGGGATTGGTTTTAAGGCAGTTGCCTATAAAAATTGGTCAAAGTTATTACAATTCTTCTAAATTAGGGCATAAACGTCACATTTTATGGAAAGGTATTTCTGTAATGACCAAAGTCTGCCATAAAAGGACAAAAAGGCCCTTCAAAGAAGAGCACAGACCACCTGAATATCTCTGCAACACACCAGTACAAGGTTAGGTTGTTGAGGCGAGGTTGAGGGTTATTCATAGCAGCTTGGCTCAGGCTACAAATGAGGAAAGGGCATTAGTAATAGTAAAGGTTGCCATCTTAGAGCAAGCATGATTGATGTGGACACAGTGGCATGCAGCAGCGCTCACGCCGAGCCCTTGCCTACTGTTGCCCCAACGACAGGCAGCAAGAGGAAGTGAGTTGACCTCAGGGTCATTGTGACAAAATGCTTAACAACAGTGGCAAAGTACTCTGTGTTTGGGTCAGGGTCATATACATGAACACAAAGGAGACCTTCTGCTGCCGAGTTTAATTCGGTTTCATGATCTGAATGCATAAATGTTGCCACATTTCATTGATTTCAAAATGCTTTGGGAAGATGGTCATGTCTCTGGGAAACCTTACTTCTATTTCATATGCTGGGTACGATGATTGTTATTGTTCATTGTTGTCATTGGGAATCATTAAATAAATTCTGTCTTAGATGCTTTACCCCTCATCATTGTCATTCTTGTGGTTAAGCACCAAGAATGCACCTCGATTGATTATTGTTATTCTTGGGTAAAGCCCTGTCATCTTTGGAACTTCACGGTTTTGAATTTCAACAACCACATACACACAAACTGCACAAAAATGGCTTTGAGCAGCTTCAATTCTAATATATCAGCATCAGCCGCCAAAACCATACAGTGCCAAAGCCCTTGTAGCTACACTACAAATCTGTTTGATGTGAATGTGCATGCATGCCCCTTGTATATGTTTGTGTGTGTCCTTTAGAACAAACTCAGCATGTTGAGCCATAGCTAGCAGTTAGCTGGATTGTATATTCCAAAGTGAAGCCACGGGAGGTGGACCCTGACCTCCGCCTCAGTCACCCAGAACTACGGCTGCAGGCCTCATCTCCATAGGAATCAATAGACTACAGTAATAATGGTGATCTATGAGGCCGACATCAAAGAAGGCACTGACCTTTCTGTGTTGGGGGTTGGGGGATGACCAACAAGCACCACGAACGCAAGCATGTGTGCGCAGAATAAATGTTTTGTCAGTGAACAAAGCTTGTGCACAAGATACACACTTCTATGTACACACAGTCAGTGGCACACACGAATATGAAACAAAAAGCATACAGAAGCCACTGCAGGCCAGTCTTTGACACCCGATGTAGTATCCTTTTCTCACTTCATACCTCAGCTACAGTTTTTTTTAATCATTTATGCAATTTAGTTTGATTTTAAATGATTTATATGTTTTTTTTTATTTAAGGGTCCCATATTAAAAGCAGCTTTTTAAAACTTAAACCTTAATGGCTACTATTCAAATTTTACATACTAGATAAAATGAATTTATACAATACAATACATAGTTGAAGAAATATCTATTGGTATTGGGTTTAGTTAAATTAGTCCAACCTCAGCAACAATAAACTGTGTCTTATAAATAGATGCATTAGAATAAGTAAATGCAATACTGTCATAAATGGTCATATTTCCCTCCCTTTGACTGAAATATATATACATCAGTATGTATTCCATATGGTGATCAATATTTGGAAATACAGTTAATGATGTTAATATTACTAATTGATTAGTACCTGCCTCACCATGAGGTCTACAACCAGAGTTTTGGAGCATTAGACCTGCTCTTTCTTCCAGTCTGCTTGATTAACACTCTGGAGTAATTTGTATGGATTAATTCATTTCGAGGACAATAATATGTAAAAAGGATTATAAATGTGTTGATTAAGTGGATTACTCAGTTAACAAAAAGCTTCGGGCCATATTCTCGTTTTATGAACCCACACAGAAACACACACTCACACCTAGTCAGACAGCTTGGCGCAGCAGTTCCTCGACTCTTGCCTCCATCAACACCCAAACCCCCAGGCCCCTCCTCGGCCCTCCCCCAGCCCAGGGGCTCTCTCTGGGGTCATTATGGGCTCTGACATGCCCCGCTGGATCCATGAATGTTAATGCCTAGTGGAGGGAGTTAGGGGTCCAAACCCACATATTCACCCACACACTCACTCATGCAATTACATACACACGCTTCTGTGTTTTTATGGAATACATTCACAATATCAGCAAATGGCACACAGAAATACAAACACTCACACACACTGACACACAAAATTCCAGAGGGCCAGAGTGGTAACACACAGTCATACACTTATGGGCAGACACTCACGCACACACATTCTTACTATCTGATCAGTGATAACACAGATGGCAGATAGCCTGTCCATGTCATGCAGGCAGCCGTAGGCTCAGCAACGATACACCTTAGCAGAGAGCTGGGAGGAGCAGGATACAGAGGAGGGATGAAGAGAGACATGATGTATTCAGGAGGACTCCTTCATCACCCTCCTACTGTCCACCTCAGGACTTTTCATTCTTACGTTTGCATTCTCTTTTATTCTCATCACCTATTCTTCTTGTCACTCCTTCTCCTTCCGCCCTTGTTCATGCTACTAGTCGGAATCCAAAGGTTAGCACACATGTGTCTGCAAGGAAGATTAAATTATACTCTCTGGATCCACATATCAACACATCATAAATGTATCATTGTGTGGCTTGTAGACTCGAACTGCAGACTGTACACTCGCCAATGTCCATTCTATCATGGCCTTAAGGCAGGGGTCTCAAACTCGGGCCCAACTTTGGCATACCCCGCCCTCCCCCGTCGACCATACCATTCGCCGGTCGGACGGCCAGCGCTGCCACCCGCCCCCCCGTAGACCTTAATGGTCAAAGTCATCCGGCAGGCTGCACTGGTTTCGGCGGCGGGCCGCACTGTATATACAGTATATAGAAAAAATATAAAAACAAAATTAAGGCTTCTGCTTAACAATTTTGAACCGCCTGCGGAAGGGTTGCCACCTTTAGCAAAATAAGGGACGCTATGGCCGACAGGGGGGTGGCGGACGATGCGACCGACGGGGGGTGGCAGCGCGGACGTTACGGGTGGGGGGCGACTTTGCGATTCCCCGGTGATTCCTCCCACTCCGCTCTCGCTTCAGAGCTGGACGCAGGGGGGTATCTGGAGCTGCCTACGCCATTCTTTCAAATCAACACTCCGCCAGGAGACCCGCCCTCCTCTGACTCTGATTGGTTTGTTCAGGTTCACGGCCAATCAATCAGAGGCAATAGGACGAGTCTTCACAGAATTCGGCTTGGATTATTTGCATGGGATGCTGCATTGACTACATCTCGGAAAATACGGAACAAACCCCGCCCTTTATTGATTCCTAACGGGACACGCTATTTCATTCTCAAATACAGGATAATTCTGTATTTTAAGGAACAGGTAGCAACCCTAGCCTGTGGTGATCCAGTTTACCTGTAGAACAGCCCCCTGAGCTTAATGAGAGGTAAGTGCTCCATACCAGCTAAAATCTATGCTCCCAACGACAACTGCGACAACTGCACCCAAAAAGAGACAGGCATGAGGTAAGCTTGAACCAGCAGTGACACTAGAGTGGTTTGTAGAGTGCCATAGTTTGAAGCGCAGGTCCACTCACCCGGCTGAAACAACATGCCGCCAAATGTCAATACGTCATCAACCACATCAATCTTTGCTCAATTTTCTAAGTTCTACTTTTCTAATCTTTTTCATTTACTTTGCTTTCTTATTTTGTATTATTTGTTCCCTGCTCAATGTTTAACATTGCTCATCAAATCATGGCCTTTCACTTTGTCTTCACACATTTTAGCTCATCTCCCTTTTTCTGTTTTTACTCCTACCCATCTCTCCCCATCCTCATCTTTTTCCTGCTCCCTCTTGCACTTTATTTCCTGCTCTTTCTTCTCTCCTTCCTCTGATACTGCCCTACCCCTGCTCTCCCTATATTTCATTATTGTCTCATCATCCCTTTCACGGTACTCTTGTACTCTACCCTCGTTTTCCTCCTCGCTCTCCTTCTTTTCACATTTCCTTGTGCCCCTCTTATAACTCCTATCATCTTCTCCCTTCTACCCTTCCTCCTCCTCCCTCTCTCTCTCTCCCCTCTTTCCCCCTCCTCGTTAAGTATTCTGGAGTAGAGATGATCAGGCGCTCCACTGGAATAAGAATTCCTGCATTATTTGATCATCAGAGTTTATTGTAATCCTTCACCCTGGCCCTGCATTTCAAACACAGATTGTGGATTAGGAAGCCGGTGTGTGTGTGTCACATGTTCAACAATCGAGCCAATAATGGCATGGACACCACTGTCCTGCAGTACGTGTGTTTCAGGGTGTTCATGTGATTGGATGGTGAACAAAGCTTGTCCAATATGGTACATGAGTGAGAGGGTAGATTAATGTAAATCTTGTTTATCTAAACGTCCCTGTCCACACACACGCACGCACACACACACACACTACAACAAAAATTTACGGTGCAGGAAAAGTGTGAGTAGAGCTGTGTGTAGTGAGGGTGTGTGTGCATAAATAAGGGACGGTCGTCCTCTGGTTGACCCTAGTGTAGATGATGGTGATGGACGCTACTAGTAATGGTAGGAGAGAATAGGTACACACACACACACACACACACACACACAGTGACTGGCCTCTGTTTTTTGTCTTTCTAATACCTACTGTATTTTCAGACATAATGTTGTTTTTTATATCATAATCTCTGTGTTAAATATTTATTATAAAACTAAAAATTGTATTACATACGTTATGATTTCGCAGTCTGTAACAGGTTGGGCCATCTTGTGCCTTGTACCTCAGAGGGGGCTTCCTGGTTCTCACTGATAAATCTTTGCATGTTGCTACATCAAAGCAAAATGGTAGCAAGCCAGGTAAGGCTTAAAATATAACTATACAAGTAATATGTTATCACGAAGTAAAGCGTGAGAAGCACAGCGAATTAACTGAATGTCAACTATACTAGGTCCAATGTTATATGCGTTGGGCATTATGAGTCAGTTTTAAAGTCAGTCAACCTAGATATTTTGGAGAAAGGTAAAAGTGATTTGTGCCGTAAATGATGACCGGTGCATCATGTGTGGATTCATCCTGTTCAAGTAATGTCTGTTACAACAAATTGACCGGCTGGTATAACAATTACAATTTCCTTTTTAATAAACCAATACTTTTGTGAGCTGTTTATCAACATGTATTTCACAGTGCTTCGCTTCAGGGTAGAGTATGTATGTTTTATCACAAAATAAGTGGAGATACAGGGTACACCAACCTGTTCTCATTCCCACTTGTCAAATACAGTACTCCAAGCATCACAAAACTACTTGACCAGATTTAGTAGAAGATGGGTTGAAATGAGTATTTATTTAATAGACTAGCTACAAAGGCTCTCTAAGTTGACATAGAACATACAGTAAGAAAGGTCCCTCACAAAATGTGATAGTGTTACTTTTGGATTTACATTGGATCAAGCAGCTTCACGGTGGAAATCCTGTATATTTGTTTGACCCATCCATCTACCCCATGCTCCTGACCAGGCACACTGGTACTCTTTACATGTCATCTGTTATATGGAACATCTTTATAAATCAGATTCTCTAAGCATTTAATAACGACACAGACAGGTTTACCTAGGAGTTACTTGAAAGTCTGGTGTGTCTCATGCAGGAGGGTAATAAAAGATATCCATCAATTTAGATTCAACACTGCAGACAAAAAAAATAAAAATAAAGCTGAAAAAGGAAGACTACATGCATACCATGTGATGTCCCAAGCCCTCCAAAATCACACTAAACAAGCTAGCGGAGCGTAGATCTAACTCCATCCACAAACACACACCGACACACACTTTATTGACAAGTCTGACAACCAATAGAAGAACATTTCTATCAGCTTCTACACCAGTCTTACTTTCCCAATAACTCTGACAGCTTTCCATTGAAGTGTGCATGACAAAGAGAAGGAGAGAGAAACCAAAGATAGAAACAAAAGAGAGATGGAGAGTCGCTTTAAAAGAAAACACACACACACATTCAGACCGTATAGTGCAACGGTAAGCCAATTGAGTGAAAGAAAAATCACTCCTACATGCACAGTGGCAGGCAACGGAAATTTCCCTGCAACCCCGATGACTGGCTATTAATAAATAAAGTAAGAGCCTAATGAGAACAGAATCCTCTAGAGGCAAAGCTTCTTTTCTCTTTGCTGCGTGCCCTCTCTATCTCATCACTCCCTCCTTAACTATCGTAGGTGTTAATAAAGTGCACTCACATTTAGACATCATTCCAACACCAGCTCACCCCTGCTATTGTTCTCTTCAACCACATAGGACAATATGTTTGAACCACATCACAGCAACATTGTTATTTCTAAGCCATTTGAAACAATAATCACTTTTTTATATAAATTATCGCTTCAAAGACAATGCTTGGATAAAATAACATCAAATGAAAATATTAATAAATTCCTTTTGAAACACAGCTTGAGTATGTGTTGTGGTTTACACTAATAGTTATATCTCAAAATGTTTATGTTTACATACCTTGAATATTTTCTATTTTGCGCTACATATTACTGTATTTAATTGCTAATTTAATATTATTTAATATGTTGGACCAGGTTTTCTTTCTTTGTATTTTCCCACATCCCCAATGCCAAAGAACACCTTCCATCTGTACTTGCCCTCTTCTATACAGAGCATGAGAAAATGCAGCAGAGATCTAGAATGCTGGCTTGGGACTACAACAAATCAATTTAAAAATACTGGTATCTTTGTTACTTTAATGGATCTCTGCATAGAGTGACAGATACAAAATTAAAAAAAAAATCTTTGAACTTGGTCTACTTCTTTACAATGTCTTATTTGTTAACTTTAAGGCTTACAATTGATGCTGTTCCATTGGGTCTTTATTGGGTCTTTTTTGAGATATCAGTTCTGAAATCTAAACACAGAATCGGTTGATTAAATGCAACCATTCTTTAGGGACAATTCATAGCATGGACAGACAACAGCATTATTGGCCACCGCTAGTTGGCATGCCCTTCTCTTTGGATTAAAAGAACACACTTCCATAATAACACATGCTGACCACCAGTTTATAATACTACATGTAATAATAGGAAATCCATGAGGGCAACAAATATTGAAAACATTTTAGTTATAATTAGAGGCTTTATCCAGAAAGTGAGCTGTACAATTGTATAAAGTCTTAAGAGGCTTGACTAGAGTTGACCTGATCAGGCAACCAGACGATGAGAGTCATCTTTGATAATAAATGTATTATGTGAGTCATTAGAACTGTTGGATTTTATATAAAAGTAATTTAAATATCTGACAAAATTGGACATTGTCAGTTTAAGCTTTAGGCATATTATTGAAATTTTCCAACATTTTATACCACACAATTAATCGAAAAGATAATCATCAGATCAAGCGATAAAACAAGTATTTTTTTACCACAAGACTTGATTACAGTGGAAAGGCTGCAACCGGAGAGGTACTGCTGAGTATGCAGTTAATCTTTGTTCAGCAATATTCATTATATTTATTTAAAAAGTGAAGACTATGTTTTGATTGCACCTGTCTTAACTATGAACTCTGAATAATTTTTTGTGGGTTTTTGCACAAACTTAGCCGTAGTTGTTCAACATATTTCATTCAGTCCAGGATGATGATGTTCAAAGCTCAGTGCTGTAACACACAACACTGCCATCTAGTGGACCTTCACTGCATCAGCTGTGATGATGCTGGTAGAGATGAAGCGTGGCTTTCTCAAAATACACAAGCACACAAACACATATACACACACTGGTGACAATATAATCATCCTTTTCAGGAGATTTTGTCCCTGGGAGCCACGCCGCCAGATAATGTTAGGACAAAGTAAGGTTTTCAAAGTAAGGTCTAGGGACATGTCGGGGGGGGTCCTTGAGGAGGAGTCCAATGAGCCCCCTGTAAAATGACGAAATAGGTAATTTCATCATTATTTCATTTAGTTTTATTATTTGAGTATTGCTACAAAAACCTTCTAATAGACTTTTACATTCTGTAATTCTGATCATTTCTGAAGATTATTATTCAGGGATGATGATCAAAATGACTTCTGTATGTGTCTGTGGGACAAAATGGTGGGGGGGGGTCCAGGGATTTGAAAATATTTCAGAATTCTTCTAAAACAGTAAATACTACTGTGCTACACAGAACATAAATGCCACAAAAATATGCATGTGTTTGTGTGTATGGGAGGCGGCGGGTGGGGGGGGATTTGTGTTTGTGTGCGCGTAGTGTATGCTTTCTGAACTGTATGCTTTCTGAGTTGTGACTAACAGGGAGTGTGTAGGGGCTCGAGTTAATGAGGTTGGGTGAGCGATTGGGGGACGGGCGCTGGTCTTCAGGGTCCGACAGGGCCCATTGGTTATTTTCCTCTCCCACAACCAGAAAGAGAGAGGGAGGGTAGACATGGAGAGAGAAACAGGAAGATAATTTAATTGTTTTATTTGCATGATAAGTAAGACGTGAACCAAAACAACATTGTATCGTCACATCAACTAAACTACTGCAGTTAATACATTATCAAAGAGGGAGCATGAGATAGGAATGAACAGAAAATAATTTGATAAAATGTCTCAGACCTACATCAAGTTAGAGTTAGTTTGATGTTATGGGGACATATTAGAATGTAAAGTACGTATCAAGCTAGTGGCAAAGTTTTGACCAGTCCCCAAAAATGAATTTTGTTTGCTTTCCATATGTATTGGAATTGCAATAGCTGTAGAAAAGTTTTAGTGGGAATGTTGGTGGCCTCCTGGTTCACTCAGTATGGATTCAAAGGTGTTTTGTCATCTTTGTTAACACTCTCAGAATCCATATGTCAACAAAGCCCTCTGTTATTGGAGAGCTTGCTGGTCACAGAAATACGCATATGGGCCCTGGTCCTTTTGCATATTTCCGTAAGATCACATCTGCATTCACAGTTTCCCCTTTTTCAATTGCGATAGCAAAGTCTGTTAGAAATATCGCAGCATTTCACATTGCAATTAACTTTATTTAAATTACAAAGACGGAAAGACTGTTGTGACTGATAAGACATTTTTATGAGTCACAAAGACTGGATGACTGATGCATTTTCATTTCAAACTAAAGACGGTCAGATGATAGCTCAATAGAAGTGATCATTTCAAAGACACATATAGCACAATCAAATGTGACTATATTTAAAAGCAGCTTAAGGGGTCAAGGTTGAAGCAGCTTGGCCCTGATGTATCGAGTTTCTACAGTGAAAGATATTGGTCCCCTAGGAAGTGCCTTTATTATCTTGCAAGCAAAATATTTAGCAAGAAAAATAAACTTGCTGTTTGGTTATTTTACCGTGACACTTTTTTATCAGGTAGATGTAATCTACACTGTATCTGCCTGTAACGCATGCCAACACAGGACTTTGCGATGGATTCAAACGACACTAGTGGGCGTCATTTTACGCCTCCATGCAAGTAGCTAAGGGAGCCGGCGCTCTTCTTCACGTAAGGCCACACGTATCCAAAAGGGGCTGACGAACGACGGGTTGAACGTGCAACTCGTCCCAAAAAATTCAGATTTTCACTCTCTCCGTTTTTCTGCTTCACTCTACTAAAGAAAAACTTTTCTACTCACAGGTGTTCCCCTTTATCCTGATGGAAAACAATAGACAAAGGCCCAAAATAGCCTAAGACCGCAAATTTATTATATTTTGTAAGAATAGAAAAACTACAGTGCTTTTGCACTGTGAAAAAACTAAAATCAATCACTCACGTAGTGTATCAGGCTGTGCATCATATCACTTATATCAGGGCGTAATCTCATGCCTTAGTGGCTTGCTTTGGCGCTTGTTTTATTTGCATAGGATTTTAAGTAATATGTATCAATCTTAGGAGGATTAAATCCAAAGCAGCATCCAACCTATCTCGCACAATTTATATCTTTTTCACTATTGTTTCTTGAACAGACTTCAGTAAAAATTAGCCCTCTCACGTACTGCTTTTATTATCCCCTCCTCTAGTTCATCTCCCCCTCTCTCTTGCCGTAATATTTCTCTTCCATTTAAAGGCCACTAAAGATCAAGCTTTAGAAAGACATTTCAATTTACTTACTGGCCTTTGGAAACCACCTCCGGTTAGATTTGGATGCCACAGTTAATGTTGTATATCTGTTAAATGGCAGGCGTGCGCCACAGCATCGATCACATCTAAGAGAAACTATGGCAGCAGATATAAGATCAGGTACAGAGCATTATCCCTCTGTCAAAGAGAATGGAGACTTCTAGTTGATGCGGATTATCTCTTTCACTCTGAGCATCATCATCATCCCACAACCCCTTAAAACAAAAGGTTTTCCTGCTCCCAGCTCTCCTCGGCATGGGCACCCAGGTACAGAACAGCCAACTGTGACTATTTCACTCAATTAATCATCGAACACAGCCTGCGGGCTATAAGCATCGATAATTTTAAAGGAAAGGCTTTTCATTAAAGACATTTTTTTCTATATTAGAAATCAGCATTTTTCTCCTATTGCTTAAATGCTTTTACTACCCTCAGGTTGACTGAACGCTCAGTTGACAAGCAACATGTCAGTGGATACACAGCAGAACAGGCAGCAGCCTCTGAAGAACTTTAAGTTTCCATATTTATCGAGGCTGGCAGTGGCCACAGAGCGGACAGGGAGGGACTGCAGCTCCACCAGAAAACCACACAGTCCCTCGTTTTACGACTTGTTTTTCATAAACCTGTGTCATTTAAAGGTGAACACAATTGTGTTAATTACTCACGTACACAGTTATACACAGTACAACATGTGGTGCAACTGGGTCTCATCCCCAGTTTAGCTTGGTCAAGATGACCACCGTGCATGATTAAGTCGGCGTACTTCAGTAACTTATTTGAACTCAAACAACCTTTTCCCCAACCAAACTAAGTATTTCACAACCTTTTCCAAAACCGTACCTGTTTCCTGTCAGAAGATATATTGCATACTTAGTGTTGCGTATTTCAAATACACTAATTTCTGTTCAGAATCTAGTCTTTCAACCGCCTTCATTTGAATGTGTCATATCTCATTTGAAAATGAAACCCCCATATTTGTGTCCTTTTAAAGGAGTTAGCATCACCCACTCAGCACCCATGGGTGTATCCGCAGCCCAGTCCCTCATGCCTCTGAGACCCGACAGGGTCAGTATCGGGCAATGGAAAAAGCAGGTGTGTGTGTGTGTTTTCTTTGATCTCAGTATCTTCCTCCCTCGCTGTCTCAGACACACATACAGACGGGTAAGCGAGAGGATCCAATCAAGGGGCGCTCCTGCTAAAGAGGGGATGGTGGTGGGGTGGGGGAGCAAGGGTTGCAATTTCTGTTTCATATGCCCCCCCCCCCCCACCCCCCCACCACCACCACCCCATCCCCGACTTGACAATACTTGAAAAACAATGAGAGTGACCCAGTTGCAGGATTCCAATTAGTATTAGATATGCAACAGTTGAGATTAGAATGCGCCTGTTCCCTCAGTGTAGGGGGAGAGACGGGTGAGGGAGGGGGTTCACTGCTCTGATTACCAGCCCGAGCCCAAGTGTCGGGCCGTGATAAAGACTCACGCGCGTGTCTATGTTGGAAGAAGGAGGTGGGGGGGGGGAGGGGGGATAAGGCATCAATAGGAGAAAGCTCAGCATCAGGACACCAGGTTACCTACACATACACACACAGATCTCTGTGTGTCCCGTCCGTCCACTGAGGGAATATGTATTTCAAAAATAGCTTGACTCCTCCCTGACGGAGTGGAGGTTATTTTAATCAGTGGAGAGGGAATAGAAGAAGATACGGTGCCGTGTGAGCATGTGTGTGTGTACATGTGTGTATGGGGACTGTCTGAATTGGGTGCAGCAAGTAGCTTTTCGATCCGGGAGGGAGTTAGAAATGAAACACGGCCTGTTGGTGTGACCTCGTTGCTTGACTGGTGTTCGGTTCATGCAGTCACGGAAAGAAGGAATATTGAGCAGCGTAAGCCCCATGTTGTATGTGGTCATTGTTTAATATCAATTTGTAAAGTTGAAAAACTGTTGAAAATTGACATGGCTGCATTTAGAAAACTAAATTGAAGACATTGAAATAAAATTGTAGCAGTTTACCAACTATGAATTGTTGGATTGATAGTTTCCTTCTTCAGTGACTCAATTACTGCACCATTCCACTCTGGTTTACTCGAATTGTCCCTCAAATGTGTAACTGACTGTAGCTCCCATATTTTTCGGTTGGACCAGTGTGACGTGGACCCTAAGAGAGAGTTGGATAACTGCTTCTGTACTGTCGGACAACCCGCAGCCCCCATAGCCCGCAAAGTGCAGAGTGACTGGTGAACACTTCACCACAATTCAAGTAGTGTCCTGCTGATGAAGACCATGTAATATGGAGTCTCCCACGTGAGTCTCAAGACTGAATTTATATGTTAAGACTGTGGGGGTTGTTGGTAACTTTTTCCTATGATAATAAACCATTACAATCTGCGCTGTATTAATCACTATTATATTGCATTTTTTTAAATTAAAAATTACGTTAAGCGATCATATTTTGCTTCAAATAGAGTTACGTTTTATTTAGCATTTTATATTTTTATATTTAATGTTGCTCACTTTACTTAAAGCACTGACCACTTATAGTAAATAAATTTAATAATCACATGGTAATGCAATGCATTATGAAATGATAATATATAAAACGAGAATTATGATCTTTTTTTTCTTTAACAAGGGCCCAAGGACAAAAACTGATTCAACATCATTGACCTCCAGTGGCGGCTGGCCAACAGACAGCATGAGGTGTCACCCCACCGGGGTCACACATTTTTGAGCCCAGAAAAAGTCATATTTGTAAAATATGATCACAGCGCAAAATATATGCTTTTTGTACACATCCATGCCTGTCATACGCACTGTCTGCAGGCGTGTTTTAGCTGCGCTAGGGGCAAGCTCAAGATTGCCTCTAGAAGGCGGGTCTAAGAAGCACTTTAACCAATTGCTAATTAAAGAAATATGTGACATACAATTCAGCCAATCGGTGTCGTTAAATAGAATCAGCCTGGGGCAACCCAAACTTGTACCTTCTCGTCAAGGCTGGTATTCCCAGGGGGATGACATGGATTTTATCGCCATTCAAGCCAACAAGACGACTGACATGTATACAGTACATATTTCATCATACTGATTATTATTATATTATATATTATACTAAATTGCCTGTGAGGGTGACACAAATAAGGTTGTCAAATTGTTATTTACTGTTTATTTTATGCTGGAATAAAAATGAAATATTTAATTGCGAAGTAGTAATGTGTTTTTGAAAGCTTAAATTGTTCTGCATTGAATAAACCTCAGATGTTTGCTTAAATTCATTCATCCTACCTAGAACATTTTCCATCAGCCACCACAGTCTCTCAAGTGTAGAAGGTTTTACAGACTTTGTGTATTTGGTCCAGAATTATATTCTAATGTAGTCTTGGTACTGTCTTCCTTCAACTTTTCCACTCATCAGGCTCAGTGCATTGAGCTCAGTGAACTACAGCTCAGGCCCTGGATCATGCTACTCACTGACTCTCCTGACAGCACATCCATACCGACAATGACAGTTTAGGGTCATAGTGTTTGTCTATGTTCCTCTTGTATAAATCCATAACTTGGCCTGAATCCCCCTCCTCCCAGCCCAGAAGCAATCAGATTAGGCTATCATGCCATCCTTAGACCCTCAAACTCTGCAACAAATCTATACGTTCAATTGGAAGTGTCACCGGCCGGTCTTAGCAGTGGCTAAGCTCTCCGCACGCAAGACGAGTGACGTCTCAAAAGGGAGCCCTTCAGATAGCTCCAGCTGTTAATATACGCCTGTTTCCCCCGATGAGATTCTGAGAGGATAAATAGAGATGGGGAGGATTAGTTAGCAGGGCTACGAGGACAGGATCCAAATTAGCAGCAGCCTCAATCACCCGGCCAACAACCCCCCCGCCCGTTGATGCAGCTCGCTCATGAGCATTCGTTTTCTTGCACTGTCGTTAACGTTCAAGGCTGATTGGCAACGAAATTCTGATGCGGCGACATGGTCAATTTGGCCACTAATTCGCGCCTGGAAACCCCAATGACAAGCCACCCCCAGAAGAAACTACTACACTCCTGCATGCTTCTGTCAGATTACAGCCTATGTCTCAGCTGAACTCCTCATTTACATCTAAAGTAAGAATTTTTTTTTATCTAATTTGGCCTTCAGAGCTCTGCAAGTCGATTCAGGGTGGTGTGCATGCAGTTTACAATAATGTAAACATGCAAATTTGTGCTTTTGTGAAACTCCCCTGTTGAATAATGTAATGATGCTCCAAAGTAATTTATGTGTGATAGCTAAAAGGAGTGATGTAAAGTTTAAATGTTATCAAGCAATCTGTCAAATGTTTAGTACATTTTGCCCTTTGGCTGGGCTTTGAATCACCTTAATAAGTAGTTTCAGTAGAGGAAGGGAAGGTCTGCAGTAAGTGCGACGCTTTGTTTAGCATTTTGATTGAAGACTATTCAGGATTTCTTTGTGTTTTCCATCAGTCACAAATGAGTCTCAATACCCTAGTATGTGTGTAACCAACTGGGTTATGGGATGTGTGTCCAAAGATATCAGAAAAAGTTTATTCACATGGTTTGAAAGAAGCATTTGGTTTGTGTTTTGCATCTTGCGTTGATGATGCATGATGAATCAAACAAATTTGATTTTGGACTGTCTCTGATGTCAGGGTTTCAACGTTTACACATTAGGTGACGGAAATGGTATTTCCTCCACCGATTGCAATATTTTAAGGGCCGCAAAATGATTATGGATGAAAACAAATAACATAACTAGGAACATGCTCTTTACATTACACAGCCTTTACCAGGGATTACAAATATCTGTTATGCAGGAGCTGACTGAATATTGGATGTCATTTTGGAACCAGACATTGCTCAGCAGTAATCAGAGGGATGAAGCCTCAGTATTGAGGTGCCATACATCTGCCTGAGCCAATCACATGCCCAGCACGAAAACATGTTTTTCCCATGAGCCACCTATCTTCGCACCACAGTAGCTGTTTAGCTAAAAAGACTCGCAATTATATATCTATAAATACATTAATGTTCAATTGTATAGATTCTTATTCATTCGTTTTATTCCACAGACCTGTGTCAGTTATTGAAAGTTAAAAATGCAGCTTCCCACTAATTCACTCAGAGCAGCTGTCAATCACAGTTGTCAATCACACCAGATCAACACATAACTAATCATGATAAGTATTAGATTACATGATATAAATAATCTTTGGAAAAATGTATTCAACATGCTTTTTGATTTAATTGGTGGATATTGTGATTTTTTAGCCTCACATTTAGCTGTCATTGTTACAATTTTGTAACACAATCTATGTTGCATATGAGTTGTGATTTCTTTTGCATGGGAAAAAAAATGTTACACATAAAAAATCCAGTTCCTTGAGCAAACAAATTTCTTCCTATTATTCCGGGGGTCTCAACCTGAAAAGGTACGCCTAGTCAAAAGAACAACTGGATTCATGTTGAACCCTCCATTTTGGAAGGTAAGAATAATTATCAACTGCAGGGAACAATATGATTTACCCAAATGCACTCTGTCTAATGTTCACACAATAGGTGCTGTTTTTTTTAATCACAGCACTAATCAAGACTGGTTTATAGACAGAAAGCATTCATGTGAAGTGTTGTCCCTACATGCTGCTAGCACAGGGATGTGGCCTGTAGAGACTGTAGAGTCTTGCCTAAAGGGAGTCAACTGCTGCTGTGGACTGTTTCATCACAGAGGTTCAGTCGTTAGATAATCAGACAGATAAATTGAATCGTTCAAATAATCTTACCTCTTAAAACCTCTGTTCTTTTCTTTGTGATGGTTTTATCTTTCAGAACATTTAAAGGTCACACATATTTTCTCTCTCGTATTTCGGTGCAATGAACTCAAGTAAAGTGGATCTTAAGTTGAAACTACTATTTCCGAAGTAAAAAATGAACTGTTATTGAAGTATTAGTCCCCTATTCTTCACGGTCATATCCACGGTGGGTGCATTTCTTCCCTTGTTTGATTAGTGGGTTACCTTATTCAGAAAAAAACCAACACGTAATGACGATGTCATTGGTCTGTACATAAAGTGAGTAAAAAAACACCAAAAGGTTAAAAGGTTGAGGAACTTAAATTTAGAGCCTGATAATACTAATGGCTCTAGCAGGCCATAATCTTTAAAATAATCTGCTATGAAGCCAAGCAATAGCACACAGAGAACCATGCATTGTGACTTTTGCATTGTTTCACTTGATCGATTCTTAAATATTGACTAGAGTCGGTCTTCAACAGCCCTTTTTATGTCGGAACAGCCGGATATTTATCATCAGAAAATAAAGGAAATTCATACAAACAGACAAATGAACAACTGAGCAAGATGACAAGGAGCAGAAAAAAGAAGCATGACCACGTTCTTGTGTCTTACTTCTTTGTTTTTTTTGTCTATGTCAGCACGGTTTGTTCCTCACCGTGAACTGAAAATGGTATTTGAGAGACAAACAACTTCATTCCGCCGTGCATCAGTAATTAGCTGTGGAATTAGCGAGCTTGACGTGCCTCCACAGATCAGCCGGCCCTCCAGGGAGGCCTGCGGGTCCAGGCAAGCCGCATTTCCAATTATTGTGTTGAATTGCTAATTTAGTTATTGTGCCTGCCGTAATTGTGATGGGTATTGGGTGTGCGATTCAATTTGTTTTAAATATTTGTGGGCTGGTGTGTTGGTAATGGAGCTGACCTATCTGCAGGCCCAGTGTGAGAGTTAGGAAGAAAAAATAACAAGAAATAGAGACTACAATGATGTTCCTCATCACTCTCATACACATACACACAGTGTCAATCTCTAGCTCTCTCATCATCTTAGTATGATCTGCCTCATCCCTTCTAAGACTGTTGAAGTTAAAAAGCCTGAATTTAGAAAAATAGCACTTTGATCATCTTCAGGGTGTGAGGCACTGGGCATTAGACTGAGGGAACACTGAGGGCTTTCGTTTGATTAGTAGTGTTGTGGGAGAAGTTCCCTTTCTCTGCTGAAATATTAGGGCAAGAGGGTTTCTGCTGGTGAAGAGGACATATATGTTAGGATGCTGAGAGATTTCTATCGTACACAGCCTTGTCTATGGATGCTGGATTGCTCTCCCCGAGACTATATTAGACTAAAAGATGACTTTCATGCTAAAGGGTTCTTCCCTAAAAAAGTGTTGGTGAACGAAAAGGAACATTGAATACTTAGAGCGGTGGCTGGAGTCAGGAGATCATTTCTAGTCGCCAGATAGCTGTGAAAAATAAATAAAATTATCCAAAAATCTAAAATCCACACACCACTAGCAGACAGACGGATTTAGAATTTGTTGAACTGTATTTTAAGATGTCCTGATAAACCGTAAACCCATAAGACAACTGTTAATAGGCAACACATTTCCAATTGTGGCTGCATTTAAAATATACAGATCACACGCAAACTTTAAATGACCATGCCGATTTTGAGAAGATTTACTTATAGAAGGTAGACATTGTCTTCTTTTCATTTCAGTCGGCACAGTCCAAGATCTTCTTGTGCATTGGGTTCTGATCAGATAGACCTTTTGCCAAGGTGGAGTGGCATGTCAAATGTAGGTCTGTACATCTTCCCCCACACGGGAGTTCTTCTTCCAAGGAGAACCCATTCAGCGAGAACTGCAGCTTGAGAATAAACTGAGAACCTTTGTCTGAGTCCGGTTAAACATTTCCTTTGTCTACTTAAAAATAGAAGCTTTTAAGTAACCATTTAATTGTAGTGTAGAATTTGTTCAAAAATCCATCCAATATATATACTAATATTGCAGGAAGGACGATTAAGCATTAAGCAGACTGTGGGCCGTTGGTGTGAGGAACAACTAGGAAAGTCAAATGCGTTTATCCATTGCTCTACAATCACTTCTTTGACCACAAATGACATCTTCCCAAACCACCAGTGTGCAAGTGACAAGTGTGGACACATTAGAGTAGAATCGCTAAATTATGGTTTGGCTCTTCCGTTCACAAAAGTCACAACTACAGCCGACAACGTCAACCGCTTCTCTCCACAGGAATGAGTGCAAAAACCCATTCATGAATTTTTCTCTTCTGGATCCCTCATCTTAAAGTCAACAATACTTAAAATATTAAGTATTTGGTAAAAGGCCCAATATGATGGTTGTGGTTAGAAGCCGAAGATATTTTAATTGTATTCAATGATCTGAACTACGTCAGAAGATTCCCAACTCATGCCTTTTCAGGCTTCTAAGTGTCTTCAAAACGCCTAAAAGACGGTTGCACACCGACTCTTCAACCACTACAGAGCTTGCTCTCTCTGATGTTATTTGTTTATAGCTAACTTTTGCCTTCTACTTCGGCCGATTGCATTTACGCTTCAAGTCATAAAGGAGGTTTTTAATCTATGAAGATTAATTTGCTGAACAGGAGATAAAAGTACAAAAAAATTTTGTCACAGACTATTTTCTACAATAATTGGAAATCCAAAGGAAAAATCCAATACCTTTACATAGCAAATGCTTTCCGCTATGTTAACAGTCTGAATGTAGTAGAAAGGTTGTTTTAGGCAAACATCATTGATAAATGCATCGACAGATTTCTAGAGGATATCCCTGTTATGTCAGTAAGTTTGATGAAATCTGAACATTTTGATTCAGTCAAGGTTAGAGGGGTCTTGTTATTCAATTTCCCCTTTAGCCTCATGTTTGCCTCATATCACTATCTGTCTATAAGAACTTTGCAAGGCTGGTGATAGGCCAACCTTTTAGAGAATGTGCCTTTTCATTACATGTAATTTAGCTGACACTTTTATCTAAAGTAACTTTTTAACCCATGTTTTTTTTCTACATTTTGCACAGGGAGCAATTAGGGGTTAGGTATCCAGCTCAGGGACACTTTGACATGGGACATGGAGCAGCCAGGGTTCAAACCACCTTGCAGTTCCCAGCACACCCTCTCTACTCCATGCGCCACCGCCGCAAACAACACGTTTTCTGATGAGCAGCCTCTACAATCCTCCATAATTCGACTGCAGAATTCACACTGTAGGTCTATAACTATTTCATTGATATCATCAATTATTTTGATGGACACAACAAGCAACCAGCGGTAAGGTCTCTAAGGCTGTTAAACATATCATGAATAAGCTTTTGCAACATTACGCATTATTATGATTCTTTTTTTTTTCATTTCACATGCTCTTATACCCATTTTCCACTAATAAATGATATGGAGAGAATATTTTGAAGCGCTCAACGACAAATGAAAGAGGTGTGTACAAGTGTTTGCAGAGGGTGGATTTGAATTTCACAACAGTTTGGAGAGCCCATTGTCGAAGGTGATTGCTCTCTATGTGTGTATGGTGTGCCTGCTTTCATGTTGATGGTGGAGACTGGAGCGTGTGTTTTTCTGTACTCCTGTCACCCTGAGGTCAATATGAAAGACGCAAGGCTGAATGGAACCTCTGCAGGTCTTTGAAATCTCTTGTTCCGGCCTCTATGCAAATACAGCAAATACACATATACAGACACACACACATGGATGAAGACACTCACTTATATGCAAAGTACAAAAGGTGCATGTGGAGAAACGGATTCACACAAATACACCCCCCGACACCCACACACACAGACACACCCACACACAAAAAAAGCGAAAACATCCACGTACACCTGGTGAGTGTTTGATCATCAATTAAGCTCCCATTCTCTCTCAGGCTGTTTAGTCACTAAGGTGTTGATCTCATCCTCCTCAATGAATCCACATCACCATCTAACAGCCCAATCGACACGCTGTCACCTTGTGTGTACATGAGTGTTTTGTTACAAACTCACACTGTTATTTTCCTGGATATAATGTCAAAATAAAGCAGCCTTTTTAAATTTGGCCAGTACAAACCCCAGCGACAGGGCTGGTCTAACCTGCATAATGAAAGCAACAGGAAGTGTTTACAATTTGAGTAACTACCGCTCTGTTGAATAAACATCAACTTCTCCTGCCCGCTCTTCTCCTAGAGAATTAGTCTCCTTGGGGAGGGGAGGGTGAGACAAAAGTTAGTAATTTGCTATTTTTTCCTAGTTTGAATTTCATTCAATAAACAAACATGGGTCATAAAGCATCTGATTAGTGTACACACAAAGATGGCTCACATAAACTATAGGTTAATCGAACACAACAGGATTATTAGAAGATAACAGTGTTATTTTGAACGGTTAATCGGTTTCATCAGTTTGGTCAAAATAAGTAATTTTTAGGGCTGTCAACATCAATGCATTAATATACACGATTAATGTGGCCTAGATTAATGCAACAAAATATTTTAACGTAGTTAACATTTGTTTGTTTACTTACGGTTTACTTCTAGGACGGAAGTAAACCGGAAGTTGACCGCGGAAACGGAACGGCCGCTAGCTGCAGTCAGTTACATCAATATGGAGAGCTTTTTGCATTGGAAGTAAAACAAAGAGTGGTGTGACATACAGCAGAGAACTGTGCAATGAAAAATTACTCCACGTGTCAAATAGAAGGGGGGTGAGTAGCAAACGGACCACTTAAAGCACTGCTATGTTTAGCTAGCTGCTAGGCTACTTCCATCTCAACATCTAACGTTACCCTGCACAGGACCACCACAGTGTCCCTAAAAAATCGTGGTTTGGAAACTGGCTAAATGTGGGGAGATTGTTGGCAATTCAAACAAATGATGGCGAGTTGAGAGCAAAGTGTACGAGGACAGCAGGAGGAGTCGCTAGTTCAACATGTTTGACCAGGTGGAATTCTGTCTCCAAGATGATCAAATGTGTGTAGTTTTAACATTAACAATTAAACAACAGTGTCTAAAATACGCACTTTCTAAAGTTATAACTTATAACTCCTAGTATTTTTTCTAACTGTTGAGAGTAAATTTAGATTATGTAGACAAATATTAAGTTTATCTTAATAAAACATACCTGTATTTGTTTGGCACACTGGCCGTGTCCTTCTTCACAATAAAAGCACAAAGCAGGGTTTTACTTTTTTAATGTAAAAAAATGGTTTGGCATTGAGGATACCAGTCACCAGAAATTCCAGAACAGCACATTTCTTTCCAATTATACCGTATTAATGTGTTATTACATCATGATGCTCAAAACATTGGTATTTATATAATAATCAATAAAATAAATAAATATATACAGCTTTATGTTTAATTCATAAATATATATTTTATCCAGCTATGACAAAAACAACAAATCCATTGTATATGGGGTAACTGAACTCGGGGCTACACATACACAATGACACAACAAACAAATATGCACAAGGTCATAAATGTATCCATATATGCGAGGGGATAACATGCAAACATGCACTGCTCGAGTAAACACCACAAGCAGCCACATCTTATCTTAACCAACCAATACCATTATCTTTATGATTTGAAATTATCATTCTGCTGCTTGCATCCTTCGGAAGACAAACATGAAGCTGATCTTTATCAGCCTGTTTTTTTCTGTCGGACAAGAGGCAGCAGATGAAGAAAGAATGGAAAAAACACTCCACAAAAACATGGAAATAGAAAACATTGAAAAAGTAGGAGAAAAAAAGAGAGGCTGGCTGCAGAGGCAAATGAAATCAATTTGAGAAGCATTGAAGTAATTGGTTTCTAAATAGAGTCCTGGATGCCAGCTTTTTCTAATCGGCCTCAGCTGCGAAATAAGTTCACCGCCACTAGAATGACAACATCAACACCTTGTTTCTCATTCAGAGTTGTTGCAAAGGTATGTGTCAGTGTGTAGGAGCGTGTGCTGGGCAAAGAAAAACTCCTCTAAAATGTATTTTTCAATGAAGAGCAATATCAACAATAGCAAAATGTTTGATTAATTGCAGCATGTTTGTTTGAATAACATTTAGAATCTGCCAACTTGCCCTTTTAGCGTGTGCCATGTAAAACTGGAGCATAAAGGCCTCTTAAAATGATAAGGGCAGAAATGCAATCAAACCAAAGAGATTGTCCAATGATTTGTGCCAAAAAATGGATCTAATCTCACATTAAGAAACATTAATCTGCTTTATAATTGACATTTTAAAAATAGCACTTATGAAATTAGCAGAGAAAAGGGGAGAAAAGGCTTGTATGGTCAATTACAACTAACACTTGGGTTGGCACAGGAGACATTGGACACAAGCCATATGTATTTAAATCACATGGAACCAGAGGGCTTGATTACAGCAATACTGCATTTAGAAGCTGTTATTGTAGTCGCAGACACACAATGATGCCTTTCACAGCCTCTTGTAGGAGTGGAGAGGGGCTTTCCTGACTTGTGCGAATTGCAGGGATTTCAATTATGAAATGATGTGCAGGTGTCATTTTGATTAGAGGGGCACAAGACATGTTTCACTCCCATGCTGGAGCCATCGCTAGCATGTATTTTACTGAAATAGATTTTAAAGGTTGTTGCCAGTTGTGTTTTGCCTATTTTCTTTGTCAAGTGAGCAGCAATCTAGAATTTTTCTTTAGAGTGGCGTAATTGAAAGAATTCTTAAATATAATGATAAGACGTTAACAATAGCTGATTTGTGTTTTTACTAAATATGAAAACATCCGTCATGTTTTTCGCAAACAAACTGCAGTTAGACTTTGCCGGAATTTAGAAGCAAAAGTCACTGAATTTAACACATTGGACCACCGTCACCATAGCCAAAAAGTAATTATTGACAATGAGCTTGTCACTTATAGCTGAACGTGCCATCATCTGCTCAGCTGTGATGTACAATATGTTTATTTTTGTTCAAAACCTTTTTTTAAACCCAAACATTTACCCCAAAATATTGCATGTATCAAAATCAAAACAGATTTTGTGGGTATATGTAGTTGTTAATGTTGCCTTTTAAAAGATGCAAAACAAACTCAAGATTATTCCGGATGCGACGCAACTACATTCATGATTTTTCCTGAACAGAAAAAGCCGACATTGGCTGTCAAAGCCCGGTAGCCTGTGGCCAGGAACCAGTTAATACAGAGGCCTCCGCTACAAAGGCAGACCACAAAATGTCACAAATCAAAAACTCAAAGTTTCACAGCCACTGAGGGGAAAAATACCACGCCACATCCACACCACGATACTGCCTTTTGGTCTCGACTTGATAGGGGCAAAATGCATATTCATGAAGTAAGCAACTTGTGATCCCAAACAAAGTAAAGCCCTGGCTTAGGGAGATTGGGCCCGCCGTTAATGACTTCTTCGTTTTAAGCTCGCATAAGAAAGCCCCCCGATTTCCCCTCGCTTGTAGTCCATGAGAATATTTAATACCGTTATTAATCATTTTTAATCCGTTTGCTTTTAATTAAGAAACAGCATGTTGCTGTCCTATCAGCCTGTGCCAGCGCACAGATTAATTGTAGCTTAAGATAGCTGGCTGTGATTGGTGTAATGTATTAGCTAACAAGACGCCCAGCTTCTAAAGATACTTGTACACTACCTTGGGAACTTGGCACCACTCCAGGGCCTCCCTCTCCCTTTCTCCCTCACTCGTTTTCTCTTCCTCCTCTATCTTTCCTCCCGTGTGTCTTTCCTTTTTGATGCTGCAGTCAGACGTCTTTGGGAAACCTTCCCTCTCATCTCAGCATGCTGATGTGTTTATAGCACCATTACTCTGATGGCAGGCCAGGCTATCCCTGATGAGGGAACATGGGGGAAAGGAGTTCTTCATTCTGTTCCTGGCCAGGGGCAATACACTGTAACCTATAGCCCCTGGTGCCGGGCCCAGACTTTTTGACGGGCTGGTTCAATTGAACTCACTTGGCCCTGGGTCTGGATTAGGATGTCAGGGAATTGTGGCTGTATGGTTACATCCTCATTAGGTTGTTGTCTTGTCATCCTGTACTTTATCACAAGTATGATTGAAATGGCACTAAGATTGCTAACTACAGGGAATGCTGGTGAAAGAGCTGGCAATGCATTTTCCTAGTGTGATCCTGCTCTGTTCCTCCTGTACTTAGCGTAAATTCATGAGGAGAGTTAAATGTGAAGAGCAGCAGGGGGTACTCAGCTCTGATTCCATGCTGGGTGAGAGGTTTACATGGATTGCAAGTGTTATATGCTGCTAATCACTCTATTACAGCTGGTGAATTGAGGGTTAATGCCACAGATATTAGAGGGATGCAGATGTCCACGCATACATTTACTCTCAGAATCTGGTGGATCTCTCTGTGATACTGTTATAGCAGAAGAATCCTCTAAAAATGCCTTTGATTGATGCAGAACAAATCATCACATATATGTCCACCTTTTATTTGTACGCCTTCTGCGTGTGAGAGGACTGGTATCTTCAAACGGCTGCATACAGCAAAAAAAGATTTCACAATTGAGGTCACGAGAATTCCAGACGTACAGATTTCTCCTGCTGCATGATGAATGGTTTTGTTTATGAGTCATTAAAGCGTGCACTCTTCTTCTGAACTGTTTACTGCATAGATCACACCTTGTTAACTTTTTCACGGACTAAACAAGAATTACATGACTTTGTCTGATAGGCATGGTTTCACAAATCAGAGAGCATAGCGATGCAGTGGGCAGCATAGTCGTACCTGAATAAATTGTGGAGCTAATGGATAACATTAACAGAGGTTACATTGAGTCACATTAAGATGCCCTCTTTGGAGTGGTATTGTGAATCATGTCCTTTTTGAGATTACATGGTTATTTTATTATAATTGTACAACAGGGCTACATACTAAATGGAGTCCCATTTTGCTTCATGAGATACACACAAATACTAAAACTAACTATATTATTTGTTGAGGGTGGAAGATACATTTCGGAGCATCACAGCTGGACAAAAGAAGCTGCTCTGACTTTTTGTGGTACCATATCTGATCTGGACTTTTGTATCAGCAGGTGAACAGGTTGTGGAGGGCAGGGTTTTTGTCAATATTATTGTGTACTCACCAATGTCGCCGATGCGCACCGTTGAGCTCTCCTGTCTCGGGCTGTAAACATCCCATGCCGGTGGTATTGGTTTTGACTACCACATTTTTGATGATACAGAATTCTTACGAGGTACACCCCATCTCACAGAGACAACGCTTGATTTTTAAAACATACCGATCCAAAAAAACCCCACTATTAATAAATAATCTATTAAAGAGGACATAATCTTAGACAGTCTGCAGTGAAGAAATCAGTAAAGAAAAATTGTATAGTTCTTCGTTTAAACCACTTCAAAATGAATGGTATGAATGCTAAGGATGTTCCCAAAGTATTAATACGGTGAGAAGTAACCTAATTTTTTATTTCAAATATGTCACATGATCCACTTCATTGAAAGTTATCCTACACTGGTAAAACTTCATGTCCATTGAGGCATAGATTAAGCAAACACAGTAGGTCCATAAAGTGGAATGTTAGAGATCTAATAGCAGTACATTGAAAGATTTAAAAAATGTCATGTCATCATTTAGTGGCATTGAAAAGGTGACTTCTTCCAGATAGATGTTAGGAAAGATAGAAGGGAAAGGAAAGTACAGTATACTGGATATTACATATACAGACTCTATTCCCAAAAGACTGAATAATGAAATACTGTGGCATACCATTGCCTAAGGCCTCCTGGGATTTTACAGATCGACTTACCGTACATTTGAGGTACAAGAATTATTACACAACTCTAAAAATGTTAATATTTTCATTCTGTAACTAATGGCAACGCTCTCGAGATTTTTTACACCATCTCAAAATCAGTGTAAATAAACAATTATAAATGTAATCCAATTAGTAATGGTTTGTTACATTTCAATTTATTAACAGTTATCAACAATGTTATTTTTAGTTCATATTTACTTTGAGTAAAAAAATTATGGCATGGATATTTTTCATAATAAACTACTAATAAAAAAATAAGTAACTCCCCAAAACAAAACTATTTATTAACCTTTTAGTGACTGGCCTGTTTTTTGGCCTCCTCTCCAAAAATGGCACACTCATCATAAAAAAAACAAAAATCTGGAACTACTTTGTCTATTAGGAAAAGGTATTCTCCGTAAGATAAAGGGGGGCCCTGTGAGTGCTATTGTGTGTAAAGATCAATTTATGTGTTACTGCTGAAGAAATATAGCAATATTACACATAAAATAAATAATTTTGAGATTTTCCATAAAACGTGTCAAACAGCATTATAAATCATATAAAACAGGCTAAAACCACACCTACGTGATAGAGCTGTGTTTGGACAGTACACAAGTAACGTTTCAAGTTGAGAGCAGGGATAAAGTAGAGAGGGCCTCACTTCAGACAAACGGCTGGCACAGATTCCTCTTTTTTTTTATAAGCCGAGCTCAGAGACTCAGAGGCTCAGAGGTCAATCCGTGTGATTTTACATCTCTGTGACGCAAAAAGTGACGCGCAAATGATCGACAGCTTCCCCAGCCACTTAGAAGACAAAATGGTTGAGCGTCACTCAATCCACATGTAAAAAAAAAAATACTTACCCTACAAATGTTTACTGAATCAAATGTTTACTGAATTAGCTGTTAGCTCTATTAGCACTGTGCTAGGGAGAATCTCTGTGTTGTTGGCAGTCAAGCTAGTCACTTACTCTGAGCATGTATGGTCATGAATGTATGGGATGAATTGCAATACAATTAGTGTCTGAAGAAGTTATTTATTTATTTATAAAATTGCATGCTTAATGTCTTCACTTGTGCTTAATAACATAAGGCACCGATCACAACTTGTATGCAAACAAGTTGATGCAGCTCTGCTTTCTTTTCTAATTTATTTTTTTTCTAATTATACTTCAATAGCATTTTGAAATAGAGACACATAATCTGCAGCCCCTTTTTTCGTTTTATGTTTTGTTTTTTAATCAGACAGTTGAGAACCCATCCTGTTTCTCTGATACCTACGAGAAAATCGAGCATCACTTTTGTTCTTCTTTCAATCGCATTGGTTACACTCCATTTGTCAGCTTCACCTTTTTTGTCGATGTTCAGTTTTTCAAGCTGTTATGAGGCCTTGCTGCTATTACACAGCATTTTGGAATTTCGTTTCTTCAGGTAGAACATTTCAATATGCAGTTAGAGCGCAAGTACAGAACAATGAACACAGAGCAATAACAGCACGGTAGCATTCGGTAGTTCTGTTCTGCACGGAAAACGGTTGTGATATAATCTGTGATGATCAGAACTATGATTAAAATGGAAGGATGCTACAACATTTTTGTTTGTTTGTGTCTATATGTGTGTATACTATAGGTGTTGGTATGTGTGTGGAGCAGTGTGATGGCAATTCAGTCAACGAAGGAATAAATAGACTAGTTCAGTATTAATTTCAGCATCCGCCTCAAAAGGACTCTCTCTTTTGGTCTGTCTCTTTTTTTTCACACACACACACATCTACTGCACTCTTCTCTTTCGCACACACAGAGTCTACTCTCTCCAGTGAAGAGGAGCCCATTGTGCGTGATGAGAGTTAGATTGGATGGCTCCCAAGGGAGCTGCTCTCCATTAGCTAAGGTGATCTAACAGGTAATCAGCAGATAATTAAAAGGCTTCACTTCTCTGATGGGAGGGGCCGAGGGAGTTGCAGTGGAGCGGGTGTGTGTGGGGTGTGCGCACACAGATGCGAACTTTTTCATGTGTACCTGTGTCTTCAGTTATTTCTGAATGTCATCAGGGCAGGAGGCTCTTGGTCTTTTTGCGTTATGGTAGGACATGCATCACTTTTATAGACGCTCAAGCCGTCCTGGAAACGCATCTCTGAATGAATATTGAAAGGCGAAGTCCAGGTCAAATGAGCCAGGGTACGTGCTATAAACAGATATGGATGAGTGCCACAGACTGAAAGTCCATTGGCTAAGTGTATTTCTGCTGCTCACTGCCACAGTAAATAAAGCAGTGCTTTTTACCAACCATCTGATGACACATTTGAGATGGATCCCGTTTCTACATCGTAGTAATCGCAATGGTCCCACTAAGCCTAGGTACTGAAAGTGGAAAAGGTCAATGTGTCAAGAAGGACATATAATGGGGAGAGAATCCACTCATTTTTCAAAATAAAACATCTTTCTGAAAAAAAGTCAAATGAAAAAGATAAAAGTTCTCCTTTCTGTGTGGCCCAGTACCAAATGGTTGGGGAGCACTGGACAATCTCACACATCTTGCAGTGTCAGTACTCTGACAGAATAATAATGACACGGAAGGATTCCCATTGGAGTAAGATGAAAGCTCAGTCCATGTCGTATATATGCTAAAAGGTCTGTTGGTGTCACAATACCAGACGCTCGGAACAAGCTCTGGTCTTTGATGTGTTAAGAGGGAGAATGGATTAAATGAGTCGGCTCTATCTGAATTATTGGGTGGTCATGTTATGTTTTAATTTGGTCATTATTTTCTGTCAAGTTCCTGTAAATTTTCTTCATCTTTAATTCTTAGTAAATCTTTATTTATGTATACATTGTTTTGAGGAAACCGAAGCCAATATTCTTGCCACACACATCATTTGAAACCATAATGATCGTAAAAATGTCCATTTTCTCTGCAACCAGCAAACTCAGGAGGTGGTTACAATGTGTCCTCTGCATTTGCCAGGAAAGAATCTTGCCAATTTTTATTTTCATGAGAACACTGATCATTTAATCATAATGATAATAAATGGATTTTGGAGTTCTCAAAATAGTTGTGCTGTATGAAATAACATATATTGTTAAAGCACAGCGATTAAGTAAACTTTAACTGCATAACTTATCTACTGATTTTAGAAATTGATCAGGATAGCTTGTAAAAATTAGACAACAATCCCAGACTGATATTGGATTTTCAAGACAGATTTAGACATTCACACATTATATGAACAATAAACTCCCTGGTGGATAATTTCTGAATAAAAACCCAATTTCTAATCTCAGAAAAACAGTGTACTGATTCTGCCTGTCATGTAAGCTCATACCAATGTATATTAGAATACCTAAAAACCGTTTAAAACTAATAGAAATAATCAGCAACTAGAGGCGAATATGGTGAAAGGTTATAATGTTCACAGTGAGCCCAAATATTTTTTTATTTTCTGTCAAACCATGATTCACGGTTTTATAAACACAAGAAAACTATGTTTTCCTGCATGTCTGGCTGATGTTGTGCCAATCTTTTTTAATGATACAGTCTTCATGTGGAAGGAAATGGCACAGAGATGGACGAAATTATGTCAGGAAATTGTTGTGATCATCGGGTGAACGTAACTTCTCCTCCTGTTATTACCACACACCATGATGTTTTAAGCATGCAGGCACCCTCTGGACTGATAGGATTGTGTTTTTCTACAAGATAACTAGTTAGTGGTTTGTGTTGGTCCACCAGGACAGTCGTAGAGATTGGGGAGAAGCAATATAGTTAAATAAAAGTGACTGGAGACACTGTTGGACAGTTCTATCCGGAAGACAATTATTATGTTGTACTTGATTGAACTCACAAAATATGGAGTGAAAGGGGTTTGAAATTAAACCCAAATTTGTACTACATGATCAACAAATACAAAACAACAGGGGTTGGCGGGTGTGAGTCAAGCCAGTGTCTGTGTATATCATGCCTCTTTGACGTCATCTTGTTCGCATTATAATTACTGTATTACTATCTACAGTGATCATTGAGGCTACAGTTAGAAAGGTGACACCATCACTGATTAACATAGCATTTAATCTATAATATAGTGTGCCAATGGGTTGACATTCAGTAAGATAGAGAAGACATCATTAGGGCTTAACGTAGTATTTAATATCTATGATACAGTGATCATCAGTGGCGGCTGATTTTTTTTGGGGTAGTCAGTTTCAAAGGTATCAAACACAGGGTTCCTACACATTTTGACCAATGGATTTCCATGACTTTCCATGACTTCAAACAACATTTCCATGACTAAAGATTTTGTGAAATCTCAGTGTATACATGAAAATGTGAGAAAATGTACTGTCTCACTAACAATGAGAATTCCAAGGCATACACAGTGTTGCAAGTGCAATTAGGTCTGTTTTTGTTATGTTTACAATTATCCACTATGGATAATTATTGTTTGGGTTTTTCCCAATACCAGTGCTAAGACGATACTTTTCAAACATACAGGTGCCAAAAGAGTGCCTGAACCATACTTTTTTATTTTCTTTTTTTACTTCAAATTATGGACAATATATGAACTGTAGTATTTTGAGTTTATAGTAAATGTACAGAGTCTCTGTAGGAACCGGAAGTATATTTATTCTTTTATTAGAATTTGGGGAATATTAATGATTTAATTATAGTTTTTCTACCGTGTGACAGATTGACCTTTGGTTGTGAGTAGGGGGGGTCGTGTACACGCTGTGTGTGCACCATGCGTCTGCCTGCGCCCGTCAGGGCGAGAAAAAAAAAAGAGTTTAGTAACGGAGGGGAAACACAGACATATATAAATAAAAGGGAGATGGCTAGCCAGCAACTGTAGCTAAGATATCTTAACAAACAGACACATATTGTCTATTTGTAAAATGGAGTTTTGTATATTAAAATATAAAAATAAAAAAAAAATAACCCATGGCCCTCTATGGATGAACCACCACTGGTGATCATGTAGGCTACTGTCAGGTGAACTCTTACACTGTCAAATAATGAAATGAATACAAAATGTTTTAAGCATATACAAGCATATGCAAACAGGTGACCACACATGAAATGTCTTATGGATAAATATTCAATTCAATTCATATTTTAAAAATATCTTTTTTTATTATTACAATTCACAGTGCCTTTGAAGCTGACCTCCTGCTGCCAGTCTAGAGCCTTGATGATGGTCCGGGTGTTCTTTAATAAAAACAGTTAGTTTTAATGCACAGAGATAGACAATAAGAAGCGTCCACACAGACAATACATTACAAGTTCAATTAAAACATTAAGTTATGAATCTAAACTCTGCCCTCAAACAAATGTAACATTAGCAGTGAACAAACAACAGTCTCTGACAACAGATTAAAAGTTATAAACACTCAAGCCTAGTTATAGTATAGTTATGGCCCATGCGTAACCGCTACACAGACTTTTGAATGTTTGAATGTGAATACCAGAGTATCATTTCACAGAAGACACAGAAGAACAGGCAGCTCTCTGCCGGCTGAGATGACACTGACCGCTCGGAGAGGCCTGACGGACGTGTTAACTACGATCCTTAAAAAGGCTGAATGTTGACAAAACGACCACACAAATTTTGTGCTTAAACAACTAACTTCTCGCCCCAAAAAGTCCCAAAATTACATTCTGTGACTTAAACATAGTAGTATTTATAAACTTCGACTTACAGTTGTGTTCATTTTCATCTGCCATTGTTGGCTGTTTTGGGACTTTTTTTTAAAATGCATTCTGGGATATTTGGCTCTCACAAGAACAAACAAGTCTTCTCCGATGCATCCTCGGTAAAATGGGACGTGGCGGGTCACATCCGGGTATTATGACCGTTCTTGTCGAGATGCAGACTTTAGAATTGGAACAGTACTAGGGCTGCGACTGATGACGTTTTGCGAGGACACAAGAACACATATTGAGAAAGGGCCAAGGTCCAACCCAATAAATCTCACACATAAGAGATGCTCATCACAAACAAATAAAATAATGCCTTACACCGTTGGAAATAATCTTGGCTACAAAGCAAACGTATCATTTGAAAATGCTCAAAACACAACTCAAACAAGCAGTTGTGGACCCATCGATCAGAGATAGAAGCTAACAAAGAAACGTTAGATGGCAAACAATGAGCCGATTTCACCCTGATTACTACCAAAGAAGTACCATTTCTGTCAGAAAAACCTTCACTGAATTATGTACAAAACAAACAAATCACATTATCGCTTTTCGGTCATGAATGCTCCTTACCTTTGTTGTTTTTCAACAAATATTCTGGGGGTTTTTTAGTAACAAAAGTCCAGCAGGCATCCTGTGGACTTCTTAAATATTCCTTCCCCTGTTTGGATCAGATAACGGGGTCAAAGGGGAATTTCAGGATCAGAGTTTAGTATCATGTCTTGCTCTACTCGTTTCGCGGTGTCAGTGGTTAAGGGAGCTGGCACTCGACGTGGGGCTACTTGGATCTCATTGGACTTGAAAATCTGCCAATGATTGGCTGAGTGGTGAAAAAAATCGGAATATTCCGTGTCCCATTTGTCTGCCTTGAAACGTGTACTAAAGCTTCTCTAGATAGATTCTTCTTACCTCTATCCAAGTAAAACTTTCTACAAATACTGTCCACACACTGAGCCATGACTAGATGAGTGTTTTAAATGGTGTCCATGTTTTAACGGGATGAGTCCCTATGAGTGCTTTTTTTTCAGGCGAATCTGAAAACTTTTGCTACATTTTTTGTTACATATTTGCTGTGTGAGATCTTCATTTATTCTTAACCAGTAACATATATACTGATATTTACACACCAGACCCACTCACAATTGTTCCCCTTTTCCTGACCTCAAACAATCCAGAAAGTGTACTTGCAGAGAATTAGCATTTAATGTTGATGCATACAGATTGGGGTCCAACGTAATTGTGATGATTTTCTTAGCAACAAAAATAAATGTATCTCAGATAGTCAGCGTGCCCTTTATCCACATGAAATAAATTAGCCATAAAATAATAAGGCCTGAAGACAATAAAATGTAAATGAATGTATCACTACTTCAAAAACTGTCCAAATTTTTAGCCAGCGTGTATTTATGCACACACGCTCAACCATATAAGAGTGTACTCTTCTGTTTGTCTGCACACATTTTGAGGCTCAAATTTTCTGAAGTAACAAATTCCACCCTTTTCCTCAGACGAAGCACAATACAAATAGATAGATAAAAGACGTGTGTGTGTGTGTGTGTGTATGTGTAATCATGGACATGTGTTTTTGTGCTCATGTGTGTCATTGTGTGACATCTACATGTGCAAGAGACAAGTTGAAGCTAAATCAATACTTGCCAAGAATGGATTTGATTTGAGGTGAGGATTGTGATGTTAGATGAATGACAAAACACACACACACACACACACACATTTTGAAACAAGAAACAAGCATTTATTTTGATATACAATAAACAAGTAGATGCTGGGTAGCCACCCAGTATGAACCACAGTGAGTGCATGTCCTTTTTAGTTCTAAAGAGTTTTATTTTTATTTTTCTCCTCTTTCAGAGGTGTTGTGTGGCAAAAGGCGCCAGAAAGGATTTAACATAACTAGGATGACTAGAATTATCTTTAATAAAAAAAAATATGGCAAGATACTTCTTCAAAAAGGGAAGACGCCTTACAAATCTATCACAAACTGTAAACTATAGTATATAAATATATATTTCCTGAGAACTTGAAAACCTAAATTAACGTTTTTAAAGCAGAATATCAAAACGCTCCCAACTATTGCTTTTTTTCCGTTCCCAAACACCAGCAATGACATTTGGATGTGTCACTGTATTTCTCATGCTAGAACTTCGCTTCAAAAATTAGGAACCAAAAGAGAAGCAATTTTATGGGAATTAATATTTCCCACATCCGAAACCCTCCAGGGTCATGAAATTGAAATTGTTGAATGTACTTCAGGCACCGGCTGGATACCTGACTCACTTTAGGACCCGTTTGGAACACTTATCAAGAAAACTGAAGGTGAAACAAATCAGTTTTTTCTTCTGATAGTGGAAAGGTTACTGTACAATCTAAATGGCAGAACTAGAACCAAGACTGCACTGAGAAGCTTTTGAAAGGAATCTGGTGCTCGGGAACACACCCGATTTTGACATATAGCCAAAAAATGATAGCTAGTTTTCAGTTACAGTTCTCTCTTAAAAATAGATCATGATCTATGTGAGAGTACCTAAATAAAGCATTTGGCTGTAAGTAAATGTTTGTACTTACAGCTTGTTTGAAAAGCAATCTTCTCAATGCAAAAAGAACAATGTGGAGCTCGGAACACAGCAACTACATGCTGAATATGAGCTGACAGAAAATGAGTTTTAAAATAGGGTTTTGTTAGGCACTGCAAAGTCAGTGTATAACTGTAGATGTAGTGGGTAAGCCAGGATTGAGTCCTGACGCAGAAGGTAAGCTGTGGAAGGAGGCAGCAGCAAAAACTAACCCTAACCCTAATAAAGATACACATATACTAATCTATATGACTTTCAGTCTAGGTTAAATGTAGCATATTCTCTCGGCTTTATCTTGCAGATACTTTGCGGCAGGTAACTTTTAGGTAGGTCTTCTTTTTTGTGGGCTAAAATGTGTTTTGATGCCGCCCCAGTCCTCAGCATTAGACTGCCTTTCCAAACTGGCCTGCTGACCACAAACTACAATAGGTAATAGGTATTAAACTCTGACAAGTTCCTTTTACCACCCCCCTTGTAAACATGAGCAATGATCCCAATTTAGGTGTGTGTTATGAGCGAGTCTCTGCGTCTGCATGCTCTCACCCATATGTCCATGGACCTTGAATGGGTTTGCTGATATGCATTTGCTTATGTTTATGTTCACACACAAGCACACACACATACAAACACGCACGCTGTGTCACACACACACACACACACTTTACGCCTGTTTTGGAGTGTGTTTGCATGAGCACAGTCGGCAGAGAGGTGGGGGTTAAGCTGGTGCCGGGCTCCTGTAATGAGTAAGCATTGGGTGGCCAGGGCTAAGATAAATGGTGAGGCCCTGCCACTAGTGCAGCAGTCAGCAGGATGCACCAGGGCCGCAGGCTTGTTTGTGCCAAATGGAGCTAGCAAAATATCAAAGGCCAGCCATCCAGAAGACGCAAGCATCTGACAAATTTTAAATTAGCCAGAAAGAGAGAAGTGGAGGGGGGGTTGTGGGGGTTATAGGGTGAGAGGGGGTGATGGTGAGGCAGAGGGAAGGTACTAAGTGTGGCAGGATTTTAAAGAGAGAAGAAATGGAGGGATGGGATGAAAGAATATGTGTGAAGATGGATAAATGAGATTGACATGGAGAAACAAAGAGACTACATTTTGCAATGCGATATCCATATAGCCACCCCCCCCTCCCCCATTATTCTTTTCTTGTGCCTTAGTAATCACAAGCGCCATTATCGTCATTAGGCTGTGAGGCTGTTATTATCCTAACTGCATAGTTACAAGAATTGCTCAGTTAGGGTGAGCTGTGCAACTCGATTATGAACACACATACAAACAAATGAGTAAAACATACTCATCCTGCTTGTGCGTTTGGATGTGTGTGTGTGTGTGTTAGGTCAGTCTGAAAGATAAGGTGATGCTGCGAAACATCTAGCCCTGTCAATTGTGTTCGTACAAAATGTCAATGCTGTGTTGCCCCTTTACAATTTCTGATGAAAAACAGCTAAATAGCAAATATACATGTATAGAATACATTACACATAGATTCGTGTTCATGGAGATCAAGCACATGCATATAGGTTTTTATTTAAGGTATCCTTGCAATGAGGACAACCACGTTCACCAAGGAATCCATTGAGGTTTTGCCTTTCCCTTCCAGTCGGAGCACTGGCTCTTTGTTGCAGGTTGTAGTGTAGTTTTTCAAGTATAATTTGAAAACAATATAAAGTCCACAACAGAATACTAAACAATGAAGCAAATCTCATAGGATAAGTAAGTTGCCATGTAAACAAACAAACAAACATTAATATACAACTCACAGATGTATGTTTAACTCAATCCAATTCATAAAAAAAAAAAACATGTTGTCATTACAAGTAGAACAATTGAATGTCCATAGAACAATATCAGTAAATGAGGACTCCAGAGAACATGATTTGGTTATGTAAAGATATGTAGTGTGTGTTCGTTTGAGGGGTCGGGGGGCGTTGTAGGTTGTTTCCTAAACTGAAGAAGTAATGATGGTATTTTGTTTTAGCCTTATTATCTTCATTTCAGGATGTGGAAGTATTGGTGTGTGGTTGTGGGATAAGAAGAAGTTTCGAGAGTTTACTAAACTTCTGGCTCCAGAAACTAGGAGATCCACTGTGGTATCCAGCTCAGTCCAAGTGGTAGCTGCAGAAGATTATTTTGTAGCCAACTCAACTGATGCCTTGTTGTCAACAAATGTTTCTCTTTTTGAGATGGTTCTGACTTTTGCTGATGGGACGGGAGCTGATGTTTATGTATTTTTGATATTTTGTACAAAATTAAAATTCAGCTTTTTTTTTGGTGTCACATTGGTCAACAATTGTGAGTTAACATCCACATATATAAAAGCATTGTTTGAATGAAATATATTTTGAAACACTGAGATAACCAGACAAATTCCCGTCCAACTTGCTACATCAGACCCCTTGGCTTCACTTTCTTCCCCAGCATGTAGCCTAAGGTTAATGCCACCAGTACCACTTGGTTAGGTTTAGGAAAACATCATGGGTGAATATACTAAATCAGACAAACAATGTGGCGGAAAATGGTTAAATACAAAATAACACAAAAACTAATTTGTTTACCAGTCTCCTGGTTGAAAGCCAAGCTTACAACGTACTTACTTAAAAGCCTGGTGCTTCTGTCCTGCCTTTTGAGTCATATTCAAACACAGTGCGTATCGGTATTTGATGCCCTTATGAGAACTAGCTGGACTAAAAGTATTTTGAAAGTGAAAAATACTCTTTAAATCCAGCACTCTCACAGCACACACCAATGGTTGCATTCCTGCTAATCTAAGCAGTCTCACACACTTCCCTGTTCACTGAGACATCCCTGTCTCAGTGTTTGTCCTACCCCCTTTTTCTGTTGTCTAAATGAGACTGCTGGGCCCGCCTAGTAAAAGAGTTTTCTTTTACTAATGTCAATTTACGGCCTAGCAAGAGCTCCCTCTAATCTTTTCCTACTCATTACACACAATTTCCAGGGCGTTCAGCCAGGGTGCTGATTGGTTCCTTGTAGTGTGTGCAGCCAGGGGTGCAGTAATTGTTTATTATTTATTTGTTTATTTATTTACACCAATGCCGCCTCCCTCCCCCTTCCTTCCTCTTAGCCTATTTCTTCATCCACCCACATTTCACTTCCATATTCCCTAGTCTGCATTTTCAATGAATAATCAAAATGGGGCTAAAGCATGTGGAACCGCTTCCCTGCTCTGTTGTTCCAGAGAAGTCTGACCGCTTTTTGAAGTCCAATACTAGTGTGGGAAGAAGTCCATTGCAAGAATTTATTTCCATGTCGATCAACATGTTGATTTGCATATTAGATATTATTTCATTATTGAAAATGCAATTCTAGTAAGCAAATATATGTATTTGTACCTTTTTGTTGATTCATATCTCAACCACAACAGAATCTGCGGGAACGGGCATCAAAGTTCATGAGTCTGTGAGTGTGGACATTGGGCCTGGGCCAAACTACTGTACCTAAAAGTCTATCACACCACCAAGCAGTTACTGATATAGTGCAATGTATAGGAGTGGCGGCTGGTCCATAGAGGGCAATGGGGCGTGGCCCCACCATGAGCGACGAAAAAAAAGACGTTTTACGAATATCTATCAATATTTCTGTATTTCTGTTTTTGAAACACGGATGAAATGTATGGTAATATTTGTAAATTAAGATATCTGCGCAAAATATATGCAAAATATATGCAAAATATATGCTTTTCCTGTTTTTCCAATTGGTGTCCCTGTACACTAAGACAAATGATTGCATTGTGTGACTTAAGGCTGGCGGATGCGTCTGCGTCGTTGCGTCGACGCACTCGTTTTAATTCATGATTCTAAAAGTCTTGCGTGTGTTGCAGAGCAATTCACTGCCAGAACAACAGGTGGAGTAACGTGTTTCTGTTGAAGACGACCTAGACCTAGTCACGTCTTTGTATGTGGAAGTCGTTGATTTGTTTATTTAATTATCATAGACTTTATTGCCCCGTGCATCGACACTGCTGCTTTTCATCGCGGACACATTTGTCCCGTATTTTCCTCCACAACTTGCACCTCTCGACCAGGAAACCGTCGTTTGCGGAGATCTCCCTCTGTGAATCCAACTCGCTTATGCAACCCGCCAATGACGGATTGTATAAGCGGTCATATTTACGCATTTCTTCCGACAAAAGCTCTTCAATCTGATCCGTTCTCTCGTAAACATTCTTCGTTTTAATAATGACGGTATCGGGCTATGAAAGCGGAAATGTGAGACTCCGTAAAGGATGTAGCAGACCAATCACAGCCTTGTGTGCTGTGGGAGGGTTAGGGTTCCTAACCCTAGAAAAATGGGTCGACGCACGCAAGCACTCAAGGAGGTGTGAAAAGGCACGCGAGGGACACGCAAGGGGCTCTTGCGTCTGCGTCGCTCTGAAAACGCAGAAGCATAAATTAGGCTTTAGGGCTGGGCGGTATGGCAAAAAATTCATATCACGGTATTTTGTAAAATTCTGACCGTATTCCAGTATATCAAGGTATTTTTTTTTGAGGGAACACATTGCCGTCAAAAAGGCCGCCGGGCAATTGAACACCAATTGTTGCAATTGTATTAGCTGTAGTGGCTGCTTGGGGTTGTGGCACTGGTGCGGACACTACACTACGGCCGACGGGGAGGTTGAAGAGGAATTTAGGGGCCGAAGGGCTCCTTTTTTTCTGCTTGAGAAGGATGTGTTGCGGGAGTGCGTGACTAAAGACAGAAATGAGTGGCTGTCACTGCGTGACACTTGTGAGCCCTGTATGTTTGTGGATCAGCTGTTTGGCGCACAAATTACTGTTGATGAAATTATAATCCCCCCCCCCTTAAAAAAACCTCTTTGGATCTTCACGATTCACACAAGGTACCTAAACTGACGTGAAAAAAGCAAGAGGTGCCAAAAAAGCGCGCTGTTTGCATCCCTGATTCAAAACAAAAACCCTCCAAACAGCACACACCTCCTCTCTTTTAGGTCCCTGGTCTCTCGTTCCTCCTGCATCGCTTCCGTGTTTTCATGTAGTGATGGAGTTTCTTATTCTTGTGATAGCGGGTGTGCTGTAATCAGCATGCAGTTCGGCGGGGTGATTTAATAAATGTGGAATTATTTGTGTTACAAATTGTTTATGTGTCACAAACTGTTGTGTGGTGGTGATTTTCCCTGTTGAAGAGTGTTTGTTGTGGGTTATTAATTGTTGTTTTAACCATGACTCAATCTCAATACACGTACCCCTCAGCGACGAGGTGTCTCGCCTGCAGTGTCAGTTGTTATGGCTCGACACTGGTATAAAGGTACGTGAAAAGTGAAAAATTCATACGGTAAGGAAACCTTACTGAAACGGTATATTGCTCAGTGCAACTATTTCATGAGTGGGCATGCAAGCCAGCATGTTGGTCTGGCTTTCTGTTATAGTTACAATCACCATCAAATGTCTTGTCTGACCTTGACCACTTTCTTTTGTTTTGGTCAGCATTAAGTAGTCTCAATTCCGATGGTTTCCTCTGAACAACATTAAAAGCAGATGCCAGATATATTTGAATAATCTGTACAGAGTCAGATGTGTATGAAATAATACCAGTGAAGTCATCAAAACGCTTAAATGAGGCGCTTAAATTAGATCACAAGCTTCTCTGTTGTGTTTTTTTGTATGAGATAGTGCTGAAGTAAAATCCCTATGCTTGCAGCCGGTTCGCTAAGCTGTCAGGTTTTGACATAAACTGATAGAGACTTCTTCCACTTTGCTACAGTGTTCAGGAAGTGAAATAAAAATCTGCACACTCGCTCAGGAAAAATAGTCAGTTTGAAACGAGCAGCAGGTGTTGAATTGGCTTTGATCACCACAGTGTATCCAGGCGTATTGGCCATACTGTCTAGTCTTTTACACACTTTTACTGCATATGGTCAACAGGCTCACATGAGTAGTTGTGTTTTTTGGATGTCCTGCTGTGCCATATGCTCCTGGTTTGTTCACGTCAACTTCATTGGACATCATCTCCTCAGTCTCTCCTCCTTTGAAGTTTTCTAAATATTTATAATTTAGTTATTTTGCTGAACTAGTTGATTCTCTGCATACAGTTAAAAAAAACGTTTTTTTATTGTTATAACTGGATGTAACTTACATTCGTAAATGTGGCCTTTATTTTACTCTTAATTGTTTAGTCATATTCAAAATATTATATCAGTATGATGTTCATTTTTCAATTAATAATAAAAAGACTTGCTCCATGCCACCGGAATTAGCCGCCTGACTTTACATCCACAATGCTGTTAAAACAAATATTGTAGTCGCCTTAATCTTAAAAACTGTTTTCCTATAAGAAAATTACTTTTATTTGTTTCTAATTCTAAATATTTTTTTTGCTTGTTTTAGAATTAAATTAAAGTATTCTTAGGGAGGATGACAGGGCAACGTGATCTCCAAAACCTGTTCGTAAAAATGTCTACGAAATATTTGACATAGAAATTCGTAACAAAACATACTAACTGGCGGTGCTTAACCACGCCCCTTGAGTGAACGTCTCTCCGCCATGTTGGATTCTTGAGTGAACGTCTCTCCGCCATGTTGGATTTTTTGAGGGGGTTAGGGTTAGTATTGTATTCTTACAATTTAACATTGATTTCTCATTAAAAATGCAATCATAACACGTTTATTTTACATCGTTAGACTTCACAAAGTGTGTTTACGGGGTGCAGGTCCCCATTCACTTTGAATAGGGTGACGTCATCAGTTGTCAGTCCGTATTTATTTAGTATGTGTCACTACGAATTTGTATCTTCAAGATTTTCATATACATTTTTACGAACAGGTTTTGGAGATCAGTCTGGACAGGGGGAAGGAATAAGTCAAACAAAAGACTTTCAACCACTGCATGTAACAACAAAGAGAAAGAATTTTGAGGAATTGATGAAGTGCCTTATCGTCTTTTATAAATAACTGCTGGGATTTTGGAAAACAACCTGCCAAAGAAATAATATGATAGTACAATAAAAATATGGGGCATCAATGACAAAAGTTAATCGATAGCCTGTTATTAATTTGCGTAGCTGTTAAGGTCATAAGGTTACGTTTAAGTGTTTCCTTCTAACCATAACTAAATAGATACTTTGCCTAAACCTAAATAATTGTCTCACAATGTTAAAGCCATGTTATTGTGTATTTGTACACGGGAGATGCATGGAAGATAGGCAATGTTTTTCATTGCTGTTGCTGTTTTGACCTGTATAGCATTTGCTATAAATATAGCAAAATATTAGTCACTATCAAGTGTATTTGAAGATTTGAAGATTCAACAAAACTGTTTATATCATAACCCTTTTTATTGGTAGTATTCCTGCAAATATCTCATTAAAAGAATACTGACTATGAACTGATAATAGTCAAAGAATAACAAAAGACTAAGAGTACCATGCATCGACCACCCCCCCCCCCACACACACACACACTATCCACAATCTCGGTGCTTTGCATCAGTCCCAACAGCCTGAACATGGATACTCAGCGGTCCATGACTATCAGTGAACAGGACAAACAAAATTAATTAAAGTGCCATTGTAGCTGACACCTTGCTGTCACCTGGTGCAGAGAGGTAGAAAAGATGATGCCCTGTCATGTGGACCTCATGGCAGCGAATTGCCTCATCAAATATGCATGCATGTAATTATGCACACAACACAGAAACAATGTACATGCTTATTAAAATTCAAAATTTTCAGAAAGTTAGTTATGGCTGTGTCCACTGAGAAACAATGACGAGGAATTTCCACATTTTTATCTAAACTGCCTTTGATTTAAAAATCACACATTTTTTATTGGAAAGAGTGCGAACCTAATTATCATTACATCTGGTACTGAGCTAGTGCTGAGGATTATAGATAACATTGCTGATAGAGAACACACATGCACAGGCTCCACTAATAATATGAAGGCGTCACTATGCCCCCATTGTACCAAATCATAATGCTCTGTGCATCATTGTTCACCCTTAAACCACCATTCATTACCCTCAACGTGGCCTTTGCCTCGTCGGTGCAAGCAATGCTCATAACTCCAATTCCAATCACATTCCTACAACCAACCAGCAGCAGTCATCTGAACACTAGTGGCCAGCACAACCTCTAAATGGACAGGAGGAGGGACATATGGATGGGAAAGAGGACGGGGCAGGGAAGGCAAAACGACAAGCCGGCTTCATTACGCCACGAAGATTACTATTGCTGAAGGGTGAGGTGCGAAGAGTTGTGGGTAATTGTCGTGTTTTTCATTAGCGGTTAGATGAGGATCTGGAGATGAGGGAGGAAATGGCCTCATCATCATCACTTTGAGTGTGTGTGTGTGTGTGTGAGCACGCGCAGGCCTGTACGTTTGCAGATCACACTTTTGATCACAACTGTCCACGCTCCTTGCAAAAAGAACAAATTGTTCCCTCTTTCTCGTTGACGGCAGCCCTGTTATATTCAACCATTACCTTGGAACATTGAAAGAAACAAGCAGTCCTAAATGACAAGCCAAAAGATTGCAGGAAAAGAGTGGGACAAAAAAATAGTGGTGGGGTGGGTGGATGCTTGCAGGGTTTAGGGGCTGTGAGGCCTAAAATAAGACAGGAGATGAGGAAAGAAAATGAAAAGAAATCGCCGCCAAAATTGTGATGAGACGCTACAATTGTACAGGCTTGGGTGAGAAGGGAAAATTAGACCAGAGGAGAATTGAAAAGAGCCACAGATAGGAAAGGGAGAGTGGAAAGACAGGGAAAGAAATGGAGAAGATAGGGGGAGGGAATGAACAAGGCCCTGAGAGACACCTTCAGAACATAACGGTTTCTCTCTGTAACTTTCACATGTATTCCAACAAGAAACCAGGAAAAGGAGTTCACTTAAGTAAGAAAATCTGAAGATGTTTAAGTTATTGTTTTAGCATAAAATATAAGACTTTCAACAGCAAAAACTGTGCAATGTCTAGGGCTTGACATTTGCATCCGCCCACCCACCAAATGCTGGTAGAATGTGGCGGGTGGAATGCTATATATCTCTCTCTATATCTTTTTTTATTGTAGTGTAACGGACTGTCTCACATTTGAGATAGTATGTCCCTTCAGTGTTGCCATAGAGGCAAAAGGGATTCCCACCCTGGGGGTTGAGGGCTGAAGGTTGAAGAGAATAAAGAAGACGTGGGCGGAACAACGTGTCTGGTCTCCGGACTCCGGTTATTGCGGTGTCATAAGTGTTCGAATACATTGCTCGGTTACATTGGTGGCAGCGGTGGATCTTGTGCACCGACTACGGACCACAACTGCGAAGGGTGTACTTCCTTAGTTTACCTTGTGGCTTGGAGATGCAGATTCGTTTAAGCCCAGCTCAGGGCTGTTCGGCAGACAGTCTGCCAGGAGAGATATGCATCTGGACCTGATTTGCTCCATTTTCTGGGAATGGCAGCCAGAGCTTCTTCGGCTGAAATAGACAGTCCGTTACAGTAGTCTTCTCAAAACAGATCTAAAATAATAAACTCATTGCAGGGTTCTCAAGCCTCACAAATTGACTGTGAGACACACACATTTCATCCAGTTCATACAGGACACCTTGAGAAAGAATCACCAACCAAGTTGTCCTGCTAACGTATCGTGCACGTATTGGCCACCGTACGTTAATAAGCAACATAGATTTGCCAACGCACGTGACAGGTGGAGGAATTTGATCAAACTTGAGTAGCCCTGCGCAGTGCAAGGCAAGGATGTGGCGGCACACATAGGTGTACGAAAACCCGGAGGGCTGACCGAAAGAGAAAAACTGATGAAACCAAAAATGAAGAGGAGACAAAGAATAGAAAAATAGTGGAAGTCCAGTTGAGAATGGCTGGTTTATGATCCAGCCAAGAACATAATGTATCGCACTGATTTGTAGGACATACAGGAGTGACACAGTTGAGTCTCTTTTGGAGTTGGGAACAGCAAGTGGAAACAATATCATCAAAAGCATTGACGAAGCCTGTTGGAAGGATTATAAATCTGGTTCTGGTAGCAAACAAAAAATTTCCTCCAAATCCACTTTTGGGACCGTGGTACCCAAACCCCCTGACAATCGATGATTTTTTTCTCCATGTTTTCAGTTTATAAGATAAAATTGTATAATGTTGCACAAACTGTATCTATGTAGTGGTTTTCAGTAGTGTTAGGATAGGAAAGGATAAGGCAGTAAACTGAAGAACACAAAAGAGCTTATCAGCACTTCTCTCCTGCTTTCTTACCCCTCGCTCCCTCCATCTCCTCATCTCTCTGCAGTGTTAGCACAACAGCTTCAGAGGTTACCACTCAATTAAGCCTGGCTGTTCATTTACAGCCATGACAAAGACTACTGTCTCTCTTCTTCCCCTCTCTCTCCCTCTCTCCTCTAACTGAACTTGTAATTACACTGTTGGACAGCGCGTTCCACGCTGACCCACTGTAAAATATGACCATCGATTTGGCCCTTATCCCTTCATCGCTGTTCCTCCTCATCCAATGGGGCCGGTATATGTTGCTCACCCACAGCCCCCTCCCGCACCGCCAGCCATTTCACCCTCCCTTCACCTCACCCCTCTCAACTGCCACAACGCAAAGCGTCAAGATGAGGAATATCGCCAAGCACTATCTTCCCATAATGAATTACTATCACTTTTAACCCCAGACAGCTATCCACTTGAACTTACTGCCGCAAATCATCTGTTTTTTTATTTTTTTATTTTTCTTTATAACCCTACCCCCACCCCACCTGACTGTCCCACTTTATAACCACATACACTGGATTAAAATATTAAGCCAGTCCATTTAGAAGCTGCAAGCGCAAGCATTTGTATGATAGGATGATTGGTAGATAGTTGAGGTGGTGCTGAGGGCTTATGGGTGTGTAGTGGTATAAGCTATATATATGCTTTTAACAAAACAATCAAGATTTTTCATATAGTGCGTGTCTGGAACCATACATTTATAAAGACTTAACATTTCCCCAAGGAAAGCAAAAAATTGCTTGAGGTGGGTGGCCGTCTGCCTTGACCTGTTGAATTGAGAGAGAAAAGGAAGAGACAGATGAAAAGAAGGACATGCACAGCAACTATGTTAATGATAAGATAAGATGTTGACTATTGAGGGCTTGTTAGGCAAGGAAGGGGAGGATTGTAAATTATAGTATATGTTTTGCAGGGAGAAAATTGTGGTAAATATGACTTATTTTCTTAGTTTGTGTCAATACATCTGCTGCAGAAATCTAAATTGAAGTGAAGACTCTTAAAGGAATTATTAGATCAGTCTGGTAATAAATGAAACAGTCCAGCCTATTTTCTTGAGATAGGATATGTCCGGTTTTAGTTATAGGCTGTCCTTGAAATATTTTTTATATGAGAGTTCATGAGAATGTCCTGATCATATTATTGCCCTCAGATTTAGGTGATTTTTTTCTGTTTGGTTGTCGATACTCTCCTGTCTCATGTCATGTCTACTTCCCTCTTTCTTCTTTTCCCTACCCATATTATATCTCACCTGTATGTTGTGTATTTAGTTTGTATGCTCTCACTTTTCTAGTGTAGTTCGTTGCTTGCTTAACAAAGCAAGCACTTGTGGCCCTGGTAGGTATTTCTGGCGGTAACCCAGTTTGTCATGATTTAAGGCGTACTTGGAGAATCGCAAATTAAAAGGATAAATGTACTTTCCTGAGGTGATAGATTTAGGAAAAACACTGTTAACCAATGCATTCTTGTGTTCTGTGCGTTTTTAAGCCTTCTCTCGGCCTGAAAACGCCTTAATAGTCAAGAAAGCACCAAAACTTAGTTTGAACAAAAAAGGTTGGAAAACTATTTACAAACCATGATACCATCATGAAAAGGATAAATGTACTTTCCTGAGGTGCTAGTTTGAGGAAAACACTGTTAACCAATGCATTCTTGTGTTCTGTGCGTTTTTAAGCCTTCTCTCGGCCTGAAAACGCCTTAATAGTCAAGAATGCACCAAAACTTAAGTAAATGGCCCTCGCACTATAATGTGATTGTCAATGGTGTTGAGTGCAGCACTAAGATGCAAAAAGAGAAATACAATAAGAAAATTCTTTGTCTGATGCAATAGGAAAGTAATTTGTAATGTCTCTTTTCAGCGCTGTCTCTGTGCTATGATGTAGACCTACTTTAAATCCTGACTGAAAATCCTCAAATGAACCAGCTCCATGTAGAAGTTGCACAACTCCTTTCTGATTGATCTTAAACAAGTCTAAAACATCTTTGAGACATGTTTGAAGTTAGTTGGCGAAGGTAAATCGGGAAAAAAACGGCAAAACGTCTCGAACCTCTTAAAAACCAACCCCCACTGGTCGCTGAGAGAAGACAATAGTCCCTAACCCTACGACTGAAATGCAGAATTTGGGACATGAGAAAATACAAACGGCACTGATGTGCCAAAACGGTCATTTTGGATCGTTTGGAAACTGTCTGTACTAAAAACTCCCTGATTTTCTTCTGGTTCATTTAATCAAAGTCAAACTTTGCAGATAGAATGTCCACGTATGGAGCTATGATTTGAGAGAGGTTTAAAGCTAATATCATAGGTGTCCCCATTCTGTTACATCACTTAAATGATTCAAATAGACCTTGTGTTTGCAGATATACTCTTTAAAAATGAGTATGCAAATTTTGAGCAGAGGCCTAAAAATGGTCTTAACATGTTATGGATTGAAATCATTTATTGTAATTATCCAACACAAGTTACAAATGGAAAAAATTCAGTTGTAGCTAATTTTCAACACAACAAATCCATGACAAACACATCAAAACAAAAACCCTTTCCTGTAATTAATTTATTAAATATATAAGTATCATAAGTAATCTACTGCAACAAAAACAATTATGTAAGCAGATAATAACACCGACAACTTGACACAGAGAGCCCACCTCCTCTCGTCCCAATGGAGTCCTGTTATGTGTCCTGCTGTCTGCCATTCAAGTGCAGCTTGATCCAGGATGAACGATGGAGCCAGGCGTCTGAAGATGTGGGCTCAATAGTGAGCGACCTGCCATGGCTTTCATTCATCTCATTTTCCAGCACTCGGGCATCAGACAGCCAGAAGCATGCTGTGCAGTGGGGTAGCGTCAAGTTCTATCTGGGTTAGCTTAACTTAAATCCTGGCCCTCGTTTCTCTCTTTCCCGTGGCAGTGTGGTGGCAATCACGACAGCACTATCTTTTACATCTGGTGAAGGAATTTTGGTCCGCTAGCGCCTAGTCCATTAATTGAAATTGAAAAGTAATTAGATAATTGGAATGATTACAAGGCTGAAATCTGGCAGTACTTCAGCTATATATCATTTCAAACTGCAGCATTGAGAATAGGCTGTGGCTGTTTTTCTGTCTTTCAATGTAACATTTACCAACTCTTGTCATCAATATCACTGTTGCTCAGTAGAAGGGTACCAATGGTTATTTTGGCAGTTTTTATCACCCTCTGTAGAGTCCTCCTGTCCTGGACAGTGTACAGTACACAAGCCAGTATGTAATGTTTCCAATCAGAATGTCTTTCTATTACAGAGGAGCAATAGAAAGCAGTCTAACAGCAGCAGGGTGGAGATCTTGAATGACCACGTTAGGTTGTTTGTGATGCAACCTTGCATAAACAATGGATTTTATACATTAAAGTTCCAAAGCTTTTTTTATATCTTGAATTTAGTTAGTACACACAAGAATGGCACAACAGCACAACCGGATGCCAAGCTGTACAACTAAGGGAGGACATGGCACCTGGAAGACCCATAAAAATGAACAACGCTGGGCTCTCTCACATTCAAAGACAATACACACGTGTGTGAGGATCAGTCTTGCAGACGCAGCTGTCCCTAGAACATGTAGCTCCATATGCCCTAGCCAGTGGGGGAGTGGTGGTCATCCCAGGCCAGCTAATCAATCACGGGGCCCCCCGTCTTGCAGAGGTCATCCTGGCTCCACAGGGCAGGGTGCAGAGCCCAGAGTAGTGCGCCAATAACCGCCATTTCAGCTGAGCTACAGTGATTTCCAGCTTACCATCTCGATTTATTAGAAGTCAAATTAAAGTGGGACAAATTTTAAGATCAGCAATTCTGGACAAATTGAAAATCAAAATGTAAGACTGTTTAAAAATATTATAAAGTCAAACAATTGAAGTTGAGGTTATGAAGGACCCATGATGTTTTAATTAGGTTCCTTTGGAATTGTTTGAATGCTCTCCAGCTCACAATACACACTTTTAACCCTTAAAACCTCAGACAGTTTTTTGGCACATCAATAAAAGCCCTTGTCCAGAAGAACATTGGTTGCGGCTCGGTGATGTGTGTGAATGGTTCAAAGATGCAAACTAAGAGGATTTTCAGTATTCAAGACCTATTTGAAGCAGCACTTTAACTACCATAGCTTTATAAAAACACAAAGATCTTGCTACAATGTATTACAACATTATACATTTGAAACGTTTCAGAAATTAAATAATGTCTCGTAAACATCAATGACAATATAACATTATTTTGAGTTGAAGGAAAAAGGCCAGAAAAAAACACTGTACAGAGAGCGCTAGGGGAAAAGTCAAGAGATCACTAGTAATATATGATACAAAATAATACAGTAACTGAGTTGAATCTCCCTAAAGGAAAGTATAATGTTGGTTCAAAAAGATTATTTCAATTTAGGAATTTAGAATTCATAAGGTGTTATAGAGTTCTTAATATGCAATCTACAACTTCCTAAAGCCATACAGATACATTATGGAGTCCGATTTATGTGTTTATAATGCATTGAAAAGCCTTTATCTTCAGACAAAATTAAGAGGTAATAAGGATTAAAAGAGGTAGAGGAGGCAATTTACTGTTACAGCCGCGATCAACCTATTTGGTACCCCTGACCTGGAGTGTTTGTTTGGTTGAGCCAACCATTAGTGTTTTGACACCAAATTTGCTGATTAAGCCCAATTTTCATTAAAATAGGAATAACCTACCTATAATGATATAATCTGTGGTTGACATTGGAATCCGTTCCTGTTCTTCACATTCCGTTGACATGGCTTGAATGCAGCATTGGCCATTTTACAAGAGTTGGTTGAAAACCTTGAGAGCAGCTAATTCCCTTTCAAGAAGTTCACATATAGATTGTCATCTTGCTGCCACTGCCAGTGTCACGTCCATCTGGCCTGGGAGGTGTAATAGCCCTGCTAATCTCACAATAATGGCAGCGACACTGGGGACATGTCACATAGGGACCGTGGGCCCACGTTCCCCCAAAATCAATATTTTGCCCCTCAGGGGGACCCTGCTACCCAAGGGGATGTCAATACTGTCGATTGGGTATTAAAGAACATTTCATCAGCATGTGTGACAGTAAGAGAGAGAGAAAGAGAGAGAGGGAGTGTGTGTTAGGGGTCATGGAGGGCGTCTATGGATGTCCAGGTTGGCCTGTGTGTATAAAGCCCCGCAGGGAGGTCCCAAGGTGATGTGCTATCCCTCCTGAATATCGACAGGCGCCCTGACAAACTGTGTCATCTCATTTCATTGCAATGTTTTGTGTTCTGCTTAATTAGGATGAGAGGATAGATGATGGCAGGTTTTTAGATATTTTATACCTCGGCTCCCTTTTATCTAGTCTTAATGACCCAGCTGTCTGTTTTTACGAAGGTAAAAGATTTAAAATATATAAATATCTCAAAAATGCACAAACTGATTTATAGTTAGATATATGCATTGATAGATTACAATGCCTATTAAACACCATAATGCAGATTTATGCTATACACATGTTTTCAGCATCCTAGTACTGTAGTGAAATGCAGACAAACCATTTTGTGGTTTTCAACAGAAAATTTAAATATCTGTTTTGAGAATTAAATAAGTCAAGAAATTTAAATAGCAGATTGGAGAGGAAAATTGTGTACACTCCTTTAGTGTTTAAAGCAACACACTTTGAGAAATTGTATGTAGGCACATAAAGTTGTATGCATGGCGCTTAGCTTAGTTTCACACAGGTGCTAGAAAGAGGAACTCAAAGCTGATATGTGAACAGAGTGACTTAAGGATGTTCTTAACTTAACACTACGTTCACCTTATTCGGGTGTGTAAACCTTTGCCGCAGAAATGTCGTGACCATTAATGTACAATATTGTTTAAATAACACACTACACTCTCTACATTAACAGTTAGTAAGATGTGAATTTTATCATGTGTTCGAAGGATTCCACATGCAGCCCAGAATTTAGGGCAGAGCCCACTTTACAAACTAACAACTAACTAAGTGTGATCATGTATTAAGACACCCAATGCAGCATGTAACAGTCCTGAATACGCTTTGGAAAGGTATGGTAATGGTTACAAGAAACTAAAGCATACTGTTGGAAGTGACCCATTCTCAAGCCCAACACTGAAGGGCCGAGGAACCCTTCCGCGCTTGTATGAGCACAGCCTTTCAACTAAAGAGTAAGAGAAAAAGTACTCTGGAGATGACGTTGGGTGGATGATGGCTCAAGAAAACACAGACTTTCACCCAGTAGACCACTGTTCATGTCCTGTTTGAAACCATCAACATTACTTAGTTAACTTGTGTATCTAACTAGTTAAGAAACCAGTATACTTATTTTGAGTAAAACATTTTAAATTTAAATTCAAACCACAACACAATCTTTTCAGATAATGATTATGACAATAGTCCTTTTTATTTACGAAAATAAATATCAAGCTGAAAGTTTGAGTTTTGGTCTTGAACATTGAAAAATACATTGTATTCAAAACAAAAATAAACAGAAGATGTTGATTCCTGGTGCCTACGATTCCTGATTCAACGTGATTGACGAAGGTTTTTAGCCTTCTTTGTAAGCTGTCACTCATTATTACATGGAGATCAGGGCCAAAAGTCTGGAAGTAAAATAAATGGTCTGAAAGTGGAAAAAAAAAGATTTAAAACCTGCAAATCTGCATCTGATAAATATAGGACCTCTAATGTCAAAACATATGTACAAGAATAATAATTAACATTCATATTTTATTCAAAAGAATTCAAGAACTGAATGAAAATGATATTCAACCCCAAAATACTATTCATTCACTTGTTTTTGTTTTGAATATATTGTTGTGTTATTTATCTTAAAGACAAACAGCTCAAACTTTCAGGTTCAATTTACTTTTCCAAATTATTAAAACTTTTGGCCTGGATCCAGCTTCATACTCTTGATCCTCGGATCTAAGTAATTTTCTTGACTTACCGGCCCGGAAGTCTAAAAGTGGCGCTAGTTCTGGAGCATCATTGTTGATAGTCAAGTCATCTTGAAAGTCAATTAGGTGATTCTCCAACCACATATAGACATGCTGTCATATTATGGATGAAATGGTTGAACAGAATTGTAGGGTTGAATTGAAATGCAATTCAACTTCAACTAGTAGGGATTCAACAATGACCAAAATAAATACACGTTGAGTCTGTATGTTTCAAAATTGACTTCAGTACTCTAATAACAAACCAACAAATTGTCTGCCTTCCATTTTCCACCAGCATTATCCTGTGTGTGCAGATTCTCTTAACAGAAGACTGATGCAATGTATGTTTGTTCCAATAAAGAAGAAAAACCCTGCATCAGGATTTGGGTTGTTCTCACCCAGCCGAGGCTACAGGATCTAGAGCATTCTCTGTGTTCTGCCACCGTCCCACCCAGCCCCCACCATCTGTTCGCTGGCACAGCCCTCTGCCCCCCATGCAGGGCAGACCGAGAGTGCTGACACCCTCACACCCCACAGACAAGGGGAGGATAAATATGTGGCACCACAATCACATACCAAATGTAAGGATAGGAAGGGCACCAAAAAATCCTTTTCGACAGATGTAGCGCTACTAGTTTTGCTGAAAAGAACGAACTCGCTAAAAGCAGAAACTTGGTGCAATTGTGTACAAACACAATTTGTTAATGTAATGAATGATCTATATATATATATATATATATATATGATATGATATGATATGATAATCACATTGACTTTCTCCTTCAAAGAGTTGGTTGGGTCACAGTGATACTAATCACAGTTACAGTTATCAAACCCTTATATGGATGGACTTATAAGATTCTTTTTTTTCTTCTTTTTTCTTTTCTCCAAATATACTCTCCCTGTGACTGGTGGTGCGTCTGTTTCCTAAGTTTGCATTCAGAAATGGAAAACATAATCACCTGCTTTGAGTGATCGATGTTTAGTCCAAAAAATTGTAAAAGCACAAATCCTAAAAATGAAGTAAACATACAAAACAAAACAAGTACACATGCAAATTCTCAGATTTAAGTGCGTACAGACAATTTGCCCTGCAAGAAGCTATGCTGCACACAGCTCAGGTTCAATCAAAGCATGATATTACAATGGGAAACAAGAAAACCAACAGTATGCAACATGCACATATTATAATGTGTGATTTTGCGTGACATGCATGTGTTTACGGGCATTTTGCAATAGCATGAATGTGACCGTGAATCCAAATAAGAACAAACATAAATTTCCACCTCAGCCATCGTCTAATGAGTTTTGAAAAAATACAAACAACAGTGTCTAAAATACACGCTTTCTAAATGAATACTCATTAAACAAACTTTTAATCGCGATAATGTTCAAAATTTCAAAATGTTTAATTAGTTTTGTTTTTTTCAAATATATTGACAGCCCTAGTTTTTACCTTTCATAATAAAATACCTAGAACCACGAGTATATTTGTTTTCATACTGTGTATTCGTCACAGTCTCATTGTGCGAAAGTGTGGATTTTCATTTACAAATGCTAGTCTGTCTTGCTTTCTTCATGTTTAACACTTACACAAATGTATCCAAAGTGCTCCTTAAAGAATGCCGTTGGGGCAACTGAACTCATTGTCTTTTGCCATGCTTTAAACCTTGACCTTTGACATTCAAGGTCAGACAACCCCCCTCGGTCCCCTTCCCATCCATCAGGCCCTCTGTCCCAAACAGGAGAGCACCTTGGCATTCAACCCATCTCTTTTCTCCTACCTCTTTTGTTTTAACCTCTTTAGCCATCACTCTTGGGCGGTGGTGGGAGGGGTTGGTTTATAGTCCTGATGGGTTATGGGTACTGGTGGTAAGAGGAGGAGGAGGAGGTGGGGCAACAAATCTCAGACTCGCACCTAAAGCTGTCAGTTGCACCTCGGGGGCCCTCAGGCGTCAGCCAGCACAGTCACCTTGGATGGGTGGACGCATGAGACGGAGACACACACACAGATCTGTGCATGCAGACGCAGAGGCAAAATAGCAAACAGAGAAGACCTCACCATCCACTGTACAATTCCCACCTCCACACACAGACAAACCCACAAATGCATACACATCAATAGGCAATCACACACAGACTGTCACTCACATACGCACCTCTCCCAGTCTGAAACTAAATTAATATTCTAGAAATAAGGAGGCCAATGTGTGCATACACAAATTACTGTATTCTTCATTTTCCCCTCCTCTGTTCCTTCTCCCAGCTAGTGCCCCACCCTCACACTGAGACATCTCATTTCCCTCCCAATTTGCTCTTTGCTGAGTGGAGCTCCATATCAACATGACGGGGATCTGTTTGTTAATGAAACGAACGATCCCTCTGCTGCGAGTCAGAATGTTGAGGAGCCCCCCCCCCCTCACCACCCTGCTGCACTGAGAAGTACCCTGCGGCGGGGCATCCCGGTTATATGTCGGTCAACAGGGCGGAGCTGGGTAAGTTCTATGGGTGGGTGGGTTGATGGAGGTGTTGGGGGAATGTGTCAGAGTGTGAGTGGGATGGCCCAATGGCCTTCATCGCTTGGGGTCATCCCGTACCACCCACCCAATCCCCAGCTCGACGGCAGCTGTGTGGGGACTGGGGAGTGCATCCTTCATAGCCACAACAGGGGGGATGTGGGTGATAGTGTGTCTAAACGTGTGTGTTGAACAGTAAAAGGAAGTTGATTAGAGTTTTAGTTACACAATCATTTGCCGGAAGCAGAGCTGCTTTGGAGGCTGAAATGATTGTCCTTGGTGCAGTTAAACCTCAGTGGATGGAGCCAATAGTGACACCCGGTGAAGCACGATGGGGTGCAAGAGAGACGCTATCTAAAATTATCAAAAGTAGTGCTCCCATGCATCAAGAAGAAGAAGAATCAAAAACGAATAATTGATGTTCAAAGTTGAATCTGGCTGCCTTGCCCATGAATAGCAACTACTTGTTTCCCCTGGCAAACTGCACAGGACATGCCTCAAACCTACCTCTGGTGTAACTCCTGACCCCCGCTTGGAGTGGCAGTGTGTGAGAGCTAGGCTGCAGTCCAAGTCCTTTAAGCCTATTGGACGTGCTTCAACTTCACGACACGTATCAACAGCATTGTTAAAATACAGAATAATAAACATATAGCACATGGCTTACAGAGGTTAGATCCAATTGTAAAAGGTTCTTACGTAGATTGAAATGAACAACAGCACGTGCTACAGATTGATTGCCAGATGTCAGAGATCTGACATGATGCTTGCTTAAAAAAAAGAAAATCTTGATTCATTTCAATTCCAAGAACTGGAAGAAGTGGTCTGCTGTAAAGAGCTCACGTTTGTTTTCTCCTTAAAGGACCCTTAGCATGTGGACAGGAGGAGCTGAAGACCGAACCGCCAACGTTGTGATTAAAGCAGGATCCACTCTACCCACAGAGCCACCGATAACAGATAGATAACAAAATGATTAGATATTACATATGTCACTTGTTTTATTTGACCTGATTGCTGCAGCAGTAAAAATGCCCTGTTGTGGCAATAAGCGAGAGGGGGCTTTTAGAATACCCAGCTGACTAAAGCACTAGCTGCAGTGGACACCACCAACAACCAGATAACACTGGAGCAGTCCACACAGCGAGAGTATATTCAGACCATTGATATGATTCGAGTGAAAGCGAAACCCAGTATTTCTGCGCCTCATACAGTACAGTACAGTAACAGAATGGAACTTAAAGTGGAAGCTAGTGCTGGGCAACAATATTTAATTGTGATTAATTTCCTGAATCTCTGTCATTAATGAATGCTGAATTCAAAAGATCTATTGCAGTTTTAACACTTAATAACAAATAAGGTGCAGTATTCCCTTTACACACTAGCAGTTAAAGTATTTCTAGTAAGTCTGAATTTTTAAACTTAATTACATACATTTGTTTTTAATATTATATATTTATATATATATATATATATAAACAAATATTATATTATATATATATATATAATATAATATTTGTTTTCTTTCTTTTTTTCTGAACATGTACCAGCGTGAATATAAATATCTATCAATAATCTATGTTCAGTAGCAGGTGTCCCTGTTAGAGGGAGGTGAAGTGGTTCAACACTAAGTACTGAGCTGGGATCAACTGAGCATGGAGTTTTTTTTCCGTCAGGTCCATGTTTGTACTGGATGTGCTGGATCTCAATAAAAAAGAAAATAACACTTTCAGTGATGCAGATTATTAATAACTTTGGTTATATCAACTCTGTCAGGAAGAGATTAAAAATATAAAATGTCAATGTAGCCTAGCACTGAAATATTTATGAAGCAGCAAGTTTTATAAACACTTTTTATGTAGAGATGGACTCTATGACCACATCCACCATGGACTAATATCCGCTTTGTCTATCAGTGTAGCCTTTGCCGGCATCCAGCCTGGCACCAAGCACCGCGCCTTGTCTGAGCACATCAGCAGAGCGGCCAGTCAAACACCCTGCACTGAGCCAACACCAAGCCTCCCTGCCTGGGCCGGGTCATACAACTCAGCAGCACAGCATTGACACCAGTCTTACCAAGGGCAAGAGAGGAGGGAATGGTTAGTTCAAGTGCAGTGACGTCAAGTTTGTATACCGTCCGTCAAGACAAGACTAAAATCAGCGTCAAACAAAAGTGGAGAGTCTTCAAAAAACACATCCGTTCTCAGGATACAAGAATAAATACATCTTTCAAGTCCTTTTATCTAAGACAGTTTGATCCCATCAGCAGTCCATTTGCAGAGTCTTATGCCTGACAAATGACCCGTCAAGTCTCCTCAAAAATACCTTCCTGCAAAAACGAAATTGTATTTTCGATTAAGTTTCCCTCTGAAACACATTTTCTCCCTGATAACATTAGTTTTTTTGAAGTATCGCAGATATGATTCTAATTAAGATCTGACAAGTCTAATCGTGTAGGCTGTCAGGGTGATTCGACGAATCAGACAAACACAGGACTTTAAGCCAAGAAACTGCTGTTTGTGTTACATGTTAAACCAAAATGCAATGTTGAATTTTTTTAACTTGTCCATAAGGCAAACCCTAATGTTTGTACCAAATACTACTGCAATTTTAATTTAGTTGCGGCAACAGGTGAGCTCTTCGATGGAGCAATGGATGCCAACATTGGAAACAGAAGCAGAGCCAGAGGAGTGAGAGTAAGAGGAGGAGGAGGACGGAGAGGACGAGGACGAGGACGAGGAAGGCCAAGGACCGTGATCTCTGATGAGATCCGAGCCACTTTGGTTGATCATGTTGTCAACCATAGTCTAACAATAAGGGAAGCTGGGAAAAGAGTACAGCTAAATCTGAGCAGGTACACTGTAGAATCCATCATCCGGACTTTCCGAAATGAGAATAGGTAAGAAATCTACTCTCACTAGAAAATTGCAGTACTGCATATCAATACAGTACTCAATGAGTACAGTAGTACAGTATTGCCTGTGGACTGTTCTGTAGGACTGTAAAAGTACTGTAAAGTATGTTTCAAGTATTTAGGAAATGTATACCTACTTTGTATTTACAGTAATCTACTATTTGTTTGGCAGAACTGAAAGATACCAACACAAGGTGGTCGGGAACGTGTTCTGTCTCCTGAACAGGAAACTGAAATCATAAACATGGTCCTAGAAAACAACGTCATAACATTACAGCAAATACAAAGAAAAATAATAGAAAACAATGACCTATTTCAAAATATGGATAGGGTAAGCGTATCAACACTGGACCTTGTCTTGCGCAGAAATCATCTCAGGATGAAGCAGGTCTACAGGGTTCCATTTGAACGCAATTCAGAAAGGGTCAAAGAATTGTGATATAACTATGCTAGTGAGTCCCACAATTGATGCATACTCTCAACATGCAGCATAGTTGTTTTTTTACTGTAACTGTATACAGTAAATTCTTCTGTTGTTTTGTATGTGGTGTATGTGCAACTTTGTTGGTTGGGAATGGGATGTACACTGTGTACATTGTTTTTGCGGGAAAAATAAAATATATGTGTATTTGTGTGTTCTGAGTATAAAAAAATTACTCTCAAATATTTTACAACACACTTATGTATGTACTGTCTGTATGAAGTGTAACACTGAACAAAAAAAGGCCTAAGTCATTAGATAAATGGAGAAGTGAATGAAGTGTTTTCCATTCATCATAGTGTTTTACATTGACAACATCAGTGTTCAACTGGTTCTTCTAAACGTCTATTCATATGATGGTTTGTGTTTGTCATTTGAAAACAAAATACCATTTTGAGAAGAAATAACATTGTTTTGAATGTAAAGTTTCATTTTGCAGGAGAATTGAGGGGGTTTGCCCATTGTGTGTGTGTTTTTGGATTTGTGTGTAGAGTTCTGAGAATATGAGGCATTCTTTCAGAAAATGTGTGTAAACAATCGAGAAAAACTGTAATATAAAGTGGAGATTATTTTTAGAAATTTACTACTTTTGACAAAATGAAAACCAACCATTACTTGATAATTCCAATGCTTGTTTTGATTGTTTATCGGATTTGTACAATGTTACTAGGTCATCCTATTCATTGTACAATGAGAGAAATTGATTTATATATAGTTAATGCAGTTTGTATTATTATTTAAATAAATTGAATATCAGTTGTAATTCTAGTATGTAAAAAGGCTGTATGGCTATATAGCATTTGTATGTTTCAGCAGCTTCAAACGTCTAAACCCGCCTCACCAGAGACATTTTGAGTCCTCCGTATCTCCTACAATGTTTGACAAACCGTCCGTAAGACTGACATGCTGCTGGTGCACAACGCCACAATACTGATGTGTCATCTAATTTAAAATCACTGTGCTGCTTCAGAAATGGAAGAAGAGAGGGCCAGGATCGGACAGTGTGGAAGGCACACAGGAATAATGGAAATTGGAGAAGGAGAAGGAAGGGAGTAGGAGTGGGGGAGAGGGTGGTGCTATAGAGGGAAAGAAATCTCTGTCTCAGCAAAAGTTTTCATTAAAATTTTGAGACAAATGATCTCTGTGTCCTTCTCTTGAAGCTGCCTGGGGCGTCATGCTATTTCTATGCAAATAACAACCTCACGCCTTTGCTCCTATTATTTCTGCTGGAGCTGTTTCAACATGACCCAAGAGAGTGGGGGAGGAATGAAGGAGGGAGACTGGGAAGAAGGGAGAGGGAGGGAGAGGGAGGAAGGAAGGGAGATATGAAGTGAGAACGAGAAATAAGGAAAATGCAGTAGAGGAGGAGGAGGGAGAGAAGGAATGATAGGGGGAGGAGGGCAGACAAGCTGTATGTGTGCTTGTGTGTGCGTGCATGTGTTTTGTGAGTGAGCCCGCGTGTGTGCGCAATGGACTCACCGAGGTGTGAAAATATATAACACTAGGACAGAGAGAGAGAGGGAGGGAGAGGGAAAGATTGAGAGCTAAGAACAACACAAAGACACAGCCATCATTTGTTTGGAGTCTGCCTCTCTTGTAATATATGACGCCCTCAGCACGGGTGCTTCTTCACCACGCACTATTGTTTAACTGTATAGCACTTACAACACCATCAGGACCAGTCCATCTCTCTACATACACCTCAGGATTTACGTACTGGGGCACTCTACTGATGCAGGCTGCTGCAAATGTACCCCAATGGGCATGTACATGATGCACCACATTCATTCTGGGCTTATTACCACTTTAAATACCCAACAACAACAATGTTGTGGAGTGTTATGTTATGTAAATGTAAAATGTTATGGAGTGACCATTGTCCTAAATGAAATGTTTGATATTTCCATCCAACATTTTCCACTGATACAGTGTGTCAATGCATCCATATTACATGCATTCCATTTTAAAATGAACAACCGTCTCCAGAGCAACATAACTCACGTTACCAGTGAGTTATGTTGCTCACCAGACTAATGACACAGAGTTTAACTTAAGTCTCTTGGATGAATGTGTGGCCTAAATAAACATAGTCTGGACAAATCACCTTCTAACGTAGTTGATAGCAGCACGATAAAAAAGGGCTTTCTTTCACATCCAGCAGACATCAAAACAAAAGTATAGTTCCATTAAATTGGGATGGTTCCCACCTGATTGATGTAAGTTCAATATTCAATCTCCTTTCAGCTCCATTTTGGTCTCCAACACCCCAAAAAAACACTGGCTCTTGCGGAGCAAGATTATCTCGAGTTTTTTGCTGGATAGTTGCAAAAGGTCAATCTCCTGCTTGGTGCTGTGGAGATGATTGCAATATTTCTGTGAAAATACGATTATCAGCATTGCTACACAGTTAAGTTGTATATTCTGCTTTGTTAATATATTTTTTCTACAGGGACCAATGATATTATTTTTTTATTTTAACACCACTTCATGAAAAATGTTGGTTTCATTTAGCAAGGAGTGCATATGTCCTGTGAAAACAAGTAGCTGTAAATTAAATTAACATAAACATAGTACATTTACAATGTACATAAAGGAATTCCTTCTGCATGCAGTAACAATGCATGACTCTAATATTTGAAAGAAAAATCAAACAGATAGTTGGTTGATGCATTCAGCTAAGGTAGAGCTAAAGGTTAGTTATGCAGCAGTCATAGATAAGGTTAGGTTACACCCCCAGTTAGGCTGACGTCCTAAAAACGGATCCATCCTGATATATGTCTGTGTGTATGTTCCATCTGGGATGATGGCACCCTGCCGTCTCACTCACCTGCTGCGCTGCAGGGAGTCACTAGCTAGCATCGCTGCTAAGCTAGTGAACTGTGAAACAACTGCAGTCAAAACATCGAGCCGATTAGACGCTAATTAGGTCTGCTGCCATATGGTGCTAACTGACCCGCGTACAGCTAAAAACACAGAAATGTGTTTGTGCTGGTTTTGGTGAAACAAAGAGACCCTGGCTGCCTCGACACTTCGTTGCTTACTAATAAGAAATTGTAAGCACACACACACACACACACACAAAGTGCATTAAAGGAGCATTTGACCGGGCAGAAGGAAGGGCATAACCATTTGCCATTCTTCTGGTCACGACCCCGAAGGCTAAAGATAATCAAGGTTTCAATAAACTATGCATCTGTAAATCCAGATTAAATTGATTAACTCTGATCAAGCAAACGCAAAATTACACTCACACAATATTTATCCGTTATATATCTCCTCTTGTGTATGTCCAAGGGTAAAATAATCAGGTCTTGCATGCTCATGCGGACTTGATATTGTTTTTATTTATAATCCATGAGTTCTTTAAATAATAGGCCTAGGTTACACAATCATAACTAACTGTATATGAGTATACAGACAACCATGATCTCAGATAAATTATTTTTCTCTATTATCACTTTTGCTTTGTCAAGTAACTGATTATGTATAAAAGAAAAATGCACATAGAAGTGAGAGTTATAGAAATGCTCTGCCTGAACTAAGGAAATGTCACCTAGTTGTTTCAGTAATGGAAGTGGAGCCAATGTCTAATATGTAATGGTTATGTCACTGATTAATTATAGAAAGAAACATTATATTCATTAATTTACAAAGTAAAATATTTTAATATCTCATAATGACTGATCACTAATTTGAATGTTGTTTGCCAGAGTCAAGGTGTTTATAATTGACAGAGCTGGAATACATTATTATATATTTTTAATGCATTATAATGTGATTATAAGTTATAAGTCATTGTTTAATGTAAGGCAAATATATCATTATATCTACGCAACAACAAGAACCTTACTCAAAGCAAAAAATGACAAATCATGGTAACTTATAATCAAAATATGAACATTGTGACTCTCTCTACGGACACACTCAATGACAAACGCACCTTGAGATGTGCTCCTACAAATACATCACTACCAACCCTGACTGACAATACACACCGCACACCAGCCCCCCTCCACAGGAGCACACGCTCACTCCCTGCCTTACAGCAACAGCCAATGGACAAAGTGAAGGCGGGATAGGAAAAAAGGAACACACACACACGCGCACACACACAGTCTTTCTCCTTCCTCCTTCTCAATCCATCTGCTTCATGTTTGCATTTCATGCCTGCCGGCATTTTTTTGAAGTGGCAATACTTTGATGCAGACTGAGGGATACATTATCATTATTTCAATTTCCATGCTGAGGTGTGTGTGTGTGTGTGTGTGGCAGAGAAACATAGATAGGAGGACAGAGAGGAGTACCAATATGCTTGGTGCCAATGCAGTCTTCATAGTCCTGTCCTTTTGTGATCATAAAGCAATGCAGGAGAAATATGCAGAAAACAAAGAGAGTTGAGGCAGTGCGTGAGGGAAGTAAGGGAGATAGAAAGGAGGAATGCAGATGGAAGAAAACCACTGAGACGGAAAGAAGAGGAGGAGGACAAAGATACGAGAGCAGAGAAAGAGGCATGAGAGCGATAAAGGCAGCAGTAGAGAGTGCATTGCATTTTGACATGGCCATCTAAAGCATAAGCCTCTCCTGCAGCTGTGTGCTTTGTGCTGGGCTCGTCCACCTCTATCTCTCCTTCTATTTTACACTCTCTCTCTGCGGGAACACCTCTCTTTTCCTCTCTTCTATTTTATACTCCCTCCTTTCCCTCTTCATGTCAGTCTTTTCCTATGCAATAAGTCAAGGTATAGAGCCACTGCCATCTCAACATCTTATATAAGACAGTAACTCCATATTTCAGAAGGCGGAACAGATAAACCTTTTTCCAAACCTGGTCAATTCATGAGGCTAAATAGCAGAGGCGGGCCCCTCTGTCTGTCTATCGATGATACAAGATGCTTGTTAAGTAACTGGCAGCATTCCGATGATTACATATTTAATGCAGTAAGCACAGTATACAATTAAACATACTATAACAACTAACAAGGGGAGTATGGATGTCAAACATTTGAATACATCCTAGTTTGTTTTCCTCTCATCTGCATGTTATCTAACGCTCCTGTCATTTCAGATCCTCCCACATCATCAGCTCATTACCTTCACCTGGTTCTCCTTGCCCTCCTCACCTGCAGCACATCCCCTCATCAGCCACTCACCATTCCCTCACATTCTGTTGTTCCTTGCCAGATTGTCTCGTGTGCTTGCCAAGTTATCCAGCGGTTTCCCAGTTAGCCCGATATACTTTTGTTCCGACCTCGCCTGCCTTTTGACCATGGATTCTGCTCCTTCTCGGATTTGATCGCCTGCCTTAATGTAATCCTGGTTCTGACCCTGGCTGTCCTTATCTACAAATTCTGCCCCTCTGGATTTGTTTGCCTTCTGACTGATCTCCCGGTTTTGAACCTGCCTGAACTTTGAGTAAAGCTACCTGTCTTTGATCGGTGTCTCAGTCGTGCTTTTGGGTTCATCAACAGTGTGCATCGGTACCAGTTACCGTTCCAATGAATGTGAGATCAGTACATGTTGGGTTGCTCTGCAGGGCTGTTAAAGAGCGTCCATTTGAGATGTGCATCACTGAGACCGTTTGGGCAGAAATGCCTTGCTTGGTCACACTCTTGGCTCAAGTGGCTGGTCTCGGACAATTTGTAAGGCCCGTTGGATGTCCTGCCTGGTGAACAGTGGTGGACTCAGCATTCGACATGCCAACTCCATCAAAACGTGCAATAACTGCTGCTCATTTAGAAATAACTAAAGGGTGCAACATTTAGTGTTGTACTTTTGTTTGCACAGAAAATTTCAGCTAGTGAAAAAATGCATGTAATTTTTATGCTTTTATACAAAAATTGCATGGAAACACCTAATATCTATAAATAACCTATTTAATGTTTTTATTTTTATCACCAAACCTGGATCCCATTTATTTCTGTGGATAGGTCAGCTATAACATTATGGATTCCTGTGGAGACTGATGCCTTTTCTGAAACTAAGCTGTAATTTGTATAATTTCATATTTCTGATGGAGTCTACCTTGGAACAAAAGCTGCAGCTTTCGCTGTGATCATTTTTATTCTATGGATTTTGAAGGTAAGTGGACCTTTTTTAACGAAGTTCAGTTCAAAACCGTCGATCATTCTGGTATATACAACAGGACTGCCAAAGAGTTCCTTCGAGCAGTGTTTACATTATACTGTCAATTTAAGTCAATGAGCACTTTAGCATAACTTCGACACCAATTCTGTTTCTCAGTAGAGATCTGGCATTTACGTACTGCAGAATTATGGCGAAAACATGACCACCTTGAATTATAGCATTCTGTTTTTTTTCTCAGTAAATGAGCAATCGTGTATCAAACAGACATTTAAATCCTTTATGTTGAGTTAAGTTCAGCTGAAGGTGCCTTCCAAATACATCTAGCAATGAGGTAATGTTAAAAAACTTGCTTGTGCTCTGGTCAGAGGCAAAGCTGGACTCTCCAACATGAAACATGCAGTGATATCTGGAGGTGTTCTCTAAACGCTATCCTCATCTTAAAATGAATAATAAACACACACTATTTTGAACTTTTATGTCATCCCTATTTCTTATCCTAACTCACTATGGTGCCAACTGTATTTCAGGGCCATCCTGAAATCGCTTTTGAAGCATGCCTTGTCCACAGGGGTTTATGTACTTGGATTGCGTGTGTCCCTTAAAAGGAGAATGGACACAACACTCTCCAAGCTCTCTTACCAGCTGATTTTACATTTCAGTGCTGTCATCTTTCAAGCCATCCCATACTGTAAGCCTATCTGGGTGTTTAGTGTTTACCCATGGTTTACAACTGTAGGGGGTGCGTAGTAGTCGTGAACGGTTCGGCTGACCGGGGGAGGGAGGCAGTAGTCTGTCCGCTGGAGCTCTCCGTCCGCTGCGAGTATAAAAGGAATTTCATTTAAAAAATGGCAAATCCGGCCTGGCATGTGAACACGTATGCCTGCACGTGTCAGGGCAGAACTGCCTGTGCAAAAAATAAATAATGGTAGGGAAACACTGGTGTTAGAATGAAGGCTATCCCATTAGAAATAAAGGTAAATGGAAAATGTTTACATAGCAAACTAGGCTTTAAAACCACTGTTCTCAAACATTCTTGTGATTCTAATTCAATTGTGAACATGCCATTTCACTTTTAGAATACTTGTTGATGGAGTGAAAGGTGACGAGACCTGCAAATCAGGCCTGCAGGTTGTTCATTTATCTTAATATACAAATATAAAGGGAAGCATTTGAGAAACCCTTTAGATGTTTTCATATCATCTGGACCCTGGATCTGAAATCAAGTTCGATTGTTTAGCTATGACCTTTTTATATATGGAAAAGACTACATCTGTGCAATATAAGCAAACCGCTCTACCAGATGTTTTCTAACTCCTTTTATTAATTTTGTCCTTTCTCTCAATTACATCTTCATCAGTATAACTAATGCTCAACAATCAGACAAAACACCTCAAACAAATATTAGGGGCATAAATTGTTTGAATGATATTCCAAATGTTGTATTTACGAATGCATTCCTAACGTTTATTTTTGCCAGGTACAAAACCACTGCCTGTATTTAATTCACATAACTACACACTAAAACTTGGTATCCATGTATGAAGAATTAGTTATGAATCCTTTGAATAAAAATGTTGAAATCACAGGGAAGCAACTGTCTTGTCTTGTCTCAACCTAAATCCTGAGTATTTAATATTATGCTAAACATTAATAGAAAATAAGTAAAGTATTTTTTATTACAAAATATACAGCAGCAATTTATACAGCCAACCCAAACTGCTTACTGTGCTTTATTCATTTTTACAAGAATTATCCACCTAGTAGCGATACTATTTTCTAAGAACCACGTATCTAGATTTTCCCTTAGTTTGAGAGTTTCTAGAGTTTTGTTTCGTTGTTCCCTTGGAGAAATATGTAACTCGTTTCAGCACCCCGATACTGTAGACTAAGTTGCCACACAGTGTGAGGTGCAGGGGGCGATGTAGAAGGCCGCTATTTGTACCGCTACTACTACTAACTAATAATTCTCTTCAATATGTCAAGTCCCTTTTAATTATGCGGTCCAAAATCACACTTTTGTCTCAAGGCCTTTACAGTGTTGTATCGTCGAAAACCCTTCAGCCTTATACACACTTAAATCAGATGAACAGGATAGTAAACCCATGTAACACTGAATGGACAAACAGCAGTAGCTGATAGTCAATACTGAACAGACACAAGTAGTTAAAGAAGAAACAGAAGGCTATTAGAGTATAAACATTCAAATGTAAGAAGTAGTCAAGTGAACAAGTAGACAAGAGGTATGTAAGGAAGGGAAGAAACGAGCAACAGGATGCTTCATGATCTTGGATTAAGTTAACCTTCATTTAGAAGTGGCTGGCGTCTCCCTTAGAGATAGGGTGAGATGCTCAGTCACTCGTGAGGAGCTCGGAGTAGAGCCACTGCATGGAAAGGAGCAGGTTGAGGTGGTTTGGGCATCTGGTAAGGATGCCCCCTGGGCGCCTCATATTGCAAATTACATATCCACACTGGCCTGGGAACACTTTAGGATCCCGCAGTCAGAGCTGGTAGAGGTGGCCTGGGAAAGGGAAGTTTGGGTTTCCGTGCTGGAACTGATGCCCTGCGCCCCCATCCCGGATAAGCGGTTGAAGATGAGAGAGAGATGACATTGGGCAGTGAACTCCATATTCCTGCTTCATACTGCCACAATTAGAAAAGACCAATTGCAGTAACAAATTAAACGCGTGAAATGGTAGTATAAATCAATAAAAAATATAGGTCCAGCATCAGATATAGCCAACTGAATGCCAGGTATTTAGATTTCAAGTGTGATTCCATGTGTCTGTTAGGTGTTTTTGATCATAAAAATCATAAACATGTCAATGATAATAACAGCCATAATAATAAAATCCATAAAATGTTTAATAGGTTAAGAAAATACATATTGTGTCATAGGCATTTATACTAGTTATGTGAATTTGATGCTGTACCTTTGTCTAGAACACATAAACACATACACACACGCGCCGCCCACACACATGGGACAACGGCAAGACAACTTGTGAAGAAAAAGAGGGACACCCATAGGTGCTTTTTAGGTACTGCAAAACTTTCTCCATCGGGTTGAACGTGCAGGTAGAGGCCGAATCAGACAAATATGACAAAGAACAAACGTTTTACAGCTATGTCATCCCCGTTTCTTCTTTTCTGCTCAAAGATACTTAAAGAGCCATTCCTTAACTCAATACATGGGACATTTGATAGTCTTTTTTTTAAACACATTCAAACACACTGCAGCATGATCAACATTACTTGCAACTGGTTTAGAATGAATGTAAAAACCAAACAAACAATCCAAATTTTGGACTTGTTTTATCAAGTCAAAATAAATATTAAATTATATATAAATATTAAGCACCAAATTATATTACTGATCCTATAATTGAACCATATAGCAATGGTATCACTCACACTGACAAACTTCCACTACTTTTTGCATAGCCACGGTCTGCTTGTCTCTCCTAGCAAATAGAACTATACACACACCCAAACACACTGCCTTGACAGAGTGACAGGTTGGCCTTGAGGAAGTACGATAGTGCTTTTGTGTGTGTTTGCCTCTCTATATCAAACCATGTCAAATGTGCCCTCACAGTGACAAAGGACCTGTCTGTCCATATGTTTCAGCATGATAGCATACAATGTAGTGCAGGTGTTTCTTGGTCTCCCTTGTTCACACACACACGCACACACCTCGGAGGTAAACTCTTTGTCCAGTATTGCAAAACAAAATTCTCCCCTAATACAACAAAGGCCTGACTCGCCTGATTACACTACATTGTGTGTTAATTAATTCAACCTCACACAATGCATTCACAAATGGATTCTATGTATGATATGCCCCGACAAGTAGATGTAGGATGAAATTCAGCTTTTTGCTCTTCATTAACATGGCCTGTGGGGTAGAATTATGCAGCAACAATGCTGCTTTTGTGTTAAGAATTGTTTTGTTGGAAGAGTTCTAGTTTTTTTTTTTAGTTAATACCCCCATTGACAATGTTTGGTATATAACATCTGCAATTCTCATTACCTATTTGCGCTGGTTACAGAGTCTTTATTGCACAAGCCGAGTTATGAATCAGCAAGTCATTAGTTTGAAATTCAAATCTATTTTCACAGCATGTTGTGCTCATTTAAGACCACTGTTGTGCAACAGCTCAAATACTCCATAATAAAATGCAAACAAGCCTGCTAATGTTTCTTTCTGCATTAATTTGAGATGAGGATAGATAAAGTGTGTGATCAATTGTATAATTAAAGTAAATATTAAGGGGATCTTTTTTTACTTGTTTTGATTTGAACAGCTTGGATGCTAATTGCTGATTGATATAATGGTCTTACATGGATGCCTCCAAAGGGTTCCTTGTGCTACTTGTTAGCTTGTAATCTACAGTTGTAGTACAATGATATGGTTTGTTTTATTAGAAGCAACCATTAGTTTAATGAATACTTTGTCATTTGTTATTGTAAGATTTCATATGAGCACACTGCACTGCATTCTCCAGAATGTACATTGTATGGTCAGGTCTCCAGAAGCTCCTGTGGATGGTGGTAATATCTGATGGTGGTTACAGCTCATGGTGGTTGTCCCTGCAGTGGTCCTGCCGTATGCTTGGCATACTACTCTCAACATTTCAATCATTTCTGCCACAGGAATCGATCGTATTGTGCATCTTTTAGGTTGTTCATTCTGTACACATGACATCCGCTGCTGTCTGGGACAACGGCGTGTGTACAAACTGTAAAGCCCTCTGAGGCAAATTAGTAATTTGCGCTATACAAATAGAATAAATTAAAGTGAATAGTCACATTTTCTGAATCAGAATCGGCTTTATTCTGTATGATGCATTATTGTTGAAGACCTCTGTGGTAGTTTTGGCAAATGTTATGATCATGTTGATACATGAAATATATCTATATGGATACTTTGAAAGTATCCATATTTAGTCTCTTATTCAATATAATCTGTCTCTCAGGTGTGGGTACACTTTTAATATTCCCATATCTTTAACCAAATTAATCTCTCTGATTTAATGGAAAGCGTGATTGGCCAGCTTCTATTCGCATGGTAACGTAATGAAACCAGTATTGATGTCACTTCCAGGGTATTGATATTGGTAGTGGCATGGGTCCTGGTATGAGATTCTTATAACGTTGCAGAGCACCAGGGATGAGTAAATTAAGCTTTCATTATTAAGAAATATCTTATACTTATTAAAAATTAAAATAATAAGGCACAGATAAAAGCCAAAACTCCATTAATGTATGGAGTGGTGCAAATCAACGCCATATAATGACGAGAATTGATCTGAAAAATCAATCTTTTAACCTCTTCTTGCCTGAGTGAACCGAGGCTATTTTTTGGCCTCTGCTCTGAAAGTACACACCCACAATGAAAAGTGTAACAAGTCCAGAACTACTTTGTCTATTTGGAGAATTTTGGGGGGGGAATAAAGGGGAACACCTGTGTGTGCTATAATGTGTAAAAATCAGTTTATATGTTACTGGGCGATCTGGTGGTGGTGTTTGATGTGTTTTTTGCCGTTGTAGCATTTAGCATCAAAGGACTGACCAGTTAAACACCACCGTACGCACAATTCTTTGACTAATTTCCATAGAACATTTATTTAACTAATATTACACTGATTAAGATTCTTTCTGGAGTATCAAAGGGATTATTGCATATTTTAGCCAGGACTCTAAAGCTTCAAACCCAGTGAAGAATTTATATATATATATATATATATATATATATATATATATATATATATATATATATATATATATTTCTTTATGATGAGTAACCGGAATGTTGGTTCTGGTTCAGTTCTGACCCAATGTTTTGTTCTTAGGTCTTAGGTGTACACATGGGGGCTTTTAGGGACTAAAATAGCAAGTGTTGAACTCAAAATAAAGTATAACTTTTTCAACTAACTGTAGTGAAGCTGCTACGATCATGTCAATACACTACAAAATGATTAAGGAGACCTCGGCTCAGTCGAGGAGACGCAGCTGACAAGCCAAGCTGTGCCTGCCTGAAGCTCTAGTCGAACCTGTCAACGTTGGGAGCCAAATAAAAATAAGGAGGTTCAGGGCAGACATGTTGTATTCATTCAGGTAAGACTGGCCAAGGCTCAACTTTCCTGCTAACGTAGCAACTATAACACCTTTTTTACAGAACATACATGAAGAGATGGAGGCCTTTTTTGGCCACCAACTGGCTTGCGCGAGCCCTAACAGTGCCCTTTGGAATATAAGAGTCCACTGTAACCTTTTTTTCTAATACTCTAATTGTCACTTTGTGAAGTGTAGTGGAAAGGTGGGGAATTACTAATAAAGCTTGTTAAGAGTCAGGCAAAATACAGGGAATGGGTTATTTACAGTAATTTCTTTCAGTAGAAAATGGCTAAAATTGGTGAATATGGAAGATATTATCAGAATTGTTAAAATCTATTCTGCTCAAGGGTCGCCTTAAAGTCCACGAGACCTAGTCAGAACCAACTTCCAACCAAAATATTCTTTACTCATCACGACCAAATAGAATACTTTAGATCTTGGCTGCAATGACTATTAATCCATTTCAAAATAAACAACTCCCACAAGCCTTAAATTAGAAAAAAGTGCAGTCAACAAAGAACTACCTAATTAATCAAGAAATCAGAATCAAAATGCCTCGGTCAAACCGCAGACAGGACGGTGAACAGGAACCAGGAAGAGACACACATGGCTTAAATACACTGGGAAGGTGCAGGTGATTGGACACAAGTGGAAACAATCAGGGACATGGCAGACAATCACAAGGGAGGACAGGCCAGGAAGTGTAGCTAAACCAGGGACACAAGAGGCAGGCAACTACAAAATAAAACAGGACACAAACCCACACCGTGACAAAAACTAGCCATCAAATTGCTATGAATCATAAATCCTCCCCTTTACGTGCCGTTTTCAGTGAAAGAATATGGATTTAATCCACTGTTTCTGCACTGTAATACGTCCAGCAGCCATCTAATGTTCCTCACAAAAACGTTCAACGCCGTTTGTGAGGTTTTGTGGAGGGGGGTATTTGGAAGTCAAACGTCACAGTCAATTGTCATTTTACGCTCTATGATCAAATACAATCAATGCGATGATTACAATGATTACTTTCCACACATATCAGATGTAGTTTTTTGTAGTTTTTGATTTCTGCACATCCTGACAGAAAAAAAATGATCCAGATAGACAAAGTAGTTCCAGAGTAATTACACTTTATATCATGGGTATGGCATTTTCGGAGCAGACGCCATAAAAATCCTGAGAGTTTAAAAGGAGATACTCCTCAGAAGCCTCAGAAATCTGCATTGAAAGTGAGTGCCATTTATTTTGCATGGAAATATTTTAACCCCTGTCCCTCTGAGGAAAGAAAGGAAGGGTTGTCAACGGCTTGAAGGATGTGGGAGTTTATTGAGATGGAAAATGGCTGCTGGTTAGTGTCCTGAGCTAAGTACATGATATAAAAGCCAATCCCAGTGTCTTAATGGCCTTCATTCTTCTCTAAGGGGGTGGAGGTAATTATAAAGTTCATTACTGTAATGAGATAGGCAGCATTTGAGAAAGGGCCATCAGTATCTGGGCCGAGATACAACGATACAACTGTTGATCAAATCACTGCAAAGGACATGAATGAGGTCAGGACAAGTTCTGATGATGTCATTTGTTCCTTCAATTCGTTTACTTTTGACATGATGGGTGAATCGGTAATCTGACAAGAAGCTTGGTCTGATGTTATTTTTTAGTGTTTAATGGATGATAACTTAACTGGTAACTTGTTGTTAATGTTAAATGTTAAAATGTCATGCACCGATGTCCTGGTTTCCAGCCCAGGATAGAGTCATTGTTGTTTGTATAATACTAATAAGTGTTCTTTTTTATAGTACCATACTCTGCTTTGCATGGTGAGCCACCAGAAGAGTACATTTTACAGTTTATTGTAAATCACACAGCCACTAAACAAATTTTAGGTTTAGTTTCTTGTTATATCTTTTATCTTTAAGAAGTTTAATAATGTGTCTCCTACAATTTACAAGTAACGTTAATGAACATGAACTCAATGACACACAGGGGGGAAGTAAATTGGTGGTATAGGGGCGAATTTGGTATCAAATGGACTATTATGAACACCCGTATTTAAATATATAGCTGTACTTACAGTGCTGAGAACAAGTATTTGATACACTGACGATTTTCCAGTAGGAGTCTTAACACCAACAATAGCACATGGTGGAGTTTTTTTAATTATTAATATTTCAAGAGTCCATTTTCCCCTCTGAATACACATACAAACACACCATGGGTTATAGTCAGGGTGAAATTTTGTATACCAGGGTTTCCCAATAGGTGGGGAAAACACTGATGAATGTGAACTTGAAGTTCATTGTCAGGTAATAATGTATAATCATATAATATAACTTGTTTAGCAAACTGGACAAAATGCTAAGGCCCTGGCAGCGGCAAGTTGCTTTGGCTTTAGCTTTGACTTAGTAAATTCATTTTTAAGTTGAGATTTACAAGAAATAGTTTAACTTCTCCTGTGTAAATAGAATACTGCAATTAGAAACGTTATCCGTTGCCCACCACTAATATATACATATTTAGAATCAACCCGATATCTCATTTCCATGTAAACGCTGAATCCCGAATACAAATAAAACCAGGCAGTATGGCAGTTGTTCATGAAGTTCACATCATGTGTCGCAACTCGTGAAATCACACATAAAGCAACTTGTCTGACTTACTTACCACTTACCACAATGTCCTGGAGGTAAACTTCAAAACTTGTATCTTTTACAATTTACCAGGAACACTCAAAACGGATCATTACTCTAAAACCTCATTACATGTAATGAAGTCCATTCAGCTTTTCACTAAAACACGTAAGACGCAAGACTAATGAATATAAACATTCTTATCTTGATAGATTAAAAACAAAGTGTTATTGAATAAGGTGGGTCAATTAGATCAAGATTATTTCAGATACAGGCCCATTGCTGTGCTTTGAGACAGTAGGCGTAGACATTTAGTCACTCAGCTGTGAAAAGTGCTTTAACATTTATAGTAATGTCAGAAGCTTGTTTCATTTTCCCCCGGTGTGCGCCCAAATCCTTACCATATTATTTATTTTTACATATGCTACCTGTGTGAACTATGTCAAAACCTTTTGAGCAAACCTTTACTTAAAAGTCAAAGAGGAAAAAATGAACACTACGGTAGGAAGAGAAACTCAAGTGGCTCACTCTCTCCCTCGGTATCGAAAGAACATAAAGCTGAAATAATGGTTCATTTTAACTGTGACTCAGCCAGTTTAAAATATGCCTGATTTCCACTGTGAATTATACCGGCTTTTGGCAGCTGATGCATCAAATTGTAGGGCTACATTTGTAATAAAGCAGAAGGAATTATTGCTTGGTGTTAATATTGGCCGATTTGATTGAAACGGATACAGAGACCATTGTAAATTGGACAGTAAATCACTATGTCCCAGCCAGGCTCACTATTCTCAAAGGCTTGCACTGATATCGAGAGATAATGGGATACTTTTTTTTTCGCTTGGTTTGATTGTTCATTACAGAAAGCTTATTTTCATTAGCATTCCTATAACCATGATTTTGAGCAAGTGCACGGGATTGCGACTCGTCACAGTTCTGTGTATATGTGTGTTTGAGGCATGGAATGGTAGACTCACATTGCATGACAAAACAGCCATCGACAAATTATTATTAAATTTCTGAGTTTATAAGGTGAAAAGTTTCTTACTAAACACAGCACATGTGCTGTTTTATGAAGTAGACCATCTCATAGTGAGCAGTAGTAGTATTTTTCAGGGAATTTTTGGACTTTTAACATTATATTCAAAGTAATAGGTGGAATTTCAGGAGATTTGGGGGAGATTTGTTTTCTGGTGGAGGGAGTATATTGTTATCACATTCATCTTCAACATGTCTGCACTATAAAAATATTGATATAGATAATTCTAAACTGCATAAACACTAGAACATTTAAGCAAGTTCAGCCTACTGATACACTCTCAATCTCCATTCTGCAACTTTGAGGAGAGTATTCTGTCTTCATCTGTCCAGAGACCGGGCGGTGATCCCACACACCCTCCATTACTTTTTCCCAGCACCTGTTACATAAGAAGAAGAACTTCTTGAGTATTGAGAGGTATTTATGCATTGTTAGTTAATGGGTAAATGTTTACCTACACTCTACATTTACTGACACCAAACAAGTTCCCTTCATATTACACCGAAGCTTTACCATCTGTCTCTGGCTCATGCACACATGCCACACCACAAATACCAAGCACTGACCTATGGGACCACAATTCACTTTCAGTATTGATAGAAAATGAATCCGGAATAATACTGAAGTTGTTTGCGGTTTATCAAGGCGTGCTAAACTGGACAGCAACGATTCTTAATCCCTAATAGATTTAAGATGGAGCAGCTGTTGAACGCTATCAGCACCGGAAGGTTAAGAGAAAGGAACAGTCAGCAGTCACTGTTGGCATAAAACAGTCAATATAATTCAGTTTCTAGTTATCAGCATACAGTTGTGCGCAAATAAATATTCCACTAATGGATCCAGTGAATGCCAGAGTGGTTGTGGAAAGACAGACCGACAGATGCACTCACGCGAGCAAGCTCATGATCTCCTCCCCAGATTACCCCAGGCTGAGATAATAACATGTGTGCTGCCCTCTTAGTGATTGTGGGAAAACATCACCTTTTAAAGTATGCCTCTTTAGAACTGATTACATTTTCTATTTGTAAACAGTCCTCAGCATTGTGTATTTGCTAATATGCATGCACCCTCCAAGCATTGCAAATGCAGATGCATATTTACCGTGTCTATAAACCCATTACAATAGATTTTAATTGACTGACGGAGATAGAGGGGAAGAGGAGAGAGGAGTTGTCACTGTAGCATGGAGACCATTAATTGCCCACGACTCTGACTGCGTCTCCCCCCCCACCCCATCCCCACCCCTGTTACTTGACTCGCCTGACACCGGCCAATCAATATTCAGTGTTGGATGATTACAGCAGGAACACCCCTCTTTTACAGAGGTCTGCGCCTCATCCTGATCAATAGCCTATAGCTTCAGTCAGGTGCAGCTGTCTGCATGTCTGGCTACAGTATGCATGACAACTCAAAGATTTTACATAATACACCCTAATGAACAAGATAACAAGAAAAATGAAAGTAATCCAGTCCAGAGAATTCAGTAAATTGTCATTTCTGTCGATTAAGTGTGATGGGGATGCATTATGTGTCAGTAACTGTTATGTTTTCACACAAGCAGGGCCAGAAGGCATTATGGGTACATGTTAATTCAGCACCACAAATTTAGAATTTAGATGTATAAATGTCAGGTTTAGTTAGGAATATGTAACCTGTCAATATGGGTTGAGAGGTTGATGAAATAAAACCTTGAAAGTTTGTTGCTTTTCATACTTACCCTGACCTCCTGTAAAATTACCCAAGATTCCTTCCTTCCTGCTTTCAGCAATTTGAGCACTCCATGCAACATAGACAAGGTACATTTCCGTTGTTATCACACTTCACCAAAGAGATACTGTCCAATTTCCTCCCATCCTCAAGTGAAGTACATTTTGTGAATTTAAATGACTCCACTTTATTTAGAAAAAGCAATGTTTTGGGGTTAAAAGCATGCAGGAATAAAATATTGTAGGTAGAAAAGTTGAAAAGTAATTGATTAAAAGTCATCAAAATGACTCAATATTCAATTAACCAAAAATGTAAAATGAGAAGAATGATTCAAAAGACATCTTTGAATTTCATTTGCAAGCTTGTCAAGTTATAAATTTGTCACAGTTAAGCAGTCTATGGCACTTTAGTACTTTTGTGTACTCCTTACCGAGTCTCACTATACCACGAGCAAGCTGGCAGACTAACTGGATGAAATAATTATTTGACATGGAGGGTCATATTTTTTAAATCTCCAGAGCTTGACATCCAAAATATAGGTTTTCCCATTATCTAAACTCTTTCTACACCGCAAATCGTTTTTGATTTTTGATTCAGAATTCTGAGACAAAGACTGTTTTATGTAATACACATTTCTTACAGACATTATCATGTTTATGTATGAGATGTAGGTTCAGGTTTTTTTTCTCTTCATCCAGACTTTTCCTCCAGGCTCAGAGTTGTGACAAGAACAGCCTCTTTTGTCAAGTTAAGAAGGCACCAGAGGGCAGGAGGACTGCAAGACAGGCAGCAGGAGGGTGAGGCAGAGAAAGCCTCACTGCTCACACACACAAGCACGCACCATGCCTGCGCATGTGTGTGCGTGCATTTTCTGTACGGCAAAGGGTAGGTTTCCAAACTGTAAGAGGATTAGTGACTTGAAAAAGGTAGCCGTCATTTAATTGAAGGCTTACCAGCAGCCGGAAAAAGGCTAGCAGTCAAAGTGAAGGTATAACCCAGCCCAGAACATCCTGTTGAGACCACATTTGCCAAATTCCATGTGTTTTCTTACGCCTGCCTCCCCCGCCTTCTTCTCAACCTCAGAGGCACGTATCACGTTTTATCACTGAGACTCAGCTTCTTAAAGACGTTTACACGTTTTGCAATTTTTAATCTCTTCAGCATGCTAAGAAAGGTGCCTTTAACTCATATTATTCAAAGCTGTGATCTTTGGAAACTGCTGGGGCCCCAGAATCCGTTTCCCTTTTGCCTGGGATGAAGCTGGGACCATGTCGAGGGTTTATAATACACGAGGAGCTGTATCTATGTAACACTTGTGTCACTCCCTGGGATTGTCACTTTTCAGCCATACAATCAATGACTACTATTAGGTCCAGAACGTTTACAAAGTTGATTGAGTCCTGCGTGGCTCACTTTAAAGAAGCAAAATGGAGTTTTACATTTTTAGGCCAACAATATATAACCTCAAATATTGCAAACATTTGCCAGATACAAGTTCATCTTGTTATTGTTTAAAAAAAATATCGATACAGCAGGATGTTAATTTAGTAAATGATGGTTCATTTAGAGGAAAATAGACAATAGTGCAGGGTATTCTTTAGAGCGTGGCTACCTGTGATGAAGACCTCCTCCATTATTGTCACGTTGACTACATCAATGCCTTGTGCACTCTCTATGGATCCAATCCACTAAGAATGTCACTATAAGGGTAATGCCGTTTTTAAACGTGAAGGAGATTATGATACGGTATGATATGGTACTCCCCCAATTTAGCATTGCACATTGGCAGTACAACATTGGGTATGAAATGTTTTTCCCATCCTTATTTAGCAGCGTGGTCTTTACATTTTAGTGCATGACTAAATGATTTCACCTTCAGAATTAATAATACTTCACTCAAAACCCTCTCTTCTTACCCAAATAGCCCAATCTAGCTCTTGGATTTCGACAGTTTTTGTTTGCTCCAAAAGACACACAACTCAATTAACACAATAGTAATGTTGTGAGAATTCAACTCTAAGTTAACCGTGGCCAAATCAACTTTTTAAGGCAATGGTTTATCAATGGTATTTGATAGGCGAGGACTAAAATTCTATTTTATTTTGTGTTTTACAGTAAGAAACTCTGCCGCTGCTGTGTTGAGTCACTCTTTTTCACCCTCCTTCATGCTTAGTCCTAAGAAATTAAGCTTAACGTGGGTAGTTACGAGCGAAGGGATTGCTCTCCCTTATATACGTAAGCAGAATTATTTAGGCAGGAATGCACAGTATGTAAATCTGACGAGACTCAGTCTCACTTCCTACGCGGATAATAAACCTTAAATTAAATCTAAACAGAAACCACAGACTATTTGTTATATGCTGCTTAATGGTTTCTTTTTATTTGAACCCTTTAATATTGAATTGTTCTTATTTGTGTTACTACAAATCTCTAAATAACGACCAATAGAAGTGAATCAATTGGCTACTATTGATGAAAACTATCTGATTATTGTTACATCGAGCTATATTTTGCTGGCTACTACAGTTAACAAACTTTGACCCTCATTATCATACTGTATGTTCACTCCTTGGGGGATTGTGGGTCAGAATAGGCAGTGAAAAATGTTGGCTTGCAAACTGCAAAAGTGACAAGATTTAGAAGGGCATATTTTTGGCATATATTGGGACGTACTAAATCTTTTTCTGGCATACTAAAAAGGTGTACGTTTTATAGGTACTAAAACACAAAGATGGTATTTTTCTGTATGTGGGGAAGTAGAATAATGCATCTTTTGAATGTATAACATATTAGATACATTCCACAGATTTGACCAACAATATAAATTCTGCAGATTTTAAATCTGAGCATTGATATGCCTTTTTCCCTGTATTATGACACCAAGTGCCTCCAAGTGCCTTGATGGCCAAATATAACCACAGTCATTACACAGACTCAAAACTGTACACCCAACCACACACATACACACGGACACACACACACACACACACACACACACACACACACACACACAAGTATTTAGCTCAATCACTTAGACCCAGAAGAAAAATAAAGCTGCTGGACAAGGCGGTAAAACCAGAACAAGGCTCTTCAGTAATGAAAATGACAGCATAGCGCTCTTTATTTATGGCTGTACCAAATCACACGACTCTTGATGCTCTGCCAAACGCTCGTGGACAGCCTGTTGAATACAAGCCCTGCGCAATCTCCCAACCTGTAATTGTCACCATGATACCAGCCCTGTTTGCTATTGGTATTGATCATGCACATGATTGCTCGCAAGAGTAGTTTTGGCCAATAGGAGTAGACGTGAGCCTGTGACCTTTCACATCAGATCGTGACCTATCATCACTTACGTCTTGAAAGAGTATAGACAATGTTTTATTCATTCACATTTTGAGAGAGTGATTGAGATGGCCAGACACATGCTATGATTTACTGCAATTAAATCTTAAACACAGACAATCTTGTGTAAGTTGGGGTTTGGACGGCAATGTTTACAGCTGAGCAGATAGTGTGACTGCAGATAAAGGCATGGTAGAAATCAGGCAGTAGTGTCGTGTTTCAATACAAGAGGTAAAATGTTAATACCGAAATGATAGAGGAATGCACCCTTCTCTTTTCAGAAATAAAGATGTCTAAAATATATAATAAATATTTTGTATGAGAAAGCTTACATCAACACAAATATCTGCTTTGTCAATTGCATGTCCTGCATTCCTACTTAAAAACATCTAAAGCCAAAACGGAGAAATTAATATTTTATTATTATTATTATTATTATTTTAGCTTGGTGGTGGTGGCTCCTCATTTTACGAGGCCTTGTTTTAACACAGCCAATCAGGTACTGCATAAGGCCGAGCAGGCGTAGGCCTACATTGGGAACCAGACAGCAGCACGAGACACAGACTGTGAACAACAACCACATTTCTAACAAGAAGACATAGTCTCATCTCCCACCATAGTTGTTAAATAAGCCACAAAACATCACTGGTAAAAAATGCACTTCGACAGGAGTTTGTAAGATGAATAGCTATTAAGCATAAACTTTCATGCAAAAGTTCCTTCGTTAGATGCTTCATTATTCGTGACAACAACAAGCTGTCGGCCCGTAACATGTAGGCACCAGCAAGTCTATTGACTAACTTACAGCATGCTACATACTCAGTCGGTATGTGCTGCATACAGCCGATACGAACGATAAAGCACCAGGCGACTGGTCACACTGTAGTGTAGTAAAGTAAGGACGGACTAGTCTTAAGGTTGTCCTACCAGCAGCTCAGTCACATCTTTTGCAGCAACGTTGCAGCAAATTGCCTAATGGATATTGGAATTCCATTGGGCGATTTTCTCTTAATAATGAAACAGTGACAGCTTTTAGTCTGGTTCAAAATGCAGCCCTAATTCAACAATGAAGTAAACACGTCACAATGTTTGGTTTTGGAATGCATTAAAGATTTGAGCGTCTCTGGTGAGTAAACTTTTCCTAACCATTCATTTTAACCAACTTGTGGTCCTGCTAAACTGTATAGTGCACGGTATTTTACTCAAGCTAATTAGCTCACAATGCATTCAATATTAAGAGCTCCCTTAAGTACTATTCAAGACTATTTTCCCAGCCAATCTGAGCTGTAAGCCGAGTCATTAGCCCATTCCTGTGTGCCACTGGTTTCCAATGTAACAGTCGACAGGGGGCCTCATCGGTTTAATTCCACATCATTATTAGAACTGTTTTCACAACACTGATCAGATTAAAGCTCAGCAGGGGCCGCTTATGCACAACTTAGTCCCCCGGGTGGATTTCATATTTACTTGTGGACAAAAAAAATGGGTGAAGTCTGCAGTCTATGCCAAACAAATACAAACCTTATCAAACAGATTGAAAAATTATATCTATGTTAATGGGGAAAAACGCCTCTGCTTGCCTCCTCCATTTCTGTCCATCCAGCACGTTCATCCAGCTTAAATTGTTTAACTAAACTTTGGATGAATTGCATAGCTTTATGTGGATAGGATTGACACAGCTGTGCAAGTTGTTGCTAGGATACAGAAGTTTATAGTCTTTTTAACCTTTGCTAAATCAAGACTACAATTTAAGGTATCTCTCCTCACCTTCAAAGCTCTTGGTAGAGTTTTTAGTACCGCACTACCCCGCTTGAGAGCTGCGGGCCAGCCAGGGCCTTCAGTTTTAAAGCTCCACCTTTGTGAAACCAGCTTTCACTTTTAGTCCGAGGGGCGGACACAGTCTCCTCATTTAAGACTAAGCTTACAGTTAGGGCTGGCTCAGGTCAGCCTGGACCAGCCCTTGCATAGGCTGCTGGACTGCTGGGAGACTTCCTAGAACAAACTGAGCTCCTTTGTCCACTTAATATATCAGTAATGCACATCACTAATTCAGCTTCTTGGCCAGTATCAAGTAATAATAATGATATTTTTGTTTGTTTTCATCACATTGCTATGTAAGTAGCTAACTACTCTCAATAGCCAATAGTTTAAACATATTGTACATCTTTTAAACTGTTCATTGTGTACACATGACATATATTGTATTCTGTGCATCCCTCTACTATAAGGTTTCTTCTTTTTTATGGTTTTTTTTTCTTCTTTTGGGGGAGTTTTTCCAGTTTCAGGACAGAGGTTGTTACATCATCATCACATGTCATTTAGCTGACGCTTTTATGCAAAGCGTCCCTGCAAAGCATGCAAAGCAAATTTCATTGTATTTTAACACATCACACACAGTGCCCGGAGAGCAGTTAGGGGTTGGGTGTCTTGCTCAGGGACACTTCAACATGGGACATGGAGCAGTCGGGATTCGAACCGCCAACCCCGTGGTTCCCGGCACACCCTCTCTACTGCATGCGTCGGCCCATACGTGTAAATTTGCAATCTGGGTTTTTACTAATAAAATAAAATAATTGCCTTGAATTACATTTGTTGACATAGGTGATCATATGCTTTACTCAGTGGGGGACCGGGCTCTGTTGATGAGCCTGACTGCCCGTCCCGACTAATGGCTGTCCGTCCCGACTCTAATGGTTGTGTTTGGGAAAGGCTTAAAGTGAGCAACGTTTGAAATGTTTGGAAGAAAGCATGACTGGGGAGCAGGTCAGGAACAGCTACTAGTGACTGGCACCACATGTAGCAAAATACATAGAAGTTGGGTTAGGGTCCCGGGAAGAAAAGGTTGAGGGTATCTGGTGACAGTGGGTGGAAAGTTCTTTTGCCTCTCTGTACAATACCTGCTCAGCACACAGACACAGCCAGGTACCAGCTGGTGAACAAAGTGAAGCATTTAGCAGCTAAACAGACCAATATTTCCCTCAGGAGATGGCGGTGACACAAACACAGCTTTTAGAGAGGGAATATTGGACTTACATTTCCGCATCCACCTCTTTAACAGCTCTATGAGTAAATAAACAACTGTTTGCAAAAGCCTATTATTTTCTCAACTTGCTTTGGGGTGACTTAGAAGAAAGTCTTCATACAGAACAGAGAGCACTAACCTACTTAAATGACACATAAAGAGCAATTATTGAAAATAATTCCCACAATAGAATAATGTTAGAAACTGCAAGGTTTTGAAATGGTATGACTAGATATGAAACAGCATATTACTATGGGGTCGGATCTGTCTCAATTATTGCAAATGAAAACAGAAAGATTTCCAAATGCGCACAGAACAAAGTCTTACTCAACAAACGCAGTCAAGTTTTGGTAAATATTCGTAGGCATAGGTGACGGCTTGGTGAATTTTCATCCACCACGTTGAACTGTTTGACTAGGGGTCACTAGCACAACATGTGTTGAATGATTGTCCAATTGAGTTGCACATTGCGGTGCAACTGCCTACGTCATCATCCAAATAAAAACTACTCCAGCCCAATAGGTGGAGGTAACAAGCCTGAAAGCTGGTTTGTCAACCGGCATTAACTTCCAAAGAAGACGACGTACGTTCGTTCCTTTCGACTCTGAAGGTCGGTTGCTGGGACAGGGAAAATCAACACTTCACTGTGATTATCGAGATAAGACCTCATGATACCCTTAGGATTGAAAGTGGAACATGAACATGAAACATGTGATGGATCACGTTCCATGTTCCGTTCACCACAGCATAAAACATACAGTGAGTTAGTTTCAAGGCTTGGATTGACACTGGAGTTTTCTGCTAAAAACTTCACAATGCCTAAAGAGTCTGAAAAGGCGTTGATGGCACGTTTTGCGGCACCTAAAATAACTCAAGGTATGTGAGGAATCCACTAAAAATCTAACGTATCTGAGTGGCTGAAACCATACGATTGCAGAGTTAATTTACACACACTGGCCATAACTGTAAGTTACTATGCATTTACAGGTGTTGATGATTTATTGGACTTATCAGGTAAAGGATTTAATTTGGAGTTGGTACCTTAAGATAAACCTTTGATTCCTTCCTGTTGTTGAGGAGTCAAGGAGTTTGTCAATGCAATCCCCTTCAGATTGATTGTGTAATCGTATGATCTGATCTGAGGCTGCCTGTTTTGGACACTCGGGTACAGAGGGGCAGAGCTGTCAACTGATCATCATCTGGTGGTGAGGTGGGTCAGAGAATGGGGTTTAAGACTTAGACTTAAGATAGACCCAAGTGCGTAGTGCGGGTGAACTTGGAACGTCTTGAAGGTCCAGAATATTTTCAACTCACACCTCCGACGGAGCTTCTCTTGCATTCCTGTAGAGGTAGGGGGACACTGGCATTGGCGTATGTTCAAAACTTCCGTTGCTGAAGCTGCGGCAGTGAGTTGTGGCTACAAGGTCTTGTTGCATCAAGGGACGCTACCCCTCGAACCCCGTGGTTGACACCAGTGGTCAGGGAAGCCGTCCGACTGAAGAAGGAAGCCTTCTGGGTCATGATATCTGGTGGGACTCCGGAGGCAGTTGCCGGCTTGGAGTGTGGCATCTGTGGAGGAGGCAAAGCAGCAAATGTGGGAGGAGTTCAGGGTAACTATGGAGAAGGACTTTCGGTCAGCACCAAAGTGCTTCTGGAAGACAATCCGGCATCTCAGGAGGGCGAAACAGGGAATCATCCAAGCTGTGTTCAGTAAGGATGGGACCCTGTTGACCGCAACTGAGGAGCTTATCGGGCGGTGGAAGAAGCACTTTGAGGAAATCCTGAATCCAACTACTACGCCCACTTTGGTAGAGGCGGAGGAGGGATCATCGTCAATTTTCCTGGTGTAAGTCACTAAGGTAGTCAAACAACTGCTGTGGCAAAGCCCCGGGGATTGATGAGATCGGTCCAGAGATGCTGAAAGCAATGGGAGTTGGAGGGCTGTCTTGGATGACACACCTCTTTCCACATTGCGCGTAAGTCTGGGACAGTGCCTAAGGAATCTCTTCAAAAAGGTGACCAGATATTGCATGCCAATTACAAGGGTATAACACTACTTAGTGAGTCAGGGGCGGGGGGGTCTACAGTTTGGGGAGCTGCGGATCTCATCGCTGTTTTTTGCAGATTATGTAGTCCTGATGGCATCTTTGGTCTGTGACCTCCAACTCATTCGCAGATGAGGATCAGCACCTCTAAATCTGAGGCCATGGCCATAGGAAACCGATGGATTGCCTACTCCGGGTAGGGAATTGAAAGAGTTGAAGTATCTTGAATGAGGGGTCTTCAATGAGGGGAAGATGGAGTGTAAGTTTGGCCGGAGAATTGGAGCAGCGGGGGCGGTATTGCACTCGCTTTACCGCACTATTGTAACAAAAAGCCACAGTTACATGTGCAAGTGGCCAGAATAGATTTCCTTATGAGGTTTACTGGCGTCTCCCTTAGAGATAGGATGAGAAGCTCGGCCATCCATGAGGAGCTCGGAGTAGATACAATGCAGATACAAAGTATCCTTCTTGTCTTTGGAAACATTGGAACACATGTCTGTAGGTTTATTTTGCAATATATATATGGCCCGTTCTACCACAGTGTTCTACCACTTATGCTTGTGGTTGTGTGTATTGTGTTTACAGAATGAGCTTTGTTTTCAAAAGGATGCAGAAACAATATTTTACTATAACACCGTAATTTTGATATTAAGTGTGATGGGACAAAACACATGCTGCTTTTGCACTCTAGTAGTATATCCGTGTATTTCATACAATACAGGTTTTCCCTACTATTCTAGCACAGTAAAGATATACATTTTTTCAAAGTATAGTTACTTAGAACAATAGTTAAATAGTTAGCATTTAAGTTAAAGAAAATATACCAATCTTTCAAAATCTAAATTCAATATGGATTTTTGCCTGACATAAAGTATATATTTAATGCTAATCAGTCAAATTACTGTTATTTTCAGAAAGTGTACATTATTCTACAAAATAAATTATTTGAATGTAGTATAATATTATGATTTGTGAAAGATTAGGTGATCTTATTTCCCATTTAGCATTATATCAATAAGGGGGAAACACATGTGGCGGTCTGCGACATAAATGAAGCCAGATCCTGCATATTTGTATACTCCAGTCTTTGTTAGTGTGATGGGACAAGGTGTGATAAACAGCCCCAGTCGGTGAGTTGTTGTGATTTAACACCTTCCCAGTGTTCTCACTACAGTAATGGGTTTCAGCCTGGATTTACAGGTTGGGAGGACACGGATTAGACCAGTAAATTAGACTGCAAAAATGCAGGGCCAATGTTTCTACGTGATTGAAAAACATGGATAGTACTAGTATAGCGCTCTGGGTTTCAGTGGAATAGTTTAGTGCCTCTTGATTCTGTAAATGCTGTATTACAAGGATGGATACAATTTTGGGAGGACACATTAAATACTTTCAATACCCTACAATGTTTAACAGAAAAATGATACTGGAACCTAGAGAGCTAAAATACTTAAATTACAGCCAGTTCCATTATCTGCCTTTGGAACGCAAATAGTAGGAATTTTGTCCATTTCTATCATACGGCAGTTAAACAAGCAGTTCCGTCTGGTTTGCATGCTTTGGTTCAGTTTGCACTTTAGGGGGAAGAGAAGCGTATTTACAAGCATATTTACCCATTTTGAATGAGTTTGATCGTAAATATTACTAATGGCGAGGTAGAAATAAATACTATGGAGCCCTAGAACCAATTTCTTACATGAAATGAAAAGTGATGGTCAAGTGTCCCATGTTCTAATGTGACTGGCACCTTATCAAATAATTAGCAGGCTTGTGTGTAAGAGATTTGTATCAGATTAACAAGCCAACGGTTCGGTTCCTACGTCACTGAACGGTTCATTTTGTCACGGTTCAGTTTTGCACTCTGAGAAGACTCAAACAAAAAAAAACAAATTAAGATCAGGCTTTGTGGTGCAATCTGCGTTATGTCTTCCCTCCTACAGGCCCTTTCGCCGCATTTAATAACACAAATCACACTAAGGAGGACTGAATATGGTGCCATCCTTCACGTTTCGATTTGTCTTTATTCCCCCGTAATTCATGAGTGTGGATCAGTGCCTCAGAATCTTTCCCAGCGCAGCCTGAACTCCATGTTTTACGAGTCAGTATTCTCCACCACACTTCTGCTTCCTTTCCACCTCTCTTTCTTTTATACGAGCTGTTCTCTCCTCTCTCAGCTGCCAGCGCTGTCTTCCTGGCGTCTCCTTCGGACTGCTGCTTTGCATGCTCAGCGACAGCCGATCGATATCCCGCCCTCTCTGTCTGGTGAGCCGGGCGTCACCGTGAAATAACAGCCACTCGGCTTGTTTGTACAGGGCAGTCTCTCAAGCCGTCCAGGGTGCTCAGAAAACTCAATGCAAAACAATCATGTACAACAACAAGGACAGCAACAAGCACAGAGGTGGTGGAACTCATACTGAATAGAATAAATGTTTGACTGAAGTCTAGGCTTTCTTTATAAACCAGATAAGGAAGTTATTGATTGATATTGTTAGTGATTCGGATTAGTAAGTTCCGCATGACGTTCTTCACGGCAAATAAGGCACTTCATATTGGACCTGGAAACGGGACCGAGTCTCTCCCGGGACTGACAAGAGCCCGGCGGGATGGCTGCGGTGTTCCAGCACTTATTCTGATATTACAACAACATACTTACGATATCGCAACCCAGATGCCAGAGCTCCAGACGCAGGTGCTCACTGTGCCCGTGTTAATTGCTGCTAATTGGCACAGCAACACATTAAGGCATGTGTGGTCCGTGCGTAGAGCAGCGAGAACAGAGGGGGCTGTCAAGTGTTTCAGTGTAAAGGCTGGAACTCTGTGTTCTGCTGGGAAAGACAAAGGATCCGACTGTTATCAGATCGCTTTTACTTACTTGTTAGAACTTAGTTAGTCACCTGGTACCTGTGCATCGTGTGTTTATTTGGTTGAGGGATTTTGGCTTGTTTTGAGGGTATTGGAACTATATTATTCTACATAAACTGGTTGAGGGCGTAAATATGAATGATTCCATTCAGCAAATAAATTAGTCATATGGTTCTTTTTCATGGCCTTCTTCTGATTGTAGAAGTTCCTAGGACCACCTTCCAAAATGAATGTCACACCTCTTAAATAGTGCTCAGTTGTTTACTAAATGACTTTAGAAGACGGATGCATTTTGTGTCATTGCTTTGTCTGTCAGCCGACACGTTTGTCTCTCCATAATTCATGAATGGTTATATTAAAATATAGAGCAGCTGTCACTCAGCTGTGCTTCTCCAAAGCATTTTACAAACTTTATGTCGAACAAATTAATCCTCCAATGAACGTTGTTTTCTTCCACAAAAAGAGGGGCAAACAGTTCCTGCTTGGCTGTTTCTCAGACACCCGTCAATATAGGTTGTTTTTAGTCACAGGCCCTTTTAGACATACAGTAGCTAGCTTTGGAAATCACAGAAATTAAAATAAACCTGTGCAGCGCACTCGATGTCGCTATGAGCCCCACCAATGATAACCCAATGGCCAGAATAGGTGCTGTAGTGCATAAGCAGCAGACAGCTTGTGGTTGTGACGGCAGCCGCCTGTCACTCAAAGGAAATTAACGCAAAGAACCCTTATATCATTTGAATGGGTGAATAATGTAAATATTCACCCCCTGTACAGTTATCTTTAACAGTTATTAACGATGGATCCCAAAACGTTTTTTTTTTTTGCCCGGCTTCAGTACCGTTTGCATCATCTTTAAAGTTGGGCATCATCGGGGTCTCAGGGCATTGATTGCCTTTTGGAGCCAGCCTCAACGGGCCATTTGACAAACTGTGCGCTTTTTCACAACCAAAGACTGCTACACCCAGGAAGAACAACCAGATTAGATAACAAAGATGCAATGTTAGTTTGTACCCATAAGCCCATGGGAGGCCACCTGAAGCCTCGTGCGGGAAAGATGGAGACACAGGGAATGGTGTGGAAGGCTTTCAGTAGAGTTCAGGCTGGACGCTGTTCATTTACACAAATAAACTAACAACATAATCAAGCAGAGGAGCTGAGTTTTTATGAGCCTTAGCCGGAACTAAGTTTCAAATATGACAACTTTATCAAATATTCTTGTGGTTTGGAAAGGTGGGAGATCTGCAACCTTCAGATCCCACAGAATGATACAAAGAACGTAATAATGTTAAGCTTGTTGCGTATTATTAATTAATTGCGTTGCGATTTATTCACGTTAATTATGCTGTTTCTGGCATTGTCTGTTTTTCAAGAAAGAAAATGGAAAATCAAACAAGTAGTTAAACCTATGAAAACTGTGAATGGAAGGTCAGTTAAATAATTGTATTTGTACTTAGTCTGCATTGCCATGGGCACAAATGAGCTCAGAGTGCTTACAACTGTAAATATACAAAGCTGAAAAGGAATAATCTCCTCCATGACAGAGGAACGGGTCCAGGTTCACAGCATCTGTTGCGCACCTCACTGATCACCATGTAGTCAAATGGGCCAGTGTGAGCTGGCTGCATGATCATTTGTGTGCTTTAAGGATGTTTATTGGCGTTTCCGTACGTTCACCCTTCTATATCCGCCATATTATTCACAGCATAATTCCACCAGGGTTTCCTCTCCTTGCTTGGTTCTGCTAGTGTGTTCTATTACAGTACGACAGAATAGATGCATCATATCCTCTTGGTATATTCATGCATCAACAATAAAAAGCTAAAGATAGTCACAGTGTTATACAGAATGAATCAGCAGGACATCCAAATGAGATGCATAAGAATTAAATCTGACTGCATACAAAATCTTTAGTTAGATCTTAGCAATAACCATCGTGTTGGCACCTTACATGATTATTTCCACCTGCTCCATGCTCCGGCTCACCTGGCTGCAGCACACAACTTCTTTAAGAGATTGGAGGGGTCTCGGAGATGGCGCAGAGGAACAGCAACAGAGCAATAGAAGAGGACAGAGTAGAGAATGAGATATGGGAGGAGGAGGAGGAGGAGGAGAGGGAGGGGACCTGCACAAGATGAAAGAAACAGCTGTATACAAATGACAGGCTTCCCCACACCCCCACCACCTCTACCAGTCTCCCCCAACCCGCGGTGCCGCTGCCCTGTGCGGTCATCGAACAGCTTCAAAGACCCATGCAGGCTAGGCAAGCGGGCCGAATCCTCAAAGCGACAGCCTCCCTCTCCTCCTCCACTAACACTGACACACAAGCACAATCTGCCTCCTCCCCGCCGCCGCACACCCTCCGCTGCCCCCCGCTGCACGCAAAGAGTCGTGGGTAGAACTAGAGGAAGAGGAGGAGCGCGAATGAAGGGACTTTATCAAAGCCATATATTCAATACAAGTGACAGGCTCTGTTGTCAGGGGACACCAACAACTGTGTTCACTTAATGTTTTTTCTGCTTTTATTTAGTATATTCTTTGAACATTACATTGGCCAAACACACAGTGACTCTTCTGTAACATTGATTAGCCGGCCATTACAAGTGGGATGTTGAATCCATATTTTATTTGCATTCAATGTAAATGTGTACACAACTACTGGTAATGCACTGAAGAAATGTTTAGCAAAAAGTAGATTTGTTGCATATACATACATTTTCTGTGAAAAGAGTCAGAGACACGCTTCATCTTCTGTTTGCTGCTGGGCAGGCAGGCAGCACAAACTGGTCGTATTAAAGCTTTGCAGCTTGCTAATGCTGCTGCTGGAAATAAGGTTGATAGCGGCTGGTTGAGCGTAAAGATGCTAAAGCCTTTTTTTAATAACCTTCACTCTATTCATTTTAGAGGCACATATTCAGCATGATGGTTAACTTAACTCAAGTTTCAGGTTTTTACAAATTTTCATACTGCCCAAATTTTATTGGAAAAAAAATTTCGTGAACATTTCCAGTGTTTGTTATTTCTTACTTTTTTCTATTGACAGGACATGCGCACTCTTTTTGACTCAGCTCGGTTATGCAGGTTGTGTGAAGGGAACTAACTGATGAACAAAACATTTTCATAATATGAATACAGGCTCATATTATTAGCCACTGTCAGTTTCTATGAGCAATCCAAACATGATATTATTACCTTACATTTTCGGACACCATGAACCAAACATTTCATCGAATGTAATAATGGCAAAGCAGCATAATATGCATTAGAAAAGATAGCACATTACTACATGATAATGGTTGTGGCTGAAAAAAAAGTGGCAGTTTTAGTCAATCTTGTGAGTGGCAGGCCTACAAAAGCTCAGTGCTGCTGTAGAGTGGAGAGAGCTGCCATTGGTGTTCGTTTGACAGACAAGGAAAGAGCTTGATGAGGAACCAATTTTGTTGTGAAACAGAGCCTACCTGAAGCCACCCACATGTCCTCCCTCCCCTCGACTCTTCCTAACTGCCTTGATCAGGAACGACAGCCCTTGGATACAGACCAGCATGGATACATGATGGTGGTGGACAAACCTTTCCAAAAGAAAAACGAAGCAAGGTAATCAATGAAGGCCAGGCTGTTTTTTGTATTTATTTCAAGATGTCATTTCAAGATCTCATCCTCTTTTTCTTTTTTTCCCCCCATGCCACCTGGACCTCCTCAGTCTGAATGATGGAGGAGCAGGAAAAGGCATTTTGATTTAAGGATGTCATCATCGAGAAGAGAAGCTGGATGAGCTCATGTCGCCACTTTCAAAAAAACACACAAATGCTGTTCACATGCATGCGCACACACATGAACACCAACCCCTCATTCACTCAGTCCCACCCTTCACTGGCCTGGGCTGGTAAAAAAAAACAAAAAAAAAACCGTTGTGTGAGAATCTCATTACCGCAACACAAAGCAGAATTTCCTCTGAGGATTGTTGGTGTGCGTGTGTGTGTTTGTGTGTGTGGGGGGGGGGGGGGGGGGGGGGGGGATGAGAGAGGGAGACAGTGCTTGTGTATGCATAAGCGAAATAGAGTGAAAAGTCTGCGTGTGTGGGCATGGCTATCTCAGAGTGCATAGGTGTGTGTGTGTGTGTGTGTGTGTGTGTATATATATAATATGTGTTTGTGTGTGCGTGCGTGTGAGAGAAAGTGTGTGTGTATCTGTGGTTGTGTGTGTAAGGCAAGCTCAATCAGCAGCAGGCTGATGGGGAGGGAGACCGAGGCAGCTGGGGCCTCCTGCCCAGGCCTTCAATTTCCCTCCCAGTCCAGCCACTGGAGTGTGTAATTACTATGGGGCCGGCCTGGGGGCTGGCATGGAAGTGCAAAGGCACACACACACACACACACAAACCTATACACACATAAATACCCTCCCGCTGTATCCACCCTACCGCAACCACTACCACCCCCCAAGTCACACACCTCCCACTAATAGCCCCCACACACCCATGATCTCCACGCTCATACTCACACACACACACACACACACACACACACAGAGTTAAGAAACATGTCAGCCTCCCTCCCCTGGCCTGTAGTTCATCCGGATGCCCTGCGTTGCCCTGGGGTGGCTGAGTATCTATGATCCGCGACAGACCCACTATGACATCGCTCTCAGCTCTCACTTCACAGCCGCGCAGAAAAGTATCCACTCCTCCACCATGACACAACGTATAGATTTTAAAGTAATCTACACCATATTTCTTTTGGTGATTTGCTGCTAAAACAGCTGCATGCTGTGATGTCAAAAATGTTGAGTTTTGTAGAGTTTTCATAAGAAGAATCAGTGGTCTAAAAAGTTTATTTTTAACGAAAGCTGCCTCGTTGACCCCGTTTACAGCTGGCAATAACATGTGACCAGGTATCCACAAAGAACGCATTTAGTGGGTTGCTGTGATTGACGGGTTGCTGCTGTGACCACAGCCTTATGGCGTCTCTACATTACTCCAATGCATACCAAATAAGCTGTCTTCCATTTGTCAGTTGCAAAAAGCTGGCGATGGCTGTAATCAAATCCACAAACCAATGGAAACGTCCCTATGACTGCGTCCACTTCTTATAAACAGTTCCCAAGGTTGATCTTGACTTTTATCACAATATCTCAGTAACATACAGATGTATAACCACGACACTCCCATCCACATGAAATGTTCAGATTCACAAATGATCTTGTTATTTGACTCTCAATACTAATCTTTTATTAAGCCCTCACTTATTGTAACCAATACAAATGCTACTGTTGAAAATGTGTTCTTAGGCCCTGGAAGCAATCTGCATTTATCTGCTCTAAGTTACATGTGAAATATTCACCTGATCAATAGGAAGAAGTCCCAACTCCACAGGTGTCATTCTCTTCAGGACACAATCTGTGCTTCTTCAATCACTCAATGAGTTCCTTTCCCTCAGTTGTTGCCTTGGACTGGAATTTATTTTTCACTTAGGGATGTTGTATTGAACCAAATCGACAAACCTTCTTCTTCACAGGTTTTAGTTGAATGGTCACAATGTAACCTCAGTCTATCAAATTTTCAACTGGTTGATCCCTTAATAGTACCCTTTGTGCTCACTTCATTTGGTTCCCTTCAATTTCCAAGCAAATTTTGAACGAACATTTGGAATGCCCCAAAAACATTAACCGATTTGGAACAAATAAACTGTGGTAGACCAAACAAGTCTATGTTGCCCCATTATAAGATAAAATGGAGGGATTTGAGGGAATTTAAATTGGTCAAATTGAAATAGTTCCATCGGGTCTGTTGTATTGTTCATGTTTCATGCTGTCTGCAGATGAAGACAGTACAAATCTACACAGAAAGCAACAAAGATAAACACAGAGAGGACGACAAATACAGCAGGTCAGTAATGTGAGTTTAATGTTCTTCACGTCAGAACAGAAACGGTATGTCCTTATCACTGCTAAAAGAATGTGGTCATATGCTGCTTACACCACTTAGCGAGAGGATCTCAATGCACCTGTACATAAAGCTTCAAGGCACATATTAATACCAGCTCTAAACACAGGCCAATAGTTGTTTAAGAAGATATGATGGATGCCTGTGTATGGCATTGGGACTCACCATGTTTGTTAAGTCTGCAACCGAGATCTGATCTCTCGGGTTCGGTCAGCACTTGTTCTGTGGCCTGGAGATTGGATGTATTATCTAGTTATTTATACCAGAGAATGTCCTCAGCAGGCGGGAAGCATTCTATCTGTATAATTCTGACATATAACCGGAAAGATTTGGGCTTCATGCAGGCGTCCACGTCGGTGGGCAGACGACCCTCGAGCAGATGCAGAAATTCTTTGAAAATCTCTGGTTTGAAATTTCACTGATTTCTTTTTATTATTTTGCAGTCAACACAATGTCTGTACATGTTTCTTCGAGGCACATATATAAATGACATTGTCTTTTTTGAGAAATTCATTTTATCATACTGTTTATTTACATTTGGGCCATTAAATCCATATTAATAAACTTCACGTGAAGTAACTTTGTAAAGTCTGTTTCAAAATGGGCTCTATGAATGAATCTTTAATCCTGGCTCCTGCCCTACCAGGGGGCATTATTCTGCAATATCATTTCTACTGCATGTGTAACTATTTATGTGTAAAAACATATGACCCGTGTTCCTCAGTGCACAGGCAGCATAAGTTCTGAACAATGAGGTTAATTGGCTACAATTTGCACAGTTACGTCTTGCACATAATTTATAAAATAATCTGATTAGATTCTGAGTAGATACTCTGGGATGTTGCAATGTTGTTCAACTTCTATCCATATTTTGTTCTTTGAGCCAAGACATACAAAGAGATCCATTCATTTATCATAATCTGTGAGAGACACATGTGTATATTCTATTAATATCTCAACAAGCTGACAAGCTGCATCAAACAGTGAAGAGGTCCAAGTTGCTTTAGCCTTTCCTGAGCTGCACAGTTCATTTTTGTGTGACACTTCCTCTCTTTAGTCTTCATGAATGATCGGAGGTGACATCTCTGTGTACAATACATATAAGACTGCTGCAAAAATAATCCAACTGCATACACACAAATGTGGATATCATCAATCTGTTTATTGACTTCCGTAAACAGTACAGAATATAATCGATTATAATTTTTTTCAAATCAAAAGCTACCGCCTTAAACATTTTCACTATATAGAACATGGTAATTTGGTTGGTGTGAACATGAACCAATTGCAAGTGAAGATTATTATTTTTTCCTCTGCAGCGTATACTTAGTCTACAATTTCAACTGTAGTGCATAAAAGACACATTCAAACAGTTGTTTGTCAGTGGCCATCAGTCTGACTATCTTGAAATCATGCTGATTAAGAATTTCGGTACATTACCGATTTGATAGATGATGAATGTTAAATCAACACTTGTAAAAACGTTCTTGTCGTTACTCTAGTGTGCACAGCATCGTGCAGCACGGCTCTCTGCGTTGTTTCTCTGGCTGACCGTGTGTAGCTACAGTTTCTAAATCCGTGGGCGGTAGAGTGCACTTGTTTCTGCACACTCAAAACAACAGGCCGACTTGAGAGAAGCTCCTTGATATAAGCATTTTTTAATGGGACACACACTTAAAATGTGACAGTACCTCACAGACACCGTGTGTCCGTGTATTTGTGTGTGAGGTTGTTTTTTTTGTTCTTACCCCTGGCATGACTTTTGTGTGCGTACGCGCGTGTGTGTGTGTGTGTGTGTGTGTGTGTGTGTGTGTTGCACCTCGTCCTGCTCGACGCAGCGGGAAGACACACACACTCGTTGGTGGGCCCTGGGACAGGCAGACAATTAAACAGGTCAGCATGGGGTAACCTCTGCCAGCCTGCGGGGGGCGGTAGACACGCAGCTGGAGGTAGCAGGACAGGCGAGAACAGCAACACCTCCAACGGACATGCTCTCTGTTTCACAGGCAGACACTGACGGACAAACACACACACACACACACACACACACACACGTGCATCTACCCAGCGGGAGAGAAAGATGATAAAGAAGTTAGAGTCGGGGGTAAGGGCCACTTCTGGACACTGACCTCAACTCTGAACCTCTGAAATTATAAAAAGAGACTATTTCACACCTTAAATGATGAAATTAACAATGAAAGTTAGTAGAGGTTTTGCTAATTCAAAATTATTTCACTGATACTGAATCATAAGGGCCCCTGATGAAGGAACTTAATGAACTGAAGCTTTGTAAAATGTACACACACATTGTAATCAACGCTTCAGTAATGCAATACAAGGGTACATGAAAGATATAATTCAAATTACTCATCCTATATACTTTACTCTTTGCTATACCTCTAACTCCTCTTGCGGAACATTAAATAGTTTACATCATTGCCTTTGTCCTTTGCTCCACTGAGTGGGCGTTATTCTTCTGCAGAGATGTTACAACAATTAAGAAAACAGGTGCCTCACAGTATCTGAACAAACTTCAGCCGTGGCTCCTGTGTGATAGGAGCAGATTAAAGCCTTTCTCTGTTTGGCTGGTAACTGATTGCCAAGGCAATGCTATTCTTGTTTGCTATTGCTGCCGAGGAGGAATTACCTCGATTTTGTACAAAATAGTCAATTAAATTAACTGTGAAAGGCTATTTATTTTAACCCGGGGATAGTTTTTTCTTCTTTTTTTCCCTCCTCTCATAGATGTTGCAAGAAAAATAAGGCAGCCGGAGAAAATAAATTGGAAGGAGAACAAAGAAGGAGGATTTAGTGGAAGCTTCAGAGCTGGAGTCATACTGCCATCAGGTGGACAGCAGTTACCACCAGTCATATCTTACTAAATATATTCTAACTATTAGTGATGGAGACAGCAAACGCTTTCTTTAATATACGTACTGGAAAAAAAAAATCCCAATTTATCATCCTCTTTTTTTAATCACATCATTAATCTTATTTGATTTCGACTTGGGTTATGTAGACTCCGAGTTCTGCAGCCAGGTAGAACACCATTTCAATGCGGTATTAACATTAAAAATGGTATGTGGCTGTGTAATCTGGATAATGACATGTTATCACTGAAAAATGGGTTCTTCCAACAATGTGCAGCAGAATCAAATGTTCCTTAGGTCGAGAAAAATGTCCGACTGAAAAGGATGGAAGCACAGGGATTGCGTAGGACAAAACACAAATGAACATAATCGACCGAGAACAGTTGTACAATAAGCAGTAATGTTAGTTTGAGGAGGATTTCTGACCTATTGGATAAAATGTCCAAGAGAAGTGACCATTTGTACAATATTGAGTTACTTGTATTTCATTTGAGTCACTTCCATTACATGTTTTATTATATCACTTCTACCCCACAACAGTTTGGACTCTATTTTACTGCACATAATATTAGATATTAGTTATATTTTACTTATTTTTTGCTTTTTCTGTTTTGAAGACTGTCAGTTTTTCTATTATATTATTATATTGTATTATTTCAACATGTAGTAATACTCAACTTAAATGAAACATCAAACTACTTCTTCCATTTAAATCACCCCCGCAGATTTACACTGATTTCCGGGCGTCAACCTTCGGTGGTCGTAGCAAATAATATAGGAAGAAAGAAGAAAATGAAGTTCGATAGTACAAAGACATGAGGAGCAACAAGGTTTGTGCTATGAGGACGTCAGCGTGGACGGACACAAACACAAGACTTTCACCCGTGAGGTTTTTGATCATGTTAAACTTGACATCCAGCATTGCAGATGTGACTTTGAGACACATTCAGAGAAAAAAAGTGTCCCTTTTTCACCGCTGTAATCGGTTCTCTTTATATGTATGTCCAGGTAGACACAGGTCTACTTTCTGCTTTGCTGTGGAAGGGACTGAGGTCGGGCTCTATGACTTTGAAAGTTAACGGTCACATTTTCATTTTGCCAAATTGTGGACCAGTGTGGGTTTTGGTTTGATTGGATTCAAATGACAGTTCTGACCTCAGAAATGTGATCAATGTTTGATTGTTGTTAAAATTCCTGTCTGATATTGTCATTATATTTATATGAGACACCACCAGTAAGAGCGCCGAATATAACAAAATACAGAACGGTTTTGGTGTAATAACCAAAACCAGAATATTCGTGAATAGTATTCAAATACAAATTTAAATAATTTCAAAACGTTGAAAACAATTTCTCAAAATTAACGGTACAAGTTTTCTGTCTATTGCAAAAGAAAAATACAAAGACATGAATACAAAAATGAATTTGAAAAACTGTAGTGTTAAAATGCCTTTTTTTTTAAAATCTGTATGCTTTAGTTAACACGCTTTGGGTTATATCTTCATGTCAATACAAGTGTAAATAGGTTTTAAAACAATATACACTACAATGATGTTTGTTAAACAGCTCAACACGAGGGAGGGGATATATCTTGCAGCAGATGTATCCAAACACCAACTGACATCCAAATCAAAGAAAATAGACAAAAAACACAATTCAGCACAAGAAACATACGGGACGCATGCGCACACTACTGTCTAGTTAAATGAGGCATGCTGTGATATACTGCTGTGAAACGTGTATGACAGTAAGACAGAGAGAATCATTGTGACTGCGAGATAGAGCAAATGATGTGTTGGAGGGAAGTAAACAATGCCAGTTCCTGTGATAGAGTGCGAAACACTTTCCGCCTCATTGACTTTGAATAATCTTTCACATCAAATGAAAAGTAATTACATCACAACAATTCATGTTGAATGGTTTCCTGTGTGTATGTGTGTACAAGAAGATGAGCATTTATATTGGTCAGTGGCTTCATTGAGCTTCACCAGACACAACTAGTAGACTAGATGAAAAGCTATTTCATAAAATTCAGCCTTTTAGCACGAATTGAACTCAAACGTACATGTGCGTGTCATCTCTGCCAATCCTTTGCGTTTGTCTTTTGTTGATTTTTGTTTGGTTTATTTTATTACTTTTGGTGACCAGTAAAGAACCATATTTTTTTAAACTTCATCCCGTCTCCAGAGTGAGTGTCTGCTCTTGAGTCCTAACCCAGCCATGAACCGTGACAGTACAATCTGACCACTGATGGACTCAGCAGAGGACAGCGCTGTGCGTTCCGCTCTACCTGGTAGAGAGTTTTTTCCTCTCAGCAGCCGTGTGTCTGATTATGCCATTTGCTTCCGCACCCTAGCAGCAGATAGCCAGCGGAACTTCATCTCGGGCAGGCGCCTTCTGAGTCTCTGAAGGGATTAGGGATCAATTAGCACCTCTTGACTTTCCCACAGACCTTGAGGCCTTAGTGGTTCCAGTTGTCAAGATTGATAACCGGCTTTATGCGAGAGATGGAGAGCCGGCAGGCCAAGAGAAGACGTCCCAGTCCCCAGGGGCCACACTCTCCACTGTGTCCGCCGGACCTACGCCCTAACCCCGAGTGGAACCGCCAGACCAGGCCCCCCCCGGTGGGGGTGAGGAGCCCATGCAACTATAGGCCGCACTCGTCGCTAGACTGAGGAGCGCTATAGCGTCGCCTGAGGTGCATGTACTGCGGGCAGCTGGGACACTTCATGGCTAGGTGTTGAAACCTTTTGAGGCCCCTCTACATGCAAAGGCCTTCTCATGTCAGGAAATGTTAGGGAATTATCCAGAAGAGCACACCTAGCGGTGGAAATTATAATATGTGTTATAATGATTAATGTTAGATTTGAAGTCTGTGTGTTATTAGATATTAGTTATTTCATTTATATGTTAGATTATTAACTGCAATATGTTTAAACACAATTTAGTAAAATTAGTTATTTAAGTAATTTAATCACTGTACACATAACATCCTGCCACAATATAAATGTATGGTCTAGAGCATATATGTCAAACTCAAGGCCCGCGGGCCATATCCGGCCCGGCATGCAATTATATCTGGCCCGCGAGATCATTTTATATTATTGTTACCAATGGCCCGACGATATGAAGCGCTGATAACAAAATAAACTACAGATCCCATAATGCAGCGCTTCAGCTGCCTTGCCGAGCGCTTTCCGTGGCGTTTCTGGCTGACATAACCGCACGTCTCAATGCCTTAAACCTCCAGCTCCAGGGACGCAACCGCATGATCACTGACATGTATGACGCAGTGAAGGCATTTCAAGTGAAGCTGATTTTATGGGAGACACAAATGCACCAGTGCAACTCGCCCCACTTTCCCTGTTGCCAAGTAATGCGGCATAGCGGTGTTCCCAAATACGCACGTTGCTGATAAACTGAGCGCACTGCGCACGGAGTTCGCACGGCGCTTTGGTGATTTTGAGGAACAAAAAAAGAATTTTGAGTTGTTTCGCAACCCATTTGCCGTCGACGTGGAAACTGCACCTGTGCAGATTCAGATGGAGCTGATTGAGCTGCAGTGTGATGGGACACTAAAGACAAAGTACGACACTATTTATTCACTCCAGTCCCGCAACATGTCCCAGCTCCGTCTACATGCGGCTCGAACCTTGTGCGTGTTTGGTAGCACATATCTGCGTGAGAAGCTGTTCTCAGTGAAGACAAACAAACGTCTCACTGATGAGCACCTTCAGTCCATCCTGAGAGTCTCCACAACACGGGACCTCACGCCAACATAAACCAACTTGATGCCAAAAAAAGATGCAAAGCATCCAGCTCTGATAAAATGGCATAAGAGCAAAGAAAACTGAATGTTTTGCATCGTTATTTGTTATTTATGAAAAGCACAAATTTTATTTATAGTTCCAGGTTTTGTTTTGTTTTGCAGCATGTTCATATTTCTAACTTGTATAATTTTGACTGGATATATTTTTATGGAGAGCAAGATATTTTAAGTTAAGTTAAGTTTAAGTTTATTTATTGCAGAATAACATTCCTGTCTGTTTGTATTTATATTTATGTTAAAAGAAAATTTTAGTTTTAGTGTGTTCAATAAATGTTTATTCTGTTCGGCCCGCGACCTGAAGTGTGTTTTGAATTTTGGCCCCGTGTGCAATTGAGTTTGACACCCCTGGTCTAGAGGAAGGACGCTAAAGCCTTCCTTAATGGATTTCTTCCACATATTCTTTTTTATAGGCTTCTGGGGATTTTGAGCAAAGGATGTAGGACTGCCCTGCAAGGCAAATATTTTGATTCTGGACAAGATAAACTGAGCTAAACAAAATGGTTAAAATGTGATGAACTGTGAAGATTTGAGCTGCACTGTGATTGGAGTATATGACCTATTAGATCAATATTATACATGCTTTCTTATCTCTACATGAAGATGCTTTAGGTCAAATGTGGGATTGTTGAATGTATGGTAATAAAGGGACACAAAGCCAGGGGAGAGTCATGGAATGCCATGGAGCAGAAAGGTATTTACGGGGACGAAGAAGAAGCTGCGTTTGAATGTGCAGCCAATCACATATGACTGCAGCACAAGGAACACCCGTTGCGAGATTGGAAAATCTGAGCTGGATAAGGGGCAGGCAGAAGTCTCCTGTGAACCAATATTGATGGTCATATGAGACTGGACAAGGGGACTTTTCTATTTCACGAAATATTATACTGTTCCAGGGATTCCCAAAGTGTGGTGCTGGCACACCTGGGGGTGCGCGAGAGGAAAACTGTAATGGTGCTCTATAATAATTAATACTAAATATATATATTTAAATAACTTGTTTATACTTTATGAATGATAAAAAACTCAAATTTCAATTTCAACAATTTCCCAAATAAATGCACTTGAACTCCTCTTTTTACATACACACTAGCTAACTTTAGCCTGGTTTGTGCAGCTAACGCCAGCTAACAGCTAACTTCATTCTTTCGGCAACATTCATACAAATATGCTAATCTGGCTGAAGTCGGGAAACTGTCAGAGGGACAGAAGGCAACCATTTCTTTGCAGTAAACAACAAAGATGCTAATTAAGCTTGAATTGTAACTAAACTAAACTAAACACATTTAAAGTCAAAGATGTAGTTACCTGATATGATTTTAATGCTTCAAAATGGCAATTTACCTCAATAGCACCCTCTACAAATACTAATTCAAGCAGCCCCAGCATTACGTTTGACATACATTTGTGTAGCTTGGCAGCCATATGTAACACATATGACACTGAAAACAAAAACTATCTTGAGACCGTGCCAGAAGTCGGCCAGAAGTCGGCCATTTTGATATTTGTGTGATTTTTACGTTCATGTTTTCATGCTTAAGAATAACAATTCCTCCTAAATTATGGGATAAACTTCAATCCAATTTGTTCAGTACAATCGAATGTTTTGTGAAATGCTGTGGCTGTGGCGACGCACTCTTTCCATTGAAACATTCTTTGCGACTACAAGTCTCCCCTCCAAAAAGCTTTTTGAGGCAGGGGGGCTGGAAACTGTCTGTCGGATTTTTTCTCCCAGCTACAGACTCCTGGGTAGCTCATGCTGCAGATCCCTGGCTGACCACCCTGACTCATGGGCACAAGCTTCAACTGGGTCAAAATGACCTCCCGGATGGTACAGCTTAGTTTCACACGGTCCATTTTCTTCTTCGTTTTGTTTGCTTTATATGTTAAATGAACTGTACCTAATCTTTTTTTATTGAGACTCACTTGTGGATTTCATTTATTTGTGTAGTTAATTCAACAGTTGTCATCATAGTATTCTATGGCTCAAGTGGATTCTGGCTCTTGTGCGTAGAATATCACCGCGTAACACAAAGATTACTAATATAGTCTTAAATGAGTCGACTGATTCATTAAAGGTCCCTTGTCAACAAAACTTGCCCTGTTTAGTTTCTCTATTTATTAAAACTTCATTTTCTAGAAAAGTCAACTGTTTTAGGTGTTGTTGCACCCCCACCACACTGAGAAAGGATGCTATGTGTACCTGCCACAACACATATGAATTTTTCATTTAAAAGCATTAATGCAACATTTAAATTAGTTTGTGCAGTGTTCATTCATAGGCTACAACAAAATGTTGAACGAGTCGATATAACGTTCCTTTATTTGAAGGATTTACTGTCCAGAATATTAGCGTGAACTGAAATTCAAGAAACAGTTATGGGCTATTTCTTCATAGTTTTTACAATTCCGATCTATTTAATTTTGCCAAGAAAATTGTATATAAAATATGACGTTGGTTAAGGCCCGCCCTTTCTATCTCATGATTGGTTGCACGAAAACGTTTCTTTGTTCTGATTGGCTTTCCAAAACCCGACAGTGTTCCGCAAATCCAGACTGTTTGTGTTTTGACGATGATGTAAAGAGCTCCTCCGACCAACACACGAGTCCACAAGTAAGGACACGGTCAACGTTATGCTCCTCGGTTTGTAACTATACCCGCTCGAACATGATGTCCGACTGATACATGATGAATACAGCTCCTGCTTCGAGGGTTTAACTGTATTGTCTTATCTCCACGCGTGAGTTTAATCAGCTAACGGTAATGCTAATGCTAGCTAAGTTAGCTGCAGAGTCCCTGCGTGTCTCCCTATACGAGTCCAACGTTAGCCAGTGGTTGTATGTATGGAGCGGACAGCTGTTACAAGAGTTTCCCGTATAGTCCCTGTCGTTGCTCACGTTGCAAGCTAGCAGGAAAGATGTTCGCCGTAACCGAGGTTGCGATGAGCAAGCTTGCCATTGAGGTTTGTCAGAGGAGCTGATCCTTTTAATAAAGGAATGGAGACAGCGCTCACCTCAGCCTGCTCTACCCTGTTGTTGACACAGTTCCATAAGTGGGACCGGTGTGACAGTGACGTCTTCGGGGACAATACCTTCACCGTTAGTGAACTAGTAATCTATTTATTTGAAGAATACGCCACTGAAACGGATGAGAGTTAACAAATTGCTTCAGTGCTTCAACATATGAAGGTTGGATGATTTGGCAGATCAATTCTTATAGAATTTAAGGTAGGTATATGTAGGTAGGTATATGTAAATTGATTTGTTTAATTGAGTTGTTTTCAGTCCGATTGACTGTCATCAGTCGCCACGTCGTTGGCTAATGTTGGCGCCCTTCGGGTGTCTCCTTATCCTCCTAAGGAGCAACCATTTACCCCTCAAGACCACATCGGGTCTTTAGAAAAGAAGGGAAAAAAAGAGGTTGAAAGGAATCCCCAAATCAGCTGATGCCCAGTTTGTGGTTGCCTCAAAGTGCTGCTCACGTGGCCCCATCACTTTAATATGATGCCCAGGCGCAAAGGCCACAACAACATGCATCTTCTCCTCACTGTCCTCCGTAACTGGAGGGGCTCGTCTTTGTATTCTCAACTACATGTTTGTATACACTATAACAGCACAAGAGAAAACAACTCTTACTTCATTTTCACTCCACATGCACGTCAAGGTTTAATTTGTATTAAACCGACGGATACTATTTTCTTATTTGTATGCCGCTGTCGCGTTGAAATGTCTCTTTGTACATTTTCAGGATAAGAAAAGAAAGGAGACAAAATGGCATCGGACTCTCCACGCAGACCTAGTCGGTGTGCTGGAGGGGTTCTGGTGCGAGCACAAGCTGCTACGTAAGGACATAATCTTTCATTATTTTGTTAGAAATGATGCTGTTTGTATATGCATGAATATGACGTGAGGTTTTTGCCTTTTCAGGGAGCAGTCGTACATGGAAAGCGTGGTGACCTTCCTGCAGGATGTGGTCCCCCAGGTAGCTGTCATATTTTCTCTCATGCTTGCAGCTGTTTCACTTTGGATCCCAAATAACCGTCTGATTTCAATTAGTATGCTGTCATGTTCACAATATAAAAGTGAGGGTATAATAATATTTACTACAAAGGTAGTAAATATGGAAAAGTACATTGATTTCTTTGACACTATCTGCTCTACACCAATTCGTAAATAGCAGTGTTTCCGCTAGCATTATGGTACCCCCCCCACACTCCCCCTAAGCTGTAGACCTAGGGGAGGCGCTGTAGAAGTATCTACTTTAAAACATCAGTACGTAGTGCGCATCGAGGACACAGCAGCAGTCTTGAGGCTGAACAGCTGAAACAGAATTATGACAAAGAGGCACCACGTTACTGTTGTAGTTGTATAAAAATGTTAGAAATCAAATCTGTACGTTGTGAAGGATTGTTTCTCTCAAGCTTGTTTCACATCAGGTGACTATCTCAAATCCTGCTGGAAAAATGTGAAAATACTGAAATCGCTCTAACAATGTATACCCAACTCAAGGACTAAATTTATACGAAGTAAACAGAATGCTCTGTGGTGCTTTAAGCCCAAACAATGTGGACAAAGACATCTGTGTAGCTTGTCTACTTGCTCTAATTCTCCTACAAACCTACTTTAGTCTGGTAAACTAAACCTGGTTACTGATATTGGGTGAGTTTTTTATTGTATTCCTATCCCCCTCTCTGCCTCTCTTGTCAATCTACAGGCGTATACCGGTGCTCCGCCCACTGATGAGAAAGAGAAGATAATTTGGGTTCGATTTGAGAGAGCTGACATCAACGGTAAGTGTGTTGTACAGCTGGAATTTGTTTAGTCAAGAAAAGCATTTTTCCTGGATGGGGATCTTCAACAAGACTTTTGATGAATGAAAGAATAAAAGTGTTGTGATAGTAAAGAAACTTTTTTTTAATTCAAATCTTTCTCAGTGTCCAAATCTGTAGAAAATGTTTTTTTTCTGAATGTCTCCATCTGTGTTTGAACAGACACTTCCCGCAATCCGGAGTTCATGGAGATGCACAGCGGCACTACTGAGCCTCCCCTGTGCCTCATGATCGGCTACACTGACGGAATGCAGATCTGGAGCGTATCTGTGAGTCACCCGCCTGTAGAGCTGCAACCTCATCCGTTTTATGCAACCTGCTTTTGTCCCATAACTGTTCATTACACCGATGACTTCCGATTTATCATGAAACACATTTGGGTCATAATCAATGCTGGCTAGCTCCAAAGAACAGATATGCCACAGCTCTTCTGTCCAGTGTCCAGAGACCCCGAGTCTGACCCTGAAATGGGAAGCTCTAAGGTCCACTGTCTGTTCCCTCAACTCAGAGTTAGTTCACTCCGAGTTAAGCTTTTGCGCAAAGAAAGAAAACTACCATCCTTAGTGGAGCTGGGAGTCGACGATTTGCCATGGCAACATGTCAATAAAAGGCACAGCCTACACTTTAATCTGGGGGATGTAGAGTTGTTGATGAATGTCAACTGAGGAAAAAAACAGAGCAGGGCAAGTGTCATTAAGTCGAAAGAATAAAGTTTTATTCAGCAGTTGATTTATTTATCATTTAGCTTTACATTACCTGTATGGGGGATAAAGTGGTGATGTGCATTGGACTTTAGCTCACGTAACACGTCTCATACTAGTCACAGCCGGTTTAAAAGAACTTTTCCCACTGTTCCCACACCCACTGTGTGCACAGATAACACACTATATATATTATTATATATTATAATAACGTAATATTATAGAAGTCTCAGGAACAAAAAGAGGCCAGGCTTTTGCTAGATCAAATCCTGGATTTATTGAACACTCTGGATTCCCTCTGGACAACTCTCAATCACACTCAAATCATCATGCTCTCCTCATGCCCCCCAGGCCATATGGGTAATGTAGTCTGGTTTAAACCTACCAAGGTAGGGAGAATTATAACTGGACCAGATTGCTGTGAATTATAACCCTCCTACTCACTCATTGTCCTGTGAGTAAGAGGCCACCGCACACGTCCCCCAGAATTCACAAGAACCTTCCTACATAATGAAATTAGTAAGAAATCTATAACAAGGTTTTATATTCTGCCTTCCAGTAAGGATTCTCAAATGAATGCGCTGAATAATGAGGAAATAAAACCGCATGTGTGGTTATGTAAGCGAGTACGAGACGTTACCATGGTTACTGACCCAGTGTCTCAAGGTTAGCTAACTCAAGAGGTTCCACAGATCTTGCTTTCTGAAACAAACAAGTTGTTTACATTATGCTTCCATCTAAAACTATGTCACAACTAGATATGTCAGTTTAAAAAAAATGATGATGAAACAATGAGCAAACTTTGTTACTCGTCCTGTCAATACCCAGTCCCTACAATAGAGCGTGTGCTTGGATAACGTCGCCGTCATGTGCTTCATGAGGGTCAAAGTTCAAACTCGTCAAATGCGTGGTGTCCCCTGCCCAACACAACAGACTGTCTCCTGACTAGGACAGCTAAAGCTAATATTTGCAGCAGTTTATGTTTTTTTTCTGTCGATTGCCCGCGAAACGTTCATTTCAATTCCTACATGTCAACAAATCTACGTGTCAAATCTCATGAATATATATATATATATATATATATATATATTAGGGGTGCTAACGATTAATTTTAACAACGATTCGAATCGCGATTCATGGTTGCCGATTCGATTCATGGACGATCCGGCAATGGAAGGACGACGAATAAAAAGCTTTAATTGCACTATTTTGAGGTGTTGAGGCGGGATATCTTATTGTGAAAGGCCAGAATTGGATTCCCGGACATGTTGTCAGCATCAATGGTAATGTTTTACAATGACGATGGTAGTCTGTCCGGGTCATGCCTACAGCAGCGCAGTGCTAGCGTCCTTTTACAGTCTCTGGTTTTACGATTTTTACTTTCATAATTGAATTGTATTTGGCTCAAAATGTAACGAGCGAACGCCTACTTTAACGCCGTTACATCATCTGTAAACATTACACGATAATATTTATCTATAGTTAGCTAAAAACTGTCGGGTCAGGAGATAGTTACGTTAGTTGTATCGGTGTGTAGTGACTTTTATCACTCTGACCAAAAGTTATTCCCCAGAGCATTAACATACAGGTTTAATAAATATTTCAGATTCATAAACACCTTATGTTTAAACTAAATATGTTCTTAGTTAAGCACAGGGTTGCGAAATTCTGGGAATATTAAAAATTGGAAACTTTCCATGGGATTAAAATTGAAATTTTGGGATAATTTAGCTTTATTTACATAAAAACTAAATCACAAGCAGACTTGTATGCAAACATTTCTAATATGACCTTTTAACAACCAAATTACTTTTGACATAATTAATTTGTGAGTAGAACTTTATTCTTTTATTGAACAACATTAATGTTGATTTAAAGTGGCAGCTATATCCTTTGCATAGAAAAACAGCAGCATGTGCTGCATTCTATACTTGTTTTTGTTGCTCCGCCTTTCATTAGCAGTTATTCCTTGTATTTGTGATAAGTCGCCCAACTCGCGCGGTTTGATGGCCACCGACGTATTGCATGGCAGCCCTTGTCCACTAGGTGGCAATGTTGATCATGTTATAGACAGGATTTGGTACGAGTTGCTTGCCTTCTGCTCAGGGCTGAAGAGCTGTAACCGACCTTAACAGGTCCCAACATCTTGCTGAACTTCACTAGTTTGTGAATAACGGTTTGTCACAGAACCAAAGTGGACGACGAATATACAGATGGACAGCAAATATATTATATATATTAAATATAGAGTTGTCAGCATGTGTGAATGGAAAAGACAAACGATGACCATGACCTCACCCAGAATAATCAGAATGCCTCTTTTTAACCAAAATGAGTGTGGATCAGTTCAGTAGCAGCAGGTGTACTAGGTGGCTACACTTATCAACATTAAATGAGTGCATGAACTCAACGAATATACACTCACACACACATTCACAACTATTGGTCTACAGGGTTTCTCGGCCTCTATACACACAAATTCCACTAGTAAATATGTCTTAATATCAGAGATATGTTTAATTCCAAGCCATTTCAATTCAGTGGATGTAGAACAAACTATAATCATTACAAATTAAAATTCGCCAAACAACATCAAAAACCACAATCATTAAATCTCTCAAAACGACACCAAAGAACACTAAAACAAATGTGCAATAACCACTGTAGTATGTGTACATATGTTATTTAGTTCTTTGTATATTTAGATTTAGGCCTTTGCACTTCTTTTTAATTTAAATTTGTATTCTTGTCATTTTTTTCTTATTATCATTATACTGCTCCTCTGTTTGTTTTTTTACCATGTATCCTGTGTGCACTGTCCACTTTGCTGCCGCTATCTTTTGAATTCCCCTATTGTGGGACTAATAAAGGATTATCTTATCTTACAACCTCAGACACTACAAGACCGTAAGAATAAGAACAGAGTATTTAGGATTATCTTGTATTTCCCTCTATTGTTGCTGGGCTATTGGCTTGGATCATATTGGAATGTACAGATGCCCGGTTTGATATTGTCTTTACTTTACTTTGTATGTATAAAAAGAAAATGACATGTAAAAAATGTACATAAATCATAAACATTTAACAGTGCATAAAATAATTTAAAAATATACACATTTATATCTTATAATTTATTCTGGTGTGCAGTTTTGGTGGGTGTGAGAGAGTTAATCTATTACAGAAACAGTTTCTAACAGTATTATCTGTCGTAATTGAAAGGTTTTATCCATGTTCCCACACATTCTAAACTTCCTTGGCCATCCGTATTACGCATCCTCCTTCACGCGGACTGGGGGTTGCAAGCGTCATGAAACGTAATATTTTCCAGAAAGAATTCCCACTCCATCCTGTTATCCCAGTTTGATTTGTATTATGTTTTGTGTAGAATGGGTCCTATCTTGTCATTCATTAGTGGTTATATAGTTTAAAACAATTTAAGCCTGTGTGTGTGTGTATAGTATATATGGCCTTCTACTGCACCTCCTCCTTGTCCTAATGAAAAAGACGTCAGGCCTAAAGACATCAGGTCTCTGACCTCCTTTCTGCAGGCCGATGAAGCCCGTGCTGTCGGTAGACTCCTTATGTAATATGCTACATGCCCACTAGGTGGAGGCCTTTTGATAATATCTGTCACTGGTTAATACGACCTGTTATTTACAGCTCAGATTTGAACCTTAGACATTGACTCATATTTTGATTGAATAAAACATGTATCAAATGCATACATGGGGTAAACTGCTACACATAAGTGTTCTCTGGTCACAAGCGGCATGTTGGAATACAATTCTCTATTCCCGAGCAGAAGGGTCAAGAAATCTCACTTAGCCCATCCTGGAAAATCATTACAAGATTGCCGGCTCTTCACAAATGCCCTTTGAAGCTTTTCGCTCACCGAGTATCGCCTTTCATGTACTTGCTGTCACTGAAACATGCAAACTTCACATTCATCCTGTGAGATCCAAACACACCAAGGTCCTTAATCAGGTCCTTTTGTAAACAGCCGCGGGTAAGAGGACACACTCTGACTTTACCCGTGAACACACACGTTGGCCCCTGTGATGAGAGCTGCTAGCAGCTTTCCTGCAGCAGCGCTCACAGACTTCCAGTTGTTTCAGCCCAGTGGCTCCTCTGCCTTTCGCTGTCACTGGAACACAAATCCCAATTCACACGGCTCGTCATCACACGCTGTCCTTCCCCAGTGTTTTTCTTTGCGTTTTTTTCAAGTTTACGTGATGTTTCTGGGTCCTGTTTTTTCACAGGGTTTTAAGTAAGCACTGGAGGTGCCTCGGCCTCTGGCTCTCGAGTGGCTGTGAAGTGTTTGTGACAGTTGCTAAGCCGACACCCTCCATAATGGCCCGGCAGAGTACGAACAAGCACGCGTGCACACAGACTTTCACACACTTGTGAGATTGGGACTGCGGAACGCTTGTGCTGATGCTGACAGAGCTGTTTAGGAGATGTAGATTATGTTGCCTTCTACTGGAGAGGTGTCGTCCACCGCAGCCCGATAAGAGGCAGACTGGTGGACCAGTCGTCTACCTGCCTGCGTGTCGAGAGGAAAGGACCTGCTCAGAGGACAAGTGTCAGTGGATGTGCTGAAGAGCTGCAGCTGTATTACTAAAAAAGTCCATGAGCTGGTCCTGGACTCGCTGCGATTTGAACATATGACCATTCAGTGAAAGTGCATTTTCTGCCCCCTCCCAAACAAAATCTTGATGGTTTCCTTCAGACCTTTGAACTGAAAGTTACTTGAATGTTTTAAAATTCCAGAGTGCAGTTTGAAAAAGGGACAGGGTCTATAATCAGGTCCGTTCAGCTGATGAACTGGAATGTTTAACATGAACATGAATACGCTTCGGCTAACTGTTTGCCATCAAACTTATAAAATTATATCACATACATTGTTAACTTGTCAACAATGGGGGAAAGTATTGTAATTCACAATAAAATAACACAATTCTAAGCGGCCCTTCTAGGTTCTATGTTTTTTTGCGGTGGGGGGTGTTTTGTCTTGGGTACAATGGTAGTAGAAATTGTTGTAGAAATGGTGTGATGTCGAGGGTGGTAAATAGAAACAACCTTGCGCTCTCCTAAACTTGACATCTTCTGTTAGACGCACGTGCAGTGTGAATAACTCAGAACATGTGGGGTTAACAGAATACTCAGGATGGTAAATACTATATACTTGCTACCAACGTGGAAGGATCCATTCAGCTGTGCTTCAGAGGCTGTGGTGCAGTAGAAGCAGCATGAATGGAACCGGGCAGGATCGCAGTCTGGAGTTTGGAAAGGACAAAAAAAAAAAACTTTTCCAAGTTGATTTTCAATTCTACAATCATTTATTCAAATGAGAGTCATTAGATAAATGTAATATATCTAGATAGACCAGATGTATACTGCACATCTTGTTATTACTTGGTTTCACAAAAAAGAAAGTTCAGTTGCTTTCAGTTTGCTCTCACCGTGTTTGTGCTCCGCGTCATGGAAGCACCTGTAACTGTCCAATCCCTGAAGCACCTGCTCCCCCCCCTCAAACCTCCAATATGTCCAGCACTGTTAGTAAGCGGGCTCACTTGTGAATATGCCCCAGATATCCGTTCACAGCTTATGGTATTACATTTGAGAGATTAAAAGAGAAGAGCAGACACTGTGATTCCACAAAAAAAACTACAAGCCACAAATGAAATGTATATAATGAATAACGGTGCTCTGGGAAAACAACTTTGAAAAAGCAATTTGGCATATTGCATACGATGGGCCGCTAATGTAATGGTGGGAATGTTGTTGATGGCAGCGGATGTCGCACAGAGTCATGTAAGGCGGGGATGAGCGGCGGGGTAATGCACAATAACCCGGCGCATTAACCTCCGGCCCTCCCCTCTTCTCATTTTAATCCAGCAAATACCATTATTCCCCCCGCTGCAGGTCCATTTGCTTGTGCTGGAATCCTGCCCTCCTGCCAACCTCCTCGTATTCCTGCTATCAGTGCTTGTATAACCTGGTTGTGTCTCCGGTGTTAATCTACCACTGCTGGGCATGAAGCACTTTGAATAAAAACGCAGCTACAAATCCGCCACTTTGAAAAAGCCACTAATTGCACAAAAGAGCGATCATCCCCTCTGATGGGTTTAAAGACTTCAAACAACCAGATTAAAGCACTAGTAAAGTGATAATGCAGGTTTTGCTATAATTTAAGGCATAAAAGAATAATAAAAGTGGGGCATTCTGCGCTCAGAACAATGTGTGATTACACACGCTAGGCGCGCCTCTCAGGCCAGTGACCTATTATACCGCTGTCCCATACGAACACATGAAGCTTAAACCGGACACAACCACACGTCCATCTACGTCCTTTACACCGTAATAAAGAGCCGGCACACAGTACACTTCAAAATCCTCTTTAATATGGAAACCTTTAGTGTTCGTCCCCAAATGTCATCAGTGTTTCAGCTCAGTGAAACAAACACCTGTCCAAACCAGACCTGCTAATATGTTTTTCATGTCTTTGCGTCTGTGTATGTTTCATGTGTATTTTATTAGACCTAGATAATTGGATAAATGTAAATAGGTTTAAATGTACAGCTCAGAGGGCCAGGAGAGAACACCCACAGGCACGGAGAGAACATGCTAACCAGAAAGTCGCTGAAGGGGTTTGAACCCAAGACCTTCTTGCTGTGAGGCGACAGTGCTGCCCACACCGTAGCGTGGGTGGAAAAGTACAGTAACAGAATTAGATGTTCTGATCGCCTCCCTACGGCTGTCAACATGGCCACGGCTGAGCCGACAGCTAATGGTAACAACGGCAACTAACCGTGGATACACAAGGGCGGTCAGGGCAGTAACATGGAGCAAAAGGGCCGCACGGATATAAAGCACACACCACACTGATGGTGATGAGCAAGTTTCTATTGTAGAACGTAAACTCCCCTCAGCAGCAGAAGGTAACTCCAGCTCTGCAGACACCTCAGGCCTCGCCAGCACCAAACTCAACATCACAGTAACAATTGCCAAGTTTAGCTGTAAAGACATGCGACCCTACAATGAGGTTGAAAATCCGGGGTTCTGTGAATTGATCCAAACATTGTGTAATTATTGTGTAATGTTTACATTGAAAATGGTTGCACAATAAAAGGTTAATACATTTGGCATTAATTGTTGTTTGCTTGTTTATAATATCCATAATTAATTTAAACCTGATTTCCTTACAAGAAACACACTGTATGGTTGCTAACAACCATACAGTGTGTTATTCGCCCACATGTATACAAGCCCTGAATATAAGCTGTAAGGTCTGATCATTTCTTTCAGTTGGCCGGTGAAGCCCAAGAGCTGTTCTCCGTCCGCCATGGTCCCGTGCGAGCTGCTCGCATTCTGCCTGCTCCTCATATCAGTGAGTACCTTCTGTGCCATGAATATGAAGCAACTCTGTGTGTCTGGGTATTGCTTTAAACTGGTCACGTTGTTTCAGTGTACCGCCATGAGGCTAAAGATGCAGCACCACCAAGGCAGGGTTTTCTCTGTTGTGGTATTTCCACTGGTTGAAATTCATTTTTTGGGGGAAATCATAATAAAAGCCTTGTCAGTTGAAATAGATTTTTGGTGTCTATTCAGTAGAGACTGGACACGGGGAAACCCCCAGTCTGCCTACCAGCACCGCTAAAATCACATTGTTTGCTTACCTTTTCCATAAACCAATCTATAAAGGGCCACACCGCAACGCCTGTTTTGCAACTCCGCTGTTTTCCCCTTGTCTCATTATATGAACAGCCACTCATAATTGCTCCCGTATCTTTATTTTTAAACACTATGTATCTTTCTAAACCAGAAATGCAGATGGGATATGGCACTCGCACCAATATGTACTTTTAGACACATGTCCTCAGACTTTTTCAGGATCAATTTTATGAAAGGAAAAAAAAACTACTTTTATTTATTCAGGGTAGTTCAGCTGTGATCTGAAAAATATGTTCAGAGGGCCAACACTGCAGACTTTGGATAACCTGATTTTGTCAGTTAAGGTTCAATTTTTAAATGCAATTTTGTACAGCACATCCTGCTGCTGTTTTGGATGGTATTCAAATGAAAGAGGGGCCAGGCTGCCTCATCTGAAGTCCGTCTCTGAGCAGATCTGGCCTGTTAGGAAAGCTAGGAAAGCCTCTGAAGTCGGCCCTTTGTTGCTGCTGTAAACTCTCACTGAGCCTCACCTCACGCTCACTGGTCTGCGCACCTCTCAATCCATTTAATTTTTTTTTACATATCAGGTATGTGTTGCGGATGCTACTTTAATATTTGTTATTTAAATTATTATTCACACATAGTGAACTGTTTTGAAACATCGCCCATCCACTGTATAATCAATAATTTAATGTTGCTAGGAAACATGTTGCATGAACAGCAGTCATCCTGGAAAAGTAGGAAATTAAATGGCTTTCAAGAAATGCAGTTGAGTGGCAGCTGGGGCTTCAAGTTATCTGTAAGGATGAACTAAAATGGTTTCTTGTATTCCGCTAACCTAAATAAACCCCTGTTTTCCATAAGGTATTTTAAAACTAATATTGTAAAATAGATTGCATTTTTATATCGAGTCTAGAGGGACCCAAGGATTATTGGCGCATAGCTAGCGCTGATTAATGTACATGGCTACACAGTACACAGCGAATTGTAGCTAAGTAGCAGAGCTAATATACAATTCTATGGACTGACTAAACACACACAAAGGTAGCACCTGTGTAAACGCTACGTGTATCAGGAAGGTAGAGGTGTGTTGGGTGTTTTCTCGCATCTTCCATTTCCTTTTGTTGCACTTGTTTGGGTGGGGGAAATGAAATTTCTCATTCTGATTGGTTTATTAAGTTTAGTGACCTATTTCAATACAAGCATTGGTCCAACTAACTGCAGCCGGAGTTCTTATATTGGTTGGAATTCTCTTTTCTTCCCTACATCAACCATCGAAAGCGCTGACATAGATAAACATTGAAAAAATGTTTTTATTATGTGTGTGTAATATGTGTACTAATGAGAATTCCTGCCTGTCTTTCTTTTTGCTCTCTCGGCGCACACAAAGGGAAGCAGCTACCTGTATATCCATTTTTTATTTTTGGTAGAGCCCAGTTTTTAGAGCTTTGATAACAAACATTACCCATATGAAACATCTCTATGATTGTGTTTTCATGCCTGTTTATTTAATTTGAAAGAGCAAAAAATGTCTATTTAAACATCCATAAATGATTTTTTCCTTTTGTAAAGAAAACACATTCAAAGTGTTTTCAGCCTATTTTTTTTAAAGAAACAAAGCACACCGAATTTTGGGAAGTAATATAAATCTTCTGCTTCTACAACTGCTTATCTTAATCGTATTTTCACTTTTTAATATCCTATTACTGATTTACTACTGATTTTGATTTACTATTTCACAAATAGTGAAATAGTTCAAGTGATGGAAAACAGAAGTCACTGTTTTCAGACCCCATCAATACCAGTGCTGTGATCAAAGTTATGGTGCAAATGGTTTTCTGGTTCACCCCAATAGATGCTCTCCAGACATGAAATTAGCGTTTCGTTTCTGCAGGTGTCAGTCAGTGCTGAGGATGCTGGTGTATAGCCTCTCTGGTTTGTTCCCTTTTTAATTTATTTATTTTCTCGGGAGGAAAATCGCCTTTTTGTTCTCTCTCCATGTTCCGGTCTTTTGGCAGATTTCAACAACACACAATGGCGGCATTCGAAGAGCGCTGGAAGAGGATGAAAGCAAACCACAGTAATAAGAAGCAGCAGATAGCCCCAACACATGAGGGGAGCAATTCTCTCAGCAGAAAATAAATATGAATTGTGCTACCGGAGGGAAGGACAGTGATCGCAATCTGCCAGGGCGCATACAGTGTCGCACTGTGGTCAGCCATTAAAAGGCCAATTGTCTGCGATGCGAGCCATGGGTGGGCGGACTTAGAGGGACCCGAAAATAGGTGTTGATTATAATAAGGCAAGGTTCTCTTTTCCTAGAATACAATTCCAAAGGAAGTAAAGGCATGTCACCACATCCTCTGCAGTTTACAACCTGTGATCATCCGTTGTCTTGGAAAATTAGGCTACACCGTTCCCTTGATTGATAACAAAAGAGCATTGAGCAAATGTGAATATAAATGTGTGTGTGTGTATATATATATATATATATATATATATATATGACAATACTACGTTTTATTTCCCGCACATTGGCTTGCAACTACGTTACTAGAAACTAATAAATGGAAGGTCTTCTATATTCTCTGATAGAAGATTATAAAAATATAACGCATACTTCTCGCTAGAAATGCCATCGAAATGCTGATGCTTTCTATTACCGTATTTTCCGCACTATAAAGCGCACCGGATTATAAGGCGCACCTTCAATGAATTACCTATTTTAGAACATTTTTCATATATAGGGAGCACCGTTAAGATGGTTCAGCTACTGTAAAGAAAAGGGCGCCGTCTCTCGCTCTTTAATCTCATGAAGTGCTCGGCAGGAACGACAGCTTTGTTTCTCCGACGCGCCCTGAAAGCAGCTCCATATATCACGCGCTTGAGCGCCGCTCAGCATCTCGCCGTCGTAGACGAGCTTTATCGTGTTTGGCAGAGCGCCTTGAGCGCCGTGTACAACCAGTATGGATCAACCGATTAACCAATTGATCCATATATATAAGGCGCTCCGGATTGTAAGGCGCACTGTCGTTTTTTGAGAAAATGAAAGGCTTTTAAGTGCGCCTTGGAGTGCGGAAAATACGGTACTTGTTTTGCTGTGAGACTGGGTTGACTATTCTGTGTGGGTCAGTTTGTTTATCTCTTCATTCTGTGGATGGTTTCTTTTCTATGCAGTGTAACGAGCAAGGGCTGCATTGTTGTGCACCTATACCTTCTGTTACCATGAAAGATGCAAACATCTGTATGAAGGCCAGCAGTACTGGCTTGAAATACTCTCCATTACAGTGGTTGTTAAATCAGTACAAGTATTTTTATATATAAAATGTATTTTTCCCCAAGAAGGTTTCTTCTGAGTTATATTTATGTTACAGCTCACATTTGTGACATTGTGTGATGACAAAAAGAAAGAACTGCCCTGTCGGGAGTGTTGGAGGCTGGTAGGGAGAGCACGCTGTCTCTCACGCCATACCACAGGAACTAATTACTGTCCCGCCTCAAATTACAGTCCTCCAAATGGGAACATCTTCAATCCAACCGCCCCGTTACCCTCCGTCCCCGATCCTCCATCCGTCCTCAAGAATGAGACAATCATGGAAAACACGGGATCATTCCACTGTCTGCCTAGTTTTTGCCATGACCCCCCCCCCCCCCCAGAAAACAATAAAATGACACGAAAAGGAAATCCTGCTCCCTTTTGCAACATTCAGGAGATTCTGTGTAGTGGAGGTTCGGAAAACTGATCCGACCTTTTGGCGGCTAAGGAGAATAATTTGCTAACTTGCAAAGTATGGACTGATTTTGGAAAAAACAAGTAAAATCCAAACAGTTTTGTGACCATTATTGAATTATGGGTCAACAGTAGTAATGTAATCTGTTTCCTGTTGTGGGAATAGGCTGCCTGTTGAATGAGGGTGGGCACCACGAGATGCCTCACATGTTCATTCACAGAATGTCCCTCTTTGTTGTGTGCAGATTATTCCGTTACTCATCCCTTTTCCTATGCCTTCTCTTCCTCTTTAGGTCCTATGATCACAGACACCTTTTCTGACAAAAGGCCTCTACTTGGCGTTTGCAAGAGCACGGGGTCTTCTGGGTGAGTTCCTGCATCATTATAAAGCTGATACCACCACCTTCACCAAACACATCTCCGAGGGTTTAAACATTGCAGCCAGATTAGCATGCTGTTATATGAGCATCTACTTTTTGGGACAGAGGATGTTGCATAAGTACAGACTGTAAAGCCCTCTGAGGCCATTTTTCAATTTGTGATTTTTGGCTAAAATTAATTGAATTGTTGGCAGCGAGGCAACTGCTGTGATCACACTCTTCTTGATTGACAGGTGAAGACAGGAGTTAAATAATTAAAAACAACTTACCCTGTGGAGTGTCCTCACATAACCGTACCCACATTTGAGAACTACTACTATATCTGAGCCATATTTTTTCCTGGTTTTAGAGGATACACAACGTGACACAATTTTCTGAACATGCCAAACTATTCCAGCTTTTCCTTTTTCTTTGTATTCTCATTGATGATTATTTTCCAAAAATCTTTTTGGGATATTTTTGGAAAACCGCAATATTCATCCCTACAATATAAATATTGATGTTTTTGATCAAGAACATTGTCTTAGTCCGAACACATGAGTTCTAAGTCAAGTTGAAAGAAGATGTGTGAGGTTAGTGTGTCCAGATGTAAGGGTGAAGCTCGTAGCACCACCGCGGTGAGCTAGCTGAGCGGTAGCCACGCCTCCCTCTTGTGGCGCTCAGATGGATGTCACATGACCAGCTACAGAGAAGAAGTATTAGTACCGTGGACATACTGGAACAGTAATGGGTCTCCAAGTATGTGCCTCACAAACATATTTAGTGTAAAGTAAAGTAGAATTGGACTATTATCAAGTTTCTCAGGTTAATATTGATTATTCCAGCTGATGTGATCTGCTGCTTCTGACGTTTGGGAAACGGCAGGAGCAATGAGAAAAACAAGAATTTTATTTTGACATCATTGTCCTTCATAAAAGAAGCTGTGAAACGGCACCGGCATGTTGTCACTTCATAACATATGGTGAATGTGTTGACAAAGAATTATCCATCTGCACATCTGGCAGACAGAGGAAGCTCTTTATGTCCACTTGAGGAATGCAAGTCCGATTGAAACTATTTTGTTTCCCACAAACCCTTGAGAAGAATATCTTGCTGCTAAATGCTCCAATGTTACAGAATCCCTGAAGAGCTGAGACTTCAAAGTCGACAGTTCACTGTTGGACAACATCATTTGAACCATTGTTCATCTAAAAGTACTTATTAGTGCAGCTTTAGATTTAGCTTCTTGGATCAGTTGTGTGTGTAACCATGACTACCCTACAATGTGATGGATGGCATTTAAGAACTGTATGGGTGACCTAACAAAGTGACGTGTGCCTGGATTATCTTTAGACGACACAGACTGCTAGGAAACCAGAAGCAAAGCAACCAAAGCAAACTCAATGTGTTGTTGGAATCAACGACCGTTGTCACGATGTTTGGTCTTTAACCAGCGCTGGTGGGGGTGCTTCTCTCTTTGCAATGTCCTACGTGTACAAATCCTACATCTGAAAGTAATTTTCTGTTAATAATACGGGGCATCAAAGGACACCCAACTTCTTGTTAGAAACCCTTCTCATGTGGGCTTACTGACTATGATTCATGGCGTTCCGCTGGTGCGACGGTTTGCATGCAAGCGGCACCTGAACCCCCCCCTGGCAGACAGGAAGGAGATTTAACAGATGTGTGGGTCCTCGGGATTCTCATAGCTGGGACTGGGGATGTCATGTCTTTAAGTGAAAGAAAGTGAATTTAAAAAGTGACAGACCACAAGGCATCTTGTACTCGTCTATCCATACGAAGTCTGTGCCTCCCCCCCCCACCCGCTCCACACGTTTACTTGTGCTCCTCTTCCAGAGCAACACAGAATCTAACTCAATATATCCTTGTTGCGAAATGAAATAAGGAAGTCTGTCTCCAGCCGGGCCTTGGTGGAGGCCGACCTCTTGATGTTTTCCAGGGATTGGCCCCCGCCTCTCCCTTTGTGACGCCGTTGCTTCTGCTTTTCCGATGTCCCCGCTGACACCGAGCGGGCAGCGCTTTGACGGTGTGGCGACTAGTTCAGGCGTCGCACGACACTAATGCTAAAAACATGCGCCGTGTTGAAAAGCAGAAACCCTGACCTCTGGCTGAATGGCACAGCCCGAATCCTCCCCTTACAGAAGTGCCGGGTACGTAACACTTCGGTCAAAGACGAGAAGGAAAAAGGCTTCCGGGTGCGGCGCAGTACTTTCCATCGTGCCTGTTCATAAACTTACTAAGGTCCTCACACAATTTTTAGCATATAATCATTTTGAAATAACAGCGTTTGTTAACCACCAAAAAGGATGCCGTCCTGACACTTAAATGAAAAACAGATTGAAGCCTTGGCCGCTACAGCGCTGCTGGTTTAGAAGTTGGTTCAGTCAGCTCTAGGCTTAGATTACAAGATTTGCAAATTAAAGGAAAACCAGAGAAGGGAAAAGCATGTGTGCCGAAGCCCTGTACGTGTGGATTTCCAGTCAGGCACATTCACCATAATTTTATCAATGGCAAGGATTATGCCTTAAGTCCAAACAATGTATGGATCCAGTGATTTTCTTGACAGCAAAGCTACATTAAAGCTACATATGGGTCCCTTTCAGTCTTTGCACTAGTGCCGTTAGGCTTTGTGGATTAGTAACGAATTATGGTGCAGATTGCATTGGTACAGTGCATCCGGAAAGTATTCACAGCGCTTCACTTTTTCCACATTTTGTTATGTTACAGCCTTATTCCAAAATGGATTTAATTCATTATTGTCCTCAACATTCTACACACAACAACCCATAATCACAGTGAAAACAGTTGTTTGCAAATTTTTACAAATCTGTTAAAAATAAAGAACGAAAACATAACATGTACATAAGTATTCACAGCCTTTGCCACAACACTCAAAATTTAGCTCTGGTGCATCCTGTTTCCACTGATCATCCTTGAGATGTTTCTACAACTTGATTGGAGTCCACCTGTGCTGAAATTTAGTTTATTGGACATGATTGAGAAAGGCACACACCTGTCTATATAAGGCAGCACAGCTGACAGTGCACATCAGAGCATAAACCAATCCATGAAGTCCAAGGAATTATCGGTAGACCTCTGAGACAGAATCGTATCGAGGCACAGATCTAGCGAAGGGTACAGAAAGATTTCTGCAGCATTGAAAGTCCCAATAAGCACAGTGGCCTCCATCATCCGGAAATGGAAGTTTGGACCCACCAGGACTCTTCCTAGAGTTGGCCGCCCAGCCAGACTGGGCGATCGGGGGAGAAGGGCCTTAGTCAGGGAGGTGACCGATGGTCACTCTGACAGAGCTCCAGCGTTGTTCTATGAAGAGAGGAGAACCTTCCACAAGGACAACCATCTCTGCAGCACTCCACAAATCAGGCCTGTTTGGTAGAGTGGCCAGACGGAAGCCACTCCTCAGTAAAAAGCACATGACTCTCAGACCATGAGAAACAAAATTCTCTGCTCTGATGAAACAAAGATTGAACTCTTTGGCCTGAATGCCAAGTGTCATGTCTGGAGGAAACCAGGCACTGCTCATCACCTGGCCAATACCATCCCTACAGTGAAGCATGGTGGTGGCAGCATCATGCTGTGGGGATGTTTTTCAGCGGGAGGAACTGGGAGACTAGTCAGGATTGAGGGAAAGATGAATGCAGCAATGTACAGAGACATCCTCGATGAAAACATGCTCCAAAGCGCTCTGGACCTCAGACTGGGGCGACGGTTCATCTTCCAACAGGACAACGACCCGAAGCACACAGCCAAGATAACAAAGCAGTGGCTTCGGGACAACTCTGTGACTGTCCTTGAGTGGCCCAGCCAGAGCCCTGACTTGAACCCGATTGTACATCTCTGGAGAGATCTGAAAATGGCTGTGCACCGACGCTCCCCATCCAACCTGATGGAACTTGAGAGGTTCTGCAAAAAAGAACAGATTTTTTAACAGATTTGCAAAAAACAGTTTTCACTTTGTCATTATAGGTTGTTGCATGTAGAATGTTGAGGAAAATAATGAATTTAATCCATTTTGGAATAAGGCTGTAACATAACAAAATGGAGAAAAAGTGAAGCGCTGTGAATACTTTCCGGATGCACTGTATCACTGCTCATATTTCTGGAAAGGATTTGTGCTTCCTTTCCCTCCTTGCTGTTATTATTTTCATTAATTAGAATTGCCTCCATCGGTATTACAATTGTGAGAGACTTTAGGCCGCCTTCTCTAAACAAATGTACATTTAATGGCCGAGACAGGGGAAACTGATTGTGGGTGTCTGAGAGCACACGCTTCTTGGGCGAAAGTTCACTGATGAATAACCAAGCTTTATTCTCCAGATTTTGGAGACTGTCAGTGACATTTCCAACCTACAAGATACTCCCTCACAACATATCCAGATGCTTCGAGGATGTGGTTCTTTTTTCATTTTGCCATTATAGTCGTCTTTCACCATACAGTTTACTACTGAATGCGCTATTTTCTGGGTTTTGCTAATACAGATTGCCTCCCGTGGTGTGTTACTGCAAGATGTGTTTGCAGGGCAGATAGGGCCAAGAGGGTCATTACGCGTACAGATTCCTGCCATCTATTGTGGATTGTGCCTTTAAAAATATGTAAGAACTAACTAATATGGTGCATATCCAAACAGAATGACTACAAAAACAGAAAGCAACATGTCCATTTGTGGTGAATACAAGTAATAAAGAAAAGCTGATGATCGTTCACCGGTCAACCTGCTCGCGACTCCACAAATTTCCCCCTGGGGATTAATAAATTTTATATCTATCTGTAAAGGTCAAGCCAACACTTTAAGCCACTGAGGCATTTTGTCCGGAAACCTTAATTGACGAGCCGCTGTTGTCCCATGACGTATAAATGAGTCCTGTAGCCTTTGTGTTGTTGAATAAGAGTCCATTTATTTGCCTATTTTACTCCTGTCACACGTGTACCATACATCCACCCGGAGCGTTACATGGCACTACCCAGCGTGCGGTCAAAACTGTTTTTCCTATACCAGCTGGAAACACCTGCCGAGCCCCCAAAGGTTCCTACCCTATATAGGCTGACCCGCCCATCAATCAGATCCTGCCATACATCATAAATCGGCTCTTCAGCCTAGTTTACGCTTCTGCGTTTTCACAGTGACGCTGTTGTTCTGGCGGTGAATTGCTCTGCAACACACGCAAGACTTTTAGAACCATGAACTGAAACGAGTGCGTCGACACAGCGGTGCGTAAAGACGCAGAAGCATGCGCCAGCCTTTAGTTGTGGTTATTAATTGTATAATGTTATAACCATGACTCCCATCTCTGACCGCTGTGCGCTCGGCGGTGAAGTGTAAAGATGAATAAATACATTTTGCAAGATTACCTATCTCAGAATAATTCAATTATTGTTCAGTTTTGAGTTCAGGTTCAAAATATGTTGAGCACTGTACTGTATATCCATCACACAGAACCATGGTTCTCAGCCCACTCCCTTCTCCCGTCAACTTGGGTGAGTTCACCGATAGGTGTCCATTATGAAGGTGAACAAACAAGTTTCCGATGTGCTAAAAACGAGTTTCCCGGTCATCATGTTGATCAGGGGTCACCAAACTTTTTTCTCAGGGGGCCACTTTATCATTCCTGACTGATGGGGGGGCCAAGGCCGGGTCTGCTATATAACATAGATTTGTATGACCCAGATCAAAATGACCACCAGCAGGCCTCATTGTGTAGTAGAGATTACTAGCCTGGCACAGCGACCCCCACTACTATACCCCCACTACTATATCAACACTTGATTCCTGGCACATATTTGTTTATCTTTACTAGTGGTTTGCAAAAGTAGTAATCAAGTCTTCACACTTTTTGTTTTAATTTGAAATATCACAGATATTACATTTATTTATTTTCAAATAAAAATAATATCAAAGCTGTCAAGGTAAGAAACATCTGCCTAGTTGAGGTGATTTGACACTGGCAAAGGTGAGTGAAAAATTATGAATTATAGGTAGGTCTGTTGATATTAATAATAATATTAATAATAATTGTGTGCAGCACTTAATAAAGGTCAAATAAATAGGCCTATAAAATAAATTAATTAAAAAAACATTAAAATAATAACATGAGTAATAGAATAGACTAGCCATCTCTTATGCCTATCCAGGTGAGCATGTTCAGTAAACATTTTTTAGGTCAAGGTGAAAATGAAATGAGCAGTAGGCTCAAAATGAAAGCACAACCATAATACAGAATACCGGGAATCAAAATCAGTAGTATATGTAGGTGAGCTGGATTTGCACTTGTTGATGTATCTTCTCTTCTCACTTCTGGGGGCCTTCTGGAGCCCTGGCATGGAGGGATGACAGATTGAACACAAGAAGCACCATATTCAGGGTTCATACACATTTTAACCAATACTTTTCCATGACTTTTTGGCACATTTCCATGGCTATTTTGATTAATATGTGCGAGGGAAAGAGAGCAAGACAGCGCTTAGTTTGGAGACGGTGAAGGCTCCGAAGAGAGAGAGTGACCGTCTCTCTCTCTCTCTCTCTCTCTGCTCGTTCTTTCAGTTAAACTTGCAGCTCTGCTACAGGAGCAGATCACTTTAACGTTACATGCCGGTCACATCGTCTCTAAACAGTCCACTCACAGTGAAGTCCTGCGCGGAAGTTTTTTTTTTTTTTTTAAGAATTCACCAACACCGTGAAACATTTCGGCACAGAGGGAAAAAAAGTCTGCGAGTGACAATACGATTACATTTTGGAAGTAACTTGCCAACACTGTCAGCACCGACTTTGCCTCAGGCAACATCGCAACAAGCGAGTGAATCGGAAGTGAACTGAACGTTATGCCATGACGAACTTTTGGGGATTGCCTCATTGGGCCGGTTCAAGTAGTGGGGGGCAGAGGGGCTGGGGGGCCAGTCAAAGGGGGGTGGCGGGCCTGAGTCGGCCCGCGGGCCGTAGTTTGGTGACCAATGATGTAGATCACAAGGTCATGAAGCTGCGCAGCCGTTTGGCCCGACCACAACCATATCCATTTGACTGTGGAAGGCCACTGGTGCATTCTACAGCCACAAACTCATCACTGAATCAGAGCATGGACCAAAAGGAATTATAAGAGATGAAATCTCTTTAGCTTCGCTAGACAGAGCAGTATTGTCAATATCATTTGAGTTAATAACATTTCCTGACAAACTGAGCTGAGCCCACCTGATCCCCACAAGCTCCTCTCTGAGTCTCAATGGATGAAGGCCTGGTTTATTTACCCCATCTACCCTACAATGATCAGTAGCAAACCATGCAGGGGGAGGCCCATCTGGAAGAAGAAGCGTTATTGGAGCAAATATTATGTTCCTTTCTATTACCTTCTCGAGAGTTTGATGAAACTTACTAATGACCTTTGGCAATGAGCATGGTATGTAGGAGCCTGATTATGTTTCAGCTTGAGCAAACAGAAGTGAAATAGGGAGCCGTGGTCATTTTTAATCACTTTCAGAATTATGAGGATTGCAATGAAATATGTCTGTCCTTTAAACACGGATTCAGCATCAATAGTGCGCCACAATTCAGTCACTTTCAGTATTATAATGCTGAGAACACGGTGGAAAAGGCAGCACATCACTCAAAGTTAACAAACGAAAGGCCCTTGTATCCCTTTGGGATCTTTACCAGTTCCTTTACAGCACTCCCCACCAACAAAACAAAGCCTTCAGACACAAAAGTTGACAGATCAGAATTCTCCTGGATGCAATTTATTCCAGATTCTACCTCATCAAAGGCAGAAATAAGACTCGGAGGAATAACACCAGAGCAGCAAGTGCAACAGGCTTGACCTTCGCGCCAATAATCCCCCTGCTAGCGTTGGAACTAACAGGGCGTGCAACTTCCCAGTGTCCCCCGCCCTTTCAGTTATGACTAACTGGATTCAATCCAACCTGGCGCTCCTCCCTCCCTCCCCCAAAGTGTCCCCCACCCACCGGGTTAGTAAGGATCACCCAGAGGCCTTCAGTCCCAGTCCCCACTGCGCTCCAATACAGTGTTGTCTGATAGTGTAGCTGCTACCATTGCTATCTTGACTTTACATTTACCCATGTATGAAGATTGGGACTAGGAACACTACGCTGCCACTGAACACACAGGGTGTAATACCTGTTTGTCTGTTCTATGCTAACTGCTAGTGCAGTGTGGTTGCAGTGGCGTATAGTGGAAAAGCCTCAGGCTTGATTGATGGTGTATTCAGCCTATGGGCATCTTTAAAAGGTGGATTCACACTTCTATTCTCTCATTGGCAACCATGTTTTACACTTTGGAACCGAAATATTATTCCATCTCTTCTTTAAGAACACAAACCCATATACGCACACTCTATGTCACAGGATCCCTGAGGAAAGTCGGTGGGATTGCAACCATGCACTTTATTTTTAGTTATACCGCATGTTTTAGAGAGAGCATTACTTTCTACAATTCTACAATGCTTTTGCAGAAAAACTTATTCAAACAATATGTTGTTTTGCATTCTCTCATTCAGTACTTTTGGAGACGTAACTTTCCGGTTAATACATGGCTTCCATTTGTCGCTAATATGGTAGAAATAAAAGAGATTGGAAGTCAATGAATGTGTTTTATAATCATAGCTCATTGCAGATATGCTGTGTTTTAACAGTAGCAGGTCGTCCCACTGAGATCACATTCATCATTTGTAGATTGATTGATAACAGTTTTGTAATGTCATCGCAGCCCTTTGAAAGGAACGAGTTGTTGATCTCACAAAATGAAGAAGAGCTTTCTTTGTGTCTGTGGTTGTTCTCTTCTCCTAAAGGCTATGTCCTTTAATTCTATTATAAACCAGTCGGGAGCTTTTTTTGCCTTAATCCGGTATGATTTTACAGGAAATAAAGGTGGCAGTTTATTGAGATGATCATTCCACACAAAATCAAAGTAATAGGAACGACAAACAGACTTTATCCTGCTGAACACCTATATTTACATCTGCTTAAATATACTGTTCATCGGCTTTTAATTACATGGTTGCAAGCAGAAAATTCCACTTAGCACACACACACACACACGCTTTTGATGGCAAAAAGCCCGTTGTGGCACTAAGCCCTTGTGTTACACTGCATTTTCATGTCAGGTTTTGCTCTGTGGAAAGGATGTATCCCTCTTCTAAAGTGTATTAAATGGAAATCATCAAGCATTTGTATGAAACAATCCAGCGGATTAAGGGGATTAGGAGAAGTGATGCTTTTTATCCACCGTGAGTTTATGGTGTTCTTCACTGTCACATTACGATCACACAAAGGCCCGTCAACACACACTCATGTGCACGCCTGCTGTGTGTGAGCTAGATGCTGCCGTCCCGGACTTAGGGATGGGACTGTGAATATTTCATTTGTACTTTTACTATCTATTTGTCATCAGGGTTTGTTGTGAGGCTGCATTAATTACAGAGCTTGGAAGGCTGTGTTATGGCACTAATATAAAAATGTTATGCACAATCAACAAAAATTACATATTTGGTAATATTTTTTAGAAATGTTTGTCTCCTTTCAACCACTGTGACACCATTTTTTAAGATGTTGCCCCTTTTATGATTTGATCTGAATTAGTCAGTATGTGGTTTAGGTGTTTTTCAACTTTAACTTAATGGCTATAACACAAACACCCCATTAACAGTTTAGTTAGGATGTTCAGATGTTTTCTGGCAGTCTGAAGTGGCCTCTTCCTGTTCTTCAGTGTTTCCTCTGGGTTTGCACCTTGTCTTCAACCCTTTATATTCTCATTCGTGAAGGCGTCTCCTGATTGGAAACTTGACAATGACACGCGACCCCCTCCAGAGTGTTCTTGACTTTGTTTGATTCTGTGACGGGTCTTTCTTCACTAAGGAAAGAATTCTGAGATCATCCACTCCAGATGTCTTTGTGGTCTTCTGGGCATTTTGGTGTTGGTGAGCTTGCTAGTACATTACTACTTTTAAGAATGTACCAAAATGTTGATTTGGCCAAGCCTAAGGTTTTTGCTATCTGCTGTTAGGTCAGTTTCGCTAGTGGCTTCCTTCGCTTGCATTGACACCTCTTCATCTGCATGTGGAGAGTTCCAAGGATCAGCTACAAAATGCAATGCCAACTCTACTCCACCCCCCCTTCATCTGCTTCATTTGTCATGGGATAAAGTGGGAACACCTGGCCATGAACCGTCTGTACAACAATTGTCCAATTACTTCGGATCCCCAGATAATGTGTAATGACTGTGTAAAAATTTCTGTAGTTTCCTAAACTCGTAATGTGCTATTTTGTTATGTCCACTGAATTAAAGCTTAAAGTCTACACTTAAACCAAATATTCACTGCTTCAGTTCAAATCATTTGGAGTTGTGTAACGAAAAATGGTGTCATAGTCCAAATACTTAAGGCCCTGAATGTATGTCCTTCCAACGCATATCACAGACCCTTCTGTGTCCCTCTCACGCTTAGAGTGGACTCCATGCTAGCTCTGACCGCTTGAGCCAAGTCCTACAGTCAATGTTTGGCAGTCATCAGCCCTAAACTGCGAGTAAATGTGAGAGAGGGGAATTATGCCCCCACCTAAGATGTGCACCCCCTTGCATTTGCACTGGTGCTTTGATCGATGTGTACAGGATGGTCTCGATGTTCATTGGGAAGTCACACCAGAACACAATACACTCTCTTCATCCCTTTGTTGTGCCCCTGTGTGGAAATGAGTGACTGTAATCTGGTCCTCCACTTCCCCCCTTTCCATTGAAACACACACACACACACACACACACACACATTCATACACAGTGGTTCAGTGCATAGGCAGAGCCGCAGGGCTCAGGCTTCACTCGCAAGCGTTTATTTTGACTTGCACGTCTGTTTAATGTCTGTTGAAAATGTGTTCTGCCTCGCCAGTTTTCCCCCTTCAAATAGGAAGTCAGATTAAACTCAGTAGGACTGGAAGCAGTGCACATAAACACACTGGACAAGCTGAATGATTAGTAATGACTTTTCAAACCTTTACTACAACCCCGTTCCTTATGACAGACCTCTGTGGTCAAAGCAATTAATATTGCATTTTACTCTAGTTTAAACTTAAACTTTTTACATTTAACAAAGTATGTGGCTATGCCAATGTAATTTTATTCAGATGTCGAATGAAAGTTAAGGAGAGCATCGCCATTCAGCAGTGCTGATGTTTTTCTAAAGTCCCAGAGTATAAACCGGTCCTACATTTGGGTGATGTATTACAAATGTGTGAATGGAGAAGAGCTCCAGAGGTGACATCACTGTTTGGCGCTGATGGAGGTGGTGTTCAGGCAGAGAGATATTTAATGATGGCATTGAGCTTGAGGGTCGCTCCATCACTTTGTCTCCACAACCTCTTCTCTTTCACCACCAGCAGGGCAACTTGTTTGCTTCATTCAACTATCTGGGGACCTATTGGAAGGATTTCTGTGCAGCCTTTGTTCTTTGGTTATGCGCTGACTTTCCATTGTTACCAGCTGGTGCCATTTCAGGCAAATTTCAGACTGATCTCCATCAAATTCTGTAAAGACATCCGGTTCTCACTTCATGAATCTGTGTGATTAAGGGGATACCTCGACTTTTCCTTTAACACCGCCATGCTAAGGTTTATATTTCAGTAAAAATTCTCAACAGATATTAGATGGAATTCAATGAAGCTTGTAACAACATTTATGTCTCCCCCAAATAGTAATAGAACTTAGGTAATAGAACT